>NC_090952.1:10484067-11126067 GCF_040807025.1 Struthio camelus | reverse complement strand
TTTCAGTTAAACGTGGTAGAAGTCACTCTAGAATGACTTTACATTGCCATTTATAAAAACAAATAAAAAAGATTCAGTCACCTGTTTCCTCAAAATTAACTACAGCTATTTTTGAGTTCTCCGAAGTTAGTCTAAATCTTTCAAGTAAATCCTACAGAAAGAGACGTAATCTTTGAAAAAAGAAGAAACAAAAAGAAAAGCTTGTTCTACAGTTGGTAAGATGGTGAAGTTTAAAAGCCCACATAATCCATCACAGTGCTCTTGATGAAATATTAGTAACTTACAGTTTTAAACGTTCAACGTACTGCAAATTCAAAGATTCCATGAACATAGAGATGGTTTAGAAATAAAATAAATATGGAGCAAGGATTGGCTACCCTGAGTCTTCAAGTAGGCTACACCCACGGTTTTGTGCTGCGCTTGAATGCTTGGGGTTTCTCTTTGCTGGACAGTAGGCTTGGTTGCCACATCTGGTTTTATCGTAACGCAGGGCTCAACATGGTGGGAACCCATTGGAAATAAACAAACCTCGAAGGGAAGGTAACAACAGAAGCTGCATGCTCACTGAATATACACAACTACAGGAGAACTGATCACCAAGGAGACTTTAAAATGGAACGCCTCTCAAGACTCCTCCTTAGAAGGCACGTATCGGTATGATGCTCATCAAGAAGCCTGATGAATTCAGAGGTATTGTACATCCCGTATCATCCAGGAGTCTTCAGTGCTATAGATTCTTCAATAGAAGTGCAGAAAAATATGCTCCACTCTGCTGCAAAGACTCATTTGCTTGTAGCTACCATTGCACTCCAAAAAAACTGACTGCTTAAAACAATGAGGCACTTCTGTGTAAAAATTCTCTTGCAATTTCCAAAACTATTTACAAAATTTGTGCTAGGTCCTTGAAGCTTTATTTTGGTTAATTAAAAATATTTTTAGAGAAAAAAGACAGTCCACCAATAAAGAAAAGGAATGCATTTTCTAATGCAATATAAAACCTCCAGTGGTTCCAGTGTATACTTGGCACAAAACTTGAAGGAAGTCGGATACTGGCATCCCAAACTTGTGAGCCTAACATGGACGCTGCCTTCCTCAGGCTATACTAACCTTTACTGTTGAGGAATGTGACGGAGAAGAATGGGTATCAACTTTGCGGCGTTTTTGTTCTGAAGGAAAAGAACGATAGCGTTATTAAAATACATGTAAAAGAAGAGAATCCAACAATATGGCTTTCTAGTGTACCAAAAGAATTCAAGTTAGAATTCTAAGTTTTACCACTAAGGAATCTAGCAAGAGCAGCGTAACTTGATTCTGTTTATACAAGTTTGCAGGAAAAAAGCAAAACATGAAGAAACTGTGCTACAAAAGTCTGCTCTGTTCAAAATTTCATTTAAAATAAGTCCATATCTAACTCCCAAAGTTGCTATGAAGACTCTGAAAAGGTGAACCAAATATAAAGCACTCCAACCCCACTTTACTTGGTGGGCAACAAATAGAACATCAAGTATATACCTCAACATTAGCCTCAGATTACAAGAACTTAAAATATCAACACTGAGGACTTGTTAATCCTTAATAAGGAAGGAACTTAAAAAGCTTCCTCTACCCCTTCTAAAGGGCAAAAAGGCCCATATCTCCCGTTTCCTTTCAATTCAAAGTTTATGATGAAACTGCCAAGGTAATACCCTTGAAGATTTTTGCATTAACTTTTGGCAAACTGTAGAAGGCCTCAGTTATAGTAATACATTATCATAAAGCATTTAGAATTATACTGAAGGTGTTCAAAATATCAGTATAAATAATTGCAAGTTGATAGACTATATGAAAGCGAGCACTTAAAGACTTGGGAAGTTCACACATTCACATAGTTTGCCTTTTGGAGAGATCCTGAATGGCCCCTTTTAGGCACTAAGCTATTTAAAAGCCAATGCTAAATACTACTACGTGGCCATTCTTTCTTACCATCCCTAGTGTTTTTTGACATTTAGTGATTTTTCTAAAGGCATCGCCTACACACGCACAAACTTACCCCTTTCAGATTCTGACGTTTCTGATCGGGGAACAGGTGACTTCAAGGACCCAGCTACTGGCATCTTTTCTCCTCCTTTAGCATTTTCCTTGGATTTCATATCCTTCGCTACATCTCTTTCTCTGGACGGCTCCTTTTCTCTCTCCTTTTCTGCAGCTGACTTTGACTCAATGTTGGTAACAACTGTCTTCAATTTTTCTTCTTTTGAAGTTTTTTCTTCTTTCTTGGCTTTTTCCTTCTCCTTGTCCGATTTTGGCGTTTTCTCCTTGATCTCTCTTGCTTTATCATCTTTATTTGCCCGTTCTTCCTTTGGTTTATCTTTTCCATCCTTCCCGAGTGCCTTGGTCTCTGGAGTGGCAGCTGGAGTCTTTTCTTTTTTTTCTTTATCTTTTTCCTTCCCACCTTTTTCTTTATCATCTTTTTCTTTAATAATTTTGCTGCATAAAAAAAAAGGCCAATTAGTATGCATACAAAACCAGCTTCAGTTTTGTCACACAAGTTTTACTTCCGATGATTTGATATATCCTGAACACATCAGCAGTCAGTCAGCTTTTTTGCCGTGACTTTATCAGAACAGCCAAAAACAAGTGTTCTAATTTATTTCATTTTTGTTTAGTTGAAGTAAAATGCACTTAACAAGAGCGTCTGCTTAGTACAGCTGCATATTTTGAAATAATCTGTTTATTAAACAGTGAAGAAATGGAAACAACAAGTTATATGGAACATGAAAACAAAAAAGAAAGTCAGGTCACTTTCAAATACAACCTTAGGGTTTGGAAGAAAATAAGTGGGGAATGTTGAAGAGATCAAGTTTCTCACCTATTAGAAGCACTGTTTCCATTGCTTGTTGTCACCTTTGGTGTAGCATTGACAGCTTTATTAATAACTTTCACAGCACCCTGAGATTTCTCCTTTAGTTTATCTGTTTAAAAAGATTAAAAAAAAAAAAAAAACTTGTTTCAACAAGTGAATATAGAACTCACCAATTAAAATAAAACAAAATCTCAATTTGTTCATGCCAGATCAATTGTAACTGACAATTAAATAAGTCACTAATAATGCAGAACACCCTCTCTCAAAATCCACTGCAAGTGTATATTTTAAAGAACATATATTGGTCCTATTTAGTATCACATTTCAGATTTTTCTTTTCAGTTTAACAATTCAAATTTTCAGGAAGTTGTTTATAAGAATTCTTAAAAAAAAAAAAAAAAAAAAAAAAAAGAAAGCAGAGGTTTACCAGTCTCCTCAGCAGTGCTTTCTTCCAGTTTAGCTGTATTTATTGAGAGAGATGTAGGCATCCCAGCACCACCTGGCCCATTTTGTACTGTTGCAGCTACAGCATTCCTGGCAGGTGGGTCTTTGTGGTGAAATTCATTTTCAGGTACCATGTAAGGCTTCCTACTTTTCAACTGCCCAGAATAGCTGCAAGTCGCACAGATTGTTAAATATGCACAAACATAAAGCAAAACATGGGTTGAATTTAAAATGATTTAACATAACAGTTCATCTGTTATTCCACAATTTTCCCCAAATGATATGCTGTTTCTTGCCCCTTCAATCACCTCCAAAAACAAAAACAAAACAGCAAAACCAAAACTCCCTCACCTCCCAACCCTCTCCAATCTCTCCCCTTCCTCCTCTGCCCAAACACACACAAACAACCTTTTGACAAAACTTCAACTGTTATGGCAACCTGAACGGGCCGTCCAGCACAGATGGATGATTCTGCGTTCGCCACAGAAAAATGTAAAACATAATTAAGCATTTTAGTTTAACATTTTAGAACTGTACAAACTTTGACCGAAAACCTATGCGCTCAGCTTGCTTCATTTTACTCTCCTTCCTGTCTACTTGTTGCTATACTATTTCTATAAAACTAAGTTAAGCTCTTATGAGTGGAATTCTTTACTACTAAGTGTGCTTTACTAGAGTCTTGTAAAGGCAATTAACGATCATCCAGCACGAACTCAAAGTTTTCATTCACACTGCCAGCCCTGAGATGCAGGATAGCGAAATCTTCTGTGATAAGGTAAAAATCAAAATGTGTTAGGACTGTAAAGTTCCAAGTCTTTAGAAGCCTCTCATGATCCACGTCTAATCACTTTCTTAAAGTAAGGTGTTGTTACCCCATAGCCAACGCATATAGATCAGGTCTCTTCTCTTTCTCTTCCTGACATATCTTATGTACTCTTCTTTCCAAGGCTTGGCCCAGGTTCAATACTTTTGGATACCACGGAAGGATTTTGGTCAGCACAATCAGGATATTTCTGATATGTGTATATTCACCTGTTTCAAGGCAGTGCACAGAAGCCTGGAATACAAATTAAACCCAATCAAGATTTTTTTCCATTAATACTTCCACAAACATGAACTCTTCAGCATCCATATTTACCTTAGTTAACTTATAGTGCCATTTGTGTACCACATGTCTAAAATTCTCATAATCCAATTGATCAGCTTTATTTCCACCATCAAATCCAGTTGCCCGTAATATAGTGAGGAAGCCTGGGTAGTTGCCACATTCCTACATAAGCATAAGAGGAAGAAAAACGCATGTCTTTCGCCGAAATGTTATTTTCACGCTTCCCAAAAAAGTTAATAACAACATTATCACCAATTCTGCTGAAGACTAAAACATGATTGCTCTTTACAAGACTTGCACAAATATGTTCGACAAAAAAAAAAAAAAAGAAAAGAGAGAGAGAGAGAGAGAGAGAGAAAGAGAGAGACAGACACACACACACACAGAGGAAAAACTTCTATATATTGAAATATTAACTTGTGGCTTAGAGAATGAAAAGATTCTTTGCAATTTAGCTAACTTCTGCAGGGAGAATTAGGAGAGTCTCTTTATGCTCCCCAAATTATCTTCATGACAAACTAAGAGGAATCAGAAATACAAGTTTTTACTTCTGAAGCTATACAAAATTATTTCTATCAAAACTATATAAGTTACAGAAACTCAATTCTAGAATCAGAATACCAGAAAAATTCACATTTAGTTTTCACTAAATCCATTTTTATTGGCCCTGCTTATACAAGTGGACATTGTTTAACTCTTCATGAGCAAAGATGTTTTAACAGCTTTACATACCTTTTCATATATGACTCTGTCACTGTGCCATCTAGTCACGGTCTCCAGCATACAGCATAAAAACCTGCCATATCTACTAGCTTCATTTTCAGTGCAACTTGCTACTGTATATATAATATCAGAGAAAACCTAAGAATAAGAATAGAAAGTTAGTTTTGACTTGCTCAGTTTACTGAATTACAAAGGAACATGAGCCATGAGGAAATTTAAATTTCCTCTAGTCTAAGCAGCTGTTAAAAGCTAGTTTCTAAATATAATAGAATTCAGAAAACAGAAATATCTGGAAACTGTGGCTAGTTTGATGAACCAAATAAGAAAGGCAGTCTTGTCTATTATCTACTTAAACTCTTTATCAAATAGAAAATTCTTAGTTTGCTTTCAAGACTTCTTTTCCATCCCAACTGTCAGTCCTTTATAATTAACCCGGCATCTAAAAGCCACATAAAGCTGCTGGTGATGTTCAGTTTTCCATACTTAAAGTGCATCTTCAGCGGCATATAACTGCTTTGTTTTAAAATTAAGTGTTTGGTTGAGCAGGTAGAAATAAACACCTAAGAAAGTTGATGTAAAGGATTTTTTTTTTTCTCCTGACTGCACATGTTTAATCAGGCAGTCAACTGTACAACAGAAACAAATCCCTACTTTCGTCACATAGAACGTGGACTGAAGATTTAAGAATGCCATTTTAGACCCACAAAATCAAAGTGGATACCTACTTCAAAAATCATATCTCAAAAGGAAACCACACCAATTTTTAACTCGATGGTCATATGAGCACAGTCTCCACCATAATTTTTACAGTACAGCTCCAAACAAATCCCTCTAATCAAAGCTCACAGTCCAATCTGTTATAACTGTACAGATGACTTGCTAAATTGTTGCTATTAAAGAGCTAAATTAGGTGCCAGAATGGTTCTGGTATCCTAGAACTGTATAGTCAAGTCGGTACTGTTAGAGCTGAATCCATCCTCCATTCTTCCTCATTCAACCCTTTTTCCTCCACAGAAGAAAAAGAATGGCTATGCAAATAGCGATAACAGTCTGAACAGCCAACACCTCTTCCAACTGCTCTGTTTGACCCAGAAAGTCAGGCTGCTGCTGCTATCAAAAGTATTCACTATAGCACCATATCTGCCCCTTCCCACGCCTCAGCAGTGATAGAAATTTGTCCCATCTCTGCAGTACTGTACACTTGACTCCAAAGGATGATGCTTGTTGGGGGAAGCATAAGAAAGTTGCTACTAGAGTAGCAGGGCACAGAGTTGGAACGGGAGGGTAGATGAGATCACAGAAACGCAAACCATAGAAAGGTTGCAAAACCTGAATCTGACTCCTGCGACTGCCGAGACGTGGATCACTAACCTATAATACATATAAATTACTCCGCTCTGAAACTATCCACGTTAGGATGACTCAGGAAAAAAGGTTTTTGGAAAGATAATCCTCTGAAGCTCTAGGAAAGCTTAGTTTGTACAATCCTAAGCTCAAAAGGGAACTTCTGATTGCCATGTAGATTCTAGAATTAAACATAGGTAATGATTTTGTTGAGATCTCTTCAAAGCAGGGCAGGGGGGAAAACCACCACAGAAAATACTTTCAAAACATAATTAAATATATATATATACTGTTCTAGCTACTTACTCTATCATAACAGAGAAGCGTGGAGAAGTTGGGTGTTTTCTGCTGATGCACCAGTTCTACAAAGTGTGCACAATAAACCGCATCGATTGCCGAAAAAATACAGCGAGGAAATATACATAACTGCAGAAATTTTGTGATAGTCTCATTTTTGGTAGACTCTTCAAAAATAAAAAGAAATTAAGAGGGAAAAAAAAGACAGTAAATTAATGGGACAACATTTAACCACTCTTTTCTCCAAGAAGTTCTATATCGTACTTCCATATTCCAGAAGTGTATTATCCTACATTAGCCAGTTTATATTGTAGACATAGCTCTGCTACTCCTGGACAAGAGTCAAAATATGCTTTTTAGTGATTTAAGAAAGAGGTGAGTGGTAGAAATGAGGTGACAGCAAATCCTTTGCCTTATTGGGAATCTTTTCTGTTTCTCAATGGAGGAAAAAATGAACTCAGAACAACTTTGATAAGTTACTTCGACTATTCGGGTTCTGTGCATTAGCCAAAGGAACAAAGTTTCCTATTTCTTCTAGGACCCCTATTTTCACCTTTCTAGACAGGACTAACTTTCAGCTCAGTTGCCTTAGGAAGATAACATGCTGTTTGTGCACAGCCCCTTAACACTGGTTTCTTCCCCCCATCCGCCGACCAGTTAAGAAGAAACGGAGCAATAATTTAGCTACCCAGGCTTCGTTTTGCGAGAGTTCCATTCTGCCACTGAGTGGAAGCTCCACAGTTAGCTGTACCATTTGACCCGCCAGCCAAACACACATCCAAACTAGCCCTACGGCAGCTCTTGCTCAGTTAACAAGAGCGGGCTTGTTAACAAGTTGAGAGGGCTGTGCAGCACAGAAGGAAGGTAGAAAGAAAATAAGCATATGGAAGGAAGCACAAAACTGAAAACTAAGAAGGTAAGCCTTCAGAGGAAGAGCAGGCGTGATCCTTATGACAGCAACTGCCATTACTGCACTGCGATTCTGCACAGGCTGCAGGGCACAGCTCTTAAGAGCCAGAAATTATTTGCTCTGATTCCATGAGGCTCATGAAATAAAACCTGTTCAAGAAAGGTTTAACAACTTTTACTTAACTAAAAATTGTAGATTCATTTTATTAAATTTTAGTATCTATCCCTCATAGGTTAAAGCCAACACTTAACCATTTTTAATGTAGTCTAGACAGCCATACCTGATACACTTTTGAATTAAAACTTACACAGTTGTCTGTAAGTTAAATAAGCAAGCAGTCATACTCAGATTAGCTACAGTTTTTGGAATGTTTTTGAAAATTAACAAACTAAAGTCTGTTTTATTCTGTAAAAGTTATCCTGCTCTGTTAGCAATGCAGCTACTCACACAAAAGAAGCTGGTCGGGGGGGGGGGGGGGGTTGAACCAAAACAAATAAAAAAAAAATACTGTTATTGCAGAACTACTACTACTACAGTAGATGTGCTACTCAATTTCCTTATATAGCAAGACCACAGATGACTTGTTTCAATGTGCAAACTGATGACAACAAGAAGGTCTATCCCCCTTCCCAAATCAGTAGTATTAGGAGTACATGGTTATATACAGATCATATCTACACAAGCAGTTTTCTACATGCTTTTAGGTGCTTCTGTAACAAAGCATTTATCAGTCTTTTCCAGACTACGCTTCAAAGAGCCAGTTGTTTTTCAGCTAGTAATTTAGCTAGTTTCACATAGCTAACTAGTTCTCAGTGACACTACACTAAATATTTATAGGGAATAACCTTTCTCAGTTCAACAATGTTTATCAGTTAATGCACATCTTACATCAGCTGGACAACGAATTGTTTTTCCACAGGATTACGTTAGGCGCCTTGCGACAGATGAACTATTCCCAGTTACAAGCTGAAATCTCTTAACAAAAAGAAGTAGAGCTGATGAAAAGTAAATTCCCCCTCTTAAAAGGGGTTTTTGTGTGTGTGTGTACACACCCATTTTACTTAAGACATATCAGAAGTCACCAGTGGTCTTTATCTCAAGCTTTGACCTGAGCAATACAATAACAAAACAACAGAAAACCCTAATGATTATTATTACATAACCCTTTGCAATGAATACCCCCTGTGTGAGATACAACAGCGGTGCCACTCTTAAGACAGATCTGAGGAGATTTAATAAGTTATCTGAAGCACACAAGAACCCTGAAAAGAGAACGGTAGTTATCGCAGACATCAGACCTTGCACTCCTCTGTTAGCTTTTGTTAAGGAACAAAAAGGAACACTGAACCTCGGGCAGTTCACAAACTGAAGTACAAAATAGCTGCAGTGGCCCTAGAACTTAACTGAATGACAGCAGCTAAAGCTTAAGACCACCTGCCACGGAAGTAACTGCTGCACCATCACAACAGAAGCAACCTTCTCAGCTAGGATCAGGGAAAATTCACTAAAACAAAAATTCTTCCAAAGAAAACTGACTAGAGAAAAACACTTCAGATTAACCACACTAATCAGTTCTGAGAATTCTTCAAAAGCATGAAAAGTTATAGATGTTCTGTCACAGAAAAGAAACTCAGATAAGCAAGGGGCAGAACTTGTGATGTGTCAGCCTAATAGCAAAACAAAATGAAACAATACTACTATTGTCTTTGGAACAGGGTTTATGTTACTGTTCGAATAACAGCATGTAACTCCGAATGCGCACTCTAATCACAGCACTCCAAAACAAAGTTAATTCAGACCACTCATCAGGATTTTAATCTACACATGCCTATTCCTTGCAATACAACAATTAGTTATTCTGACTTAGTTTTGTCCTAAACAGCAAGCCATTTTGTAATTAAACCTTCCACTCAACTGGTCAATCTCATATTATTTTTAAAATAAGTGCAGTACTGAGAGGGTCTCGACACTGCAAGGAGCAAATAAAACATCTCCCTGAAAATCAACTACTCAATATTTGAGGGAAAACTTTTCCTGCCTGAAGGTAATGTGTCTCATCTTGTTAATAGGGCTCAACATACGAGATCAAATTCTGAAACCAACATTTAGAATATCAGTCTATCGAGCCTCAGATTAGATGAGCTTTTAGTCCTGGGGACAAGGATGACTACAAAAATAGTTTTTCCCTACATACTCACTTGCCAGAAGCCAGTTATCCTTCTCCAGTTTCAGTCTCTGCAGAACCCTTTGCACATGCTCCAACTGTTTCTTCTCTTCCTCAAGAAGCTTGTCCTGAAGAGCTGTACAACGTTCTTTTTCTTTTTTCTTTTTATTTGGAGGCTATAAATGTCAACAGAATTCATTTAATATACTAACATTTGCTATAGATAAATCCCTGATAACACTAAAGAATATTTGAAAAGCTTTCTATCTCACTCAATAGTACACTGCTCTAGTAACCACCTGATTTTACCCATGAACTCTGAATGAGTAAAATCAAGATAAAAAACAAACAGCTAAACTAGAATATAGACAGAGGCAAAGACTGTTTCCCAAATCACAGATTATCTAGTAATTTTCATGTAGTGAAGCCATGGCATTTTTAATATGGGAATTCTCAGAAAGAGTCAATCCAAAAAATCAGTGAATGTGAGAAATGAGAATGGAAGAATTAGGTTATACTAAGCTTCTCTGAATGGACCCGCTTATTCAGAATTAAAATGCTTTGACTTCGGCTAGCTTAATCCAAAAATATATTTACAAAAAATAGGTGAGATAGCAGCTACCCAAGTGATTTAATTCAACACGGTACCTGAATTTGCAATCATTTAAATACAGCAAATTAGTAGCTGATTTGTCATATATTTCTAGCTCGAAAACAGATAAAAGCCACAACCACATACAATACCACACAAACTACCTTACTCTATGAAAGAAAGCAAAATTTAGAACACAGAAAAAAATTACAAAGCGATGTGTGTACAGCTTGTATGCCAGCAGGGACAGAACTTTCCCTGCGACTACAATCAGTAACAGTATCAGAGCAAGCAGATACCGTGTTTCCTTCATTCTCTTCCTCAGCAATAAGCAGCACATATAAAAACATTATTTGCATAATTTTTAATCCTTTCCTATTAGCTGTACAAACATCCACCACTAACCAAAAAGGAGTAAGCAAGTCTGTAGAATGTCATTTTGAAAGAGACTGCCATGAGATGGTACAAGTACACAGGCAGTTGTTTATATGAGGTTACAGTTATCTAATATAAGATTTCACTTTAAAAAGACTTTCAAGGTTAAATAGCTAAAACTGGAACATAACATTATATAAACGTACCATTTCCTGATTGTCATCTATGGCTTTCATCTGGACTTTAAGTTTATTGACTTCTCTGTCATAGCTACTATGTGGGACAGCAAGGTCATACATTGTCAGAGACCAGAATGTAGCATAAAACTGAGGACTGATGTCATCCCAAACCTTGGGAAGGTGCAGAGAGATCACAGCATCATGAACAGGAGCCATGACCAGCTCACATGATGTAATGTATTTGTGAACTTTGTGCTGCTGTTTGTTTCCCTTCTCAGCTTTTTTTAGTTCATCATACTTTGACTGTGGATTAAAAATGAGAAATAAAAATCTGTAATCTTTGTACACATACAAACAAAATACCACGTAACTTCTCAAAAATCCTTCTACATAAGACTTTACATAAGAAATTTTATTTGTGTACATAAAACACTAAAAATGTCCCACAGAACTTTTAGTATTCATCTATACTGGACAGATTTGATCTTTCTTCATTGATGCTGCTATCTTCTTCCAATTCATCTGTTATAGGAAAGCATTTTACAATACCAACTAAAAATTGCTGTCAATTTTTAACAACATCCTAGAGTCAGGGGTAAATTCCTCACACTTTCTGACCTGCCACACCTGTCTGCAGCTGCAACACTTTCCTCCTCAGCAAAAATGTATCTAAAGCATCTGCCAAAACTTATACGTTTCCAGGAAGAAAGAGAGAACTTCTTGTCATTTCCCAAATAACAGAAGAGATGACTTTATTGGATACAACTTCTCTCAGTTGTGCAGAAGTTGAAGAGCGGGACATAGTTTCTATAAAAATACAGCATAGTCTTTGTTGCAGTCCACAGCTTATTTTCCCCCCTTAACTCTTGATAAAGATAGAGCTTCTGCAAGGTTTACTTAGCAATCAAACTTTCAAAGACTCTAACATACAGTCATAAAACACAATTCACAACTCTAAAAGGAGACAAAGAGAAGAGTTTTACTTACTGAAATATGGTGTGCATACATGGGTCTTGAAAGGAAAAATGCAGCATCATGAGGTGTGTGAAACTCATTACAAAGAACATCAATAGAAGGCACTCGCTTAATGTAATCCTCCGTGCTTAGATTAGATGCTAAAAATCCACCAAACTGTACCAGGGTGTCATGGCACTGTATGTAAAAGATAAAGTTACAAGACAGTTAAGAAGTGAAGGTAGAGAGGGCTTAAAAAAAAATTTTTTTTTGAACAACACACATTACAGTAAGAAATTGTTATTCTCTAAATAAACACTTTTTTCCCCTGATGGGGGGAAAAAAGATATCAAGTTTTCCATACCACATACTTCTGTCACTCAATGCTGACTCAACCCCACCCGTACCTAAAAAAAGAGCCCCACAAAAGTCAGCAGAACTAAGAGCATTCTGTTCCATTACAACGGAACAAACACGCATTTTCTAAGGAGGAGAATGGGAAAAGGAAATTCAGGTCGCTTCTTGAAAAAGAAAGAAGATGAAGTTTCTTTAACAAAACAAGATCAGAATAGTCGACTCGGGGGGGTGGGGGTGGGGGAAAACACAAACCAAATGTTGCATTTCTTACAAAAAAGGACATTTAAATCTTTCACTTGGAGGTCAATTAAAGGAAATAACAAATCATCAGAAGTTTATGCAAAGCAGTAACTGGTGTTTCCTAAAAGAGCCAGACATCTTACTTTACATGGACAACAAGTCAAAAGTCTTATCTTGCAAATACTTATCTTCAACTGCATTTTTCTTAGTTTTGTACAGTCATTACCATATCATCTGTTGTTGAACGGTTATCTGCAGTTGACTCTAAAATAGCAACTTAGGAACAAAATACCTGGGTGGAGAGGGGCGGGGGAACAAAAGTCACACCAAAACCAAACTCCAAATTCTTTCAAACCCTATTACGCAAATTGAGCCATTTCAATCCATACATTAGAGAGACAAGACCTGGACTGCACTCTGTCACAGGGAAATGCACATCTATGTCAACTTATTAAGTGACATCACTGCAACCGATTTTCCAGATTCTTACCTACTGTGTCAATATACCAGAATTTATCAAAGAAAGGGTTCTTACAAATGCATGCAAACATGCTTTTACTTGCCTGATCATACAGTTTTCCCACAAGCTTCAGATGTTTTTCCCCTCCCTCTTGGAAGATCACACCATTTCTCTGTTGAGCCATAAGTAGGCAGAGTGGAAGGGCAAGATCATGGTCCAACAACGCATCCTTCAATCTCTGAGAAGATTTTTTTGTGTTCCTGATTTGGCCAAAGTATCCACCCTGCATAGTAGAGACAAACTCCCTAACCTTAGAAATAGCGCATCATAAATAGAAACCTGTATATGCTTCTGACTGAGGAATTACATATAGACAATCCTCTGTCTGTCAATAAAAATTTCTCCCTGGATCTAATACTATGATTTATGTATTTAAGAATCAGAAATAATCAGTCTTGTATGCAGTTAGTCCTCTAAACAGTACAGTGAAGAGAGACATTTCAATACCCACATCTCTCCCAGAATCCTTTCTGTATCCATGTATAGAGCAATAGTAAGGTCACAGTAAGCGAAAAGCATCCTAGACTACACGACACTGCATTTTAGACCTAAATTTGCTGGCATCTGTTCTAAGTCTCTGTTTAATAGAGAAACTTCAGAGTTTAGTTCCAATTAGAGGTACTCAACTCCTTAGAGAAAATACACAAGGTCTTTGATGCAAAAACTAAAAGGAGATTTAACTGCTAAGATGGTTTAAGTGTTACTGCCCTCAGAGTCGTTACTCTCAGAGCAAGACCTGCAGTAACAGGACTACTATACTGGCTACCATAATTTGCAGCCTGTCATATGATAACATTGGATAACGAAGGCTGTTTCCATTAATATGGGATACTGTGAAGCACAGCAACTATGGCTCACGCACACTTTGTTTTGGCTGCCTGTCTGCAAGGCCCCTAAGTTCACTGAAGCAGGCAGCTGTGCAATGAAAGCAGTAGCCCCTTTTACAACTGTGTTGCCAGAATTCATGAATCTGAACTCAGAAACACCACTAGCAAGCAACAGCTATCATTAAGTTACTAATTAAATTAACATGAACACACCTCAGCTTTTAGCTGTTCTCCACCAGTCATGGCTTCCAATTGTTCCATTGTCATTTCTTCAGTAATTTCTATCCCAGCCATTTTTTGTACCACCTCTTTTAAAATAAGCAAATCAAAGCTGCACAGAAAACAAAAATGGAGTCGAAAAAGAAAACTTGTGTAAGAGAAAGAAGCTATGATATTCAGTACACAACGCTATGATGCACACTAAACCATTTTCTTTTACACCAATTAAGATCTAGCTATTATGTTGAGCACACAATGGCTTCTTTCCTGCAGGTAAAAAGCTAATACGTAAAAGCAGAATAGGCCTTCAATAGCCGGATTTCAGAATCCCATGGGAGAAGCAGTATCACACTGTTTTTGGAAGCAATAGTGAGTGTAGCGCCATTAAAGTATCAACACATTAATCATAAAAATGTCACTGTTCCTTTATATTGCTTCTACTTGCTTCACACTGTATCTACCTATACTGCTATCTCATCTACAATAAACATGGAATTATCTGGGAAACTCCCCCCCCCCCCCCAACACCTTTTTTTGTCCTCCATGTTCCAGAACAGTATACAACCTTGGAAATTTACTGGTAAAATTATTCTACAAGCTTATTTTGAACTCAGAAAACACTGACTTAAAGCACAGAAAGCACAAAGCACTGCAATAATCACCCCCTGAACTCTAAAGAGCAATAACTTCTCCTCAACTGAAGTCTAGCAAATTACACCATGATCATTCAAATTAGCAATATTTTGTAGTAACTTCTGAAATTTTTGACCTATTAAAAAAGTGTTGACCTATACCCTCCAAAACAAAACTTTACACTTATAAATATGAGTAATAAAAATATCTAAATGTTTTATTTTGTTTGCTTGCTTGTTTTTCCAGCCACAAATATATTTTCTGTTTAGGATCTGTACAATTCCAATATAAACTCTAAATAAAATACTTCAGTCCTATGGAACACGCCACGCTGCTAAATCCACTTTAATTTCACCACCCCAAATATTAAGCTGAACATTACAACTAATTTAATTTTTTCAGAATACTTAAATCCTTACTACTTAATACTGAGGAAAGACAAGAAACATTACTTACCTTTCTTCTGTAGCTCAATGTGATTGTACCATCATCAGAAAACAAAAATTAAGGACGGGGAGCACATGAGACTGAGTGTCTACATGGCAGGGAAGGGAAAGACTAGATTTCTCAACATGAATACCCTAAAATAACACGCTGCATTATCTCCATTGGTAAGCTGCCTTTCAGCAAGCATACGGGAATTCATAATAGAACATATAAATCAATACTCACCTATATGATAAAAATCATCCATTCAAAATAAACAAAAGAAAGAGAAAGCAGTAATACTAAGTGATGATGGGGAAGGATAACAGAAGGAAAAAGGAAGATTCAGATTGCAAAGTTCGTTTTAAAGTTCTGAATAAGTGATTAATATTGATGTATCATGGAGCAATTCAATGGTCATCAAATCAAAGCCTTTAAGATAACAAAAACGTTAAAGACACTTCTGCAGGGAAGACATTGTGAGAAAGAGTAAACTAAAAACTGTAACAAATCACACCCTCTGCTATCACAGATACTTCTTTTTTAAATAATGTACAGTAGTTTCAATGATAGTATTCCCAACAGGCAGGGTTGGGTTTTTTTTTCCTATGTGGTTGGTTAAGAAAAGTGGTATCAAAAATATATCACAGATAAAAACAGTACAAAAATATGCCACAACTATACAATTAGAGGAAAATCCAGTAAGTATATTATTCTTTCTACTGATTTAATGTCTTAAACTTCTGGACAATAAAAGTAGATTTTTACCACTGGTAGAGTAACTACTCTAAATAGTGCCCCTATAGTGCCCTTGTATCAGCAAAAGAAACATCCAAAACATTCATTTCACTTTATGAAAATAGAGTTTATACAGAATAATTGTGAGAAACTTGCCTTTTCCCAGCTTTCAGTTGGTTTGCTACATATTGAAGTAGACCAGCAAGTTCAATTGGGTACTTTCGGAAAACTGCACCACAAAAGCTAGCCAGACCTAAAGCAAGGAGAAACAGCTGTGATGGAACCTCATGCAGTATTAAACATAAAATAAGTATTAATCAAACATGTGGAAAGTCAATAATATATATTTTGCCCTACAAGGAAAGATCTTTTCCTACTAATTAAACTTACCATCTCTTCGCTTTGTTTGAAAAGTTAACTAGTAGATCAAAGTATGACAGACCATAGGAAAGGTGAAATATTTTTAAAATGAATGTAATAAAATAAAAACACTAACTCTGCAGCCAGCTTGAGATTGTGGTGTCATCATGCTTCATTCTCTCCTTTTCGGGATTTGCCAGGGCTTCAATAATACAGTCTTTAGTGGAGTTAAAGAGAATATTTTTCCTCAATTTGTCAAAATAAAAGCCATATGAATTCATTTTTCTAGCTTCAGAATTTGTAATATATGAATGTAATATGCAAGTACAGAAAGCTCAATACAGGCGATCCACTAACACACAGTTGTGACATTAATAACAATATAAAAGTCACAAAAGAAATGGCAACATAAAAAGCACGTCTTACCTCACTATTTACAGGATTACTATGTATTCCAAAACAGAGCGAAAACAGTATAATAGCTTAAAAGCAAGATATAATTTTCATAGTGTCAAAGCGGGAAAAGAGTAAATAAAGAGAGAGAAGCTCTGTAACTCAGGAAGCGGGCAAGGTACTTGCAAACCTTACGAAAATATTTCTAGCAAAAAGCAGTAACAAAAAGAAAACAGTATTTACTGAAGGACAGCAGATATAATCTGGAATTCAGCTAGAACCGCAAACATATTAGTACCAGTTATCAGATATATTACTCCACATAAAAGGATACAGGCCAAGACATCATAATTCAGTGAAGTGAGGTATTTCAGTGAATCAACAACTGGAGTTATTAAGTTATCATACTTCTGTATTTGTGATAAAATCTGAAAGTTACAAAAGATGCATTCAGGTGAACAGGAACAGTATTCCATAACTTTCACATAGTAAATTAAACTAGTAAACCACAGTTTGTATTAACATTTTTCTTTAAAATGAAATAGCTTGAGTTTTCAAACTATCACAAAATAAAAATCACAGAAACATTTCATTGATATGTTTCCCTAAGAACAGAAAAAGACAGTCACTTTTCAAAATACCTAAAGCTTAGCAGTAAGTGTCTGTTGCTGTTTATTATAATAAAAAAAAAAAACACTACAAAAATAACCCAGGTCTTCATTTTCATTTAGTAATATGAAAGAGAATAAAAATATTCTGTATTAGTCCAATTTCAGAATATTCTTACTGGTATATTATAGATAAAAGTTTTTGAAGTAGCATCTAAAGACTAACTAACAAATAATCACAAATCACATCTGTAAATAAGGTGGAGATCCATCAACGCACTTCTGCGGTTATGAGGCATTTTATAATACCAAGCAATCTTGAAAACCATCCCCAATCTTGTAGTTAACTTTCCACCTAGAGGACCTGATGTATAAAGCTATCTTCAACATACACATGCACAACTGCCCACAGCAGCCTAACTTGAATTTATATGATCAGCACAATAATTGTGTGCCTTTGAGTCTCACCTCAGCTATCTCAAATTAAGTTTTACTCCTACACAAAAGGAGATTAAATTTTCAGGGTAGTTATGTGGTTATCCAAGAGCTACCATCATATTTAACATCTCAGATCTGTGTTTCTGCGCTATTACAGAATTATCATACTTTAAAACTGTTATCAAAAGAGTCAAAAATACTGATTTTAGAATTGCCCCCTCATCAAGACTGCAGGTTCTTTCCTATACTTAAATATCTACACACAGGACCAAGTAGCATTCAAATACATATAACTACATACATAATCAAATAAAATTGTAGGATTGCTGTGGCTGAGTTTTCCAATTTGTCTTCCAGAGGGTTTCACATTTTCCTTTGTTAGACGCCTGGAAAAAGAGAACATGTTTTATTGCAATAGACAAACTATCAGAATCCTAGAAAAACAGGTTAGTTCCCACAAAGAAACACCTTTATCAGTTGCACAGATTAAATCCTCACTAGTGAGGTGTTTTTTTTGTTTTTTGGTTTTTTTTTAAGAAATCGAAGCATAGTAATAATACTCCTCTCGGAGTATGAATCATAACCCTATGACATTCAGCAGGTACAAGCAAATAAAACAATCATCCATCCCCATGTTACCCTGGACTGTATTCTATTTTCAACTTGGAGTACTTTCCAGTCAGAAACTGCCAGTGGGACCTATACCATATCTGAAGATAGCATATCATGCTTCTAGGCTCTCCTGCAAATTTAGTTTAACCACAGCTCAGTTATTTTTACATTTGTTGGGTTCTGTTCAATGAAAAACAATACCAGTGTCATTGGGTTTCACTTCAGCAGTATTCCCTACTAAAGATACAAGCTTAACAGTAGATCTTAAGTCAATGTACAAAAGTAAACTGAATATATTAAAGTATAACTGTGACACTTGACAGTTTTAGCTTATTTCCAGTCCATAACTCACACATACAATTTCTGTTCCAGTGCTTGTAACATTATACCACCAAAATTCCTAGTAATTTGTCAAAAACTTCTAGGAAAGCAGAATTTACTGTAGAATTCAGAATTTCTTGCTGCATGTTCTAAAATGATCAATTCTGTCATGTAAATTGCCTATACCAAAAACCAAATACAAAGCCTAATCAAGAGAAAGCATGGTACCTACAGTTAAAAGAAACACACCTGCAACACTCCTACTTTAGGGGGAAAAAGCCTCATAGTTTAAAGAAAAAACAAAACAATCAAGCACAAAGAAAAAACGTAGTTTGTTTCAAGTTAACACCACTAAGCCTTAATTAAACAATACTTTCTGGAAAATTCCTTTTGTACTGAAATTCATATTGTGATACTCTGTTACAGTGACTACTTAATCATACTGTATTTAAAGTGCAATATCATGAGCTTTTTTTCCCCCTCCTCCAGACATTCTCAATTTAATCCCAATGCATTTTAACTTGAAAGCACAACTTTTAACTCTCAAAACATTAAGATATTTTGCCAGCTATCAAGTGGTCTGAGTAGAAGCCTGGAAGGAGATTATGTTCTATTTCTGGTTCCGACATATAGTTCCAACTTGAGAAAGTTGTCTGCAACTGAGTCTGCAAGATGACTTTGGTACTTAACATGGATTTTGGAGAACTGCATTGTTCGAGTTAGTCTCAGAAAAAGTCTACGGTACAAGTAAAGGAACGTAAACTTTTCTGGTCTATGCTAGCTATGCAGGAAGTCATAAGAGAGATTCATAATCCCACCTAGCTTTCACATCTGCAAATCCAAAAACTTTTACCTGGTAACAATTACTCTGTTTTGACTATGTAAAAGGTTCTAATTATCTATATTAGAAAAACACAGCATTTAATTTTTGGTCCAAACTATGCAAAAAACGGAGAATCCAAATCCCTGACAATGATGTAGGAGAAGCATTATATTTGACGTAAATCTAAAATTGTTGTCAGCCCACGTGAAAATGAGAATAAATCATTCCATTCAATTCAACTTCGAAGAAAACTGTCCTACTGTGAAACCTACAGAAACTGTGATAACAAATGTGCTTAGAATAAAAGATTTGAGATCGTTGAGATTAAATGGTCTCCACGCCCAAAGAAAAAAATTTTGCACTAACACATTTCTTTAAGAAAGGCAATTTATCAGCAACCACATACCCACAGAAAAGGTTAAAGAATTTAACTAGACTTGCTCTTCACAGATGAAACACCCTCGCTGATGACAGACTAGTGCGTACCACTACTTATGACAGTTTTTAACCATAGTGCATTGATAATTCTTGTTCATAAAGCATTTAATGAACTAACTGAGCCTAAGAAGGGAGTGCTTTTCTCAAGCTTTTTCATCCTTTGGAAACATGAAACATGGTATGTCATAACTGATAGTTACCTATGGAATTTGGCAACTTACTTCATGATATATTTGGCTCGATCTATGGTTTGAGCTTTAACTTTCACTAAAAGCGGGTGACTATTGTATGTTTCGTTCTTCCATTGTCCGTAAAGACGATACCTTGAAAGATTAGAAGCAGAAAAATGAAAATTATTTTTTGTACTGACAATTTAAGAGAGACTACTTCCAAAAAGTGGAAATAAAAACTATTCTACTCACCGGTACTGGTATGGAAAAGTTTTGAACATTCCCCACAATTCTTCAGACATGCATGCATTGCAGTCCATCAAAGAAAGAGATGGAAGCAACACTTGATCGGTAATACTCAACAAACAGCTAAATAAAATCTCCTGAGATAAAGGCAATTAAAAAAAAAGTATCAGAAGCAATAACATGCATAAATTTGA
This sequence comes from Struthio camelus, assembly GCF_040807025.1. Lineage (NCBI taxonomy): Eukaryota > Metazoa > Chordata > Aves > Struthioniformes > Struthionidae > Struthio > Struthio camelus. The sequence continues at coordinate 11,105,572 of NC_090952.1, read as the reverse complement.
GATCAATTTGTATTGTATTAGTATACTAAGATGTTTAATTTATGACTTCCTGAACAAAAAGAAAAATCTAAAAGGACTTAAAATACCTCCCATCATAAACTTTCGTTGCTAGCTAATTCATGGACTACATATGCTGCGTCAGTGTAGTATTTGCCTATATATAAAATGTTTGTAGGAAATAGCTGAAATTTTCACCAGGCTGCATTCATAGCTTCAAAGAACTCATAAGAAAAATGTATATGGGGTGGACTTGCATGAAGTACATAAGAAAAAAAGGATTTTGAAAACCGCTTTCAACACATTCAAATATTTCTCGCCATTGCCTCAGTTTTCAACATCCCAGATTAAAACTTGAAAGCATTATACCTGTTCCCAAGACACAGTGACATGCTTTCTGTATGCTGTTCCCCCCCCCCCCCTTCTTAAAACACTTCTTTCCCCTTGGGCTTTGTCAGAACATTGATAGGAGGGAAAAAACAAAACAAAACATGAAAAGCCACACACACACACCTCACAACATATTTTGCCATATTCATATGATATCACCATCCTACTTTGTATTCTGTAAACACTGGGGGGGGGGGGGGGGAAGGAAACAGTTTTTTGTTTAAGTCAGCACACAATTTGCGCTTCCATGCATGAGGAAGGATCAGCAGTTGCCAATGTCTCCAGCTGAGATTTCTCTACAAATGGCTTAACCACAGAAAGATCAGGTCCAACAGTCAACTCCCTGACAATTATGAACTCTGCATTAAGCGGCAGTTTTTTCCTAGTCAGGAATGACCAGTTTATGAACTGCTTGGCAGTCTCTCGCTGCTGAAAGTCAAGCCTTCACAGAGGTCAATAAGAGCGGGATCAACACCACCTCTGAAAAAGCAGTGATCTGTGAAAGACTGCATGACTCAGACTCATCTGTAGGCCGAGAGATCTTAACAGAACTATAGATGACATTAGCCAAGTTCTCTGAAATCTTAAGTAACACTGATCAAATTGAAGAGTGACTCAGATTTAGTCTTGGTGCTTTTAGGAACAGTTCAAAAATTTTATTTTCTCTGCAAACCTTCAGGAAGTCAGGAAATCATGACAAGTAGGACACAGGAGTAATAAGGACCTGTTGGAAACCGTGCAGACTTCATACTAAGACAAATAAATACTTGTTTTTATAAATTAGATCTCATTTGGGCACTGAAGTTTGGTGGTGGCTAATCTTGAATTGGTCAAATTTTAATGAAACATTAGCCATTGTACTGTAAGTACTTCTTCCACTTTCAATTTCCTTTTCTCTACACTTTCCCCAGTGATTCTTTAGGATGCAAGCTGCCACCAAGGCAGTATAGTTACAGAACGAGGGTAGACTCGCTGATTCTGAACAAATAAGTAGAATACACTAGGATAAAACAACAAGACTAAGTTTGAGGAATTTGGGGAAAAAAAAGGACACAACAATAAATTGTGACTGCCTCAAACTTGCCTATAAAACCACAACAAGAAGTCTTTAGCAAGCATTTGCTAAAGAGTAAAATTCAAAAAGAATTGAACAGTTATTAAACATTAGGTCTCGCAACCTAAAATAAAACTTCTTCCTCCAAAATAAACTCTTTCCTCAAAAGACAGGAAAAGGAAAATTGAGAACATTTCACAGGTTGAGCTCCTTGAATAAAAAAAGATTGTTATCTTACTGAACTAATAGTAAAAGCACTGCGCAGGAGGAACGAGATCACTAGAATATTTTATGGCCAAAACAGTACAACTCTGTCAGTGAACAAGCGCTAGTTTTATTAGAAATACTATGTTAATCTTCAGGTTGAGAGCCTTCAAGAAACTCACCATTTTCTCTTTATCTTCTTGTTTGCTTCCATCAGACTGAAACTGTAACAAAGACAGTCATGTTAAGTATAGAATTAACAGTTTCAGAACAAAACTACCTCAGTAAAAGCATGACTCTGAAGGGCCACATGCCTAGTAGATGTTTAATTTTCAGATCGGTTAGCAATAAAACCATTGCAGGCCTAGCGAGTGGAAGGGCACCTACAAAGCTGCACACATCCTCACCAACCCTCATTAGCACTGTCTGCTGCAGTTTGCTTTCTCCCAGCTCCACATGCTGCAATGCTCCCACCTATTCAGATAAAGGCTCTTTCTCCTCCACCTAGGTCTCTTAATATCTGCCTTTATCATCTCTGAACTTTATACTGGACAAAACTAAGCCTCATGAATACATACTGTCTTTTATCCACTACGTCATGTAGCAGTTGCAAACCCCAGATAAAGTTTTAAAATGCACCTTGTAATGCACCTAAGATTCCAGCACATGAACGCTTTTTATAATTCTTCTAGAAAAAAAAATGCAATTCATGGAAAACCGAAACCCACAGTCAGCTAAACTAGTTGGGGGGAAAAAAAAAAGAGGAAGTCAGACTTCAAATGTTATGTCACTTCACTAATACCTATCCAAGAATATTAAAAAAATTATCTAGCGCATACAAATATGAAATCCTGGTTCTCCTGCAATCAAACTACCCACTTGGCCAAGATTTCAAGTGATTTTTTTGAATCTAGTTAAATTCCTAAGTAGATACCAACACCGTACACTCTAATATTTGTGTTCATTCTAGAAAACATTGCAACATATACACCAAATGAAATTAAATCACATATTTAGAACATGCTAACAATCTGAAGACAGATTGCCATCCTGCTGGAATAAGTATTTTTGTTCCAACAGCCTTAACAGCTTCTAAGGTAATGCACACTGGATTAGATTATTCTCAGCAATATGCATGGCTCATGGGATTATTTTGCTGATAAGAGTTCTGGTCTCCCCCCCCAAATCCCTGAAAAGCTCAACAAATGCATCATCCAGAACGGTATCTTGTGGCCCACTACGGTAGAGAAAATGCCTGAACTTCCATATGCCGAGCAATTCAGCAACAGTAACACTGTGCTCTGCTGCAATACTAATTTGAAGTTTCTGGCATAATAATCAAAGCGCAACATTTAGAGTTGATAATATTTATTGCTCGTAAGCAACAGGGAAAAAAAAAAAAAACATACTAGCCACACAAATTCTCGGGTAAACCAGTAGGTACTATTACATTTCTCAAGAACTTCTAGAGACAAAAATATTAATGTATTCTGGAGCTTTTAATTATCACCACGAGCAGAATTAACACAAAGAGTAGGGTTGGCTTTTTCCCCCCCTCAATTTCAAACATATATGAAATGCATTGCTTAAATATATAGTGCCCTCCTACTGTTTTTGCTGAAAAGTGTAAAAAGAAAAATATCAAGGAAATGTTTTATTATATAGAACATATTGAATTCTCTTACTGAAGAGAGAAGCCATATCCAGCATTTAACTTCTTTAAAAAGAACAGGACTTGCAATCCAATTATCAAGTACAGCTATCAACTATATGTCCAGCTTTCCCTCACAATAAAACCCACTGAAACTTTTAGTTCTTATTATCAATTTACTCCTTTTCTCTCTTCTTGTTCCACTCACCATGAAAAGCACATTAAGCCTACACAGCAGTAAGTGCACAATATTTTAAAGTTACACTTGAGCACAAAAGCTGCAGTGCAATGTTAGTAGACTAACTTTTAAACTACTGTACGGGTTAGCTTACAGTCAAATCACCTCCAGTAATAAATGTTTCTATGTGTTAAACGTAACTTTTATTACTATATAAACAAGCTGATGGCAACAGTGCATTAAAAAGAACTTTCCCTATGTTACCTTAACCACTCCGTCACTGATGAATTTCTTCGCAGTTCCAACCTAAAGCAAATAGCTAAGATGTTGCTCATTCTTGTCATAAACACATTAAGCTATCATACTTGTGTATTTAAAATAAAACTATACAATACTCCTAAAAATAAAGTAACTTGCCTTTTACTTTAAGTGCCCACAAAGAAACAAGAACTTTCTGAAAAACCTTCAGTAATTAGAGCTTAATTACAGAGTTGTCCTGAGAGTCTGCTGACAGCAGTAAACTAAGTTACACCCTTGAAGTTATAATTTCGAAATTAACTGTATTGTCAATGCAAAATTCTATATCATTCAAATACCAGTCTTCTCACAGGTCAGCAAGAAGTAAGTGTGCTATGGAAGTAGGAAAATCAGACACCAGGAAATCTCATAGCTCTGATAAAGATGCTAAGAAATTACATTTCCCACAACAGTGAGGAAGTAGGTGAAAGAGGAAATGCTCAAAGTTACCATGACATGACTGCAACCAGTACTTGGAAAACAAACTTAGTGTAACTTCTGTCACCTGATCATTGCATCTTGTAACTTTGAGTTAGACCAAACTCACTCGCCCCAAATCCAGAAGCTTGACAAGAAATATCTTCAGTCCCAAGATGCACCTGTGTTTTTAGTTCTGCATCACCAAGCACAGCTGGATACAAGAGCGTCCACTCAGGTGGTACGTTTAGAATACAAGTTTTGAACATTCCAATACTAGCAGTAGTCAAAACTGAAGATACTTTATGAGAAATGTTATAAAACTGCAGCACCCCTCCCAATATAATTAGATCAACCAACACATCTCTTCAATTGTTTTGCTGTTAAAAATTATAATAAAGGGCTAGAAAACAGGAATTAGTGATTTTCAAGTTTTTTTTTTTTTTTTTAAAGTAACAATGAAGATGTTTTATTCCAAGGACTATAAATTCCAGAGTCTGTCCAAACTGCTATTAAAAAAAAAAAAAAACCACACACACACAAAAACCCAACCACTTTTTTTTTTTTTTTTTTTAAAACCTTACTACTTCTGGGGGGGGGGGGGGGGGGAAGAGAATAAATAAGAATTGCTAGTCAAACACCATACTGCCAAAAAAAAAAAAAAAAAACACAGCAGGAAAGAATTCACTGGCCTCAATTTGAGCAACTGATTACATTTTAGGGAGCTCAATATGCAATAACTACCTATCCTTCAACATTTACATAGGAAAGTTATAGTCAAAAACAATAACAAACCTCAAGGGGTCATTTTATTTTTAAAGCCTGCTACTTTAGGCTTTATATAGTATCTTAGATTTCCACATTGAACTCATCATTAGTGACCTCCAGAGAGCGTATACTTGTCACTGATACAAGTTCAAAATTAGTAGCATTTTAACTGGAACAACAGGGACACCCCACTAATTAAAAAGATGCAACATAGCCTATTTAACCTAACAGGTGAAATTAAAGAACAGTTTTAGAGTACTGGCTCTGTATCAGGTTACTGTTCCCCACTGCCTTCAGGGTCACTCTAAAAATGCAAAAGTTTCCATGCAATTAATATCATACCTTCATTTAAAAAAAAAAAAAAAAATCTATATAAGGAGAACGTTGCAAAAATAGTACAATAAAGGTGGTCTGTAAGTAGAGGCAATATGAAGACTTTAATGAGAAATTAGTTATTGCTATATGTTACTGGTTATAAACCTAATATGCTTAAGCTTTTCATAAAAGCATCCATACCTGACAAAAAATGCTGTAAGAATTTGGAGATTCTTATTTTAATTTTTCAGTTCCTTATGTTCCAGTACTTGGATATATACATATTTAATAAGAATCAATACCATTTTCTGACATCAGAAGGATCTGGATATTTCCTAAATTCAGACAAACTGTTCTTCTGCTACCAACCTCTTTCATAAATGCTTTTCCGAGGCGCACCACTTTTGCGAATAAAATGGGATCATGGGAAAGATGAGGACCAAGGTAACAAAGCATGTTGAACACTTCCTTTCTCAAGTCTTCAAAACTGTCTGCTTGTTTTGGTGCTCTCTTGTTTGGCAAAGAAGGAATTGGTGACCCTTTAGCCCCTTTAGGTACTCCAACTCTGGAAATAAGATGAACAGAGTTTCACATGAAGCAGATGTGAAAATCTTTGAAAAGTGTTAATATGATCAAGCTTACGAGTGAATTTATGTTTAAAAGTGTTATGTAGTTTTCCCACACTCAGCAACAGAATTCTAATTTTTACTTTACCTGCGATACAGAGGTTCAATTGTCACATGTACAAGCTGGCAAAGGGCAATCGCAATAGGCTTGTGTGAAGTAGCATAAAATGGAGGCATCTGATCCATAATACTTTGTGCATGCTGCCAATCACCAATTTTTAATAAAGCTTCCAATAAACCAAGCTTTTGATTATCAGGTGGCTGCAAGACAACAAACAGCTAGTAAAGAAGTGCTTTCACAACGTCTTGCTAATATTTCCTCTTAATCAGAATGCAGCTGTAACTTAAAGCTGGAGATAAAACTAACGTTATTGCAGCTATGTAACGATACATTAATTAAAAAAAAGTAAAACAAAAATCAGCCAGACATGTACAATAAGCACACTTCAATAACAACAGATCAATCCAAGTAGAAGCAAACCTGTAACATAAAGTGTTATGTAAAGAAATAAGCTGTAAGACAAAAGCAAGTATTTAAAAAATACTTTGCATTGTGCTTTCATCTGGATTTAAAGATGTACGTTTTTCTTGCATTTAAAGAATTTATTTTATAAGAACCAGATTTTAAGATCTGTCTCTTATAGATTGCTGCGTACCATAATTTTCATATTAGTACCTATTCTAGAATAATATAATCCTAAAGGTAAGTCTACCAGAAGTTTTCCAAATAGCCCAATTCGCAAATTAAGTAGAAGAGGGAATAGGAGTTTACAGTTAAGATTGTGTCTTGAAGCATTTTTGCAGGGTCATGGTATTGATACACTGCACTGCTATAAATGGTTTTTTCCTGTTCCCCCATAAAGTCTATCAGTAAGTGACTAAAGGAGGAGAAGACTGGCTTCAATCTATCTGTATGCAACTACAATGCTAAGATAATTTTTACATTGAGGAAGGGAGGATTACCAAATCTAGGATAAAATATTTCATTAACTATTTTAAGGTGACAAGAAAATTTTTAATTTAAATGATGCAAATGGACAAGATAGACTGGTAAGAACAAAAACGAAACACAGACAAAAGAAGATACTTGAGGTTCTAAGGTTCATGTGGATATTTTTTCCTTTTTCAAACTACTTTATAGCACTGGCAGCTGTATTTTTTCTGATAGATGGTTTTCTATTTTCAAAGCTTTCTTTTGCATGGCACTGTATTATAGTTTCAGAACAGAAACATGCATAGATCAATTCAATATTAATGTTGAAATCATGTAGTAATGAAAACAAAGTGTCATCATTTCCTTAGGAAAAAGATACATATGCATATCAGAACAAGATCAGCCTCTAAAAGATTAAATACATATAAAAGGGAACAGAAGTGCATGTGCCAATCTTATTTTACCACAAATTATAAAACTTTTAAAATGCATAGGAACCTTGTTATGTAGCACTTTGCAAGTTCCTCTGATCCCACGGATTGTTCTTTTAAGTCAATATATACCACGTGAACAAAAGGGTACGCTGATTCTTTATTGAAGTTTCTAAAAACTTTACTTGTGCAACATAAATAGGAAGCTTGAAATCCACAGTGCAATATAATTAAAATAAGTTTATTATTACAGAAAAATCAAGTCATAATCAGGCAATTGGTATGAACACTCTAGTTACGGTTTGATACTAAACATCAAATTGCATTTTTGAGTGATCACTAACTTTAGTTGAATCCGCATATCTAAACGCACAGTCTTTCCGGAACTCCTGTGTTAATAGGCTATTACATCTCCAAAGCAGTCACTGCTCACACGTACACCCTGCTTGATTGTCCCTCCCTTTAGGTAAGCAGGCTCTTCTGGAACATGCTCTCCATTAGTGAAAGCACGCATAGCACAGAAGAGTCACTTTGGACTTGTGGTCAGATCTACTTACACTGCTGTTTTCTGTGATCTCTCAAAAATCTGATTCCCCCCTCCTCCTGTTTTCACTATTATTTGGTTATGTTAAACGCATCTCAAAAGGCAAGAGTAGATGCATTTGCTAACACTAACCTATTTATATTACAGAGTCACAGCAAAATAATAAGTTTTAATCACAAGAGACAGCATTACATGGATTTTAAAAGGTTAAGCCAATAATGGTTCAGCATTTTTTTCTACCTTATCCAGGCATTTTTTCATGGTATTACATCAAAAGTTGTATGTTAAAACTGCATACAGCTTACAAAGTATTCAAACTGAAACTGTCAACAGCTTTTAGATACAATTACTCTATCAATCACTATGAATTGCATAGCTGATCACATATTAAAATGCTAATACAGAAGCAAACCTTTCAAGAAAGGGCATGCATTCCATAACTCGGCACCTAAAGGGTCCTAGAAATTGGTTTTGATTGTTAAGTACAGCTCTCTATTTTCTCATCATGCAGGCACAGACTTCATTATTTGCCATCGTAATCTCAGAAAAACGCTGCAGTTTCTGCTAAAACCTAGAATTCCCCAGTTCTTAATTCTAAAACTTAGCGACAGAAAACATTCTAATTTTTCTCATATTACTTGCAATATATATGCTCCCCACTTCTCACCAAAATCTAAGTTTTCCATCAGAATATTGTGACCCGCATATTTCAAACAGTACCAAGCTGCCCAATCTTACTGTATAAAAACGGTTCGAAACAGTGTGGTACAGGAAAAAGGCATATTGATCTAAGGAGTAGGAGGGAGGTCAGAAACTTAAAGCTAGTGAAAAGAACCAGCTTAAGCAGCAGATGTGACTGGAGTTGAGAGCCAAAGAGCAGTGACTGCATCAGCTACCTGAGGGAAGAGAATGAAATTAGATTTTTCAAGCTAGGCTAGAAAAATGGAAGGAGGAAGGAAGGTCAGAGATGGACTAAGCCCAGGTGGGGTACAACAAATGGGAACGAGCAGACAGATGCGCACAACAAATCTAGGAACATAAGGAAAATTAAGAATAGAAGCTGTCAAGATTGATGGATTTCCCCCACATACACACTCTGTGCCTTAGCACCCCCACTTACAACATGCAAATAACAAGCTTTCATTTTAAAAATACCTGTGAAAATAAGACATTGGGTAGCACTCAAGACACTCAAACGAACAGCACCACAGAAAAGCTCCCCAGAAATTAAATGATCTTGTTTTAAAGTAAGGCTTGAACACACTGTAGCAAATTAGACCCAGGGCAACATGAACGATGCATTGGAAAAGAGATCTGACATAGTAGCACTTTAATAAAAAGTATCCACTTACATATACAAAGGAACAGATGAAGTGGAAAGCACAGCAGACTACTGTACAAAGAAAATCTTTTTCACAATGCAGGATAGTTACACAAGCATGGCAAAATTTTCAATTCTAGACTGAGGGAAATAAAGAACATGCTCTTACTATGTCTGCTTCTTTAAGAAGTCAACTAGGATTCTACTATAAGAAGTCCTAGAAAGCGTGGTTGTTAGACGTTTGTACAGCATATAAGTGCTAGGACATACTGGAGCCGATAAAAGTCAAAAGGAAGGATGAAGTGAGTTAGCCACAGAACCAAGAATTTAAAATTGAAGTTGTTAATTGAAATCCATAACAAATCACACATCTTTGGAGATGAAGCATATCCACCATAAAGGAAGTGCCATCAAAAGACAGACAAGAATGCTGGGAGAAGTGGAGATATACTTGTATATCTGTATTTCTAACAAATACGAAAATGTTTTCATAGTACTTGCTATGTTAGGTTTTACTGAAAAAAAAAAAAACTGTATACACCACACACACACACCTTTTCAGTTTTTTCCTCCTCCTTTTCTTTTTCCTTCTCTTTTTCTTCAGTCTTTTCAGAGGACAAGACAACCATCGTAAGTTTTCTGACAATTTGCTTAGCTTCTACTATCTCTCGCTTGTGTTCCTCAATGATGGCATTATCTCCTGGAAGAAGCTAAGATGACAGAACATACACATTATTTCTGAAAATTTAAGTGACCTACAGCTACTTTTGATCACCTGAGCTCCAAGACGAACTTATGTCCTTCCTTATGCTAGTCAGATAAACTTATTCCATAGAAGGTTCCTTTCCTTGCCACCATCATTCCAAAAGGAAATACGCTATTATCAAACCATTCTGAAATAAAGAACAGCTGAGGAATAATATTGTATGTTTTCCTCATAACCATTAGCTGCATAAGCCCTATGCCCTGGCCAATTTAAAACTAATCTTTAGCCACACGGTTACAACTACACACATATTTGATGATACCATTTACGAAATTCAACACCTTAAAGCAAAGTGAATATTCAAGACCTTCATATATTTTCACTAGCACATCTAACTGCAAAAACAATTTCATCACTAAGGAAAACCAGGTAACCAGCTTAGATACACATTTTGATTTCACTCTGTTTTAAGAAATACCATTAAAAGTTCACCAGTGCTTCCAGTTTATCAGTAGATTGCTGTGGGTTAAATATCATCTATTCCTTTAAAAAAGTGCTATATATATGTGCTTTAGTAAGATGATACTTAATATTGATTTATGATAAAACCTCAGCAGAGTCTTGTACTTGACAATGAACAGCCTGAGGAGGATAACCCTATACACGGGCGTTTAAACTGTGAGTCAAGAGAAGATTTTTTTTTCCCCTGACAGAACTAAGCTTCAGTTTCATTCAGATTTTGCTTCTGAAGTCATAGTTAAACTTGAACTGCAAATAACTAACTACAGAGTTTTGACCTCTTTATACACTAATATTTTCTTCTATTTGTTTAAAAAAAAAAAGCTTCCCTTGTTATGTTTTTTCTCCCACCAAAACAACTGACAGTAGAACAAGGAGAGACTAAGCATCAACTTCTTCAGAGAAAAGATACTGCAATTTCTGGACTTTGTAGAAATTGAGGACAAGGAAGAACTTTTTTTTCTAATAGATATACATGCATACATATCTATGTACAGGTATGTACACATACACCCATACCCACTTCAGGCTCCTCCCCTCTCCTAACATGAGGCCAAAATTCTTTATGTAAAGCACTAGCTTTCTCCGCAGTCCTGACAGCTGATCCAGTATAGAATCTGCACAATATATGCCACCTAAGACTGAACACCTACACAACAGTAATTTTCTTGAAACTCCCATAGCAAGTGAAATTAAGTCTGACTGAACAGAGAAGAAAATATTAGAACAAAAAAATGGAAGTAGAGAGGCTGGAGAATAAATATGAAGTCAAAAGATAAGACCATAGACTAGCAGGGAAACTCTGGAACAAAAGAAAAAGGAAAAGCAGACTAAGAACCAGCATAACACAAGCAGGCAGCATAAATGAATACTGGGAACATTCTAGCCATGAGATCATCATAACGCACATACAGATTTACACAGGTCTAAGTTGAGGTTACACAGGCCACCTTAAATCAGAGTCTGAGCATTCATTTCATAACCTTACTAACATTCTTTAACTTACAGCATTATTGTCATGCTTTTATCTCATGCTATTGTCATGCAGTTTGACTCCACACTGATCATCTGAAAGCTGCACACATGCACTCCCACTCCCGCTCCACCCGACACTCTTAAACACCACCACCACCCCACAAACAACAAAACCACCACAAAGCCAGAGCCAGTAATTGACAAGTCAGATGACAACTGCTATTGACTGCCAGGCAAATTAATGGCACGAGGACTATGTTCCAGGATTTCTATAGCTGTCATTAGAGGTCATTTCCTCGATTTCAGTGGAAGATTTAAACCTCCTAAAATATCTTTTGATATTCTGAAATTTAACAGACTGGTGTATAACGTGAAATACTTTGGTAAGCGTAACATTCTGTTTGCCAACTGTCAAACTGGTATGTTGCTTGGGTGATAAGAGTGCCAGACTAGAGAGAATAATCCTTCTCAGATTAAATCCGAGTGTGATAGGCAGTTTTTCCTTTCAACCTAACAAAGGGTCAGAATTCTTATCGGTAGAATTAGGGGGTTTGTTTGTTTGTTTTTAACTTTTACATAATCTTGAGTAACCCTTCAAATTCTGGAAGGCATCTATTATTAAACTTAGAGTGCTAGAGGCTGACTGTTCTATTACTTTTTCCTATAAATTGAACTTACAAAGCTCACAGGGTCTAGCTCTTAAGGAAAGCTATTTGGGCATTTAAAAATTGTATGTAAAGTTAAAACATAAGCTATTTGTATGTTACTTGTAAAAGATTTGGTGATACTTCACGGATAATTCAAAGACATCACATCAGCATTCATATTTCAGTATGTGTTTGTTTAAATATGTGGCCTTAGTAAGCACTGAGAAATTTAACACACGTGAATCTACATATACAGGTATTACAAGATATTCCCTGAGGCTTAAGCTCTAGGAATGACAAAATCTGGCTTTAAGTTATTTTCTGACTTTTGGCATTTGACAGAGTAGCACTGGCACTTACGTGAACATAAAGATCTTCCAAATCAATGAGATTGTGTTGCAAAAGGACAGCAGCAACTCTGTATAAAGAAGAAGGTGTCTCACCACTTGGATCCTAAAAAAAGACAAGACCACAAACTTTAGGGCGGGGGGAGGGAAGCACAGAAGCCACCACAGCAGGTTATGAAACAAAACAAAACGCACTAAACTATCTGAAGTTGAGAGGAAACACATTCCCACAGTTCTCCTACCATGTTACTTAAGTGCTACTGCTATTGCTATGCAATATTGCCTCATTATTAGACTAAACTGGAATACAGAATGAGAAGTTTTAGAAACAAAGATTCAGTTATCTCCACACCTTATGGTGCTTGTACACAATTCCTATTCCTACACTTAAGCAAGCTCGAGTGCTGTATCAAGTGTCAACCATGACACCTTAGCAGACAATTTTCCCCACTAAATGTTAGACTTCCATTCGAAACCATGAAATTGTTGCTTTTAAGACCTAAACTAATTTCTGTGTTTAAAAAAATATATATACACACACACACATGCAAAAAACAATAAAAACCCATAAACAACCCTGCAGCAAAGACCTATTATCACTTCATTTCAACAATGAGTATGAACAGCCACCAAAAACAAAGCTTCAGAACAAAAATACATTACCTGATAAAATTTGAATTTGAACCCAAGGATATGGCAAAGAGTCTGAGGTTCACACATGTACATGTAGGACTCTATCAGTGGTACAAAGAAATCATCATACTCAGGCCTGCACTCATAAACTTCTAGAATTATATCCAAAACTCTGTTCGGATCAAGGTTAAAACATCCTAGTGGAGAAGAACATACAACAGAAAAGCTGAACATAGCTATTTTTCACTTTCATTCTGTTACTACAATAAAGGCATTAATTAAGGTTAATTCCGTGCTCAATTTCAACACAAAACAGTCATCTAAAGCAAAATAATCTAGACAAGCTGCAAATACAGTACCAATCATTTTGACATGTATCATGCCTAAAATTGAACAAGGCAATGAAACTGAACAGGATTTTCAATTCAGATTAAATGAAAGATGTTGGTTTAAGACTGTAATTTCCAGTTAACAACTAAAACCTAAATCTCACTAATCCCAATTCTGTCACCAAAAGGGATGGACAGCTTCTTCTCCGCTTGTGCTAGCACTCACATTCACACAGCCACAAAAGTCATCCAGCAGGAAATTAATTGTCTTATATCCAAGAAGTATTCTTGGTTTGCAGCTAGACTCTAATCTAGCTGTTTGCACTGTCCCATCAATTCAGTATTACCGCTAGCATTAGGAAGAAGGGTTTGTTAATTCTGGGGGAAGAAAGGAGGACAGAAGTGAGCACTTTTCCTTTAAGAGCGAGTATGGATTTAGATCAATTTAAGCCAACATTTTTCATGTTGTTATCTAACCTTTTCCAGTAAAACCCCAGAAGCAATAAGTAGTAATACGGACAACCCACAAAAGAGAACTCATGCCACTTCATTAGATATCACTTATTCAACTTCTTTAAGAATACAAGACGACTCATGCATTGAATTGAGTACCTTAAAATGGAAAAAAGATTACTTTGCTACATTCTAAGAGACACTAAGAGATGAATAGTGCATCCTCAATAATCTTATTCTGGAATACCTATTGAAATGAATAGGTCATAGCTGGCATACATGGGGCTGTACTACAAACTCAGTATCTAGATTAAACTACACAACAGTGTCAAAATTATTTTTCTATAGAAATAGGAGCTTCCAAATTTTATAATTGCGTCAAAGATGGTCTACAATATAATGTATTACTACCAGAGGATGTGCTTGCATCACCTAATATTTGATCCACAAACAACCTCAAGGAGCAGCATAGAGTCACTTTCTGTAGTTCACAAGACTATGTAGGAAAACCTCTATATCCGTATTTCTTCAGCATATTCCTTACCTATTAAAGATTTGATATTTTCAAGGATTAAATCACTAGTGATATTTCCAGATAAGTCTTGCCCCAGTTCTGCAATCAGTTTTGCATAACCTTCATTCTCCTCTCTTAACAAATTAAACTTCTGTTGCTTATAACTGCAAGTAAAAAAAAAAAAATTAATTGGATATACAGTTGAATATATTTCTACAGTGATGCCTATTGATGCTATCAATATTAACTTTGTATACAAACTGTCGATTTTAAATATATTTTTAAGAACCTGTAATTTGTTTCCACTATTGCATAAATTAAAAGATGCAGTACAACACGCCTCCTTTAAACACTTGCAAGGTAGCTAGCATTCTCCAAACAAATCCAGCTCTCCTTTAATTTCAAAGGCAGGCCATTTAAAAGTAAGATTACAGCTCTACTTACTAATAAAGCTCGCTCTTGCATGCTTTGCTGGAAAAGTGCTCAGCACTTTACCAGATTGCGTTCTGAGGACCTATTTTAATTTAAAATGTTGTTCTTGGATATTGAGACTGAAACTCCAGACACAGAGGCAAACAAATATACACATACAACACTTTTCTGAAAGTCTGTAATATTTCTTTAAATAAAATACTTAATGTTATTTTAGCAAATATTATTAACAGTTATTAGACTAGAGTACCATCCCTTCCTACCTCCACCCCCACCCCCCAAAAAAAAACATACCCCAAAACTTACAATAATTTTGTCTTTATTTTAACAGATTTCTGATTGAACTGTTGAGACTGCTTGATAAGTCCTAATGACTCCAATGTTTCTGGATCTAAGCGCTCCTTTAGGACAGTGTCAGATACAAGATACTATAAAAACACCAAAAACATGCATCAGATTTCTCAATTACACAAACCTAGGAGGCACCTAACCTCGATTTTGGGCTACATAGGTATGTTAATGAAAAAGGAGGTTCACACACAATGATATACCATCATACTACATGCATTCTGTTTCCACCACTGAAGTGGCCCAAACTGGAGGGGGAGGGGGAACCTACTTAACTGAAATTAGATTTTAAAAGTGTGCGTTTTATACCAGCAGAACACCTTGAATAAACATGCTTTATGATCTAAATTATGGGTTACCAAGTCTACATTGCCTAGGATCCAGGGATTTTCCAGTTTTACCACAAAAACTTCGTATTTACAAAGGCAAGTTTCCTACAACTAAAGCTTACTCTACACAATGAAGAGTATCACTTCTAAAGATAGAGAAGGTTGCATGAACAAGAAGCCCAAATGGAAACATACTTTAGAAGCAAAATTTCTGTTGAACTGGGGGGGGAGGAAGTTAAGTTCTCTCAAAATAAAGGGACAGCTATACTACTATACTGTAAGTCTACTGCAACGCTTTAAAGATGTGAGAAAAAGATATGTAGAAAGTACTCTTATTAGATCAGTTAAAACAGATAGAAAACGAAAAAAAAAAGAAAGGACAAGTTTGCCTCTTTGGTCACAGAACTTCTGAAAGCTATCAGATGCTTTGGATAGGGTTAAAAGTAGAAGCAATCTAAATGCACTATTCTAACACAAGCAGCTTTGCAGCTCATAGTCTTCATCTAGATTAAATTGCTGGTCCATATTATTATAATACTAAAACAAAAAATGAATGCTTTCCAAGTATGTGTGACAAGTAAAGTTTTCCCACAAGCTGGGCTGCATCTTTAATTTTTATTTAACCTCAGGGACAACAGCTAGAACAGTGAAAAAAGAAATGAATGCATAACCAGTTTATTTTTCTTTGATGGATAAAGCTAACACTTCCCAAAGACATCTTCCTACCCAAACTGTAAATGCAACACAGAAGATAAAAATGAAAAGTCTGATAGTCCTTTCTGAAATTTTTCCAATCCATATGCAGAAACAGAACGACTGCAATAAAAGATTATCAAACACACAGTAATTTGAATGCTGTCATAACCACAGTTATCAATGACAAACCGTAAATTTTTTTCCCTCTGAAACTAATTAACAGATCATTTTATGCAATGATAAAGTAGCAAGTTCAAGAACTTATTTGCATTAAAACATAAACATGAAGAACCCAAAGATTTGCCTGTCTGATGAGACAGTCTACCACTCTGATGCTTGCTTAATTGGAAGACTGAAGATTGCTCAGTTTGCACCATTTCTTACAGACAATAGAAACAAGCATCCAAATGTATAAATAATTTAAAAATAGGTAACAAGGTATTTTTTAATATTAAAGTAAAAACTGTATTTATTTCTAAAAATCTGTAAAAATTATAATATTCTGTAAAAATCATAATATTTAAATTAATTCTAAATTAAGTGGTATATTAAAGCATACAGTAATAGCTTTCAAAAAAAAAAAAAAAAGCACTCAAACTCTCCCATTGTCAGATTTAAATATAGGTGGTTTTTTTTTGGCTAGGTAAAACTATAAATGCAACTTACCAAACAGGCTAATACCAACTGGGTAAAATGATCCCTCTTACTTTTTTCTTCTAAACAACTTGTTTCAATATCTAAAACAGAGGAAGACAGGGAAGAGAAAGGAGGAGAGAAAAAAAAAAAAATCAGTACTTTTGAAGTTTTCCTCTCAGACATCTTCACAGAATTTAGAAGTTTCATCCTTTTATAACTATTCCAATAACTGCTAACAATGTCACAGTGTAAAGCAGTTTACAACATGCTAGCTCCCTGCCACATTCCAGCTACATCATATTTTGATGACAATTCTTACACATCTGTAAGTCTCACGTAAAGGTAGACCTGACACACTAGAGGAATGCCACAACGATCATTTTTCTTGCCCTTCTTGTCAGAATGAGGCTTATGGCAAGGATTAAGAATCTGTTATAACAGGAAATGAAAGAAACATGAATTGTAAAAAACAATCCTATCTTTACTGTAACGATATTCTAGTATCTTTTCTCTCTTCAGATTAACTACTGTTTACTGCCTGGTCTGCACTCTTTTACCAGCTTTAACTCCATGTTTCCATTCTTCTTTGAATTGTCAACTACTAAAAGCAATTCATGGCAACTCACTTCTGTGGGGAAAGAGGCCATAAAACAATGGCCAATTAAGCATGCCTCTCTTACAACAAAGAAACAAAAAACCCAAAACACACACACAAGTTAGAGCTAAGGAGAAAACGTCCAAAAAAGAAAAAAAAACACTGAGTAGACCCCCAAACAGACTGGAGCCTAGTGATGTAGGGAGCCTGGGAAGTGACTGGATACCAGAGAAAACCAGTTAGCAGACTTGCCAGATGTCTGGACCCTAGCACCCAAGCTTCTTGGCCATGAAGAATCTTCAGAAAAAAGTTAGTCTAGGAAACATGGATGAGCGGATAAAGACAAGAATAAAAATTCTGATGCACTGAGACACACTGGCTGAAAGAGCACACTAGAAAAAGATCCGTAGGTTAGGAGATAAAGTAGTAAGACACGTTAGAGGGGACGAGGCAGTTCAGGAAAAACAGCCAAAAACGCATCTCAATGCCATTTGTCCCCAGAGTTTGAAACCTAGCTCCTCATACCATTCTTCTGCTCCTGGTAGAGGCAGGGCATTTGACCACGTACCAGTTTGCAGAAAAGGGCAAATATAGTCCTACTACTTCAAGTTACCAGTAGCTCAAGCAATAACTGATCTAAGTTTTCTACATCAGCTGAAAAATCAGAAGAGTATCAGTCTAACACCACTACAAAAACTGATTTTAGAACAAAGTGACAAGTACACAGAATGAAACAAAGTCAAATTCATTCATTAGATGATACAGAACTGAGGATGCACGTGCAAACTTGAGTCTCTCTGTGCATATGCCCTCACAACACACGCTCATAATTTTTTCTAGGGAACCCCAGTCTCCTTCAGTATACAGGACAGTCTGTGACAAATGGCCTGTCAAATTAATTTTTGGAAGTTTGTTGAAAAGACTAAAGAGAGAGACAACAGGACATGGATTGCAAGTAGTTAAGAGTATGACCTAGCAAGAAATAAGTACGCAGGATTAAAGTTCTAAAAGCATGAGGAAAAAGCAGCTGTAGTTCAACATTTTACAACATAAAACCCACCAAAGGTTACTACCAGAGTAAGAACTACAGATCCTTAAAGCTTTCTCAGTTCACAGATCATAACTTCGCAAACAGTGCCAGCTGCCTCGAGATTTCGGTCAATTAGTACAAGCTCCACTTCACTAACAATGACTATGCAAACAAAATATTTGCAAAACGCATTCTGAGAACAAAAGATCCATCTACTAATTAGATAACCATTCTCCTAAGTATATAAAAGTTATTACAGTAAGGCACTGATTACATTCGCTAACACTCAGCATTCTTACAAGCTAGCTCCTTGAGCTTCTCTTGGCAGATGAATCCCCACTACCTTTACATAGGTAAACATACAGAAACTGTAATAGAAAAAAGTAGAATTAAAAGACATTAAGAATTAAGATATAGATACATTGTGAAAGAATCAAAACAGGTTTTGTAAAGGGAAATCATGCTTCATAGATGTAAAGAGATTGCCTGAAGAAGTCAACAAGCAAATGCATAAAACACACTTCTACAGATTTGTCCCAATGCTGAAAGGGAGGGAACACAACTTACCCAATATGCAGAATACATCAGCTAAGATGGAGGGCATGTCTTCCCGAAATTCCTAACAAGGAAAGAGAAGATCACATATAGTAAAGGCAGAAATCCCAGTATCTAGATATAGAAAATCCTTATTCAATTGCATCAAATAAACACATCCTTGATCAAAAAAGTTTAAATTAATTAATAATGTCTATAAAGTAAAGGGAGCAGTTCAAATATTGACTAACACCCGAAATAATCTCAGGCTAGAAGAATTTGCATATGCATTTTAGGCTGTTAAAACCTGAAAGGGTACTTCTATCACTAGTCACAGTTTCAGGTGCTTCTATAGGTATATTGCAATCAACTTCAAGAAACAAGTTCTCCACATTTGCTTACGAGTTGTGGAAAGAAAGACACAAGTGTGCACCTATTTTAAAAAAGAAAAAGAAAAAAGAAACATACAGCACTCCCCTACCAAAGGGCTTTTTTTCACATTCTGGAACACCAAAGTAAAAAGTCTAGACTCTAAGAATTTGCAATTATTTCCTACACAGCTTGATGCATACATCTCTTTGCATATGTCAATAACAGATACAATGATAATGAGATCTTAAATGTCCAAACTCCAAGGCTGTAAAATAACTATCATGTTATTAATGCAAACTTGAGTTTTGTTCCCTATAACAAGCACATCCATCTTTCTATACTCACATACACAACCACTTATTTTGCACACATTACAATTACAGAATTACAATTACTCTTACACAGACTGCTCATTTAAGTATGGTTAGGAAAAAGACTTCAACTAGCAGTTACCCTAAAAATAGCATCCTACCTCAGAATATCTCCCCCTTAACATACAAGGTAAGGGGGACAGATTCATAGTATTAAACCTGGCATCAAACCAGTAATAGGCTTTCCTTAAATTACAAATGAATAGTTAAACTTTTAACCAAAAAACATATAGCACGGTGCTGAGAACTTATTTTTCTTCCTGCAACTTCAAGTATCCAGTATTCTTCTACAATAAATATACCAATGCAAAGCATTAAAGGATTAGCTCATATTCTAGGCATATGAAAGAAACTAAGAAAACTTACAGATTTGTCATCACGCAGGACTATATTTGTGCTAAAGTACTGCCTCTGGCAACAGGAGAATGCAAGCATCACAAAAGTTTCAATCCTATCTGCTTGAAACATTTCCAACAGTTAAATGAATTGACCATGTCACAACACTTCGAAAAAGTAATCTAAACTGATTTAATGCACACTTGTTTATAGTTGGACAAGTTGCAGTTCTCTTCTGGAATCCTTGATTTACTTGCTATTATATACAATGGTTCAATTGTTGTTCTCTGTGATGCCTATAAGCGTAAACTTAAACTGGACAAGGGAATTACACAAATTGGTAAATGTGTTCACCATTACGACTCGTTAAGATATTCCTAAAGTACTTGCTCCTTACTTCACTTTTTCACCATTTTCTTTCCATTAATATCATTTGGTCTTAGCTTTAGAAAATCTTAAAAGAATTCCAGCAAAGACACTTAACTCTAGCATATGATTTCCAGCTATCTTAGTACGTTATTTACAGTCAAGTGTTGCAGTATCAATATGATACTCTTCTCTGCTTACAACTAACTAAATAAAACTGTAAGAGACTATTGACTACTACCCGTGTCAACAATGAAATCAAATATACCTCTCTAACTTTGATAAAGCACTGGAAAGCTAAAGCTTCCATTTTCTTCTCCTCCAATTCTCTCTGAATAGTTTTATCCAGCTTCCTCCCGATTAAATCGGTCAGCACTAACGCAAGTTTTTCAGAATTAAACTGCCTTTAAATAATTTTCGTTTATATAAAGCAGATACCACATTTCTTAACTGCCTAGTATTGCAGACATTAGGAATACAGGTACTGCTAACATGAATTTTCCATTGGAGAAAATCATGAATAATTTTACAAATCAAGGAAAAAAAGTTATGCGTGTAAATACTCACGCAGTTGTGCAAATATTAGGCGTCAACTGCTAGAGCTTTACATATGAACATTATTTCAGAGAGAGTCAGTCTAAAACAATTAAGTGAAATAATTCAACTAAAAAAAATGAATTCAAAAAAAACCCATTTAAACTAAAACATATGGACATTTTAATTGAAAAGAACCACAGGAATATTAACCATTACAAAATAAGCTGACTAAATATTCCAAATATAATGCAACACAATGTTTTGTTGACAACTTTGAAATCCAAGTAAGCAATTAATCTTCTTTAAACATAATTTGACAACACAGTAAAAAAAGAAAAAAATCATAAAACCAACTTTTTTCCAAAACTAAGCCCCCCCCCGGGGGGGCCCACCCATCCACAAGAAGGCAAGAAGAACTCATCCAGTTCTCCTACTTCCAGCAACCCTCAGTCTAAAAACAATAAATGTCAAAGTTTATTTGCTACACATTCAAATGGCAAAATTAAGAAAGATTTCAATTCAAGAATCATTTTCAAACCATCACTTGGATTATTGATTCTTTCCTCTATAGGATAGAATAGTTAAAAGTGAAGCAACTACATACAAAAAACCCACAATGCAGCAGACTGGAGCGTATTTTCTCTAGCACAACGGAACTTTCTGTCTGAGGAGCAGCATCAGCCTGTATAGTAAATTACACTTTCCCAGGCACCAATCAATTATATTAAAATGTCCTCCAGGAACTAGAGATCAAACATTATCAGATACTATCCCAAGAGCAAGGGGTAATTCTGCATTGGTTTTGAGAGAAGACAAGGCTGAAGTTTGAAAACTTAAAAAAGTTATCCCAGAAAAGACTTCTGCAATAGCTATTTTTCTACTTAATGTTCTACAGATATTTAATCTAAGAACTGATAAAGAACAGGCAAACATTTTATAAAAGCTACTTTTTTTCCTGAAAAAATTAGTTTAAACAATTTTTTTTTTTTTAAATACACTCAACATTTTGGTAATCTTGGAAGTTCAGAGAAAAATATGCTTTTCCCTACTTTTTTCTAAGAATACTTTGAATAATCACCTTTTAAAATAAGGCATTGGAGCAATTAGAAAAAGATGTCACAGGACTTGCATTTCAGTAGTAAAATGGTAGACAAACACAGTTACATTGTAAGAAATGGACGTCATTAGAAAAACCAGTAGGTGGCATTGCATTCACACTGCAATAACAAGTGAAATCTATTTTAGCATGTATGAAAAAATCTCAGTCTCCATAGACCCATTAAAAAATTTAGTTTGCAACTTATGGTAAAATTAACATATTTATTCCTCCCCAAGAAGTGGGAATTAAATAGAAAACGTGACCACTTACATATTTCAATTGCATGCAAGTGAAGAAAGATGACTTTACATTAACAATATCGTGTTAGATATGAAAAACCAAGCCTGTTGACTATTGCCCTGCTTGATTTTTATTCAGACTTTCACAGGAGACTAAAAAATTTAATAAGTACACAATTACTCAAAATTTATACTTACTATAACATCACCAAGAACATTAGAAGCTTGATCATGCTTTAGGTTTCCTCTTACAACGTGATATGCAAGCTCATACAAAGCCTGTTGGATATCTGTTGAAAGATGATGGATGATTAAGGAACATGTCGGGTAATCTT
This sequence comes from Struthio camelus, assembly GCF_040807025.1. NCBI lineage: Eukaryota > Metazoa > Chordata > Aves > Struthioniformes > Struthionidae > Struthio > Struthio camelus. The sequence continues at coordinate 11,083,067 of NC_090952.1, read as the reverse complement.
TCATTTAACTTTTAAAGCAATATCTACAATAATGTTGTAGACTTCAAACACTCACAAGTAAAGATGATATGCTTCTCCTCACAATGAAAGGGATAGTTTTTATTGCTACTGCCAGATAGAATTTGAACTGCAATGTCTAAGACATCATACAGGCAGATGGTAAAAGATGATCCACTTCCCTGAGAGATTTTATGGAACAGCAAAATAGGATGAAAAATTACAAGAGCCCTGAGCATAAAAACTTGAGTCCTAATAGTTAAAAAAATAAACAAACACAAAACCCAAACTTTTAACTTGTGATCCACATAAACATCATATTTTATTATAGTATTTCTCCTTAATCATATCCCACAATATATTTGATTTCAAAGCCCATTTCTCTCGGAGAAAGTAAGATTAAGTGAGAGAAAAAAGGGCCCAACAAGGATTTCTTGAGAAAAGTCTTCTATAACTGAAGAATGTTGTCTTACAAAAGCTTGCATTAAACTGATGAGATCTTCACTGCTCCATGGAACAGAAATACTGCATTTGAGAAAAATCTTGGAATGTTAAATACAGAGGTTGCAAAAACAGCTATGGTAAACTTGTAAAGAACCGTTCTTAAGTAATAGCCTGCAATGTCATTATACGTTGGAGTATATGAAAAACACAAAAACCTCATGTACTCAGTAACTTGGTGGCGACAGACAACCACAGCTGCCATTAAAAGTAAGTCATTTTAAAATTTGGACAGGTTATGCTAATTCCTCAAGGCTTGGATCCAGCAGGATTGGTTCAGGCATCCATTTTATGTAAATCATACTCATACTACTTCAAAGTAGTTCTGGGCTGTGTACCCACTTTAATAATTTATGATGAAACCAAACTAGTCACAAATATAGCCTCATACATGTCTCTGCAAGAGTGGTCTCCATCTGGTGGAGAGTTTGTTACGCAAGCACACTGCCAAACCTGACCTGCCTTCATAAACTTGTGGCATACTATGCTTCAGCAAAACATCTTCTGGAACTAAAGGGCAAGGCAGCACTGTGCAAGTGCCAGTGCAGTCTTACAGATTAGGAGCCAGGTCACGTGAACTCAAATTCTTAGCAGTCCACGTCTCTGTACTTTACCCCAGATCACCCATATTTTCAGGGTTTTTCCATTACCTGAAGTACCTCAACCACTTTTATCCTCTATTAATTCCTCAAAAAGAGACCACTGAGCGTACAGTCATTCCCACAGGATCTGTTAGATCTTTGCAGCAAGGCCCAGAAAAAGAAAACAGCATATAAAAATTGGTCATCCTTCGTCTAGAATAAAGACCATCTGATGACCATTCTTAGAAAGCTTTGGTAAGAGCAGATTTTGCTTTGTTGAGCAACAGATGCTTCCTCTTCAGTAATGTTACTTATATGCTAAATCATTTCAATATAACTTATCTTCCCTACTATTATAGTTGCCCATTATGACTATTTTAGCAAGAACCCAAGACAACACTTGAACAGCAGAGCTGTTTTGCCATCTTAAAACCATATGAAAATTTTTCTTCCAATGGATTCTGCATAGCAAGTTAAAATTATTTTTCTTTTAAACTTAGAAGATTTCTTAAAGTAAAAATTTCAAAAACTTAAAGATAGTGATGCATTTCACTAATAAAGAAGAAATTAAGTCTGTAACTCAGATACTCTTTAAAAAAATTACTTTCTGTAGTAGATAGTTATATTTGCATACATCAATGGTTTCTACACATAACTTGCTTTCAGAATAAAATCTAGCTTTTCACAAAGTGGTAAACAGTTAAGTCTTCCATATGCCTCGTTGTATGTTGAGTTCACAAAGTAGAATTGCATTTTCCACAGAACAGAGCTGATAATGGACGACTCCACCACTGTTTGTTACTGTCTGAGAACCTCTCTCAACTGGACATCTGAAGACAAACCTCGCTGTGGGTGTTTGCGTTGTCTTGCTATTTACAGTATTCTCCATTAAGGTGCATTAATTGTCACTGCATATGACCATTCCAAGCAAATACATGCAGAGACACTATAATCACAGAATCGTTTAGGTTGGAAGGGACCTCTGGAGATCATCTAGTCCAACCTCCCTGCTCAAGCAGGGTCACCTAGAGCATATTGCCCAGGATCACGTCCAGACGGGTTTTGAATATCTCCAGGGAAGGAGACTCCACTACCTCTCTGGGCAACCTGTTCCAATGCTCTGTCACCCTCACAGTGAAGAAGTTTTTTCTCAGGTTCAGAGGGAACTTCCTGTGGTTCAGTTTCTGCCCGTTGCCTCTTGTCCTGTTGCTGGGCACCATGGAGAAGAGGCTGGCCTCATCCTCTTGACACTCCCCCTTCAGATACTTGCACACGTTGATGAGATCGCCTCTCAGTCTTCTCTTCTCCAGGCTGAACAGGCCCAGCTCTTGCAGTCTTAAATCAATTGTTTCTATATTATTTTTGTTTGATAAAAACCACAAAACAAACAGAAAAAAAATCTTACCTCTGAAACCCATATTATCATGGCTTTTGTTTTCACTGAGAGCACGGCATAGTTGCAAACTGTAAAGGAAGAAATTGCATTTATATAATTTTAATCAAAAATGTAAAAAAGCACAAAAACAGTCCTCCACACACCTCTGTTTTGGTGCTTTCTTTCCTGGCTAAAATAACTTTAAACTTGGGCAGTTTAAGTGCCTGTCTGCATTTTAATTCTCATAGAGTAAACATTAATTCAGAGAGGTTACACAGCAAAGAAATACGGGACTCCCAGTTTACAATATACAAAATAGCACCTTTATACTTACAAAAGTTACGCTTCCTCGCATTGCTCTTGTTTAAGCACAGAAAAGTGAAAAAACAAGGTAATGTAAGGATATTAAAGGAGGCATGAAAGTGCTAACATTAGCCTACTGTTAGCCAATAAGCAAATGCTTGTCTATACGACTTCTGACCATTTTCAAACTCTGGCCTACAGATTTAACATTAAACCATGTGCATGATTCCTTGATGCACAGTCTTAGCATGGAAAAGACAGAAGTTTACTGGTAAGTGCATACTCTAATCACTAAAAGAACTCACTGTAGGCTGGGAAGACCAGTCGTGTTTATATCCTATAGCCACTTCTGAGGTCTCCTTCAATCAAATTACCCATATGTAAAAAAAAAAAAAATTCTAAATACACTACACTGAAGTTTTCTAAAGGGATATCCTTCCAAGCTACAGAGATTCTCTCCCCCTTAACCTTTTTCCTGTACAAGTGAGACACTAAAAATGTTTTTTTCACATCTAAAAGCAGCAGTATTCAAAAAAGGTAAATATATACCTATACTATTATAGCCATCAATATATATCCCAAGAGTGTCCATCACCCTTGCAAATTTTCAATCAAAATTGTTTCATATATAAAAAAAATTTTTGGATGAAATATGATCTGTAGACACTGAGGACAGGGATGTCACGCAGCTCGGATACTATGTAAGGTAAGGCTACAGTTTTCCCATGTAAGAAATTTAACAGCATTCTCTTACACAGCACGCATGTATAATTATTATAGATGCTTAACAAGTAATTATAAAAAAGGATTCTATAGCAATCAGTTACCATTTTATTTGCATCCTATACAGATTATTACCTCTATCAGGGCCAAACAGCTGTTCCACCAGTCAAAGGATTATATTTAGCAATTACAAGGTATATATACACCCTTTAAAGACAAGGGGAATATGGACAATTTGACATGCAAATAAAATGCAATCAGTAGAAATATACCAGTGCGATAAAAAGTGATGGTATACCCAAGGCATTCTTAATACTATTGAACAGAATACAATATATTTAGACATAACGAGAACAGACATGTCAAAATAGAGGAATGGATAATTTATTTTATTTTTCCACTAATGGTGAATATGCTAGTTTTCTCTCTCTCTCTTCTTCCCACCTCCTCCAATAATAGACATTTTCAGCTATCAGCAAAGAACATACCAATTTGGTCTAAGGCAGATTTTCTTACGTTTTAATTACTATCCCTCCATGAAGGGGTTATCCTATATGCGATCATTTCTAAGTGCTTCATATAAATAGCAGCAAAGTGGAAATCCTACAAAAATATCCACCGAGACACACAATTTGACCCCTATGTCATAAGGTAATGTCATCAAACAAGCTACATCAGCAACCACATGGGCTGCTTGGACTGAAGAGATCACTTAAGTATATCCAATACAAAGTGAGTTTTAGCTTCTTCCAATTCCCATTTCAACAATACCAGAACAGTAAAAATCAACTTCATACTACTTTACGTCGATCAAACAGACTTGAATCTTATCAAGAAACCATGCTGAAGATCAGTGTGTAAGACAATCTGCTTTTATTTACCATTAAAACCTCTTAAATTATTAAAATTTTAAAAAGTACTTATTTTCATTGAGTGAGGGTCTACATGGGAAATTTTGCTAGTAAGAAAAGAAGGTGCTGGTTCTATCTGGATCTAAATTAATATAATTGTGCTCTTGTTCTTCCAGATAGATGCTCTTTCTCCAGACAGGATGACCTTTCCTGAAGGTGCTGTCAGGCAGTGCAGCCGAGCTGATTTAATAGCTTGTTGCTGCACAAAGGGACAATTTCATTTATACTTCATCTCTTCCTTCCCTCCCTTCTCGGCCATACAGCTCTAGCCATTGTGTCAGTTAAATAACCTGACAAACCTGGCATAAAACTGATCAAAAAGCAAGTTTTTTGTTTTTTGTTTTTTGGTTTTTTTTGCCAACTTTGCAAGTTGGATCAGCTTACCAGGAGATCAGATAAGCACCAGATTAAAGGGAACCATGAGGAATGAAGACAAGGTAGAAGCACTCCCTTCCAATACCAATAAACCATTAGAGTAATTCTTCTAGTCTCAACTGAGTACATCTTTAATTAAAGTTGTTGCTCTTTCATCAGAATAAAAGCGTCAGTATTAGTATGATTAATAAACTCAAGAAAAGGCCACTACAACACTTCTCCACTTAAACAATGCCCATGAAAATTTATTAGGCCTACTTTTCAGTTCAACAAATACAAACATTAAAAGTTCTCTTGAAACATTTATTACTCTAATCCTGTATTTCATTACTGCAAGTTTAGGATGGATAAGTAACTCTCCTGTTCTACTACAACCTACCTCCCTTCATTTCACTGTAAAAATGTAATAAATTTGAAATAAAATTAAAAAAAATAAGCTAGAAAGTAAAAATAAATTAAAAAATATAAAATCAGAATCACTTCTGAAAAACCAAGGGGTGAAAATGAAATTAGTTTTGGATTAAGATGGGATAGCTTTTTTTTTTTTTTTTTTTTTTTTTAAATAATGAAGATAGATTCTTAAGGACTGTTGAACAGTCATAAAACACAGCAGAGCCAGAAACCGAACCCAAGGCTTCCAATTCATATGCAATGTCCTATATTCTCAACTATACTCCTACACACAGTATATGGCAGTAGTTATCACAAAGTGCATGTGCCTGCAAATATTTAAGTATATGCATAGTTTAACTGATGTGGGTAGGTCTTTTGTTGAGATAAAGCACGAGCAATTGCATTTTACAGTCAGGATGGCACAACTACAACTAAATCCCATTTTCCTAAACGCTACATGTCCTGACTCCCAGTCCTTCATCTCCTACTTAATACTATGGTATTCCTTATGCAAGTAAAGTAACAAACACATCCAGAGCGCTTGCAAGATTGAGTCTCAAAATTTCACATTCACAGAATGTTAAGCTCCTTCAGTTTATCTTGAAGCTTAACATATTACATAAACTGCCAGCCACGTAAATTATTAAAGCCATACTTCTCCCTTGAAGGCTCCTTGATATGTTCAAGTCTATCACAAAAGAAGTAAAGGCATCACTCTAAGTTTTTCATCAGTATAGGAGTATTATCAAGTATGTATGGGCTATAGTCACAGGCCAGCATCTTATTGTGGCAGACACTATACAAAGAACAAGGTAAGCTCCTTACTAGAGGAACGTAAAAATTAAGTGCAGAGTATACAGATACACAGATAGGACTACAACAGACTAATCAACACACTAAGCAGCAGCACACAGATTGCAGCACAATCTGTGCACAGTATTTGGCAGTAGAAAAACAAATATACATAATTCGAAGTGTATATCGATAGAGATGAATCTGAAGAAAATGAGAGACATATAAGAGCACCACATCCTGACCAATGTCTGGCTTTGGTAACGACCTTACTTAGAACAGTTGAACCTAGAATAAAATGTGCATTTTTATATATGTATTAGATATTACACACTAGTAGCTGAGCTAATTAAACGTGTGTACAGTTATGAATAAGGGCTCTAAAAGAAGTTTCTATGAAGTCTATAGTCACTACTGCTTAGGTTCTAATTACGCTGCCTTACTAACCCACATAACGACGCTAAGGATATGCGAAAAAAAACCCTTATCCTCCAGTTTTTGGACAATAAGGTCTTATGCTGACATAATGATCACATGAGCAAAACTCAAGTTGGTATTTTTCATAATACTTCAAAAAAATAGATAAATCGTTATTTTAAAAGTGACTTCATTACTGGATTTAAAACTTCACTGTGTGTTGTTTTGTTTGATAAACAAGCAGTTTTTTCTCTTAAAGAATTGCAACTCCTACAGATTACAGCAACATTACAAATCCTACATGCTTTAGGACATAGGCTGATCATCACCCTACTACACAAGATCACGTAAGAAAACATAGATCATCTTAAGCACTCATTATTAACCACAGCGGAAGTTGAAGTGTTAGATAAAGACACTACCATTTACTTCTCTCAATACAGCAATCTTCACGTTCCCTAATACATAAAATTAGGTTTTATTTAGGTAACTACTAACTCTCAAAATACAATCTTGGGCTGATCTGATCAGATCCCATAAGTCATTTTATATACCAGTAAATAGGTATTTTCCCATATAACCTAATCTTTTCTTTCTACTTACAATAAGTTTTCTTCTGCAATCTTTGACTTTCAGTGAAGTTTGGTATTTGACTCTCGGTGACTAAGCCTACCAGTTTTAAAAACAGATATCCATACAAGAGGGAATGGATGACTTTGTGCATTGGCTTTATTAGAGCAGGCCTCCATATAGAAAATGAAATTCCAAGTTTTTTTGCAAAGCCCGTATTTGCTACAACTCTCCGTTTTGTCCATTTATGGCCTTCTCCTCCCCACCATGCCTTTTGCAGAATACCCGATTTATATTTTGGGGAGATTCGTAGATAATTCAAAGAAAAACATGAAATACTGCTTTTGTTCCTTCTTTAATTGTTACGAATATTTAAAAAATAGCACTCTTCCTTTTGGAAAGCAAATCAACTGGAAACGCCACATACATAGGAACTTAACCTATCATTTTGTTTTATTGGCCCCACAGCAAACTAGAATATTTTCCTCCCAGTCACATTTAAGAAATACTGCCTTAGGGGGAGAGGAGAATCATAAAAGGCTTTATCATGATCAAAAATTAAGCTAACTTGCCCTTCTTCCCACAGCAAAGTTCTGAGAACTCAAAAAACGCAGCAACCATTACACGGTCAATTGTGAAACTTCTCTCCACGTGCAAGTTTCATACAAACTCAGTAATCATGCAAGTTACAAAAGTTGTAAGCATATATGACTTCTTTGGGCAAAAATGGTTTAAGTATCACAACAGGAAAAAAAAATAGCAACATTTTATGTAAAAAGACAATATTTTATATTTTATTATTGCCACTTGTGCATTTTCAAAAGGTATCAATTAGTATATATTTGTACATTTTAGTCTTTGTTATTCATATAGAAGTTTCTAAAGTAAGTTCATTAAAAAGGCCTCAGTGCTTATCACAAACATTGCTCAGTTGGATACAAATTCAGCTATTGCCATATAATCTTAAGCAGAAGGAGATTAAAAAAAGCAATGTGAGCCTCATCTTTGTTTGTGGGCTCCTGAATACTTTATCATTGTCATAAATGTAGTTACAGTACACCTCTTCCTTGGCCTTTTATTATTCATAATATATACCAAAACATGTAACCTGATGTGCTAACACGATTATTGCTTTAGGACCGTTCAAGGACAATAACAACATGGCCAAAAAAAGCAGGGGGGGGGGGGGGGACTTTTCACTATAAAAATGGAGGTAGAACTTTTTTTTTTTTTCAGTAGGGAGCCTCTATGTTTCCTATTCTGTACCTCACTACCTTTTCTTTTCTTCCATGCACAGAGATTACCACAGCTGCACAATCTTTTAATATATAGGAACAAAAAGAAATAATAAAGGAAAGACTATTAAAAAGTCTTACTCATAAAATGATTCCCAAATATCTTTATTTCAAACTTTTTGTTACAATAAAAAGCACAAGCGAATGGAAAATTAATATGAGAAATTTTTTTCAAATATATAGATAGGAAACTGGGCACCCACATCCAAGCTAACACATTAATTTAAATTTGAGAAACTGGTAGATAACCTCCCGAAACATAACACATAGCACATTCAGTCCGCCTGCTAGCTTAGAAATTGCTCAAGACAGAAATATTCAAGACCCTGAACGGTAAAGTCCCTACCACACCTGGATGGATTTGGGAAGCTAAGAGGAGACCCTTTAGAGCACAAACATTGCCCTGCAGGATAAGTGGGGAGGACTAGCTGATCCTACCTAGCCCGGATCAAAGCAGACAGCGCTAAACACCTCGGAGAGGAGAAAGCAGGGACAGGGGTCGAGACCTCGACCGAAAAGGTCAACTTTGAGAAGCCAGCGAGGCAAGGAAACATCAGGCTCCATCTTACCTCCACGGGCCCGGCTGAGCAGAAGGCACCCGACACCCGATAAACCCGACCCAGAGGCAGGAAGGGGGCGCTCGGGCCCGGGCAACGGCAGCCAGAAGAACTAGGCCTAGCTGGCAGCGACGGGGCCGAGTTTCGGCGGAGATCGTTAGGGAGCGACAAAAGCGGCCGAGGTGGACGGAAAGGCGGTCTGGGCCCACCGCCCGACCAGGGTTTCGCCTCTACGGCCCGACGACGAGGGCACAGCGAGTTGCGTCCTCCCCGCCCGCTCCCACCTCCTCACCCCCTCACCCAGCCTCCCGCGCCGGCCTCCCTCCCGCCCTCCTCCGTCGAGACCCCGCACTCACAACTCGCTCTTGCCCGCTTTCTCCCAGTTCTTTATCCACTCGGCAGGGAGCGCCGCCGCCGTCGCCATCTTCCCCGTGTGGCGCCGAGAGCCCGGATGGGGGAGCGACGGGCTCGGGTCAGAGGGGACGGAGCGGCCCGCGAGGCATGACGGGACGCGGGCCCGCGGCACCCTGGGAGACGGCGCGCGCCGTTCCATGGCCCGCCCCTCCCCCTCCCCCCGCGCGGCCGCCGCCTCAACCGCCGCCGCCGCCACCGCCCCCTAAATACCGCGGCGGCGGCGTCCCCGGTGTACCCTCCTCGCTCCCTTCTAAAGCCGAGCCGCTAGCAGCGCTCCGAGCCGCAGGCCGACCCGCTACCGCCCAGCTTTAGCTCCACCCAGGAACTGTCTGCGGGCGGTGCCGCGCTGCCTTGATGCCGAGCGAGTGGCCCCAAGCACACGCCACACACCGGCCCCAGCGCCCGCCCGCCCGTCGGGAGAGTGACGCTCTCCCGCGCGCGCCCGCCTCGCCTCGCCTCGCCTCGCCTCTGCGCGGCGGTAACCGACTCCCGGCTGCCCCGCACCCAACGCGCAGGTTAAAACCTGCGCGTGTTCGAGGAACCTCCTCAGGTAATTTAAATTTATAACGGGCTGCGCAGCAAACAGTCAGCCCTCCGACTGGGTTATGACCTCACTGTGCGGCTCTCGGTCCACACATCTGTAACAATAGTGCGAATTCGAGTATTTTTTTTTAACCGGCCGAGGCGGGAAACACACCAAGTGAGATCGTTTGAGCATGTTAAACGTGTTTTATGCAAATGTGACACGGTATGTAATCTGTATTCCAAGCTCATTGAAGAACAGTTGTAACAGTTCTTTTACTTTTCAAATCTTAGCCTCGGAATTCAGATTCCAGATGCGTTATTTGCAAGCAGTAAGAATTTTTCTTCAAAAAAAAATTTAGATTCTAGAACAGGAATAAAGCTACTAACTGCTCCCACTTTGCTTTGCATCTCTGTTCACCGCCCAGAAAACATTCCTGACCCTTTAGTTGTGCACAACCTGTGGGTTGGTGTCAGTGCTTTCCAGAAGGAAGGAGACAGTACATGAGAGTGACAGTAACTAACACGGAGTACAAGTAGGTTATACGCTTATGTCTATTGATCCGCTCCTCCAGTAAAGCTAGATTGAAAACATATCACCACTTCTGGGATGTGGCCTTCCTCGTAAGAAACTTCTTCCTCTAATTCACAGGGACTCAAAGCGAAACATTATGTGAGCAGCGCATAGCTTTGTGTAGGTGTGTTGCACAAGTGAAAAAAGGGGAGTTAGACTAACTGACCCTCTGAGAGCTGATGCACAAAAGTAAAGGAAAGCATTTAAAGGAAAGGATTTAAGGAAAATAGACTTAAAATTTAGGTATGACTTTTCAGAGCCTAGTGCACCTGAAGGTTATGTGCCACTCAACTAGTATTTCAGGGTATTTTGCTTGCTTTTAAAATTCAGTGTATTTGGAAAGTCTTCGTGGAATCAGTGTGTCTGTGTGAGTGTGCACATGTCTTCAGTTGTTGTAAATATGTGGAGCTTCAAAACATTATAATCCTATAATCACTCAAAATTCAGAGACCCTTGTCCATGTTGATGAGCTCTCCCCACATCCTTTGTGAACCATGCTGCAAGATGAAGAGGGTTTTTCTTCCAAAATAAAAAGCAGATTTTCTTCCTCTTTTGGCACAACATTTCTACCAATAAATGATCAAAACAAATTTTCAATAACAATTTGGATAATATTGTGAAGACTAAAATAATTTTCATTACTCCCTGACAAGTCAGGGCAAATTATTTTAATAGATTATGTTATTGACTAAATTCATTAAGTTAGTAAATATGGTAAATTATTTTAATAATTTTTTTAAGTGTTATGTGAAAATGATTGTGAAAAATCGAAACTGCTTCTTAGTGTATATTACCCTTCCTCTGGCATTCCTACCACAGTCACACTAACGTAACATCTTTCTAAGGTAATTTTTGTATGAAATAAGATACAACAGTGAACCCCAAACCTGCAAGTACACACTTCCCTAATTGATTATAGGGCATCAATTTAAGCATATATTTTAATCATGTGGTTTGAGCTAGTGAGGTCATTATTTACAGTAGCAACAACATACCATTTAAGAAGTGAAATGTACTATTTAAGTGTTTTGCACTCTGCCACCGCTTTCCACAGAAGTATTTTGTATTTATTCTGTTATGGCCTTCAATGGAATTCAAAATATCAGTGATATATTGTACTATGTTTGAAACTTGATCTTTTTTCACTTGGTGTGTCCTCTTAATTACAGATGTAAAAATGTAAACAGCTGTATGGATGTTCTCCTCTGATGATCATCCCCAATACATGTGCCCGTCTCACTGTGTGTTATTCTTCTCTGCAAGTTTCTCAAAGCCGTTCTTAATTTATTTTGATTGTTAATTGGGATATGTGAGTTAAGAAATATTTAATTTGCTCAGGCAGCACACATGGTTAGTCTTCCATAAATTCCTCTTACCTGTCAGTTGTAAAGTCTTTATTTTGTCTGCCTTCTCAGTCTTGTACATGGTTCTATTGGGATATAAATCATTTCATGAACGTGATAAAACTGAAGAACAGCTGCACGTTGAATTTGAGCTGCACATTTGCAAATGTGAAGTTTTAATTTCATGATGAGGATGAAAGGAGGTTAGTGAGGAAATACAGAAGAATAAAGCAGTCTAGTCACTGCAGCAACAGAAAGGTTAAATCCCAAGTTTATTCAAGGAAACTAAACTACTTATTTTGTGAAGTATAATGCTAACACTGGAACAAGCTGAATATGAAGGTAGCCATTACATGCAATATAAATATTCATGCGACAGAAACAATTTGAAAATATAATTGAGTATATTACAGTAATAACTAATATTCTATAAAATCTGTGAAAAGCATGTACTTACACTTGCTGATATGTTTCTTGCTGGAAGATAATCACTTTAATATCAAGATTACCTTATTATATGTATGCGAAAAGTCATTTCAGGTCAATATAGCAACTTCATGTTTATTTTCATTATAACACTGGGATGTTTGTCTTCATATGATAATGAAAACACTGCAGCAACAGTTTCACAACTATACATTGCAAAACTCCAGCTTTTCTTTTAGTTGGAGTTTGTAATTTGACAAGGAGAAAGCTAACAGAAACAAATTAAAATATTGTGAACCCAAATATGTGCTCACACAATTGAATTAGGTTTTCAGTTAGGTATACAAATGATCCAGATATAGAGATTACTTAACTGTTCAATGTTGCATAGTCTTGCAAAATACTGACTGCTTCTGCAAATACTTAGCTCTCTCTACCATCATTGACAGCAATTTCTCTAGAAATAGTCTGTCTTCTCTCTTGGCCAGAGCTAATTAACTTATTTTTAAAGAACATTGTGTTCTCTCTCTCTCTCTCTCTCTCTCTCTCTCTCTCACACACACACACACACACACACACACGTATATTTAAATGTTTACTTCATACAGTGCCAATTTACTTACATTTTTACTAGCTTAAAGTCTGTGGATTTTTGTAGCTTTGGCCTGTGGGTCTGGGCCTCCTACAGTAGTAGGTTGCCATGTAGCCCTAATTAATGAGTGGCATTGTATACTGTTTACAGTTTAACTAGTGATCATGATAGTTAATAATATGAGGGCAGACTTTCAAAGATATTAAAGATGCAACTGGGCCCATAAAAAGATTTTACAAAAGTAGGTTAGATGCCTGGCTCCCATGGGTTTCAATGGGTCTGTTACAATTACCCCATTTAGATACGTTTACCTAGCAGGCACCTGCCTACATCTTTAAACCTACAAATATATTTGGAGTGCTGAATCTTAGACTATATACAGTTAAAGTATAATTAAAGTGTGATATAGCTTCGTAGTTTTAGGATGAGAGTTTTATGTGGTTTCATGGCTTCTAGAGCTTCACAATGAGAATGTCACTGAAACGAATTTTAGAAAAGCTAGAAGAGTGTTTTACATCAACCATTCAACAGTGATTCAGTGAAAGTGTGTCATTATTGTAAGAATTGGGCTATTAATTAAATGGTTCATTAATACTTAAATACTTATGGAATAATTAGACCTGAGATTAAATTACAATAAATGATTATCAAACAATTTTACCAAATCAGCATTGCTGTATTTACTATATTGTCTGTATATTTTATTTATACTAACTAAATGATATAATTAAATTGTGATGAGTGGTACAACTTTTACAGTAAAGGAAACATATTAGCTATGAGTGCTGATATATGGGAGTTCTTTTGTGTGGTAAATACTTTGTCAGTTATTTACAATCCATTTAGAGCTTATTCTTGTGAAAATTTATGCTGATGAGTAATTTTACCTGCTGAGACTTGCACAGACTAGACATGAGTTAAGTTTTTCCCTTATATAAAGGTTTGCAAAGTCAAGTCCTTATGCATTACGTTTCATTTTGTATGTAATAGTATTGATTTGTAGCTCAAAATTATTTATACTTTTCAACACATTGTAATTCTCAATTCCAAATTATTCTTTTCGGGTTGTTAATAAAAGGAATTTGGACTATTAAATAATTATAGGTAGTGTATTATTAAACACTTTCCTTGTAAGTCCACAGGAAGTGAAATCTTTTTCCGGAAATGATTATCAAATGGAGGACTACATATTTCCAATTTCACCTTTAGAACTACATCATCCAAAAAGGAATGGAGAGCATGTATAAAAGTATGACTCCAAATATACTTGTGTTTTAGAGAGATATTTATTCCGGACTCAGTCTGTTTTCCATTGTTTCCATTAATTTTACTGATGCTGTTGTATTTTTCCAGTGTAAGATAGATATGAGACAATAAACAGATATAGATCTTTATAAGGGACCTCAGAGAAGCTTTCCAACGCTTGGCTAAAATATATTTTAGGTGGGCATTATGTTTACAGGGTTGAGAGATTTTTGTAGCTTAGTTTTTATTACTGATATGAATTAGCACAATTCAGTATACTCTATTTCCTTCTGCTTCTCTTGCCTGTATAAATGAAAGCTTTGACAAAATTTTCTGCTTCTACTCCTTTTTCCATATACCCTTTATCTTCAGATCTGATTTTCATTCCTCCGAAATAACTCCTGTATGTGCTCGTGCTACAATAGTTGCAGTAACTAATCGTACTTCATTCTGAGTACTGCTGTTTTTTCCCTATGACTTTCCAAGTCTCATCTCTCCAGCTTCTCACACATCTCCTCTCATTTCATATAGATATAAAGAAACATAACTTTATCATTAGAAGGATATGTGGATCATCACCTGTTTAGAAAGCAAAATAAAATTTGTCCATGCTCCTTGAAGAATTTCTGTAGCATCTTGACACAATCCTCTTTCTTCCTGTGGAGGTATTCCTGCTCTGATAGTCTAACTGCTTCCAGCTTCTCCACCCTGTCATATAATAGAGAACTTTTAGCTAGAAGAGCCTTCCTGAATTTCTCTTGCAGATAGTTTAGCTGTTATATGTTTCCTCCTTGCTTAGTCATTTACACTTTTTACAGCTTTCAGAGTCCATAGAATCATAGAATAGTTTAGGCTGTAAAGGACTTCTGGTGGCCATTGATAAGCTCTACTTACAGGCCAAGCAAAACATTTTGAAAATAACTATGCACCTGTTCATCTTGAGATAAATATGTTATTGGCACAGAATAGCTCTCACTCCTAGGCTAAAAAATCATATTTGAGTTTGTTTTATACTTGCTTATGTGATGCATATCTTTGTCAGTAATAACTGTTATTATCTGAAGTGTGACAAATTACTGGGTTCAAAAGTGAGATATATATTTTATTTCTACACAACAACCTTTTGGTTTGTTCTCTATCTCTTCAGGAGGCTTTAGTGTGCTTGAAAAAGCACATAGGCATCCTAGGATGCCTATAAAAGAGTCAAACACCCTTGTTAAAGGCTAAGGTAGTGTTTTCTCTCATTTCGAAAATTGATAGATTTGCATTTCAATGAAAATATTTATTTGCTTCAGAGGTTTTTTTTTTTTGCTTTTGATTCCTTTGGTTATTTTTAGAAATTGACATTTCTAAAAGTTTGGATAAAATAAAATTTTGAAAAGAGAGAAAAATCACAAAGGCTGCAAAGCTGCAGGATGTCACACCACAGTCGTAAGTCACCTGCTGTGCTTCCTGCCTGAGTAAGAAGCAATCTGAATGTTTTACCCCAACTACAATAGAGAACACGCCTCAGTGGGCATTATGATAACAATTGGATAGCAGTTGGAAGTTTTTTAGCTTAAATGCAACTATAAGGATTTCAAGGTTATAGTATATTACCCAGCAAGCACATGGAATTAGCAAAAAATTAGTGTTAATGTCAGTTTAGTTTTATGGAAGTATATTTATTCTTGATTTTTCTAAATAAATACTGCAGACACCAGTTATGAGAGCTGCAAATGTACAAAAGCAGAATGTATCTGAACAGCTCATTTCCTGTGTATTATCCTACTGTATATATGCATGTGACCAGGCACAACTTTACTACCTGGTCTGAGGGGTAAACATCAGCTGACCGCGTTACTTTTCTTGTGTAGACATGCAAGAGTGGCTATTTGGACTAAAATGTCCTTTAATACTTAGATTTTATATTATGTATCTTTAAGAATTATCTTACTCTAAATTCCTAAAATGTATGCTGTTTCTTGAAATCTGTCATTTTTGGTGATTGTTTCTTTTGTGGGGACATTTCCTAAGCTCTCACATAGAAGAAAAATGGTACAAAGAAGGCATGTTTCCACATATTCCAAACAATTTCCATTTGGTCAGTGCTGTTTAGACAAGTAACAATCGTAAACATTAGCTAGTACCGGCTGTTTCTGTTAAGCTAAGTAATTGAAAGGAGAAATGTTCTCAGGTAAGTGATTGCCAGATAAATCTTATAACTTTTGTTTTTTTCATAGCTAAACAAAGTATTACTTCATCATCCTAACGTATAAAATAAATTCTACATTTCTAGAATTCAGATTAAGGTAATTGGTTGTGGAGAAACATGCTGTTTGAGAAAAGTTGGTTTGTTTTCAGCACACAGAAAGCAGGAATGTTTCAGTGAGCACTGTTTATTGTTTGTCTTTCTTACCCAATTCCAAATGTAGGCAAGAGTCAGCCACAGATTTAGGTTCAGGTTCCAAACCCTGTTGGCCTGGAAGCATTCTGGTCAAGGATTTGGAACAGCATCATTCTTCTTCTTAACTTTTTGATTCTGTTTATGTTGATGCACCTGCTGATGAAGAATGGAAAGCAGAAATACAAATTAAGCTCTCGTCTACACAGTTCGCTTGCACAGTTCCCAGTCTCACCAATAGTCAATTGAAGTGGAGGTCTGCAAGTCAGTTACTGATGTGAGTTATTTGAAGGATGGAGACACGAGCTGTTTTGAGGCACTATGCTCCAAGCCTGTGCTGCAACCATTAAGAGCAATAATGATTCCCCTTTGCCTGCCTTCAAGAATGGAGGCACAATGGAAAAATGATGAATGCTATTAAGAAGCTTTTTTTTTCTTTTCTGGTGCCTACACCTTCCTAGCAAGTGCTATATCAAAGTATGTGTGAAAATATGAACAAAACTAGGAATTTTGCATGTTTTATAAGGTGAGCAGTGACAGGTTCACTGGCAGTGCAATTTAGAGACTTGCAGCATTACCTGAGTTCACTAATGCAGAAAGGTAGAGTACAACTTGTAAAGCAGGTATTCCTGAACTTGCTCACAGCTCATGCAATGAGTCAGAATAGTTGGATAGTCTTCAGGACAGGCCTCCATCATTATGGCTTTTGGGTTACATACATCCCACAATAAATTGTATTTGACTTAACTGCACTTTGCTGACAAAATTCATTTGCTGACTTCAGCACATAACTAGTCTGCAGTTGTGTGTATGAAGGGTCCGGCAGAGCAGCTCTGTGGCAGTGGCCATTTGGTGGTAGGAGAGCCAGGCAGCATTTGCTGGTGTCTAAGCATCTGCAAGGAAGCGGTCGCTTACAGTTTGTGCTTTTGCCCATCTCTTGTCTGGGATGTGTCCAGAGAAAACTCCAGATGACTGTAGCATCTTCTCAGGGTTGGCTGGGTATTGATGATACAGGAAGGATAGGGAGGCAAAGTCTGCAAACAACAGACTGCTTATCAGTGGATGGGCAGTAACTGCAGCTTGCGGTAGCTGACTGGGTTGACTGTTACTGAAGTTCACAGGCACTTACCCAGTGACACGTACGAGGAAGTAAAAGTTGGGACACAGTTACCTCATGCCATTTTATTGTGGGAGGTAAGAGTACTAGTGCATCAAGAGAATATGAAGGTTTGAAGGTAAATCCTAAAGCTGATAAGACATTATCAGCATGGTCCACACACTCACTTGGGTTGTGTACCCCAGATATCAAGTATGTTAACAGGGAAGTGTGTCTGTGACTAATGATAATCATGTAAGAGAAAACCTGAATTCCTAAGCTTGGGGTTTGCAGACCATCAGGCACTCAAATAAGCTACTTCTGAAACTGTCAACCGTGATCCCTCATTCTTGGTCCCAAACTAGAAAGTACTCTGGTAGCACTTTGTCCATTGTTTTTCTGTTCTGCTTTTTCTTCTTCTTCCGGTATTTTGATTCCAACTAGAGTTCAAAGTCTATATATATATATATATATATATATATATGTATGTATGTATGTATAAAATACACCTGCCTTTGATATGCGACTATCTCTTTTAACCTTCTACCTATGAGGCAAAGGATTTGTGAATTACAGGAAAGTTTGCCTGCTAAGATCTGGACAACCCTCTTGAGTTTCCCCCACATAAAACAATTTTTGGACATCATCAACAAGACATGTGGGAAGAATGAATGACCACAGTGATCAAATAAAAGGGAGATGCTTGTCAACCATAGCGTTCCTCTTCTTTCTGTTGTCCCATTCAAACTCATCTGGAAGAGAGAGTCAGATTTGATTTTCTGTGGAACAGCATAAAAATGCAAAGCTTTTGTGTTCCCATCAAACCACTGCATCTCTTCCTCCTGGGGCAGCAGAAACATTGAATGCATGGGTAAAACAGACAATTTTTTATTGTCATACTCATGAGAAAATGTTTCATGTCATGCCACCGTTCTGTCATTTGGACCTTTCCTTTCTCCATCGTTCTTTTACTGTTTCTCTCATGCTTGTCTCCATTTTTTTGTTTGATTGATTTTCTTTCTCTACTACATCTCTGAAATTCTAGCTCTGCATTGCACAGCTTTTTTCACTCTGTTCATTAACCTGATGGTAATGGACCAATTAATGTTAGCATTTTAGGGTCATCACAATCACAATGGGCTTTACAATGCCTATGTCAATGGGATTAGTAGGGAATAAGAAGTTGCATTAATTTCTTGGCGAATACGTCAACAAACAGAGATTCCCATATGAACCTCCATGACTCATGACCCATTATTGATCAAAAGCTTCATGTCAATGAACTGTTTGCTAAGTCTAATTTATATTTATCTGACTCGAAAAGCTTCAAGCTAATTAAAATCTGTAACATGATTGTGTTAAAAACAATATTTCAAAGAGGTTAGTGTCTGGTATTATTTGATTTTTCAGTTTTCAATAATTTGTTGTGTTTTAAAATCATAGAATAGCTCAGGTTGGAGGAGACCTTAGAAGATCATCTAATCTAGCCTTCCGCAGGGTCAGCCATGAGATCAGATCGGTCTTTATCCAGTCTGGTCATGAAAGCTTTCAAGGATGGAGACTGTTCGACTGTCCTCATGGTGAAAATCTTTTCCTTATACCCAGTAGGAACCTGTGGTTTCAAGTTATGTCCATTGGCTCTTATCCTTCCACCATGCAGTGCTGCGAAGAGCCTGGCTCTGCTTCCTTGGCAACCTCCTTACAGGTATTGGAAGGCTGCTTTTAGATCCCCTCAAAGCCATCTCTTCTCCAGGCCAAGTGCCATTCCCTTGGCCACCCCCAACCATCCTGCTGGTCCAGGAGCGCTGACCTCAGTCCAGTTGATCGACACCTTCCTTGTACTTGGGGCCCCAACACTGGATGCAGTCTTCTAGATGTGGTCTAATGAGTGCTGAGTGAAGGGGGGTGATCACTTCTCTCGATCAGTAGGTGCTCTGCTCCTGTTTGTACAGCCCAGGGTGCTGCTGGCCTTCTTTGCTGCCAGGGGATGCTGCTGGCTCATGTCCACTGCTGTCTACCAAGATCCCGGGTCCTTTTCAGCAGAGTTGCTCTCCAGGCAGTCAGTCCCCAGTGTGTATTGTTGCAAGGGGTTGTTCCTTTCCAGGTGCGGGAGTTTGCATTTGTACAGGTAAATGTGGAAGAATGTTGAGGAGATAGGCAATGGAAGCCAGCCAGACCGTTCCATGGGAAAAGGAGTTTCTTCAGGGCATGCTGACCCATAGTCAGGCAGCTGAGCCCATGCCAGTGTGGCGCTACACCTAGGCTTTGAATTGAGATTTGCGATGAGCTCACTATGCTTATTGTGCATGTATGTAGTCCATAAAAACTCATGTAGTGCCCCCCCGGGGTTCCTTGCCTTGGACCGACACTCGGCGGTGCCAAGGACTCTCCTGCTCCATTAATGCCTTGATCAGGAAATTGTTGGGGAACCTCTGCTTAGGTGTAGAGGTAATAAACACTCAGTATTGGCCATAGTGTTCTTGAGTTTGTGTATCTGTCCCTGCTGAGAGCCCAGGCATTGCCCCCACCTTAACAGCGTTTGTCCTTGTTGAATTTCATAAAGTTGTGTAACATTTCATTAAAATTCTCCACATTGTTCCAAAATAATTTATTTAAGGATTTATAATAGTAATTTTAAAAGGAATTTTAATGTATTTTTTACTAGTAATGTTAGTTAAAGATACATCAAATTAGTCTAGAAATGTTATCAACTTCCTCTCTCCCCAGAGGATATTGGGTCATCTTTACATGAAATGATCTGTAGCATTCCCAACAGCCATAGTTGTCCACATTACAAAATGTTCATGTTCATGAGGAACAAATAACAAGCAGAAATCAAAATCCAAAGAATCTTTTTAGTTAGGGCTTCAAATCTTTTTCAATTAGCATAAAATCCCCCCAAAAACACCTATTGGACTTCCCTTAGGGTCAAGCACATGCAGTGGTGCTCCTTTTCCTCTTTCTGTATCTAAGCATTACTCCTTCATTAAGCAAACATACCTCTTCAAATAAGATCCAGCCAAAACCACCATTTGCAGATCCACCTTGAGATTCCTCATTTGCCTTGCAGGTACCTTTTTTAAATGGGATTTTCAATGAAGAACATCAATTTAAACAAGAGGATGAATAACATCAACCTTAATGCAATAATACCTAATGTAAGTTACTTCCCTGATACGGAGTAAATGAGCCAGTAATATCCCATTGTGATGTGCAAAACTGGGTTTGGGAGAACAGTATGTAAGGTATCACCATTTATGCTACATAGCATCCAATTTTCAACCTAACTTGCTTGTTTTGTCACTTATCCATGGCATAAATTGCATATGGGCTAAAAAAAAAAAAAAACCTATATGGTCA
The DNA here is from genome assembly GCF_040807025.1 of Struthio camelus. NCBI lineage: Eukaryota > Metazoa > Chordata > Aves > Struthioniformes > Struthionidae > Struthio > Struthio camelus. The sequence continues at coordinate 11,062,322 of NC_090952.1, read as the reverse complement.
GCATGCAGGTACCTAGGGCAGCCATACATGGCCACACCGTAAGAAGATTTTCTTTATCTCACTAAAAGTTATTTTCATATCTGTAAAATTTCAATTCTTTTTTTCTCAATTCATCTCAGAGTAAAATACAAGAGTAAGACAAAGATAAATAAACTAATCTAAGGACAACTGGAATTACTCTCTAGTCAAAAAACCATGCAAAAAAGCCCAATGAGACTACCGCTATAGAAAGTCAGTAAATTGTACTGTAGGCCAAAGCTAACATTTTACAATTTCATCTACAGTGAAAAGTACCTTAATACTATTAGTTCTAATGTTGTTAGGTTGCCAAAGGCATTACTAGTTTTGGCCTACAGTGCAGTTGACTAATTTGAAATTTTACTTCAAACTAAAATTTAAGTTGGTTAAACTTACCAGAAAACAACTAGCTTTCATAGAAAATAAACATTTTAGGAGCATTACTGTCTTTATTGTGGAATTTTTTTTTTCCATTATGATTTCTTATCTTCCAATTCTTCTAGTTACTCATGTTACAGTTTTTCTTTTTTTTTTTAGGCTTTGATTTAGAGATCAAAACCTGTAAATGGGCCACAGTAAAAGCACCTTGTGACCTCTAAAACAATCTGTTTTGTTCAGAAAAGTATGAAAACCTCAGCAAAGCAGTGACATTTGTGAAAATCATTGCTGATAAAACTATTACCAATGAGGCATGACAAGGATATTTATAAGACTAAATATTCATGTTCACATTGCAATATTAAGGTACTAATATCTTACTGTGTCATAATATATCAAAGATCATGAAATAACCTTACTTTGGACTGATGTGAGGTGAGTTTCGATTGATGTGAATTTCTACTACTGAAATAGAACTGTTTAGCAGATAGGTGACTGTGTATGATTATCATACCAGAATTTTTTAGGTAACCAAGTTATGTCTGGCTTGCGCAAATAGTGCCTGCAATGCTTGAGCCTTTTACTCTTGTTTGATTTATTTTAAGGAAGTACAGAGTACAAATGAAAAATAAAAATGGTATGTGCATACATTATAGAAGAGAGAGAGATTTAAACTATTTAAGAGGTGTGCTTTATAAATTTTCACACAATTGTGTGTCTAAAGCAATCTTTTTCCTAGAATATTTCTTGGGGTCATTTCTATTTATATTAAAGAAATCCCTGAAATACTTATATTTTATAGTATTTCCCAGAACAGTGACCTGCGTTTTCAGTACAGGTGGTTTTCTTGTTTAAAAATCACTCCATTTCTTGTTTTTACTCTATACAGATGACTCTGAAGATTTCAAATTAAGAAAAGTGCCAAAGCCCTTAGAAGAAGCCAAAAGATTAAAATTAGGGGACTGTAAAAATTATTTATTCTCATCAGGGACTGTGTGCCATGGTAACCTCACTGGATGACAAAAATATAGAGTCAGGTCTAATGATGCAATTATTTTCAAGAACCACTGTAAATTTTATTTTTGCAGAACAAGAAATGTTAGAACTACAAGACTTCAGTTATATTGTAAGCTAAATAGATTACTTTGCCTAAAATTATGCAAACTTTGCACATCTTTGCAGTATCAAACTACAAAAAGTTTATAGGACTGCGATCAAATTTTTGTCTTAATAGAGAAATGTTAACTAGAATCTATCAGCAGTAATATCTTACGTGATTGTTTTTATGAGTACAGCCTCAGACCTTTTGAACCATTTTTTCCTTTAGTCCAGGGAAGTCTTTTTCTTTTTCTTTTTTTTCTTTTTCTTTCTTCCTTTCTTTCTTCCTTCCTTCTCTTCCTTCTGTTCTTCCTTTCTTTCCCTTCCTTCCTTTCCTTCCATTTCTTCCTTCTTTCCTTTCTTTCCTTTTCTTCTCTTTCTTTTTTCTTTCCCTCTTTCTTTCTTTTTCTCTTTGTTTCTTTCTTTCTTATAGGCTCAGAATTACCATTAGGCTACTATCAGTAAATGTAATATTTTAGTTTTGGGGTTATTCTTTTTCTGGACCAGAAGTCTTATCAAAGCAAATTTTATACTGTTACTGATTACTGAATACTCATTATGATTTTTTCTAACTAACCAAAAGGATTCTGCTAAGATTTCATTACTTATAATAACGGAAGTTACTGTTGTTACTTGTAGTAACTGGAAGCTTCAAGCAAAATTGGGGTCTCTCAGTTAATGCTGGACAACATGAAGTGAGAAACAATCCCTATCCAAAAGGGCTTTCGGTCTAAGCCCTGGAATCGCGAGGCATTCTTGCATGTTATGTAATTAGATTCATTGCCTCTGAATTTTTCCCAGTCGCTCTGCCCTAAATCTTCAGAGGCATAAGATACAAAAGTTAAAATTAAGTCTCTACTGAGTGTATGCACGATGGGAAAGCACCAAAGTGTGAGAACATTTCTCAAATTAGTTGGCTTTTGTTGAGGATAGCAGAAAGTATGTCTCCTACATAAAGCCAACTATTTTGGCTACATTAAATTTGCTGCATCAACCATGAGGGCAATCGAGTTTCTGAAAAAAAAAAGTTAATGGAATGTTTTAATATTGCAAAACAACAGTCTTAGTCTTGGAAATGATTAAATGATTTTGGTTACAACTACTGAAGAAAATAGCCTGAGGCATCTATCTGACTTGGGAAATTCTGGTCCGGATATATGAAATTTGACAGGTTTAATAGCTACAGAAAAAGCAGTCTGGAAAAGACAAGTCTTTGGCAAACTTAATAGGTAGCACTACCTGTGCTTTCATATTACCTATGTTTCAATATTCATGATTTATTATTAGACATTAAGAAACAGTTATAACAGTGCAAACTCTGCTAAGTATCTTCAGTAGGCATCTCATATGTTCAGTGAATACTTAAAAGATCAGCATCTAGCAGATTACTTCTCAGCTCCCTTGTGCAACCAATTAAGAATGATCTATGGATTTCAAAATAAATAAATCCTTGCACTTTCATGCCATCCTTCCCTATAGGATGACTCTTCATGATCCTATCAAAAATAGCAACCACAGTCTTAATTAGCCACGCTTTATTTATATCCAACTTGTGAGTTTATTGTGAGTAGGCTGGTGACAGCATCTGTGAGGCTTGGAAGGGCCCAGCCAAAACGTGAGCGGGGAACTCTCCTTCCCACTCCATTCCTGCATATTTGACAGATTTGAGTCAGAAAAAGCAGTTAACAGCGGGCACGAAGGATGAGAGCGCTGGTTTTAGCGAGATCCAAAGCAGAAAGCACCTGGACAGGACAGAGTGAGGTGCAGGGGCTGCTCGAGAAGCTTAAGCGAGAGAGGGAGCCCCCGGCCCGGCCCGGCCCGGCCCGGCCCGGCGCTGCCCAGCTGCCGCCGGTAGGTGCCACCCGCCGCCCGCGGGCGCGGGGCTGCCGCGCGCCCACGAGCCCGCCTGGGGGCGCTGCTCCCCTCTGCCGCCGAGCGCGGGCCGCAGAGGCTGCTGGGAGCCGCCATTTTCTCGGTCCTTGCTGCTGAGCTGTTCACGGAGCCGGTGCTGGCCGGGGAGGGGACGCGGCGCGGCGCGGCGCGGCGAGGCGAGGCGAGGTGAGTAGAGTTGAGTTGCCAGGTCGGCGCGGCAGCGGCCGAGGCAGACTCCCGGCTGCCCGCTCTGGCGGCTGCCCGGGCCAGCTCGGCTGGGCTCCCGGCGCGGGGGCAGGGGCGCCGGCTGCCGCCGCGCTGCCCGCGGACCACCGGCCCCTCACGCACACGGTGCCGCGATCCCCGGGGGCGCCGCTGCCCGCGCGGCGTCGCCATGGGGGCGGGCCGCGCCCTTCCGTCGTGTGCCCGAAGGCCTGGGAGCGCGGCCGGGCCGGGCCGGGCCGGGCCTGCCCTGGCCGCCCAGCGGGTCTTGGAAGCGGGCCGCGACACTGACCGGGCCGGGCCTCGCCCGCAGGTGCGGCCGTGTCTGGCTTCTACCGTTGGCCTCTGCTTTGCCCTGCTCCCTGGGGCTCCCTGGGAGCCGTGCAGGGAAGGGCTCGCTCGGGGGTGCCGCCCTGCCTGCTGGAGCTGCGCCGAGGTTTCGTGACACTCGTGCTGCCATCGAGCTGTTCTTTCTTTTCTTTTTTCTTAAGTACCTGCATTGCTTTACAGTAGTGCAGATACTTCTTAGAAAGACCTGCAAAATTCGGTGTTATTGTGGGGCAATCAAAATAAGCACATATAAAGTGCTAGTGTACCAAGACTCCTACTTTTCTAATGAAAAAGTCTGTGAGGTCTGTTAAACCTCCTGAGGTTTTACAGATCTGACAAAGTCTGTTGGCCAGGGGTTGTCTTTTGATGTGTAAGAGTGTCCCTATTTTAATGGAGCAAAGGCAAGGCAACTTGTCATCTGCAGTCTTGGCAACTGAATGACTGCCTTTTCGGAGACTGTGTTTTGAGACAGTTAAAATCATGGTTAAAATGTGAAGTCAGAGAACTATCTGCCTAAGGTTGCACAAATGACTTTTCTCTAAATAGAACATATAATGTTGTGTTTCCTTTACATAAGTAAGGAAGAATCATTTATGATAACATGCAATTTTGTGGTCCTTATTGATTCTTTTGACAAATATGAAAACTACCTTGTCTCCTCTTCCCTTACCCACTTTTTTAAACTCATCTCTTTCTCGGAGGCTTTTCCTGGTTTTTGTTCATAAAGATGAAACTTCATTCAGGTTTTCTGCAGAAAAATTGTTCATTCATGATTTGAATTTTTTTCAGTTGTAATTCAAACTTTAATTCAAGCAATTTTCCGTTGTTTGTGTTGTCTATTTCCATTGTATTTCTCTCTAATATCTTCACATTTTTTGTCACTGGTAGCCTTTCTTAATACAGATTCCATTATTTGTCTTAGTTGGAAATTAATCCTCTTGGTCAGTGAGTACTGGCAGACGTCTTTTACAGTGCTCTTTTGTATAACTGTTAAATCTTCATGCTAATATTTTTCTCTTAACGCTTAGTATATTTCCATTTCTGTAGTATTGTCTGTGCGATGCTCATAGCCTTCATGATGCCATATAAACGGATGTAAGAACTGTTTTAGGTCTTGATGATTTCTGTTTCTTAAACTGTCTTCTTAAACCTGCATTTTCTAAAAGTCTAGATTTGCTCTTGAAACTGGTTTTAGATAACTTTACAGTACTGTATTATTATCCTTTGATTACCCTAAACTCATAATATGATTTTAATACTTCATATAGCTAGGTGGAAATATTTTGTTTTCCAAACAATCAGAAACTACAAGACCTTCCTACACGAGACCAATCTGGAAGGGAAAACAACCGACTGGGGAAAAAAACAAACTTTTTTTTAATCAAGACAAATGTCAAATACATTTTTTATTCAGTATCGTAATAAAGGCAAGTAGGATAGACTTTACTTAATTTATTCTGTGCATCGTGAACTAAGTTGCTACATAACATGGAAGACAAAGTTACAGGCTCCAAGAAAAACAAAATTTCAAGTGGTGGATTTGCTCAGTTAAGCTTTTATTTGGATATTTTTGATTTTTCCTAAGTGCTTCCTATTGCCATCTACCTGAATGCTTTGCAGTTTTCTTGAGGCCCTTCAAAGAGTACCCAAGTACTTCTTTCCTAGAAAACTGTGCACCTATGGCATTGGCCAGGAGGGAGGGAAAAGAAACAAGTTAAATGATAGTTCTGTGACTCCTCTGACCTTGCCCTTTGTAACCAGCAGCAAAAGTGAAAGAAGTTCTGTAGGCTTTTTTGACTGCTCCCACTGGTATGAGGCAGGCTTATCATTTGTTATCAGAACAGTTAGCAAACGTGTGTTCATATCTAACTTTTTGGAGTTGAAGGATTTCATTTCAGGCATCTGTATGCCCATAACAGTGATTCAATATGTCTGTTGCTATCCTTTTCCCAGGGTGGGAAAGAGACAGCTTCAGGAAGAGGAAGAGTTTCAGGAAATCCAGTTCATAATCTAATACAGAATTTACTGGGAAGGAAAAGAGAAGGCTGAATCATTGGATCTTCTTCTGTCTGCTGATGCACTCTCCCCTGTCCTTCCTCCCCCCAGAAACAGAAGAATTTTTGAACCTCAGGGAAAAAAAAAATCTAGTTGTGCATGAAAGTAGAAGGTATGTTAAGACTGCAGAAGACATGGCACAAAATTTGAATTGGATTGTCCTTCAGGACCCAAAATGCTGGAGGAGTTGGTGATAATTCGTAATAGCGAATCTGCTGTAACTGTGTGACGGAATATTTCTTCCTGCCTTTTTTATCTTTGTTTAGCTGTCAAGCTGATAACAACAATAAGACCTTTAGTGCTCCATGTGTTGCTGTAGTTTTGAGTGGGTGAGGAAGGACAGTAGCCCATTTCATAAAGGGAGTTTCTTCATATCTAATTTTGGGAGCGTTTCCTTTTTTAGAAATGGAAGTTGTAATACTGCAAGCCTACAACAGAAAATTGTTGCAAGAGAACCTGTCTGCCTCCCTTGTTAATTTGGGACTTGAAGACTATCCAAAATCTTCTTTACTAGAGAGCTGCTTCTATTTTAAACTTGCTTAATGGGATCTTGTTGTTTAAGTTAAGAAGCCATTCTCAATAGTGAACGATGTCACTCATATTATGTAAAATGTATAACGAAGCTGCACATATCTTGCAGTTTGTTTTTCCCCTTCTATGCTCTGAAGAGGTTCTGTTAAATAGAAAAGCTAAGTGTTGTCAACAAGTGCAATTTTCATTTATCACTCTGGTACAATATTACGTTATTATTAGAATTAATCCTCAAGTCATCCAAATTTCCTGGTAGGCTTCGAGTTAAAGTATAGAAGATAATTGAAGACATTTTAAAGTTGAATTTACAAGATTTGTGTGTTTCTACATATCCAATTTAAAAAAATGACACACAAATACACCACATTTATTAATGGAGAAGCTTTCATGATAACGATGCAAGAAGTTATTACAATGCTGCTTCTCTGTCAGGCTACCGTTAAACTACTGTGAATGATGAGCGAACTGGCGTTGTACTCGCATGCTCAGAAGTAGTAGTTGTGAGGGAAATGAGCTGTTTGTACGAATGGATAATGCAGGATATCACAGGCTCCGTGTGCTTCTGTAGCTTTATAACTTACTATTTTCTTTAGAATCCAGATGATCTAGCATTTTTCCTGTGGCATTAATCACTTTTCTATAGCTGAAGTCCCATTTCACTATATCTCCTTGATGAAAGCTGTCCTCTTTTCTCCGTTTTTTTCTTTAGTGCAAAGCTGGAATGATTTGTAACTAAACAGTAAAAGGATCGGGAGCTGGTGCATCCCAATGCACTGCAATTTTTGCTAGATATTTTTCAGCATTGGCAATTTTACTTAATGCACTCCCCTTGAATGATAGTTTTTCGCCTCTTAACAAAAAGAGCAGTAGCTCAACTTTCAGAGGTTGCATTTTTGTAGTGATACACTTTATAATCACAGAACTATGCTTTTTTGTATTTCAGTTATATGTAGCTCATCTCCTTCATCGTTGATGAAATTAGCTTGTGATTTCCACTTTTACATGGGTAGGAGCTGCATAGCTTGCTGTTTAAATTGTTTTGTTGTAGCTGAGCTGCATGTATCCTTTTCCTTAAGGAATTTTATGGTAGCTTTATAAAGAGCTGCAGTCTTTTTAGCACATTTTGGAAGCTGCTAGCATTGATTACATTAATTTACAGTAGTGTCATTAAAAAACAAGTCAGCCCCCAAAACATATGTGTGGGTAGGCTTTCATGGGTGGAAGATAGTTTCAAATTGTATTAAATACAGCTTCTAAGCTGTTTTCTATTAAAGGGGAAGGTTCAGGAAGTTTAATCCCAGTTTCTTTTGAGGTAGAATTTGAAGCTAAATCAAACTCTCGTTTACAATACCATAGTTAAGGAGTTAAATGTTCTGAAGTAAAACATAAAAACAAATTAAAACTCAGACTCATTTGAATTCTACTTCTAAAATATGGTTAGTACAAAAAGAAAGAATCATTTGAAAAACGTTGATATTTTTTGTTTTCCCTTTGTACAACAGTTCTGTTGTAGTAAAAAAATTTGAAATGTATTTTTGCCAGCACTGCTGTAAGAAGCATTTTATAAGGGAGGGAACAGTAAAATATTTAAGCAAATATAGTTCTTGGTAGGGGAGGGGGAAAGAGGATGGAAAAACTAATGGGCTGATTTTTCAAAGTGGGGAAAAAAATCCAGAAATGTTAAAATTATCCTTTCCATAGGATTCACCTACGAACAGTCCCTACAGTATGTTGTTAAACATTTATGGCACAAATCAAGTGAATTTCTAATTAAAAATTGGTGGCTAAATCATAGACCTCTATATGATCTGCTAGAATACAATGGCTTTAATGAAAAGTATTTCATTATATTCCTGCTTATGCCACCAATAAAACATTCATCCTAGTGGAACTGCCAGACAAATTTGAGACTGAAGGATACCTACTCCTTTTTTGTTTTGTTTTGATCTATAGTTATTTGAAACCTTGTGCTCTTAGTGCTAGCAATTATTCTGTCTCCTGCTCTTGACTTTCCCCTTTAGTCTCTCTTTCTAGCTGTTTTTAAGTAGGCCTGAGGTTTGGGTTTTGGTGGATTTTTTTCTTCTCTGCCTTATTTTTAAGTACTGTCATCTGTAGGCAGCTAATTTCTGTGGCAGCAACTGTCATGTCTAAACCTCTGCTTTAGAAAGGATTTTTCCTGTCCTAATTAAAATGCCAACCTCTCTCCCATATTTTACTGTGTGGTAGATAGACACTAGCAAGGTGCAGGAGGGTTTAAAATAGTTTTCTCCAGACCGTCCTTCACTCCTCTTCCTTGGTAACTTTGGATGACACGTTCATTAAGGACTGTAATTGGATGTGTCTTCTCTTTGTCTTCTGACATCTCTGTAGGACCTCGTACTTATGCTTCGTCTAGGTCATGCTGTTTTTTTCTATAGCAGCTGATATTTACTCTTTCTTCCTCATACATGTAGCTAAAATTCTTCTCAAGACATTTATCTTGCAAGCTGACGAATGCAAATATTTGCCTTTGGCAGGTAGAAATTTGTCCTGCTTTTTACCTACTCAGAGCACCGCTATGAATTCATTCTTCACTTTTATTGCTTTATCCCATACCCATATGATTTATTCCTGAAGAAAAATATCCTGTGAAAATCAGTCTCAAAATGATACGTTTCTGTTGGCCTGCTTATATTTATTTCTGAGATTCACGGCGAGAATGTAAAAATCCTTGTGGCTAATGTCAAGTAGTAGGAGGATCTCATAATCTTCTATAACCTTGAGCAGCTGACTGACTGACTTGTTATCACATTAAACCTTGATGGGAAGCTGAGTAGGACCTGTTTGAAAAACAGGCAAATAAAGCTTTGCTAGACTCATTCCTCCCTAGAAAGTGAAAGTCGTGTTGTTGATACATTTATGTAAGATTTGGTACTGAATCAGAGGGCTTTGTGTAACCGCATAGCCATTTTATAAATAAAGCACTCTCTCCAAACAAAATACTTCTTAAAATAGCTGTTGATACTTAAATGTAAATATGCTAAGATTTGTAAATACTATTTAAATAAATCCTATGCTTTATATGTTATAAGGCTTACTAACTGAAAATGTAAGTATAAGGCTTAATAAATACATTCTCAGTTAGTATCGTGTCCTCCTTGATCTAATTGCAGTTGAGCAGGCGCGAAGAGAACCTCACTGAAGTGACATATGCATAATCAGTGTGTCAGCTGGTACAATATGTTCTGTTTGATATTTACTTGCTGCACCACTCTCACATTTCAAAATCAAGTCAACAATAAACACTAACATTGCTCTCATAGTGAGCATGTCAAGTAGTAGCAGCTCCCTGCTTAATGTACCCTTTGGTCAGGAACGTGAGGCAGTGCAAGTATGTATCTGACTTGAAGGTTACTGCCATGCTTGTCGTGTGGAAAAGGAGAAGAATTAAAAATAACTCCTTATAATGCCGATCTGATTTAGGATTAAGGATGGGAATAACCGTGTCTAATAAAATATACTTGAGAGAGAAAAAGCAGTTCTTTTACTTTGAAGCATCTCAGTTCTTGGTAACGTGATGATATCATATTTTGACATAAAATCATACCTGTTAATATTTTTAAATCTCAATTTAAATGTTCCACTTGCAAAACCACAGTTTACATTTTTTTGCCTTTTGAGTAAGTTCTTACTTATATGCTTATAAATTTTTTACTTAAAATGTTTGTCTTTATTTTTTCTATTGAAACTTAATCAATTGACTCTGTGAATTGATACTGGAGCTGGAAAGTGAGAGGTGTCTTGTGGAAAAAATTTCAGCTATTTAAAAGCAGGATTAAACTTGGCTTCTGAAAGTGTTTCAGGCTGAAATAGGCTTTGTTTCTTCACTGCATATATAAGAAGACATGTAGTGGTTCAATAATAGTGGGGGAAAAATGTTTAAAAAAAAAAAAAACCCTCCTAAGTAGTACGAGTGAAGACTAACTTTAAAATTTGTGGCTCTTCTATTTTTAATTAGTATGGGATTAATTAAATCTAAATGTAGAAAAGCTCAAATAACTTCTATACACATAAAGTCTATTCCCTGAACTGACTTGGTACTGGTATGTATTATGAAGTCTTGTGTTGCATGTTAGTTTGCTGCTTACTATCTTTAATTTTTGTTTCACAGCAATAAACTGTTCCAAATTGATCTTACTTTAGTTATTTTTCTTCTGCAGTTAATGTTTGTCTGCATGCTGTTACGGTGCAAGATACTGTTCTTAATTATTATTCCCACAAATTTGTAAGGTAAATGTTAACAAGTGTGTAGAAATCTGATTACTAAGCAACTGTCTGGTTTTAATCTTATACTTTGGTTACTTTTAACAGAGGTTTGAAATAGAAATAATTAATGTATTTAAAGCAGAAGCTTGCACAAACAAATTGCTTGGCTTGCTGCTTAACAGATTATATTAATGTTAAACTATGAATGGCTTTTTCTCTTAGATAAAACAACACTGAGAGATGTAAAACGGGTGTGTTAGAGGAGATGCCATAATGAAAGGGCTTCATGATGTGAATGGAGCATAGTAAAGGCTGGCTGATACCTATGAGCAGTTTGTCCTGCTTCTGTCATTGCCGTATTGAGAGGTGTGTTAGAGGGGCTTCTAGAATGATGCTTGAATCTTTTTGCTGCAAGATCAAGATTATATAATGTAGTCGATATAATTTAAAATAGATATTTCATGTTAAAAAATGATTTGTGGTGGTTGGACCTTTTATCAATACTAATTATTGATATTTTGCTGTGTGCTTTTCATGCTATTTTGATTGTGAGGATCTAGACAGATTGCTTATATCTACAGAATCTAAATGTGGCAGACGTGTATTTTAATTAGCATTGTGTTGGGGACATGCTTTTTTTAATGCTCCTTTGGTAAACACGGTGCATAAAGTTTTGATAGCACTGTAGAAAAGTAATACTTTTTGAAAGAATAAAGATATTAGTCTTGATGTTTTGAGTGACTGCATTGTTGATTCAGAACACTTTATCAATGTTTATTTACAATCATATTTTCCCTCAGTTGTTCTAACTGTTTCAATACAGAACCTAGAGGTTTTGCCTGCTTTAGATACTGCTGCAGTTTGTGGTTAGGCGTTGTGTAATTTCTGTTGCAGTTGAAGGTAATGCAGAATGTTAGGTAGTTCTACTGGTTTATTTTTATCTAGCACTCACAGTTAATTAAAATTAGTCACAGTTAGCTGAAATGATAAAACTGAAAAATAATATGTCAGTTAATTGAATATAATTTCCATCCTAATACTTTGGTTCAATCTTTGATCTTCATCCTTTCCTGTTAGCTCTCTGTGTGTTTCCCCAAGTCTTTCCTTCTCAATTCCTTAGTGTCATTAAAACACGCACATCTTCCTAAGAAATACCAAGAGGACCAATGAAATAACTCAATTTGTATAATAGTTTAAAATTCATAGTGTTATATCTGTTAGTAAAGTTTGTCATATATAAGCAGTGATATTTAGAGTTCTCCTGCCCATATTTTTCAAGATGATAAGTTATTTCAGGGGAAGAGGAGAAAATGCACAAGTGAACTTTATGTATTTATAGGCATTCTGAAAGTCAGCCTGTTTTAAAAGAAATTGAGTCCTTGGAATGAAATTCTCTGAAAAGTAGATATTTGCCAATTACTTCAAATACCATTTCTCAAGATTTTCAGCTTCTTTAATGAGAAATGTCTGATCAAGTTTCATGAATTTTCTGATGTCTGTGGGCGGGGGGAGAAATTTCAGTGAAAGAGTCTAGAAGTACTGTAGGACCTAAGCTTGATGCTGCAGCATGAATATGAATCGGAGATACCCCCGACAGAGGGCATTGAATAATCTGGGCTTTACTCAAGATAGAAAATTTGTTCAAACTGTTTTAGTAGTAATATATTATTTAGCTTATGGAAAATTATGACTTACTGTAAGCAACTGCGTTAATGTTGTAATCAAATTCAAACCTGGTGCATATGAATGTATTTTATTTTTTTCCCCTGCTGATCAGCATACCATGCAGAGAACAATGCTGATCTTGAAATCATGCAGCTGATGAGAACTACGGTGAGACCGAGCTCCCATAGTCTGATCTATGGATTGAGAATAGCTGGATTAAGTCTTTCTTTTACCTTTAGCGTGCGAGTGAGTGGAACTTCCATGTGTTCCATTGATTGTGTAACTCTTAATTTTTCAGTTTATAAAAACATACAATGTATGGGAAGCCAGCATAAAGCTATAACAAGAAAGAACTTTCTGCCTTCAATACGTTTACTGCCATATCAGACTTTATTTTTCCCAGAATGGAATAATTTAAAGATGAGTTATGTTAATGCAGTGCTTTAAAAAGTGGTGCTTGAAGTAGAACACGTAGGTAGCTTATCAGAAATATAGGCATAATTAATTTTATCTCTTAACTGTTTATTTTGTAACTTGATATATCATACTTATCATTGGAGTATATGGTCACCAAATAACATGTATGGAAAAAAGAAACAGAAACCAAGGGAGGACCTCTGTGTCTCCAGTGAATTCTTGAGATCTGTCATACTTGAACCCTAATCCGATTAGATTTTACTTCTTTCACTAAGGTCGGAGAATGACTGAGTAGATCATCTGTGATTTGCATCAGTTGTTTTGTATGCCGAGACTAAAAAGAGAGGCATTATGCTGCACTATTCTGATTTCAAAATAAATATAAACCAAAAATTTAATATATACAAATCCTATTCAGTGGGGTGGGTTGTGTTTTATGCACTGTTTCCCAACTTGTTTCTCTGTGAGTAAAATAGAAATAAAGATGCTGCTATTCGTACATTCAAAGCATACGCATTTGTTTTGTTTTTTCAACATACATGTTGGAACGGAGTTTCTGAGCTTTGAAAGATGCAAAGTAGGCTTTGTTAGTCTTCTAATGGAAAATATTTTAGGCACGCGAAAAAGAAAATTAGTGTGCAGCGAAGGCTATATGGGTGAAATTATTTTATGAATGCCCCGTAGTAGTAATGATAATCTCATAAGGTCATTTGAGATCTTCACGGAAACAGTGCTCGAGGATTTAAAGTAAGACTTTAAAAAGAAATAAACATGAACTTTTAAATTTGTATTATAAAAATTGTTAATTTTCCATATATAAGTACATGTAGTGTAACAGTTTTCATATTGCTACGTGTAATTACTGATTTTGCCCTTCAAAAGTCAAAACAGTCATCTAGGTCAGATTTGTGAGTCTGTCGATTTATTTTATTCAACAGCTGTTTTCTAATTTGCTAAGCTCTTTAAAAAAAAACTAAAAACCTTAAACAGAAAAGCACGCTGTAAGTCATTACATTACTCTCTAAATGACTTACACAAATAATTAAAGCTGGTACTGAGAAGTGTAGTCACGTATCTATGATTACATAAAGTAAACATGCTGGTTCTCTAACATGATGTTTTCTCAGCCTGCTTATTGGTTAATTATCTGTGTCATTTTGGCAAAGGATGCAGTAATCCTGCCATGCACAGTACTTCCCCCCCCCTCCCCCTCCTGCACTTTAAAAAAGATCTTGCTCTTCCTGTGGCAGCTAAGTCTGGTATTATATAAGCAAATGTAATTTTAACGTCTGTGCTGATCTTACAGAAAGTTTAATCAATGTTAATGCAGGTGTTGAGCAGAAGGAGGAGTGAGAACAAAACTCATAGCCGAATTAAGGCATACTGGGTTTTAGATGTCTTCAGAGTTAAGTTTTTTTTTAAGGTGGTTTTTTTGTTTCATTTTTATGTTTTTAACTATCTCAAGGGTGAGCACTTTTGTTTGAGTGAATGCAGCTGTCATAAAGGATTAAGTTTGTTTTTTTTTTGGTGATGGAGCATTGAACTGAAATCTTTGACCAAAACCACTGACAACATGGAAGATGTTTTTGTAGAATGATAAGTGTTAAGTGCATATGATACTGATGGCCAGTTTTTGTTTTGCTTTATATATCTTACTGATATAGAACACAGACCAGTAATGGCATAAGTAGCAGTGGGCCTTTTTTTTTTTTTTTTTTTTTTAGTGAAGCTCCACCAATTACAAGTTATTTAGATGTTCATCTAAGTATTTTCCCTCAAATGGAGGGACTGCATTGCAATACTTTTGCAGCTGGAACTACTTAAAGGGATATGAAATTTTCTGGTGAAAAGTCTCAGGATCAGATGCTAGTTTTGCATCTAGTCTTGGGCTGTCCTGTAAGCGCTCTATGCTCTTTCAAATAAATCACTGGTAGCTTGGAAGCTATTGAAGGAAGAGAAATGTCCTTTGACCACAGAATGTGATGATTTGGTATGTCATGTATTTGTGTGGTACCGCTAAAAGAGGAATTGGCCTACAGAATTTGTGGTTGGCTTAGTGCAAAGATTATTGCTGGGCATATTTTTGGAACTTTTAAAATAAACGTAGTACTGTTTTCCGTATTTTATGCTGTTTTTGATGTGGCATTATGTCTTTTTTTTTTCTGTGCAGTTTAATGGCACTGCTACCAAAACAGTGGTTCTGTAAGGTGCTAAAAATGTTAGTATGTCCTTTAAGAGAGGAACTAAAACTATAATTTGTTTCCTGACTGTGCTCTAAATCCTGCAGACACTTACAGGAATAAAAGTAAGCAAAGGTACGAGACATCTGCTGGTTTTAATGACGTTACTGGTAGTAAAGCTAGCTAAGCATATCTGTAAGTATTTTTAGGATTAGGATCTAGCACTTTAAAATTGTAGTTATTAAATGGTAAACTTGTGTGATGTTCGTTTTTTTTTTTTTTTCTAAATATATTTTGGACTTCAAAGTATGTAGGACAAGAAACCACAACTCTAGAAGTTTGAGTCTGACTTGTACCTGAAAAAAATTCTTCTCTCTTACTAGTTCAAGCTCTGCACCTGGGCAGCATTTGCTGAAACAATGGCAGAATTGGTTACATGACCTTGTTTACTTGAGCAAAGGGTGCTGTAAACGAAAAGCAACCGAATTAATTTAGGTGTCTGAATTTTTCATTCCAGTTGATAAGTTGTGTTGGACCCCTCCAGAGTAAGTGAGATCCTCCCCTACTGAAGATTAAACTATTCAGCAGTGCATAGCAGGGAACAGTTCTGATTTGCAATGCTGCCTTTATCTCTTTACATTTATTTATCTTTCTGAGAAATGTAGGGTTTTTTTGTCAGTAAAGCATGTTACTGATTAAAGTAATACACTTAAGTAATAGTAGTTCTGTAACAGAATATGATTTTCTGACTGTCTTGCTGCATTAGCTATATTAACAGTATCTTTTTCCTTTCTTGGGCACTAACTGTTATGACAGTTAACTTTAAGGACTGTGTCACCTTGCCAAAATGGGTATCACCTTGCCCAAAATATCTGAGCTAAGATATTCCTGGCAAGAACAGAAGAAGGCAGCCCAGATGACCTGGCTGTTAAATAGATCTTGTTTCTTCCACAAGGCACTAACTTATAGTGTGTTCACTTTCTGTCTGGATGTATCTGCAGACCTGTGCTTTGGTTCATTCAGTGGAAAATTCATATCCACTTCTAGCCACATCATAATATCACAAGATTAGGTATGTTCTCGCTACAAATTCTGTAGTTAATCAAGAGTCTTGGAAAGTTCATGTTTTTCCTCATGTTCTTTCCAGACTGCAGTTTTTAATAAAAGATTTTATGTAATATTAGGGCAGTCTTATGGTTTACAGTATCATGACTTTTTGAGTGCTTTATATGAGCAATAATGCTTCTGATTGTATCATATACTCTATGGAGCATTTATAGATGAGAAATGAGTGCAGTTTCTTTCTGTTGAATGAAACAAATAAGCAAATAATGAATCTTTTCTAGTTATATTTTCCAAGCAGTGCTAGAGATCTGATTTAGACTGACTGTTAGTGTTTTTGAGACTATTTCCCAAATTTTCCAACTTTCCGTGCTATTACTTCCATAGCACTACTGCCATTGCAAAATGTGTGCCTGATAGCCTACCTCATACAGGTGAGGAATGGAAATGGAGGTATTTCAGGATTCATACAGAAAACTGAGGAAGACGCTCAAATAGAAAAATACCTTCTGTTCTTCCTTATATGCATTTTTTTTTTGCTAAGTGATTAATTATTGTTTTGTACTAATGGAGTTTATTTGGGCAGTCTCATAATTTTTTTTTTTTACCACTTAATAAAGGAGTAAGCTTGAGATGCCTGTCAGTAGTAGCCTGCATTTTACGTGAGACCTAAGAAAATAAATATTAGTATCACTGCACTTGTCAGAACAAGATATGAGCTTTTATTGTGCTCCGACTTTATCCATCTTGGGATGAAGGTCATGACTCTGTCAGTTTGTGGTTCTTGCACATGGCCAGTGGGAACCAAGTTGCTTTCTCTCATCCTTATGAAAGAAGGGGCTCTTTTCACTGTTTTGCACAGCCTTAGCCCTCTGGCCCAGGAGGGCAGGGCTAGCAGTATTCATACTGGCAAAGTGTAGGCAGAAACAGGAACGTGGGACGGGTGGTAGGGCTAACGAGCTCCCTGCAGGAAGGAGGGAGAAGAAAAGCTGAGGTGCCAGCAGAGGCAAGGGAACTAGTACTTTTGACAGAGCATGCAGACAGGGTACTGATCTTAAAAGTAGACCACAGTGCCTTTGTAAAGTGCTCCAATGAATCCTCTGTTAGTTCAATTAATCAGATGCTTTGCTAAAAGGAAGGCTGAGGTATAGGTCGTTACAAAATAAAAACAGATCTAAAAGCTTTTTCCTTTTGGATGATGATATGGCCAGTTAAGGCACTGGTCTGAAGATGGGCCTGGTGGTCGTGGAAAAAAATTGAAGTGTCAAAACTGAGCTGTAAAACCTTGCAAATGTGGTGTGGCTTAGATCAGTATATTAAAATCAGTTACCTCATATCTTAGATTTCAAAGCCTTTTTGTAGGGCTTTGCTCAGACCTTTTGCTAAATAATTTGTTAATTCTGTTCTTATAATGTTTGTTAAGAAATAGAACACTTTTTTTAAAGCTATAAACATATCACCTGTATGTTTTCCAGGTAAATTTTTATTGGTCAGATTTTGTAATGTGGGAAACTCCATTTTCTTTCTCCCCCCGCCCCTTGTTATTTATTCTGTGGGGTAGAGGAGGAGGGTGAGATGGTAGTGAAAAGGAGAAGACATTTTTAATACATAAAGGATGGCTACTTTAGTTTAGCCAGTTCCCAGACTTGCATATGTGTATAATGGGTTCTCTTGTATGTGAAATTAAAAAGTATATGCTTTGTCTAGGGCATCCGCAAGGCGAACTCTGCTTACGAAGAGATGACGTGTAACAGCCCAGAAAACTCTCAAGCTTGTGCCACTTCAGACACTGGTTGTGACCAGGAATGGGCACAGGAACACTACCGACTGGCAACTTTTGTTAAATTTCCATTTGATTGTCCAGTTTCTGCATCAGCACTGGCACGAGCTGGCTTTGTTTATACTGGAGAAGGTGATAAAGTGAAGTGCTTCAGTTGTCATGCAACTATCGAAGGATGGGAGTATGGAGATTCTGCCTTTGAAAAACATAAAAACCTTTCCCCAAATTGCAAATTTATTACGGAATCTACTTTTTTGGAAAATAATATTCATCCTATTGTCCAGAACTGCCAAGGTAGAACTGAAAATTGTTCCAGCGATTCAACCATCTCCTATGCTTTAGATGACTCATCTAATGTCGAAGCTGATTACCTTTTGAGAACTAGGCAGGTTGTGGATATGTCAGATACTTTGTATCCTAAAAACCCTGCAATGTGCAGTGAAGAAGCTAGATTAAAGTCTTTTCATAACTGGCCCCTTTATGGCCTGTTGACACCAAAGGAATTAGCTAATGCTGGACTTTATTATACAGGTGTTAGTGATCAAGTGGAATGTTTTTGTTGTGGTGGAAAACTGAAAAACTGGGAGCCTAGTGATAGAGCTTGGTCAGAACACAAGAGGCATTTTCCCAAATGCTTTTTTGTCCTGGGCCGGGATGTTGGAAACGTTCCAAATGAAGCTGTCTGTGCTGAGCTAAACGATGTGCAGTATCCGAGGAATCCATCTATGGCAGAATATGAAAGACGGATACAAACCTTTTTAACTTGGAGATACCCTGTTAACAAGGAGCAACTTGCCAAAGCTGGGTTCTATAGCATAGGTAAGCCAAATCTGAAAATTGGTAATACTTTTACAAGAAAAACTTTATATGACGTGATTTTAGTACGCATTTTGTAATTCTAATGTTGAATGACTTGCCAAAACTTAACTCTTAGTGAAGAGTTGAAAGTCATTTTACTTGCTTATCTTTGTTCTGTAAACTACTTTTTTTGCCTGAAGTTATTTTCATAATTTTTACTCTTACAAAATAACATATATCATATTTCGCTATTAAAACTACTTGATGTGAAGTTAGCCGCAAATTATTTGTTAGCATTAAAACTTTAAAGTGTGTTCTCCTTGCCTGTTGCAAAACCCTCTTGAGATATCTTTCCCAATGACAATTATTGAAGTTAACGTTAGAAAAATTAAAATGCTGTCCTGCAGATATTGTGCTCAGGTCTAAGAAACAGAACATGGACTTGTGGTTCGTATACAGGCCTGTGAACAAGACAGTCCAGTTGTGTGCCATTTTAATTGGTTATTATGCATTTGTATTATCATAGCATCCTAACACTTAAAACGAGCAAATGCTGTCATCACCCACTGTAAAAACTTTAGGAGGAAAATGACTCTAGAGTGGGAGAGGCTTTAATCTTAGAAATGTAGTGTATGAATTGGAATAAGACTCTGACACCTTTGTAATGGCTCTGTATTAGGTTTAACTGCACATAAAGCGCTTTGAAATTCTTGACCAAAAGATGCTGTACAAGTGCAAAGTATTACTATTATTAGGTCACAAAGAAAAGGGGATTATCCAGGATAATCTCTTGTTCTCATCTTAACTGGCTTAACTCTTAGTAGCTTTCAGAACTCTCATCTGATTCCATTTGTTTTACTTGTTGCCCTGAATAAAACTGTTGATACATTCTTGTATGGGTGATATATGGGCAATACTTGAAGCCTTCTCTCATTTCATTAAACACGATATCTAAACAGTTTGTGATGCAGTCTTTGATTGCAGCATGCACGGTGCTAGAACGGAGAGAATGCAATTTCTTCTGACGTCCTCTCAGCCAGTTGTGTTGCTGCTGTGTGGAGTCTGTTAATCTTAACAGTGAAATGGAGGACCAAAAAGGCATACAAGCATCTCTTTGAATTGTGTTTCTATTAATAATTTCCACTCTTGCTTAACTGTGATTTAAATAGAAAACAGAAGACTGGTCATGAGGACAGATAAAGTTGCATTAATTTCTTTCAAATAAATTGTTAGACTACTTAATGGCTCGTTTACCAATGGAATGTGCTATCTGATAATAGAATATTTTTAGCATTCTATTTTTATCTGTATAATTACTTGCTGAAATAGAATTCAGAAACACTTTATGAATCTTATTTTGTAATTTTTTAAGCACAAGGTTTTTCTGAACGTTTGTTTCAGGTCATATTTATAATGTTCTCATTTAAAACCATTCTTTTCAGTTGTAGTTGCTAATTATTAAAATAAATGCTTTTTTCTTAGCAGTGTAAAGTTTTAGTTGAAGAATCATTTTTATGCATACTAGAAGCATGTAACTTTTTCCTTGGATGTTTGCTCAGGTAATGGTGATCATGTTGCTTGCTTCTACTGTGGTGGAGGATTGCAAGAGTGGAAGGAAAATGAAGACCCCTGGGATCAACATGCCAAATGGTTTCCTGGGTAACACATTTTTACTGTATTTTCTTGTTGCATGTCTGAGTCTCACTTACAGTATACTATATCTTAATGACAGAATTTACTAATAAGGACTGCAGAAGGTTGATTATGGCTTAACATTGTTTAGCTTTATGAAAAGAACTTACTTTTTTTTTTTGGTTACTCTCATGCCTTTTTCACTCTTCTCATCCTTCATTTTTGTCACATAGGCACCCAAAGCATAACAGTCGTCTTCAGTGGTTTACGTTTTTCCTTCTTAAGAAAAGCTTGTAGGGAAGTTTTTGCGTGGGGTCCTTATTTTTGTTATTCTGTGTGTTCCACCTTGCTGTAGTCCTACTATTATACATATAAGCATTAATATATCCTTTAGTGATATGTTGGCAGTCTCAGAAGAGGCCATTAACTGAATGTCATCTTTGACGGGTAGGTGAGAGTTCTTCTAATGTGTGTGGGAAAGAGAAATAAATCTCAAGAGGTTGAAGGCACAACTAACTCTTTAGAGGTGAAAGGTTGCTGTGAAAAAGTAACTTCTAAAATTCTTTACCTTTAAGCCAGTATTATATTTATGGCCAGTCAGGATTGTATTTATAGCTTGTTTGTAGGAATTATTAAAGACCAGAGAAGATTTTGTGTCTGGACCTACTGCCATCTCATCCAGCAGAATAGTGAAGTTCTGTGAATACAGGTCTGATTTTGTCTCATTATCCAAACAAGATATTCTAATTGTTATTCTGATAGCTTGCCAAAGTTTTTAATTTGTTTCGGGATATGAAATGACTAAACTTCTGCCTTGGTTCAAGCAAACCTGAAGAAGCCAGTAGTGGTATTGAATTCAAAATATGCTTCTAAATAATTTGAAAGGAATGAGGATTCTAGACCTAGAAGTAATTTTTAGAAAGCCTGCTTGTTCCGTACTAAATTAATCTTGAGGAAGAAAAGGAATAGTATGAGAGCTGTTGCTGCTTAAAGGTGAATAAAAACTGGCCAAGTGCAAAGTTTTAGTTACTTGTATAAAAAGATGAGAAACTCTTAAGATCACTAAGATCTCTCTTAGTGATAGTTGCCAAACTTGTCTTCTGCGGTGAAAGATTCTCTGGAAGTTAATATTTATGCAATAGCTGGTCCTTGTTTTTTTTTTTTTTTTTTTAAATAAAAGTGATGCAGGCAGCTTTTAATTATTAGTCTCTTCCAATTGAATGATACGCCGTTCCAAGTTTTTGGCTTGGTGTTGCGGATGGTTAAAAGACAAATTTTCTTGCTACATTTCACTACTCCTAAATGTTTTTTTAATGATGCCAGATTTGATCACTTCCTTTCAAATCGTTAACTATCTTTCATGGAGTTTATTTCTTTACATATCAGCATCAGTAGCAGCGCTTCAGAGTCTCATAGAACGCTATGTATGTCCATGAACTGCTGAAGCTAGTAAGCTACTATCAAGAAGTCATGGCGATTTCTTAATCTTCTGGTAGGGAAGAACCATGCCCAGTGGTTGGAAAGTGGCAAAAGAAATAGGCTAAGGCACTGCTTTTCGTGACTGCTTTTCATTGATTACAAAAAACTAAAAGAACCAACATTTTAAAGTAATATTAGTCTTTCATTTGAGTATTTACTTTTATAAACCTGTAGCAGCAGATGCCATGGAGAACAGCTATTTAGCTTTCCATTTCACTAAAAACGTGAGAGAGATGCATACGACTGAAGTGATTAATTGTTTTTCACTTAAGGTTTTTATAGAAATGTTTAATCAACATCAATAATGTCATTTAAACAGTTAGAGAAGATTTCAAAGCAAGGATTCTGTATGATGCAGGAATTGTATAGAACCTTTTCAAATCATGTAATCAATTTTTGTTTGCTGCTTATGCAGCTTTAGTATAACTAAATACTTTGGTTTGTAGATGCAGGTTTCTGAGACAAGAAAAGGGACAAGAATTTATAAATAATGTTCACTTAAGAGATGGCTGCAGCGATCCCACAGTAAGTGCTTTGCTTATTAACCAAATACTGTTTTATGAAAACAGAAAAAAACCTTAATAACATATAATTGTCATATGAAGTCACTCTTCTAATCACCTGAGTATCATACATCATACTGCTTCTATCATTGACAGGAAGCACACTGAAATATATTTCAGTTCTGTTTTTCAGGGGTGTTAGATCTCATAGTCCTCCCTAGTTAGATTGTGGATAAGAGATAGGATACCTGGTATATGTTGTATATTTAGTACTGAAGAAATGGTACTTTTTGCAGCCTGTGATCCAAAGGTTAAGAATGGATAATTTCCTGATTTGAGTGTAATAGATCATTTTTATTTCCTGTTGATAGTTAGAACATTGTTAGACTTGTATACAGTCACTAAAAATAAATCTGTTGTTTTTTTTAGAGTTCTTCAGTAGGCAAAGATCATATACATGTTATTTATAACCAGGATGGGTTAAAAAGAGAATTTAAGTAAAACAGTATGAAAGACAGCTAACAAAACACTGATCCCTTTTGAATTTGTTCTTAATAATGGCATACTCAATAAAGTGACAGATCAAATAGCTCTTTTCTGTCTTTGCAACTGTGTAGCTTTCCTTCTGTGCTCCCTAGAATTGTAATTTTGTCTGGTTTTTTTTTTTTTTTTTTTTTTTTTAGATAGAAGCTGCTGAATTGACAGTACTTCCTAAAGGTATCCATTTAAAAAATCTATGTTGGACTACCCATATTTACATGGATAGTAAAGGAAATAGTTAATTTCAAAGATAACCATTTTACATTTTTAAATAAAGAGTGGCAAGTAAATTGTTGAATGATACTCTTTCTTTGCTTCTCAACAACTGCAATTTTATTTCTTTTAGAGGAAACGTAGTGTTGCACGGATAGATAAATACTATAAAGTAAAGCTTGTAAACCATAAAAGAAGTACCAGTAGGGTGCATACTTATCTTTATAGCTAATAAGCATGCATCAAGTATTGAGTTAGTAGTGCTGTGGGATGAATATTAAAGAACACCTACATGAAGTAATCGTTGTTGCTTTTCATGAGGGAAGGAAGAGTTAGTCTGTTAAATGGCAGTATGCTGAGAAAGCTCAAATAGCTTGCTTTGTGTTCTAGTACTACAGGTTCCTGCAACGTTTCTCACAAATACGAAACAATAAAACGACAAGACATTTAAGGGGAAAGCAGGAAGACAACCATGCAGCTTCATCATAGGGCATGACAGCTGTTGCTAATAAAGGTGGTTACACAAAACCTATTTTAGAAAGTTCTCAAACGGTGCTTGCCTGTGAGAGAATTAGGTTAGAAAATTTATCTCTTTGAACAATTTCATGAAGTAAAGAAGAAATTAGTTGCTTGCATGCAATCAAAAGAATGGGAAATAAGGCATACGGCTGACAAACTTATTCAAAAAATTCCATTGCAAAAAGGGAGGAGGAGGTACAACTGACTTAAAAAAAGGTTTCCCGAAGTAGTCCTGTGTATTAATATGGAGAGACTTACTTCAGAAATCATTTCGTGATTGCTTATTGTGCTGTGTTTTGGTTTTATAATTTCAGTTTATTTTTTTATCTCACCATATGCATGAAAGTTCGGGGGGGGGGGGGCCTCAGGGGGACACAAGTTTTTGTGACATTACCAAATACTTAGGTATCTATTGTGCCTTGGGATTTTGGATGAATTTCAATTAACATGCAGTTACAAATTTGTGATGTTAATTTAAATAAGGCAACTTTTTTTTTACGAAGTTACACTGAAAATGTTGAAGTAGTTGATTTGAATAGCTAATCTAGGAGGACTTTTATGTTATAAATGATTAAGGGAGACTGGGAAAACTAGTATTGAAGGAATCTCAAATCTGCAGTTTTCCGCATTTTTACAATGCGGTTTTTACAACTAGCAAAATTCTCAAATCAGAAATGTAGTTGCCTTGGCTAAATACTGTAGAGGTGTCTCAGACTAGTGAATACTGTCAGATATTCAAGTTGATTCTTGTTAAATTGTTTTTTTTCTTTCTTCTTTGTTTTAGATGATAATCTCTTACAAAATCGTTTGGTACAGAATGCCGTACACATGGGTTTCAGCTTGTCTGAGATTAAGAACATTATGGAAAAGAAAGTGCAGGTGTCTGGAGAAAATTATATGTCTGTTGAGGATCTAGTAGCAGACTTAATAAGTGCTCAGAAGGAAAATAAAAAGGAAGAAGAATCAAATGAAAGCCCAGTAGAGAAAGGTGAACTTCTTAAGTTACGAAACATATATACATACTTTCATAACAGCTCTGTAATCTGTAAACTAAACTATATCCTGTAGTTAGTTTTCTACCTTCTGACTCAGTGCTTAATGTGAAGTTACAATATTGTAACATGAAGTTCAATAAAGTATTTTTGGACATAAAAAGTGCTGGAAAAAAGTGTTAAAAATATTTGAGCTTAGCATTTACAAGTACTCTGTCTCCTACAAAATAACAGAATAATACTGATTCTGCAGAACTGTATATTGTTGAAGTAATAGTCTAACATACTTCTTGGAAAGATCATACATATTAAAAAGTCATAATTTTTGTGACAATTACACGTTGTTTTAAAAACTAAAAATAAGCTACAGACGTGGCAACTCTGGTGGCAAAGTAAAATAGGCTTAGTAGCATGCTGTCAAATATTCAGTATACGCAACCTGAAAACATGTAGTAACCCTGCTAAGATTTTTCAAGTATAAAAATTAATATTAGTTGTAATAGCAAATAGAAGCATTTTCCTTCTTGGTCAGTAAGAAATAATGTACTTCTAGGTGGTGTTTCTTTTCAACTTTTTGTATTCCAGCCATGCTAGGATACACAAGTCATGCTCAGAAAGGCATTGTGGTACACGCTGTGCCAGTAGAAAGATTTCTGACTCGGGAGACTTGTATGCGTATGGGTGATTTCATAGGGAGGGAACAGGCCATCTGTTTGACATGATAGACAGAGATCTTACCAGCCTACTCTTTTTAAGATGATTTTAAATGGACATTGGGGGGGGGGGGGCGAAGAATTTTCAAATAAGATAGGCATTATTTTTGTGGCTATAGGGAGCTTTTTCCAAGTGGGAGGAGAAGCCTTTTGAAGATTGTGTTTTCAAATACACCATACTAGAATAATATAGAGTTAATGTAGAATGCAAAATTGGTTCTTTCTATATTACAATTTTTTAAGTTCTTGAAGTATGACATTCAAAAAAAATGCGTGGAAGGAAATCACATGGAAGGTAATTAAATGAGGAATCTCACTGGAAAGGTGAAATTCAAGTTATTTAACCAGTATCAATGAGCTTTTCTTTCACCTTCTTTATGAGTTTTGGGAAAGTTGTCAGTGGGAAGGCTAAAAAGATTGGTTCCTGATTGAGATACGCATATCCTAGATTCCATAGACATTTTAAGCTCTTGCACGTATACACACATATACATATATTGCTTGTACTGGTCTGGGAGACGTAATGGGATGCAAAATGGTGAACAAGGAATTCCAGGTTGCAGCTTAGTTTCCTATTTGTTGTATTTTTCCCTTTCTTTTTAAAGGGGTGACTTCTATATCTTATGAAGAAAACGTAGTGCTTGTGTGGGGAGGAAAAGAAATGAGGTTAGATGCTATGATAAAGTATGTTAATTCCTTTCTATGTGTTTCTTTTCCTCAGATCTTAGTACTGAAGAGAAGCTGAGACGTTTACAGGAAGAAAAGCTTTGTAAAATCTGCATGGCTAAAGACATATCAGTAGTCCTTATTCCCTGTGGTCACCTAGTTGCTTGTAAGGAATGTGCTGAAGCAGTGGATAAATGCCCTCTGTGTTGTACAAATATTATAAAAAGACAGAAAATTTTTATGTATTAGGCAAACGTCTCCTGCTTTATTGCTTTAAATATGTGTAATACAATCACAGACGGTTGGGTGTTCAGCAGTCTAGCACACACATTTATGGAGCATCTCACCTTAGGGATAATGTAAACAATAAAGCTTTAATCAACACCTTGAAATCTATGAGTTGACAGTCAGAAGCTGCTAGATGTGTTTTGTTTACAGCACCCATATTCAACTGCCTACTTATTGCTGCTCTTCAGTTTTTTGTGTTTTTACTTCAATTGAAGTTGTAACCTAAATTAACTGTTACTGTAGTCTCAGATCTTCTGTTTGTATGAGTGTGCACAATTGTGTTAATGTACTAAAAATGCAGGAATTAAAAAATATTCTTTCATAAAATGGCATGGGAAAACTGAGTGTTCTGATTAAGTAGAAGCTAATCCTGCACTGCTTGTTTCACTGACAAGTTTCAGAAAGTGTGCTGAGCGAAAAGCAGATTTTTTTTTTTCTTCTGCTATCTATTTATAGGCTGTGTTTCTGTTAATAGTCACTTGCTCAGCTCTCGTTTACCAAAAATAGAGTAGGTTAACTTTTTGTGGAGTCAAGGATAAAAACATCTTAATGAAAGGAAATAAATTGCTTTAGCATAGTATTTTTATTGTTCTTCTGAATATTTAATGTCTGAATTTATTTTCTGGGGTTACATTTATTTTTGATTCATTAAGATGCTATTTATATTTCCACCAAAGAGGGTGTTTTGTCTCATCCCCTTCTAGCCTAGTATTATGGATTAATATTTTTCTCTTAATTTTATTCTTGTCTCTTACACAACTTAAGTGTTATATTACTAGAATATCAGTAAGAGCTTTTGCTATACTGACTTCTGTTGTTGGAAAAACAACAGAAGTGGTATTTCCTAGATCCTTAATTACATGCCTGTACTACCACTAAAACATGTCTATCTTCATGTCATTCATATTTACGTTTTTAAACTTCTATAACCAGTCTCCAAATAATCATGAACAAACAGGCTGAACAAACATAAGCAACACACAGAAAGGAATAGCTCTAGTTGTGATTTTCATTTCTTTCTTTCTGGACTGACAAGTTAGCAACACCTTCATAATTAAAAGACCCCTTTTAAACTACTCTGAACCTTCAAAAAATCATAATTGCCTCTGTGTAGCTGTGACTAACAAAAGAAAGAAATTTTAATTGATGCGTGTCATCATGTTAATCAGAGCACTCATTCCAAAGTTCATTGTGTATGCTGCCTGTAAACGTTAAAAATGCAGTTAATTCCGGGATGTAATCGTATGACGTTACTTAGATTTTTCTGCTGTCCAGCTCTACGTACGTATATTTTAACATTTTTTAAATTATTTTCTTAATTGAGTTTTTGTATGTAAAAACTGGTAATAGAAGGCAAATATGTATCTTCTGTAAGTTCATCTCATGAACCTGATTTGGCAAATCCAAGTAATGTAAAGCTATATTTATGTGATTGTTCCTTCCCTTGTGTATGCAATCAGGCACTATGTAAAACTTGTATATGCTACTTGTAAAAATTCACCTACTTATTGACATGTATATAGTATCTGAGGCTTTAGCTTCACAAAAATATTATGTATGATTGAAAATGTTACCCTATTCTTTAACTTTAGTTGTGACATAATTCAGAGAATATATGTAAACCAGCTGCTGAAAATTTAACCTTATATTTTTGTCCCTATACTTCATAAGCTTGTGTTTTGATATATAGTTCCTGTCTCCTCATTTAATTTGCCTGTTTAACCTGTATAAATATGCTTCAGTGCACCTTCAGTTTTTCACAGAAATCCATGTGTATACGGAAGTATATGTTAATTTAACTGCTTAAAGGAGAACACAGCAGAAGTGAAGGAGATTTCATGGACCTTTTGCCCTTGATCGTGAAAGGAGCTGTCTCGTTTTTAAGTTCTCTATGAACACCAAAAGGTGTTAATTGTTTGGAGGCATTTTCCCTCATGCTTGTAATGTTTAGCATTTTCCTAATACATTTTTCTGCTAGTACCTTGTGGTGCTTCTGGATTTTTTTTTTTTTTAAGAGAAGATTCAACTCTCTTATCTCCATTAAAATCCTTTCTTTTATCTTTAGTCCACAGGTTGTTTTAGAAAACTTTCTTTTTTTTTTTTCCTCTTGTCAGTCTATCAGCTCAGTTTGCATTATTCCAATTAAAAATTTAAGAACTATTCTAGCTAGTGTCACCTTAAAAGACTTAATACAATATTTCATACCAGACTAATCCTGCATCCTCCAACTGAAAAGTTAACATAGCTTTGTATTTAAGTACAGCTGGTTTACAATCACTCTACTCAGTTATGTGACTGACTTATTTTGTGGAGCTACTACTAATACATGTTCTGTGTATATAAAAATTTTATCTTGGAGATGCACTGCATAATATATTTAATTACTGATACTTTATACAGAATATAGATTTTTCACGTGATAAAACCTTGAAATGCAATATACAGAAATTTAATGTCTATTTTTTTAATATTTGCTGTGGTTTTTATGAGCATTCACAAAACTGACATGTTGCTCTTCTGTAAAGTTGTGAATATTTATAATAAAGTGCAATCCATTTGTTCCTTGAGTAACACATTTGATTCTCACATGCAAAAAAAAAAAAGTATGTTGTTTTCTGTTGCTTTTTGGTTTTGTAATTCAGCTGTTACTAATTTTAAATGAATGTTAGTAAGGACAATAAATATATTTTAAATTGAGAAGAAATAAAATCTAGGGTCTGTATGAATTAATATTCTGCTTATGTTAGTTTTATTAACTTTTGTAATATATTAGGTAGAATTTGGTTCTTAGGAATAGGTGATGACTAGAATTTGATAAGTAATTCAGCACTTGCATTTGTTTTCCTCTTCTGTAAAAATGAATATTAGATTTTTCTCTGTCCTATTCTGCTAAGAAAAGTTTCTATTTTTGCCTTTTTCTACCTTTGCAAAGATTTTAGTATTTGGGACAATTTATGCATACAGGGTTTTTTTTTGGGGGGGGGGGGGGAAAGGACAGATACAGACTGGTAGGTTTGCTTCTAGCTCCCATTTTCACTGGTGGGCAAGATTTTCTTTAATTTTCAAGGGAAATTAGAGGAGTATGGGTATGCTGTGTTTGCATGTGGGGTAGTATATCTTGCCTGAAATAGCTTGTTTAGTTAACGTTGCCTAACAGAACTACTACGTGCAAGCCGTGTTTTGCTGACTTGCTTAAGCAGATGGTTTATTACCCAACCCTGGCCTTAGTCATATGAGAGAGACTATGTGAATGGGTTGGATCTAACTTACATCCTGAAAATTTAGGAATGAGCACTAGACAAAGCCCTCTCTAGGAAAGAGATTGACCAAATTTTGTGTAGAATTGTCTTACAAAACTAATTCCTAGTAAGGAGGTGATTATGGGTGTAAATAAAGTATGTAAACTGTTCAAGAAAAGCCAGTAAATAGGCTACAAGCAGTACCTTTTATGAAATGGAAATGGAAAGCAAGCAAATTATCCAAATAATGTCCAAGTAAGTAAAATCCTTCATATTAAAGCTTCATAGTCCTAACTTTTTAAAAGTATACTGAATTGTTAAGTTTATCATAATGTTTAGATAAATATTATAGAAGACAGCAATAGCACTTCAAGTTTTAATCATTCCTAGGAATATTAAAGGGTTAAGAGTCTGTTAGTGCAAAGTAACTGCTCTGTAGGTTAGCTTTTTCAAAAGCTATCATCACAGTTTTCTATTCAGACTAAATGTGAGAAAATAATTAGCATAGTTATCAAATTGTGACAGCTTGAGTTAGGAAGTTGCTTTTTTTTTTTTTTCCAAATTACTGTGATTGTCAGTGCCTTAAAGAAACAGGAGAAATTCCATGGAGACCGATACCGAGCTGGATGTTTAATGGGGTAGAAATGGAGAGTGCAAATAAGTGGAATAGAAGCACAAGTTTTTTTTTAAAAGGCAATTCGTAGGAGGACAAAGATGCCTGGAAGTTGATTTTATAAAAAAGGTACTTGGAAGGAAGAGCTATGGAATATATTCAAATATGGGTATCAGCAGTATATATTCAAGCATTCAGTAGCTTTTTTTTATTGGCTTCTAAGTAAAACTATTCTTTCTTCCATTTTACTGACAGTGGCAGAACTATTTGCTGCTATGGATACATGGGAGTTTTCCACAGCTTTTTCATAACATATTTTGGAATTTTTCTTTTTAGAAAACATGGACGTTGCATGCCCAATTCAGCAACAGAAGGATAAAATAAAGAAAAAAACATAGATTCAACCATTTTATTACACATTTAGGTTTTTTCCTCAGTGCCTTGAAGTATGGGGCTTGAAATGTAATATAGACTTATTCCATGGAATGCTGGAGCCAGTAGGAAGAGCCCTCCCAAGACTTAACTGTCCATATTCTTTAATTTGTTTCGGACTTGATCCGAACTTTGTCCATTGCAAAATGAAGAGATTTTTATTGATGATGGATTTTTGGGATCAACTTCCCTTTGTAAGTAGAATGCTTAAAACATTTTCTTAATATTGCATGATTAGTTGTAACTATAATGCATGCCCAAATGTTTAATTTTTTTTGGCTGTATGCGCAGCCTGAAGGTATAGAGCAAATACTTGGTCAAAGTTCCCAAAGCATTTCTGTTAACCTAGGACGTGGGCCTTTAAAGTTAGCTTTTATTTTCATTTTTATTAAAATGAATCAAAATTTAAATATAGTAGGCTATTACAATTGAAATATAGCTGGATGAGAGGTTAATGCAAACATCCGATTACCGTATTCACGTGAAACTTCAAGCTGAAGTGTTGTATACTAGGATTAACCTTTACAAGGAGGAGCGAAATTTTCTGCCGTCATATAATATATTGCCATAATATAATGAATAACTACTCAGAAGAGAATCTATTGTGTGTTCCAGGTTTACAAGTTTCAGTATGTTATGTATATGGCCGACCCAAAAGGAAGGTCAATTCTTTATAGAGTAAGAAAGGACTTGTAGGTTTCACTGACTTTCATGATACTTTCCTGCAGAGACCAGTACGTGAACAGAGAGCTGTTTAGCAGTGCTCCTCTCTCATCCTCTGCTTTATCGGAGACCGATTCCTATCGGCAAGCCCAGGGGAGAAGACTGCAGGCCGGAGCGGATGATAGGAATCGCTCCTGTGGCTGCACCCCAGGCTTTTCAGACACCCAGCTGGATTGTCCTTAACTCTTGAACCTGTTTGGTGAAGGGTGACTCCCTTCCTCGTGTAGCTGAATGGGAAGAGCCTGTCTAGTGAGATCATCTTTCCTCATGGAACTGAAGTATGAGTGAATACTTTTTTCCCCATCCCCATATTTGTGTTTTATGTGTGTAAGTTTTCCGGAGTAGTTTGCAGATTTGACAAAGACAATCCCTGGTGACCCTGCCCTGCCTTCACGCTACTTCAGGTGGCTGAAAATATCTCATCATCTTTGTGAATGTCACTGTGTCACGTCGCCTCAGAAGAGAGGTACTGACGCTGCTGCACAAAGACACACTTGTTATGTGGCTTTCTGTAAGGAGATAAATGACCCATAATAACAAACAACCTTTTACACTTTACACTTTTACACTTTTACACCCTGGGCAGCTACTGAAGACGGCAGAGGTAAAACACTTCTTAAGTGAAAATTGCTAAAAATGTACTGGAGAGATATTTGAATGAGGATTTTGCTCTTAGATTGCAAAATTAAGTTTACCGTTGAAAAATGAAAACATTTTTGCAGGTCCTGCTGTGAAAACATCTAGGAGCATAATTGCAATAATTATTGAGAAGTCAAGGTTACTAGAAGTGCGTATGGTCATGTGCAAATTTTGGAGAATGAATTAATCTAAACTCAAGAAATTCCCAAGGCAGAGAGCATTTAAAATTACATATGTTGTGTCTTTTTAATCTTACGAAGTTAATCTTGCTGTAAAAATCTGACACAATTTCTCTTATGTAACTTTTTTATTTTTGCACAGTATGACAAGATTCATCACTTAAGCCAAATAGTTAATCTGTTAAACATGAGCTTTTCAAAAGTGGGTGTCAAACTACGATAGTCTCTTCCTTTTAAGTCTTGCATAAGAAGTTTAGCTTCTGAGTCTAGGATTGACTTTACCATCCTTGTGACGTTAGGACACACATCCTTGTGCAGTCAGTATGGGAACTCTGTTGATAGGGTAAAAGCCATAAAAAAAAAAAAAAACCCTGTTGCTTCCAATGTCTTTTTTGGTTCATTGCAAAATATAATGTACCAAAAGTAACGTTAATTTGACCATCCATTTGTACATCATAATTTAGCCTTTTTGTAAGTTCATAAAGAGCTTTATGCCTAATCAGCAATTGTGAATTTTTGTAATGAGGACCCATGCTTCAGATTGGAAGTCGTATTTGCAGTTACAAGCCTGCTTCCGTTGGCCTTGTAATTGCAAATAGGAATACAGATAATGGACCTAAAACTTCTAAGAGACCTAATTTGGGAATCGCTGTCCTAGGTGCTTATATATCTTAATGTACTTCCTCGCTATACCTTTTACCATGGAGAGGGGAAAAACCCAAGCACTTCAGTTGCCGTTGCTGTCGCTCTGAGGCTTTCCAGTAGTACTATAATCATGCTAAATTAACTTGTATTCTCAAAAAAGTACTTTTAACTATTTTGAGCACCTGTGTGAACTGCAAATGTCATAAACTAACACTGTTGTATTACTTGCTATTTTTTATACATTACGCTGCTTACCCCAGACCAAAATCACTGCTAATGAAAGCAAGACCACACTTTGCACTGCTTACATGCTCTGCGGCGCGAGGGATTTCAGACAGCGTGAATGGCTTCGAGCCCCATGCGTGACTGGGAAGGGAGGTGATGCCCGAGAAGTGCTGGCTGAGAGAAACCTTAATGGTGGCTGATGAGGAAAACTGAACCCGAGGAAACTGGCTTGAAGATAGAGGTAGGATTTGGGGAATG
Source organism: Struthio camelus (assembly GCF_040807025.1). Classification (NCBI taxonomy): domain Eukaryota; kingdom Metazoa; phylum Chordata; class Aves; order Struthioniformes; family Struthionidae; genus Struthio; species Struthio camelus. The sequence continues at coordinate 11,029,173 of NC_090952.1, read as the reverse complement.
TGACAAGGCAGAATGCTGTAAAAAAAACATGCAAGCTTATTATCTGAAAAAGAAATCAGTTTCTCAAGAACCTTCTCTCTCTTTTAAGTAACAATACTCTATTACATATACTCCCACTTTAACCTCCTAATTTGTAGCTTTTGTAGTTTATTTGTGGGTAAAAACCGTAGATGAACTAATGCTATGTCAGCATCCAAAACTGGTGCTTGCCTGAAAATACAGAAGGGAGCTGCCTTCTTCATTTGACCGAGTATTATCTTTAAAGCTCACTGATGACACTTTAGACATAGCTGTTGTTGAATTTATTATTTAATTGTTTTAGCATAATCTTTTTGTTCTACAATCTTGGGTGGCATTTAAGCTGAGTAACAGTGTTTCTGTCCCAGTTCCACTCTCACCTCGTCTAACCATGGCCTTGATTTACCCAACTGGTCAATTTGAAGCATGTCTCTGGATCCTGTGCTTCCTCTGCAGATTTTGTCATTGGGGCTCTCACGGGTCCCCGACTCATAATGAGATCCTTGATTCATGATCCCTCTGCCTGGATCACCTGCAGGACATGAGTGTGGCTTGGTCATGTCTTCCCTGGAAGGAGATCGGAGGGTGCCTGTGGCTCAGGAGAGGTGGCCGGAGCGGAGCTCGCCCTCAGCAGCGGACAATGCCGAGGCAGCACCTCGTGCCTCCTCCTGCCTGAGCCTCAGAGGAGAAGGGCTTTGCATTGTTTTCTGCCAGTACTTGCTGTGCCCCTTACACAGTTTTGCTGATGAAAACTTTAAAATATGACTGACGGGTTTTTATCTGAAAAAAGAAGACAGAGCAAGAATACCCCATGTCAAACAGGGGAGGGGCAGTGGGGCGTTAGATAGCAAGTGGGACAGATCACTGAACAAAGCTGCTGCTAATGGAATTAGCTGGGAGGCAATTGTGACCTTTTTAAAATAATTTCTAGAGCCAAAAATCAGGCAGAGTTAAAGCTTCCTTCTTTTTTGGTGATAAGGGAACAAACTGGTTCTGCATGCCTTAGCAGGTCTGAGAGCAGGGCATGAAGAAATTCACTGAGTCAAAGAAAACTCAAGCTTGAGTGAGGTGTTCTGGAAAGGCCTGCTGAGAAACAGGGGCACACAGAGGTGTTATACGTAGATGACAAAAGGAAGACACTAGTCACAGAACAAGGAGAGGCCTAAGGAGCTACTGCTGTGAAATCTCTCTCCTGCAAATTACGGGAAAGTAACCCATTTTTGGTCTTTATTTTGTTTCTTATGTAATAGTTCATCTCCAAAAGGATTTAGACTAGATTTCCCTGGAGCGACTGAGCCAGTTTCAGAAATCTGGGAAATGAAATCTGGGAAGCTTGCTTTTCCCCCTCTACCCAGCAGGGGTATGGCTTATATCTAGTTCAAGTGTTCAAGGTGACCATGTCCCCTCCTCACCTTGGCATGAATCCAGCACACAAATTCTGTTTTGTTCTCTCTTATTTCCAGCTCTCATAAGCAAATCCTTAAAAAGGGGGGGGGGGGGGGGAGATATGATAAGGGAGTGTGACTTTTTTATATAGAAAAGAGGAAACAGAGTTGCAGAGGGAGTTCCTGTTCTGCTGCCCTCAAAGAGAAGGAAGCAGCATTAGCATGAGTCTTATGCCTGGAAGAATGAATCAGCTTTCTCCTCGGCAGCTTGAGTGAATTCAGATCTTCTGTAGTGGTGAACCTCTGGCCGTTAACTGAGACGTGGACTTGCTATCTGTCCTCTCCTTGCACCATTTCTTAAATGGGTGAATCTGATCAAGAACTTTATTTGGATCCAGCATAGTAAAAATACCTGTTGTAAAGTCTCTCTTAAATCATCTCTGAATTGGGCTCAGTGTCAGTAATAGCGAACTTTGAAGCTCATAGGAATAGCTATTTTGAGAAAGATCCCAAATAATTCTTTTTCCTATCATTTCCCTCGAGCTTTCTTTTCTGTCAGATATAAATCCTTTTTGGGAAGGTGAGACTTTAAAAAATTCTCATTTCCTTATCATGTTTGGATAACACAACTTTTTCCTTCCTTGTATTGGGAAGGATGCTACTATTCAAAAACCATATAGCAACTTTAGGATGTTCTTTGACTGACTTCTTTGCAAGAGTCCGGAAAGATGGTAGAAGCCCGTTCTGGAATTGTCACGACCACTTAGCTTAGAAAAAGTGGTCTGCCAGCAGAGCAAGTGCTTTTCATCTTGTCTTGCCTGCTGTACCAACAGGAAGGCTCAGTCTCACAAGCATGATCAGACAGCTCACGGGGAGAACGAAGTTAGGCTCTTCAGAGTGTCGCTTGTCCCTCCCAAGACAACAAATTTAACAGTTATTTTAAGAACCTGATCCATGTTTTCTGTCCTTTATACTCCTACTCACAGTTTGAGAGATTCTTTTGTTTGCTTCTTAGATGTATTCGAAATAAACTGGTTTGCGATAGCTATTTGTATGATCTGAGCATGGTTCTGAGGGGATTCTGTATTACAAATCCCTCCAGCTCACAGCTGGCCGAGGAGACTCCTATTGCCTCTTCAACAGACCAGATGGCAAACATCCCAGGCCCCAACAGGAGATCACTGCACCTTCAGTTGTGCTGATTCAATTGTTTATGTTCCTGTACTCTGAGCAGGATCTGAGAAATGAGCTGGTCAAAAAAAAGTAAAACAAATCCCTTAAAAAACAAACGATGCCCCCTCCTCCCTCCGATCGTGTACCAGTTCTGCTTAGGCAGCACCCACCCAAATAGGTGAACGGAGCAACCGGGAGGGAGGAAATGAACCGGGGAGTGCAGAACCCGCTTATGCAGGTGCTGCAACCAACGAGTCGTACAATGCGGTTGCACCTGGGTTCTGGTCTCTCAAACGTTTCCACATTTTGTTGTCAGGCGTTTAAAAAACAAATTCTGCCATATGAGTCAGGACTTGAAGACAAGGAGAAGTTATGTTTTATGAATCCAGACCTTGGAGGTCTGAGTCAGCATTGCTAACTGGCTGAACTATCTGCCATGGGGTTGTCAGCGTTTGTACATTCATTCTTTCAAAAACACACTCTAAATCTACGTCATGTTTTACTTCTGTTAAATGCATTTACATAAAAGATCTCAGCTATGAAGTCAAGTATCTTTGAACTACAGTGTTTTCTCAGTAGACCAAATATCTGATACACATGTCGATACTTGGATTTTAAGTACAGCTGACTGATCAACTTGTGCAGTAGACTGTAAAAATCTTCAAAGTTTCATATTTGAGTTTTCTTCTGAATACTCCTATTACATTTCAAGCAGAGGATCTAGTACTTGAATTTCAAGTGTTGGCAAAACACTAGCTTTGGACATGCATAGTTTATTTCCACACAAAAGTTGTCTTCAGCTTACCAGGTAATTATCAGAAGCTGACTTTGTAGGGGAAGACACACATGGATCAGGGTCTTTTTGATCTTTTCCTTCTATTTGTAACTTAACAACTGTATGGAACATGTACAAGTTTAAAATTTACCTGAGGTTTTTTTTTTTTTATTAACAGATTAACTAGCTTTTATTCACAATTCTTCTCCAACTTTCAGACAGTCATTAACAGATACACATTCGAGATCAGCAACAGCTCTAAATGAAACCTTGAACATAGTTCTTTGACTAGACATTCAAGATACTATTGTAAAATGTTCCCTAAAAGGGAATCTTTCTGCTCGTTCTCCTCCCTCATATTTTTTCCTTCCAACCTTTTGTACAGAGGTAACACAATGAACAATTTAACACTTGTTTTTATATTAAAATACCTAGACGTACTCTGCTTTTTGCCCGTTGGCTTACTCCTTTGATTCCTTAAGGTGTTGGGAGGAGAAGAAAAAACATTCTTAAAGGCAAATTCGAGTTACAGAACGTAATTTGTTTTTGTAAGTCTGTCCCATGTACCAACTGACCGATTATATCTGGAATTCCTAGCTGACATCAACTTACCTTAGCATTTTATTTTAAACGCTCTTTATCTGATCGCTAGTTCCATCAAAAGTGCCATTTGCTCTATGACGCCTCACTTCAGCTTCCAAAAGCCTGGGAGGGATGGATACTCTTCTGCTAAGCGCCCTGCCTTTGTCAGGCAGGTGACCAGAGCAACTCAGCTTAGCGCCTGCTTAGTTATGCTAACGCTCCTGCCCGCCCGCCCCCACACGACAAGTGGATAAACACAAGAGGACGATTAAGGACTAACGACCGGGGCAAAAACGCTCCTGTGCTGACTGACCTAACTATAAGCTTACGCGCTTGTAATTACAGCTGCACTATTTAGGATGAGTAACACATTGAGCGTTACACAAGCCCCCCCAAAAAGGGGGGGGGTACTGAATTCTGCGTGTTTACAAAACAGCCAGACATAAAACTTGCGATGGTTAAGTATTCTACTTATAGGTGATCTTTCCAGCTCGTACAAGTCTTGGCGCAGGCAGACGGGCGGGACCTCACTCGGGGCGCAGGAGCAAACGCCGCAGGGCAGGAGCGGGAGCCCCGGGCGAGGGGCCAGGGCGGGAAACGCTCCAGGCAGACCCTCCTCCTTCCGCGCGCCAGCGGCCGCTGCTGCCGCCGCGCAGGCCCCGGCCCCGGCCGAGCGCGGCCCGGCCCGCCGCGGGGCGGAACAAGCCGAGGCAGGACACCGCCGCCGCCGCGGCTGCCTTGGGAAAGACGCCGGCGCTCCTAAGTTCACCCGCCCTCCCGCCTCGGCTACTCGATGCTGCCCGTGAATGAAGCCGCCAGCTGGGCCTGCCTGCCGGGCGGCCGACACCCCGCACGACCCTCACGTCCTCCCCGCCCAGAGGCCGCCCGGCCTCCCCGCGGCGGCGGCGCCTGGGGCGGCCCCGCCCTCCGCGCGGCGGCGCATGCGCCGCACCTTGTTTACCCCGCTCGGCGCGGGCGCCCGCGGCCGGCCGGCAGATGTCGCCCCACGCCCAGGAGAGCCGGCCTCGCCCGGTGGCCGCCAGGTGGCGCCTGCGCCCTCCATTCGCTCGCGAGCCGCCGAGCAGCGAACACCCCAAACAATCCCCAGCGCCGCCGCCAAATTAAATAACCTGCCCGCTCCCAGCGCCGTTCCCAAACCCCCCCTCCGTGGCCAAGTCTCCGGGCCGGGCCGGGCCGGGCGGGCAACCGGCGGCCGGGCCGGGGATATAGGAACGGAGCAACGAGCCTGGGCCTCCTCGCTGCCTACGCCGACACTGGGCAAGGTAAGTTAGAAAATGGCGGCGAAGCTTCTGGAAGTTTGGCGGGGGGACACGGGATCGGAGAACGTGGCTCGGGAGAGGGGCCGGGACCGGGCCTGCGGCTCCCGGGCCTGCGGGGACGGCGCGGGGCGCTAGGCCGGCTGGCCACAGGGACTCAGCGCAGCCAAGATGGAGGACGGCGGGGCCGAGCCGCGAAAACACTCCAGCCCCCCGCTTCCCCACCCCCCTTTCCCAGCGCGCCTCGGCGGGGAGGGGGGGAGAGAGCGAGAGCGCGAGGGAGAGAGCGCGAGGGCGCCGAAAGCGGCCCCCACTGCCCGCCCGGGGCCCCATTCCTCCGCCCCGGAGTGGGCCGCGGGCGAACTGGGCCCAGCGCTCAGCGAGCTAAAATGGAGAACCACCTTCTCCTCCTCCTCCTCCCCCCTTCTCCTGAGCCGAGCAGGGGCTGCTGGCAAGATGGAGGACTCGGGCATTGTGTGTGTGTGTGTGTCGGCGAGCCGGGCCGGGCCACTCGGGGGGTGGGGGGGGAAGGGGGGCCCGGGCCGTTGCGGACGGAGCGAGCCGCGCTCGGGGGAGGGGAGCGCTGGGCCGCGCGGCGCGCACAAGAAAATGGTGGGGCGGCTGGCGCTGCCCTGGGGTTGAGTGTCGGAGGGAGGCCGGGGAGAGGGGACTCCCGCACCTGACAGCGCTCGCTCGCTGGCACTCCCTGCCCCCCGCCTTCCCGCCGCCCAGCAGCTGAGCTCTTCCTGCCAGCCCCGCGCTCCCAGCTACTTCCCCGCAAAGGGAAGTGTTGAGGGCTCAGGATTTCCCTCCTCCTCTCTTCCCCGTCTCCGCCGAGCTGGGGTAACTCTGGCAGCCTCTTCTCGGGTGACTTGAGTAGAGGGCCGGAGAAAGCGAGTTTCCCCGACTTAAGTGAGGACAAGGGGACTGACCTGCGCGCTTCTCCCCCCGCCTCTCTTCGCTGCCTCTTCCGAAAGAGTTGGCCAGCCTCCCCCCCCCCCCCCGGCTCCGTGGAGAGCCTTTGTGGGGCTATTTTTTCCCCGCCGAGTGACTTTCAGCGAGCTCTTCGGCAGCTGCCCGCCAAGAGGAAGAGTTGTGGCAGTTTCCGTTCGGCTTTATTTATTTTTTTGTAAAGAAAGGGCAATTGCCCACTTGTGTGGGGGACGCCTGATGTCGGGAGCCGCGTGTTGCTGGAGCCCTGCTGGGCTCTCGCCGGCTCTGCGGGGGGAGGGGAGGAGGAGGAAGAATGCTTCTTACTGGGGGGTTTTGGCGCCACTTTTGTTTTAGATAGTGCTTCTCTGCCCCCCTCCTTCCCGGCACGCACTGAACTGAGCTGAACCCTGCCCAGGTAGGAAGCGAGAGCTTTCCTGGTGTTTTTCTTTCCTGGGCACTTATTTTCTCTACACGCCTAAAAAAAAATACAGTTGTTGACGTGGTTAGGAGCTCGTTAGGGACAGGGGAGATGAGCGAGTGGCGGATTAGAGGAGAGCGGAGCAGATAGCTGAGCTGAACTTGGAGGCCCTGTTTCTCATATATTCTCCTCTCTCTGCGTGAACGCATCCCTCGTTTCTGGTGTCTGGGTGTATCGGGCTTGAGTGTGTGCATCGATGTCTTCGCTATCTCTGTGGTCTGTTTCTCCATGCCTTCCTTTATAGCCAGTAGCGTTGTGTAATCCGTCCGTCCCGTAAAAACCTGGGACCGACCGACTTATTTTTTTCTCCCCCCCCCGCCCCCCGAGAACATAGAAAGAAGGTTCTTAACTCTCGGTGCTTTTTATTTATTAATTTAATGTCGTGGTTTAGCGATTACTTTGTTGTCTTTCCGCGAGATGCTGTGTTCGGAGTTAATACAAACTTTCAACAACTGCCGTGTCCTGAGCTGCAGTTACTAGATTTTTTATTTATTTTTTAATAATTCTTGGCAGGCCGGTTAGAAGTGATTGCCCCCCCCCCCTTCGCTCTAAGTGCTCTCTTCCCTTGTGCTTGCTGGAGCCACACCCTATTGTGTCCGGTCTCGTTAGGCGCTTTTATCTGCTTATTTGACCCCTTCATTTTTCCTCCCCGTCCCCTCGGAGGAGCGTGCGTTCCGACCGGCCGCTCCCCTCCCCTCCCCTCCCCTCCAAGGCTGTAACGAGGAGCCTCGGAGGCAGCCCGGCGCGGCCGAAGTTGCGCCCTTTCGGCGGCCGCCGTCTCCGTCGGCGGGGTGAGGAGGGGCCATGTCAGCGCCGCGGTCCTGCCCGCCGGGGGGGGGGGGTCGGGTTACCGAAGTGCGTCACACGCGGCCCCGCCGGGCCTGCTGGGGAGCCGCGGCCGCTCCGTGCCTCCGCCGCGCTCGCCCGCCTCCCTCTCGCCGCCTGCCATTGGCCAGCGCGCGGGCGGGAGGCGGTGGCTTCCTCCTGCGCCCGGGGCGGGAGCGCGGGCGGGCTGGCAGCGGGGGAAGGGGCTGCGCCCGGCACGTCCGCCGGCTTACGGACAGCCGCGCTTTCGGCGTAGTTTGTATTTACATTCAGAAAACGGGGCTATCACAGCTGGTACTACTTTAAACACATTTCAAGTGCAGCTGTTTCAGAAACCCGACTTCAGCGTAAAGGTCACTTGGTGTAAATTACTTCCATAGCTTCAGAATTTCATTGGGTTTCGTTGAATTAGAAGGTGAGGAAAACGCCTTTTGGATCTGTTCCCTTGAAGCTGTCGTAGAATCGTTTTTATGCTATCTGGGAGTTTTGTTCAGTCTTGCTATAAATAATCCAACTAGAGTGCCTACCATTTCCTGTAGTAGAACGTTCTCCAAGTATAGTAGATCTCACTGTTAACTCTTGGCAACTGATGACTTCTTTCTCGTTGATAATGCTTGGCCATTTGAAACGACTTTTCTCCCTTTCCATATATTCCTCTCCCTCTTTTTTTTTTTTTTTTTTTTTTTTCAAATTCTGGTTTTCTTTTGACTACCCCAGTGTTTTTTTCTGGTATTGACTTGTCCAGGACTTCCAAAATATCTATGTGCAGGCTGGTTAGTTATGTTCAGATAAATATCAAGAGTGATCATGCAATTTACAGGCATTAAACTTTAGCTTTTTGGTGTTTACTTGTTAGCCTCAACTCTAATTTTGCCGATAAATCTTTGTGGTGATCAGTCAACTGCATCACAATATCTGCGGGATCTTTTATGGGTCTGTTTACTCGGTAACATTGATTCTTTCGCTTATAGCTATGGAAATAGTTTAATTCAAAAATGGAAAAAAAAAAAGGAAAACAGTCACTGTGTTGTAGGTGTAAGCCTTAATTTGCTTTGTTGCTTTCAGCACTTGTGTTGGATGGGATGGACTCTCCATAACTTTCTGATAAATTAAATGTATCATTTTGATACTTTCTTAGTCTTCAGAGGAGAAAAATACAAATTACTTCCCCTCTCCTAACATAGATCCTGCTCTGTGACCAGTGGGGCTCTAGAGGGTGCTTTGTAGCAAAACCAATGATGCTTTGCTGTATCACCTGCAGGTGGGTTTTAAGCAACCTGTGAGAGAAGTCTGTTAATTTTTATTGCTGTTATTTGTATTAAGTTAGCTGTGATGAACTTAACACTGGATGTTTCGTCAACTTAAATTCATACAACCAAAAAACAGCCATGCGGATGGGGTTGGGTGGGGGAGGTGTTCTGTAGTTTTCCAGAGAAATTTTGTGGTGCTCAGATAACTCCCGTATTGCATACTTGGGCCAGAGTTAAGTACTTGAAGCTTTTTCATCCATTTATAGATACAGGAAGATAATGTTGAGTAAAATTAATAAGCAGTGCTATGGGTTTGTTAACTGTGCATTTAAGAAGACTAGAAGATCTTCCCTGTCCCTACAAGCTCCTAACCACGTCAACAGCTGCTTATGCACAGATTATTCCTTTTAGACATTAAGTTTTCTTGATGTTTTGGAACTGAAAATATAGAAATTAATTAAATTATCATTTGGTTTGAATAAGCTTGTTCAAATTAATGCTATGATGCTTTAATATACCAAAAATATTTGGGAGCTGTGTAATGACAAAAAGTTGGGGTAGCTTCATAGCATATTGCAATAATTTCAGTTACCAAAAAAAAAATGCTGCTTGGTGGAGGAGCGTTCCGTTGTCAGAATAGCGGTATTCAGTTAGCTGCCTGTTAGTCTAACTCAAATTCCATGGATATATCACATTGCTGCTTTACATGTTAAAGTTTTTAAGGACAGAAATGTATGGAGTGAATTAATTTCCACTTGAAAAGGGTTTAGTTTTGCTTTGTTTCAATAAAACTTATAAACAGCAACTGAATCATTTTAGAAAAGAAGTACAGACAGCTTCTCCTGAATATTACATGCAGTACAGTCTCCTATAGAAAATAGCTGCAGGCTATAAACCACTTAAAAGTGAGCGCTCTTGTTGGTGGATTAGCAATTGCATTAGACTTATTCAAATCATGAAGTAATGTTTAGTGCAGCAGAATATTGTGAACCTTTTTATTAGACTGCTCTTTGTCATTCAAGGTTCAAATTTAGCATGATCTGGGAGATGACTTGTGTCATCTTCATTTGTAGTGTTCCTGTATCAGTTGTCTTAACTGCAAGCAAATGTTCTAAGAGATTAGGTTTTATGGAACTGAGTGGCGGCATAAACAGGTTGTAGGATTTACAGTAACCCTGAACACTTGGGTTGCTTATTTTTGTCAAATGAATCCCAAAAAGTAACCAAGTATTTTTGATGGTTGCTGTAGGTTTCTTGGTTGTGTTACTGGAATGCCATATTTTGTCAAGTAAGATGTACAATGTGACCGTTAAAAACCTCAGAGAATATTGTGGATGTGAATTTCCGGAATGTTACTGTGAGGAGTTTTTGAGTGAGTAATCAAGAGAACATAATAGAAAAAGGTAAATGTAGATGGTGTCTCTGTCAGCTAGATGCTGGGGTTTAAGAGCTTCATCTGCTTCATTAATTGTAGTGGAAGGAAGTGGTTGGTAGCAGTCATCAATGTATTCAGGTTAATATTCTCAGGATCATTTGGAACAGTTATATTCTGGAAAAACTTCTGCATGGCCTTGAACTGTCTTATATGAGAATCACTGACAAAGAAGTGGAGAGAATGAAGTGATAATCCAGTCCTTGGGAAGACTGGGGTGAGTGAGAGGACTGTGGCGTTCTTAGGTTGGAAAATAGGAAGCTTATACACAGAAAATCTGTGGAAGAATAGGCAGAGCTCTTTTCCATGTGTGCCACAAAAATTTAAATGGTGACACTACGTAGACTTATTGCATTGATTTATATTCGAAGGCCACCTTGCATTTAGGGCCACCTCTACTTTTGAAATAAAAGCACAGATATAACAAGGAACCTCTACTTGGTCCCATAGCTGCTCTGTCACTGTCCCCAGCGACCTTGTGGGTGCAGGCTGGGGGAAGGAAGGGGAGCGGACCGGACCAGACATCCACTTCTGCCCTACTGGCTATGGACATAGGTGGAACTAAATAGAGCTACAGGCAGATTAGAAGTCCTGGTTAAGACTTAACATTTATACCTGCCAGGAAGGAGTTTGTGCCCTGTTACCTCCTTTAATCTGTTAAATATTGGGCTCCTTCTGGAGCAAGTTCTAGAGCGTCTTAGCTGGTGATAGGGGTTTAATATGGCCTTAGGTAGCTGCTGTTGCATCAGCCACCCCTGCACCCCAGAGGGCGCTGCTGAGGCTTTGAAAGGGTTTTCATGGAAAAGCCATGTTGGGAGGGTGGTCTGTGAAGGTAGGAAGACTTGAATTTTTGTTTTAGTAAAGTAACTTTTTGCAGGAGGAGCCTTATGGTAACCTTTGTGATAGTACATCAGTATAACTGAAGCTCTTGTTCTAGCCTTTTCTACTAAAAAGGTAATTTCTGGAATAAAATGGTTAGCCTTCTACCATTCTGTGAGCAATCTTGATATTTGAAGATTGGTCCAGTAACTTGGGTTGGCTTTTTAGATTAGAAACAAAATCTAAATTTTCAACATGTCTAGCTTCTTTGTGGTTTAACGGTGGACTTTGAAATACAATGCGACTTTCAGCAAAGTCACATATTTGTCTCTTAGGGATTTAATAAAAATATTTCATTTGAGAGTTGAGAATGCAAAATGTGTTTTTATGTTATTTTAATTCTGATTTATTTTCTTTAAATTGAAATACCTCATGTTGCAGTTCATGAGAATATGGCAATTTTTTTTTCCCCTTTGGAGAATAATTATGAAGGCAGGAAAGCTTCTGAAGAAGGCCTACCTTATTTAAATCACCACAGTCAAATTTAGAGCTCATGCTGACTTGTCCAAGTTGGGAAGCTTAAGGGGCCATTGCCGGATTGGGTTCTATCTTGTGGAAAACGTTTTACTGTTTACAAAAAAGTTTTTGGGTTGATGCCTCTTTTCTTTATCCTTTCGCTGCCTTTCTTCTTTCTGACTATAAAATTTCTGGGAAAGGAAAAGGAGAGTTTGATGATCAGAATCACTAAGACTAGACCAAAGAGTCCTAAATTTGACAGGTTATGCCATTACAGGGCTTCCCAACGCTATACTCTGTTGCTCTTTGATATCTTTCTGTCATCGTGTATTGCAGCCTTAAGAAAATGTATTGATCTGTGAGGTCTTGGGTAGAGAAGAAGGGAAAATGGAGAAGAGTTTCTCTTTTTTGTCTCAGTAACTTTTTTCCTTAGCTAGTCCAGTCTGAGTAGGGATCTGGCACCTAACTTTGGAGTAGGGGGTATGGAAAAACTTGATCCTAGAGATTACTCCAAAAGCCCCTTGGCTTTCATGCAACAGCTGGCTCTTTTCTAGCCTTCGTTGGCTACAGAGACCCGGGAAGGAAAACAGTTTGTTTTTAAATTCTGACTCAGAGTGGGATAAAGAAGAACAAGCACATGTAGAACTGCAATTGTATGCATTTACCTTTTGTCTTACTGTGACTTCTGAAGAAAATGAGAAGTAAGCTGTCACATAACTGGTTTATCCAGAAACATACTTTACTGTTGTCTCTACTATACATTTTTTTGACTGTGTAGCTAGCTGCAACTTTTTTCCTCCCTCTGGAGGGCTAATTTTTGTAAAACAATGTGGTCACAAGAGTCAGTAAACATGAGAAGATTGGTGTATATTGAAGAGCAGGTTGTGATTTAAGGTTGAGATGATAACCGCAACGCTTGCCCTACAGCAAATATCTAGAGAGGAGAGCGTGCAATGTTTGGTGGACTGACATTGTATTTTCTTACAGATTGGAATTTATTGGTTTATTAGTCCTGACTTTACACAACCTTTTATGCATTTTATTTTTCTATGCTTTTGTTTTAAAGAAGGGGAATTTACATGCTTGCCTATAGTTTTTGAATATGTTTTGAAAAAGGCTTCATGTATATATACTGATATATTTTGACAGGTGTTATGTATGTCTGCCATTGTCTAGATTAAGGAATTACAGTTTGAGTGCAAATTTCAGAATTTTCTTTATTAGCGAATCATGAAAAGAAATCAAATGTACTGAAACTTCGGAACACACAGAATACTTTCAAAACTACTGACCGCTTAAAAAGAAACAACAAACCTTAGAAATAGATATCCTGTTCAGTTGAGAATGACTTTGGAATACAATCCCAAGTTGCTGCCAAGGTTTGGTGAAATGCTGATCAAGTTTTACCCAAGGAATGAGTTTCATGTGGTCTGCAGGACAGCTAACCTTACCTTCAGCCTCCTCCTGAGTTTCTTCCTTCCCCTGTAGTACCCCATCCCCGTTGTGTGACAGGCACCATTTAGCGTATGCACGCTGGCGATTTGACGCCTCTTTGGGAGACAGGGTGATTCACATTGCAAAAGTTTTTCTATTGCTGAAAACATGTGATCTGCCTGGAAAGGCATTGATGTTTTTGATTTGAAGGTAAGGTTGCAGTTCTTGGTTATGGTTGACTTGTGTGCTTTTTTACCCAAAATAGGATTTCAGCCTAAATTTTATGGAATACCTTCTTCACAGCATCTCATCTGAGGAGAAAGATTGAATTTTACTTTGTTTCCAAATAAGAATAGAAAAGCCTTATCTTAAACAGTCTCTTTCTTTCATGCAATTACCTGTTATATCTTTAGGTAGAACTTCTCCTGCTTAATCCTTTAAGAAAGGGACAGTGTGAAATTTTGGACCATATCAAGTTTTAGCAAGCAGATAATATGCAAGTAATAAAATATTCCGATTATATTTGTGTGCGTATAATCTTACATCGGGGAATGTTCAGTATGAGGAAAGTTTTTACAGAGTGGGAGGGGGTGATTTGAGAGGGAATATTGAAAATCAGTTTTTTTAATATGATGTTTTTATTATCTGACTGTGGGCATTTGAATAGATAGGTTACTAAAAACCCCAAAAATGTAGGTAGTAAACGCCAGCAGCGGTTTTGTAATTCATGTAGCATGGGTTTAGGTGTCTAGTTATCAATTTTAAGGTGATATGTGATATGAGTTCAGGAATAAGTCTGGATAGTTGTGGATAAAGTGGTCATCTAATTTAATTCCTCCGAGTAATAAGGAGGCACATCCTGACTACAGGCAATGTTTTTCATTTTATTTCTCATCTTCTAAGAAGCAGAGAACTGATTAATCATGATATTTCTCCATGGGAGAAAACTGGGGAAACTTGGTAAAAACACTTTTGTATGGTGGGGTACTTTTGTAACAGGAATGACCAGTGACTGCAGTCCAAATATGGCAGCGCTGTACTTGTGGAAGACAAATGGGAAGTGAAATTGATGGAGACTAACTGCTTCCATTCTGTATGTTGATTCAGAGGAAAGAATAAATACAATTTAAATCAAGTTGAAAAGGAAGAATGCAGTCTTCATAATTTAAGATTTATAGCATAAGTAGTTTTCAGATGTTATTATTTTGAACTATTTTCATGTGAGGACTATATTCTTACAGAGAAGTTCCTGCTTGGCATACTGCCATATACTCTTCTATTTTGATCATTGCTTTATGTGCATCTTTGAAACCTGAATCCAAACTACTTGCTTTTAATTCTTCTAACATGAAATAAAGCTTTGGGTCCTTACACCTCTGTTGTAAACTGGCAGTTGCTTCCTAGAAGTGATACCACAGTGAAAAAACTATTTGTGTGTTAGGTCACAGAATCATGCAGGATGGAAGAATCCTCTGGAGGTCTAGTCCAACCTCCTGCCTAAAGCCCATCCGGTTAGACCAGGTGCTCAGGAATTTATCCCGTCAAGTTTTGAATATCTCCAAGGATGGAGTTCCCATAATCTCGCTGTTTTTTTATTTCAGTTCTTAAATTGTCTTAAATCATTAAATTATTATATCTTAAATTATTAAAAAGATACGCTCCCCAAAAGTATCTTTGGAAAGTACTCCTTGATAGTGGAGGCTTAGGAAGCTGATGATCTGGGTGAAGCCAGTTGTGGTTTTTATTGGGAATTTTTGGGAGAAAGAGAGAGGTGTAAGGCTGCAGAAACAACTCAAAAGCTTTTTTGTGTGTACTTTCTTCTTCCCTCTGGTCCTAATTATTATTAAACCTCCCACCTCACTACTGTGTCTATGGTAAGAAGTTGCAAATAGAACTTTCTTTTCTAAGCAAGTCACCTGTTCACTTAGACATCATTGATAAACCTCTCAAAAAGGTTCTTTAATGTTCTTCTCTTGCATACAGTTTTCGTATTCAAACAGTGGTATTTTTATTGCTTCTCATAAGTATTATTTCTAGAAATCTACAGCTCATTTGAAACTATGGTAACCAGACAGGAAAGCTGCACGAGTGTCTGTGTTCCATCTGTAGTACAGGTCTGTCCTTACTTACCTAATAAAGGATTGACCGAAAAAGGTGAAACTGGCTTTTGCATATTGATCTGCCAAGCATGATGAAAATGACTATTAGAGCAAAGTGTTTAAAGGAAATGATTCAATAATGCAGGAAGAATGTTTGCTGTTGGGTGTAGGTTTTCTTTTGACGTTTTGTTTTGCTGCTAGTTTACGTCGTTTATCTCCGACGTTCAGTGTTTGATCTGTTCTTATTTTAAGTGGACTTCCATTTGACTTATTTTGGTAAGCCCTGTTTTCAAGATCGATGCACTTATAACGGTATTTGCTTAATTAAAAAAAATGTTTATCAATTAAAATGCATCACTGATGTAACATTGTGTGTATACCATATTACTGCACTTCTACATAGAACAGCTTTTGTAAGGTAGAAGACATGTGACTTGACAGTTGAAAAAGAATCAGAAAAATTGGCCTCTGGACACTTTATTTTCTTTTGCTTCATTGCATTGTCTGGTTATACTGCTAAATTTCTATTCAGTGATGTGGTAGTATTATGAAAGTTAATAAAGTTCTGTACTTGGAAGTAAGTGTGTTTGTGCCTTAGAGCAGTGCTGTCTGCGAAGTAAGACACAGGTTGTATGATATACAGGTGACAAACACTTTAAAAAAAAAAAAAATTCTAGCTCAGTCATACTATGGATAGAAGAAAATACCAGAAGTCATCCTCTTTAAGTGCAGTAGGTGAGGCATTAAGATTTTTCATACTTACCTTCAAATGCAGGAACTCGTAAACTCTGTAAATTTGAATTCTTAGTTTCTCTCCTCTTTGTGTCAAGCGGGTATAAACTATGTTAAACACACCTTGAATACAAAACTTGTTAGGGAAGTTTTGTTCAGAGAGAGGATTTATGCATTCTTGCATAATCCTGTCTCCAGTGGAGAGGAGCATGGAAAATCCTAACAGTTCATTCGAATGCAGGATTGAGTCCATGTTTTTAGTAGGTAGGGGATTTAAGAAACTTACTGAGGTTTTTCAGGTTTTTTACAGTAAGCACTACTTGACAGCATGTAAGGAATTAAGCATCCTAGAAAATGAAATAGAATTACCAGAATGAAGGAAATAATACCAAGGAAGATGGGAAAGATTAAAAAAAAAAAAAAGTGTGAGAGTGGTTGTAATGAGCATCAATATATTTTGATAAGTATGTTCTGTGTCTAGTTGTATCACTTCGACGTTTTTGTTGCTCCTATGGATTATGTCAGCATTTAGTTGTTAATAGCCGCATCAAATATGAATTACTGCTTTTATATAAACTTAATCTTGGAATCACTGTGCTATCAGATGTGGAAGGTGTAAATGTTTAGATAAAATGTTTGAGGAAGTTGGGATTTAAAAAAATTAAATATTAAAGCCTTTTGGGGAGATCCAGAGGAGAAAAGAAGGGTAGAAATCAGGCTGGTAGTCCAGTGAAAATGGAGTGGGGGTTTGTGGTGTGTGTATATGGTGTGTTTGTGTTGTGTGTGTGTGTGGTTTTTTTTTTTTTTTTTTTTTTTTTTTTTTAACTATAAGGATAGTTGATGGAGAGAGTAATTATTTGAACTGACACGAAAGAGCAGAATTGGATGGTTACATAACTGGAAGTCATTTTAGATCATACCTCCACATGCAGTTGTTTCCTCCCTCTTTCCATACTCTTCCTTCTAGTTCTTCCCTTCAAGGCACTGAAGATAGGCCTTTGATATGACTAAGCTAATGTAATGGCTAGCTGTCACTGAAAGGGTGGTCCTGCTTCTGCATCCTGTTGCATGCTTCTGCATCCTCACCAGGTGCTTTTTTTTATGTGCCCTGTGTCTGTGCTTATGCTCGCTTGAACCCTATTGGTGAACTGGCTTAAGGAGCTAAGCTGAAGAAAAAGGGAGTAGTTTTTGGTTTGTTTAAATCCCTGTGGAGTCAAATGGGTGCTGCTGCTCGCAGGGGAGGGTACAGGACGTTTCGACTGGTAGGAGCATAGAGTTGAGCGAGGTGACCCCTTTCAGTAGTTTGAAGTGTTGCATCAGTTGTCTGGTTGAACAGCAGGGAATGTAACTTCTGACATCTACTACCCTTGTACCTGATCTTACCTTTAAAAACTGTTTGGACTGTCTGCCAGTTCCAAAAGTAACTTTATAGTCTTTGTTGTGATCGATGTTTTAGGTTTTTGTCCAAAATATTACATCGTCTGTAATAGACCAGTTAGAGCTCTGCAAGGAAATTTAGGACTCTGATTTATATTAATTTATGCAGGCAGGAAGATTATGTTGGTTTTTTTTTTAGTTTCATGCCATGTGCTTGTCAAAAGTTCTGCAGGTGTTGGATCATTGGAGATTTTAGAAAGCAAGCCCTTCCCACCCCCCAATCAAGGCTTTCTTCTGGTCTTAGCATGGTTATATGTACATCAGATGTTATTGGTCAAAATCCTGCTAGACCTCCTTTTTCAGTTGGATGCTTACCAGCCTATTGTGGTTAGATCTTATTATGAGACTTTGCACTCTCAAGTTCTCTGTGGTTTAAGGAAGGTACAGTGCCAGTTCTATGCTTGAGGGTTGTCTTTGGCCTTTTTACAGAATGGACCATCCTGTACAATGATCTTGGGTCCCATCCCTCCCAACTAATGAATCTTCTGGGAGAACGTGCTGTGGTTGCAGGTGTCAATCTCAAGGAGCACTTCATAATATACTAAATATATCCTTCTTGTGTTTGTTTGTTTGTTTCTCATAAAATGATAAAGTTGTCCTTCAGAGATGCTGAGAAATAGGCAAAATAATGCCTGAATACGTTCCCTGCCTCTTTCCTGCCCCACTTTAGACTCGGTTCAGAGCAATTTGTTTTCTTCAGCTGTTGACCTGCAGAGATTTTCTTTCACTATGTGGAATCAGCTGGTTTTCAACCAGCTAGAAGATGCAGTGTGGTTTTGTTGTGTTTTTTTTGTTTTGTTTTTGGTTTTTTAGGTGTTTGGGAAAAATTTGTCTTAAGTGATGAGAAGTTATTGCATAGTGATCCATAGCTTCATTACTAACCTTTTTAGGACGTAGATCTGGAGAAACTCATCTGCTCCAGGCAGAAGCTGTGATTTGTGGAAAGAAGTTTGTGAAATAATCAAACTGACAGCTACACTTCATGCTCTGTGTTTTGCTTTGTGAACTTGTAGCCTAGTCAGCAGTACTAGGCAACAGGAAAGCCACACATATAGAAGGAGGTTTGGAGTTTTGTGGAACGCGTAATATCAAAGAAGTTCCTTAGATCGTTTTAGATTGTAGGGTGGATTAAAGAGATTCGGGTTGTTCAATGTCCATTTATATTACCCCTGTTGGAATAGGAGTTATTTTTTTAGATGTTGAATTTGCAGAAGGCAGTGGATAAAGAGCATAGCTGATGGGAACTGTTTCTCCCAATTTTGTAGGTGCTCCTTAGAAATACTACTGTTGCGAATTCAACTGCAATTGCTTGATCTATGTCAGTTTCTTTTTACTGCTGTTAAAATGTTTCTGTGGGACTTCCCTGCTTGGAGGAATGCCAAAATGAGTGTGTGGGAAGACTTAATACTTGCTACTTGCATAGCATTTTGTATGTTCAGAGTCTTCTGCAAATACTAACTAATCTTTATTTAAGATTTGCGTCCAATTTCTGCCAGCATAAATGAATAACAGCCAGTTACGACCAGTGTTTTTTTCATGTCAAAAGAATGAAATGCTGTAACTAGTGTAGTTAAGAGTGTAATCTTTATCGTTTTAGTAGCGTACTGTTTTTGTCATTTTGCTCTTTGGGTTTATTGTGGTGGAGAAAAGTTACGAATAGAATATGGTTCTACTCTTCAGGAGGTCCCTGAGTTATAGGATGCTGACTGCTAGAAAGAATGTCATTTCATTCATTTTATGTGTGATATTTTGATCTTTTCTCCAGCAATGTTCGTTTCTGCTGTATTAAGGTTTATTTCTTTCTAGTCTGAGGAGCCATAGCATATTTACAGCAAGTAATACTGTGAGAAGAATGGTCGTTCCGAGTTTGCTTCTTAACTGTCATTCTTGCAACTTAAAACATAGTCTTAAGTTGAAAATGATTTTAACTCCTTACAGCATACCTATGCTAAAAAGTTATTAAGGTTTCTCCTGTCTGTGTTCTGGCATGTTAATGGCAATTTTTAGTTACAGATTATTTATTATATGAACCAGTATACCAAACTCAGGAAGCTGCGAGTGTTTTGATCACAGTAAAGTGGTACAAAACTAAAGTAGCTATGGACGTTTTTTTTTTCTAGGATCGTATATTCTACTTGGAAACTTAAAATTTGAAAATTGGTATTTTATTGTTTATGCTTTTGATTCGCTGAAACTGGACAAGTTTTTATTTTGGACGTCCTTTTAAAGAGAGGCTTCAGCAGTTCTGACTTAAACTTCAAGATATCATTCCACTTTTCCTTAAAGATGAAAATCTGCAAGAACATATCTATACAGTAAAATGTATGTTGATAACATTAGGGTGCCGTACTTGAGCTAATAGAAAGAAACACTGAAAATATCAGTTAGCATAGGTAAGGTACTGTATTAGGAGAGCTTTCCTGTTTCTTGCATCACGACTGGCTTGGAGACTTCCTTGTGGCATCGTGTTGTGCCTTGGAGATATGTATAGAATGATTAGGAAAATGAAGTGGTGAGTAGGCGTATGACTCTTAGAGGGTTGAAAGAGAAATCTCCTAAATGATTGCAAAGAAGTTAGTCTGATAGTTATATATGGCCTCTGGGAATAGATAGAATTGTTTTCAGTGTTTTGAGAACAAAATTATGTTAGTCTATAAGCACTTACCAGCATAAACTTATAACATGCTAAAAACTGTATATTTCAGGGGAGGAAAGAAAAATTGTCTATAGAAATGGGTCAAATCCTGTACTCCTTGTTACTTTTCTTCTTTAGCCAAATACACTATTAATTTTGCATTGATTGTTGCATATTAATCTGTTGGCTAGGTTTTAGTTGATGAGTGTTGTTGTTTCCTCTGTTGTAAGATTCAGTAGCTTTAGAAACTTTAATGGTTTTGTAACTTTAGCCCTTCACGAAGGGACTGAAATTTAGATACCAGTTTATAAAAAGTAGTATTGTTTTAAAAAAAAATCCATAAGTAACCCATATGCAGACCTAATAATACTTTTAGAACGCCAAACTTCTGATCTTAGGTAAAACAAAGAATACATTTGCATTTCTATTTGGTTGTCATCTGATAAAATATTAGAACAACTCTGGTATGAACACGGCCTAAAACTTGAATTTTGTTTGTTGTCTGGTAATGGCGTGATTTTAGAAGATACACAGATCAATAAAGAAAAATCATTAGAAATTGAGCTAGTTCTGATGACTTACTTGTACAGTATTAAATACTCAGTGGTGAGTGCCATCTGTAATAAAGCTAGTTCTGGTTTTATATAGAGTGATGGCAGATTCTAGTCATGTCTGATATACTGAAGAAACATTGTAATAGAAATGGATTATAGAACCTAAATGTAACCGCTCTTAGCTGTGCTTGGTAAAATGAGCTAGTGGTTCTTTGTTCAGCAGGGACATACTGTGTTTCTATTTCTGTCACATCTCTGCTGCTTTCTTTGCCATTTTAAATAGGGTTTAGGCAAAGGTGATCAACTATTGGCTTGTTAACACAAGCCAATTATTATTGGGCATTATTCAGGCACCAAGGAACGCAGCACATTCAGAATTTCTGTTATTGTAGGAAAAGCAGTAAATTGCAGCCAGGCTTTTGTTTCATAGCTGACTGAGTAACGTTTGATAGTGGTATTTGGGTGCTGTACTGAGTAATGGCATCACAGTGCTGTAGCAAGAGACAGTAAACTAGATTTGGAGCAGCCTGTGGCAGGTTTTGTACCAGTTTTAGCCTAGCAGAATGGTATGGACGACTCACTCTTCCTTTGACATAATTGGATAGTGGATCGCATCTGTTGTAGTGTCTCACTGGTTTTGGAAAGGGCTGTTTCCATGTACCAGTCTCAGGACTCCTCTTTAGCCATTTCAACTTACTAAGCCACTGGAAAGCTAATTTATTCAAAATAAAATTGATAGATTGTTGTTCAGCTGGCTCAGCAAAGGGTCTGACAAGTGCCCTTGGCCATGATATATGGCCAAAAGCAAACACAGAGAAGGGACAGTGGGACTGACCCTTTTACCAGTAGCAATCTATCTAGTTTATTGTATTATCAGACCGCTGTGGTTATAGTTTTGGTCTGGTTTGTGGTTTAGCAGCAAAGAGGATAGGTATATTTAATGCAGTCTGTTCAAATGGGTGTAAAATGTGCTTTCAGCTGATAATTAGAAGGAATATTGGAAACACTTTTTGAAATGACTACTACTTGGCCTGCTTTTTTCCATTGGACAACCTGTTTTCTGAAGTCAAATGAAGGCATATACAAGGCAAAGATTGTAACATACAGAAAGAAGTAAGTGGAACTAGTGGAGATGTTTGTTTTTAATGGGATTTTGTGTAATGCATGTATAATACATTTTTTATTATAACTGAATTCTCAATAATAAGAGTGTAAAACCTTTAACTGTTGGAGAGCTTGATTTTAAATACGTACTCTGGATGGGGTAGTTCCTGCACAATACAATCTGAAAGGTAAATGCCATTTAAAAGTCCTTAAAATAACATTTTGGGTTGGAAGGTACTTGTTACAGTTTGTACGGTGGGACCCATGTGCATCACTATATTGTAGAACATTAGTCTAGAGTGGTAGAATATTCTAGGTTATTTGTGTTCTCAGGTTATTAAAAATTTTACTGTACTGCTATTTCTATGTAAGTGGTTCTCTGAAGCCACTAATCTAGAAATACGTTATACTTCCACTAAAATGGAGGAAAATTGTGCAACTTAACCAAATGATAAGTATATAAAACAATTAATCAATTGAACAGTCAAGCAGTATAAGCTGCATATTGCTGTAAAAATATTGCTCTTTTGGGCATAATGGAAATCTTTCATTTTTTTATGTGAGAAGTAGTATATTGGAAATATACTCAGTATTGCTGAATGATACAAAAGGAATTATGCCTTTTCTCTGGAGTTGTTCAATGCTCTAGAAATATGCTACTACCAGAATTTACTTGAAGAGAAAAGCTTAACTCTTGCAACTGTCGTGCTCACAGATGATATTTTATAGCAAACTGGTTACGGCACTTGACATCTTTTTATGATAATGAATAAGCGAAAATGTTGATTTTTGGCATGCGAAGAAAAAAGTAATTTGAAAAATATTTCACCATTGTTGTACTAGATCCTCAAATCTTGAGGGGAAACAATGCTAAGGAGTATCTCTTTGTATGGTATACGTGGAATGAGACCAAAAGTAGAGTGGCTTTAAGTTGAAAGGAACCTATAAGTTAGCTGAAAATAGAATAGTCAAGAATTTTAAGTCTTGACTAGAAGGTATTTGATTAGAATATTTTAATGACAGGCTGTAATGACATACCAGCATTGAAAGAAATGAAAAATTAAGTTTTCCTTAATGCTCCTTTCCTTAATAGAAGATATTTGAAAATGTCTTTGGAAATATTATATTGTTTTGCTATTGGACATATACTGTAGTATTTTGATTTGTTGTATTCTATATTGGTTTTACTGGACAGAAAGCCTGTTTACCTTTGCTTTTGGAGATACTTTGCTGTGCTGAATAGTTCAGGGTAGGTTTTCCTCTTAAAGTACTACTGTATTTTAACTTTTAAACTTTTGAATAGCAGTGTCATCTGGAGCTATGCATATGCTCTGTACCTTCTCATGCATTCCCTTCCCCCCCCCCCCCCCCCCGCCCCCCACTCCCCTTTTTTTTCCTTGGGTGTGGAGAGGGGAAAAAAAGAACCACCCCCACTCCCTTCCCCCACCCCCAGTGTAGGTGTCCTTTTTAAGGAGAGCACATCTAGGGACTAAATTGAAAAGCGTTTCATAAAATAAGGACTTGGGTTATCCGTAATGCTAGTCTTAATATTGCTTCAGTTAGTAAATGTTTTTATGATTTACAAAGCAGTCATATTCTGTTAACCATCCTTTGTGAAGAAGGTCTGGCAGCGCGCTAAATCTGTGCATAAATCAAAATGCCACTGTTACATGTCAGAAAGGTGTTAACTCATTCTGCCTGTTGAAGAAAAAAAAGTTTGAGTTGATTTCATCAAAAGACTCAATGTTGAATCATATCTTTTGTGTCCAATACAGATTTGCATCATTTGTTCTCATTAACTTAGCAGAAATGCAGTTGTATGTTTTGGTCCAGCTGATGTCAAACTATCGTGACAGGGTGATCCAGCACTGTATGGTCCAAGTATTAACAATTATGGTATTGCTGTGGAAGGATGTACTCAGTGTACTTCTATGCCCCGTAGGTGTAGAAGGTGGGCATTTATGCAGAAACCTGAAAGGGGTTGTGATGCGAGTATCTTGCTACAGTTTTTGACTGTTGTGTAAATTACATCTCCCTGTGCTTGGACTCTGCATCTGATGACTTAAATTTAGAATTAGGCAGCTATTTCTTCTTAAAATTCTGTGAAGTTGTTCAGAAGAGACTGGTTTATTCCTCCCCTGAAGGTTGTTCCTTGTGGACTGTGTGTGATGACAGTATAGATGAGTATGCCTATTGATGCATTATCTGCCTGTGTTGTTTTATGGTGTGCAAAATAACATCCATAAATTAGATTATTGCTAAAGTTTCTAATAACTGTGAATTATTACCAAAAGGGTAATACTGCCTTGTTGAGAGCCTAATTAAAATAAAAGCAGGAGATATTACAGGAGAGGCTGTGCTACTAATTTTGCTTAGTAAAGACCAAATTACCTGGTAGGTAAATACTGTCCATTTCATTATGACTGAATATTAGTAATCCTATTCTACTTTGGTAGCAGTTACCTTCCGGAAATAACTTTTGATCCATCCCCTTTCTTTTGTCTCTTCCTTCTCCCTTATTCTTGCCGCCCATATTTAGATTTATCAGTAGCATCTATCTTCGGACACTGTCGATTCTAGCTCCTCTGTCTTGAAGAATGCTCTGATTTTACATCTGTATTAAAGACATGGCTGCACAGCCCTATTTAATTGCAATGAAAATTTTTTCTTGCATTGATATTCGGTAATCCTTCATGTGCGGTAAACTCTTCTGTAATAGGCAGTAGAAACAAGGGCGTTGTCAGTAGTGGAGATGCAGGCTAATAGTTCCATGTTAGCAACCACTACTGAGTAATCATAGAAAGCTTAATCAGGACCTTTTTTTTAAAAAAAAAAAAAAAAACTGTTAAGAAAGACTAGGTGACACACTTTTTCAGGGAAACTATTCATATCTATGGAAGTAGACTTGATCACTTAATGCTGGATATGGTAAAAGGCTGGAAAGGGAGAAAGCAAATACTTTCCCTGTGTTTCTGTCATTGACTGTTCCTTGGTTAGAGGTGCAGTTTCCTTTGTAGTATTATAAAGGTGTGGGTTTTCTTTTTTTTTTTTTTTTTTGAGCTGCGTTGTTATGCTTCTTAGGGGTTTCCTCCCCACAAAAATGTGAAGTCCCAAGATCATGTTAGTCATAAATTCAAGTTCATAAAGCAGTTGCTGAACTGAATTTTTTTTGTTCTTATTGATGGAAGGAGGGAAAAGTCAAATGTTAATTTACTTTCTCAGAAGAAGTTTCCATAGTAGACCAATCAATTTTATTTGAAATGATTAATTCAAAGAGTAAAGCAGTATTGTACCCTTGAATAACGTTGCTAGGAAATACTCTGTTAATATAATTCTATTTTTCTTAATGCACAATGCTTATAATCTAACTTGGGCATGTGATAACGTGTGCTGTATGAACTGTGGTGTGCAAACTCAAGCTTAGAAAAATGGCTATTGAAGGCCATAGATAAACTAGTGAGTGGGCACATTGAGTTCTTGAGGGAAGTGTATTTTCTTAGGGATAAGAGATGAGTACGTAGCCCGTACAGAAGAACTGAAAAATTTAAAAGAAGAATTTTAAAAGAGCATGTGAGTATCAGTGATCTTGCCATTTGGTTTAGGTGGCTCTAATGAGGGAAACTTAAAAACTGCGATGTGCTTTGGCGATTCAGTTGTTCTTCAGAGTAGCTGAAAGCACCTGGGTAGCTTGACTCTAATGGATAGTCATCTAGTGCTTATGCTTTTGCCAACCATATTTAACTGTTTGCAGTTCTGTGTACAGTATACCTAGCTTAAAGATCTGTTCTAAAACGCAAAATCTTCTAAGAAATACTCTGATTTCTTTTCAGTAGCATTTATTCTGGCATTTTTTTGAAAACTGCCCTAGTGTCTAGTCATGAAAGAAGAATTTACTTCGCGCACATTTGTATGTATTTGGGACCTTAATTTTTCTTTGCATGACCAAAGCATGTGAGACTCAAGCAGCCTCAAGAATTAAAAATTTGGGGACTGTGTAGTTTCATTAATAGTGGCTTAGATTTAAAAATCTGTTTTTCCTGTTTTATTGCCATTAGTTGAGAGAACCATAGCTTTTTCAGGGAACAAGACAAAGCTTGCCTTGTCTGAAAGGTAACTGTTAGGTTAATAGTCTATTTTCAGGAATAAATTTGATGTAATTAAAATGCTGTTTTTCTCCCTTTTTTGTGTGCGTGTGTGTGAAAAATGGTCATATATCTGCAAATAGTAGTGACAGACTATTTTTGTCTGTATGCGCTTTCTGCAAGCGACTTTCACTGCATGTCTTTTTGCTTGCAGCTTTAGAACGATGCCGGAGCTTTTCTTACTAACCGTTGATAAATCACCTGGATCTGTCCCTTGACTGCCAATACTTCCAAGTGGCTGTAGGATCTTTAGTTCATTAAAGATTAGCGGAAGCCTCCCAGAAGTTCTAAACAACTTTCAAAAGTTGAAGGGAGATTTAGAAAACTTTGTAGAAATGTATAGCTCCCACCTTCCTTTTGTTTGTTTCTTTTCTCCTCTCTTCCCCCATCACTTAATCTTGTATGCATGCTTTGAAAGGCTGAAAAATCATATCAAAATTTTGGGGTTTTGCCTTTGTGTTGCACGGATTAGAACTGTTATCTAGCAATACCTCATATTGCACATTAGAGACTTTGTGATATATGTGATGTTTTATTACTTTACAGCATGCAGTGATACTGTCACATTTTTTTTACATCCTACTGCTGTCCTTGAAATGAATGTATTTTAAACCACTGCTGTTTTAGGTGAAGCAAGATTGTGATTTCAGAATTTAATTACTTTATATCTGTGTATGGTTTGGGATTTTAAGATGCTGCTGATGTTTTAATCTGGGAATGGCAAGTATCAAAACTAATGTTTGTTCTTTGCGTTTCAGGATGGGGAATCTTAGTGTGCAAACCTTGGTATGCTAATTAGTAAGAGATTTGGACTGAAGAAGCAGCTATGACTTCCCCCCCCCCCCCTTTTCTCTTGTGACTAATACTGGCTTCCATTTTGAACAAGAGTATTTTGGTAATGGGGAACCATTTAATAGCTCTCATGTGATAGCATAAAATGATGCTGTAAGTATCTCAAGCCAGCAAATATTTGGAAACTTCTTGAGCTGAGAATTACTACTTGGGTTGTTTCAAGGAATCACCTCATATTTAGAAAGTGAATTACTTGATGACTGCCTGACTCTCTGGAGGGCTATTGGAGGAAGTGCATTTTGATATCTGTTTCTGAAAATAATACTGGACTGTAGTCTCTTTTTTTTTCTTTATAAAATGCTTTTTTTCCTTCCCAGAGGAATCAGTTTCTCTAAGTTTGAATGGCAGTCAGTTGAAGATATGGTGATATCATGAAAAAACTCAATCCATAATTACTGTACCCTTTTTTTTTTTAAACTACCACTGTCCAAAGAGCTGCTTTTTTTTTTTTTTTTTTTTTTTCTCCCTGAAGTGGTCTTGGGAGGGTATGGAGGATGGGTGCCCTATCTGTAATTAGAATTTTAAAATGTGTATACTCATTGTGCTGTGATAGTTAAATATACAAATACTCTAAAAAATAATGATTAAACCTTCATTGATGTAGGATGTTACTTATAGTCTATATTCGTCCTACAGTTAATACATTATTATATTGTCTACATAGAGAAAGAATAGCATTAAATTATTTTGCTCAGAAAGAAGAGATTAATATTTGTGTGCTACGGAGAAACCTGATGACGTCCTATTAGGCCTGAATTGGTAAGGTGTCCTTTGTAGGCTGGCTTTTTTTGTGGACAGCATAAAATGCTAGAATTATTTTCTTAACTACATCCTGGGTATTAAGATTTGTATGTACTTATTTGTGAGAAAGCTGCGTGGATAATGACTTAGAGGAGTACTTATTTCTCTATCTCACTACTGCAAGGGTGGTAAAGGTTGCTTAGGAGCTAGTCATTGGAGTGTGTGTTTGCTGTGTGTAAACTGAGTGCTGAGCTTGATTATCTAATTGTCAGCACTTACACTTTTTTATTTTTGTTAATGTTTGGATTTTTTTGAATATATATGGGTCTTCTAACTTTTTGGAGTTGATTGTCTGGTAGAATTGTGCAAAGTTCTGCAAATCAAGTGAGTTCTTGTTAAAGCTTTTCTGACTTTTTTTGAAGGACTGAAGCACAAGAAGACAAGGTTGCTGCTGTTTCAATAGTGGAATGGTTAGAAGGTGTTTTCATCGTATTTTTAGCCCTGCAAATGCTCTAGCTATGTTCCTAGGCCATCCCTTACCACGTAAGTTAAATTCCCAAGTAGCTGATTACTGCTCATCCTGTGGTCCATCATCAGTCTCTGAACTTACCTTTCCTTATTCCCTCCCTGCAGCTAAGACCTCCAGAAAAGGAGTTTTAGTAGTTTGTTTCTTAGGAAGTATATTTTACTAAGATCAGCTACAAGAAGTGCTTACATACTTTCTATTTTTTATTCTTTCTTGTTTTCCTAGTGGGCTGTGTATTACATCAGGTTCTGCGGTTTTGGAGTAGTTCTTGCACTTGATACATAAAGTCTTAAGTTCATTCATGTAGTAATAAATTTTATGTTCTGTAATTAATATTTTTGGCAGACACCTATGTCACAGGAATGAGTTGGTAGCAGCTCCTAAAATGTTTGTGTTAACCGTCTAGAGAACTGTAGGAAAAATGACATTCTAAAACCTTTCTTATAATTGAATCAAGTGGGCTGCTTTATGTTAATCCATCTTTTCT
Source organism: Struthio camelus (assembly GCF_040807025.1). Lineage (NCBI taxonomy): Eukaryota > Metazoa > Chordata > Aves > Struthioniformes > Struthionidae > Struthio > Struthio camelus. The sequence continues at coordinate 11,000,967 of NC_090952.1, read as the reverse complement.
TGGAAAAACTTCCCAAACTTGCAACTGAACTTTATCCAAAAAAAAGGATTTTTTTTTTTGTGGTTTGTTTTTCTCTTGATCTTTGAATCTAAGGGGAAAATATTTTTTTTTCCAGATGCATCCTAAAATAAATTACAGGAGTAAATATGTTAACATGCATAGAACGAAGGTTTAAAAAAAAACTGATGTGGTTTTCCTCTATTATCACTTGTCTCTACTTTTGAACAGCAATCAAAAACCATGGCTCTGATTGCCGGTTCATTTTGGGTTGCTTGCAAGACTAAATTCATAGCATTTAATGATCTAGGATTTTCATACCCTAGGGCAAGATTATAGTAAGTGGAGGTCAAGCTGAACAACCACCAGACCTAATTTACACTCGGATAAAAATGTTCCTGTCTAACAATTAAATTCAATGCTATTGCCTCTTTCCCTAACTTTTGCTAAATCCTGGTTTATATTGTTTCGAGACCAAGACAGTCTGATGCCAAGTAAAGATTCTCCAAATAGAATATCGGTCTCAGCCTTCTAGTTTATGAAATTGTACAGAATCAGGTATTAATATTAATGGCACACGGCATGCTTGTTCCGGAGGGGATATGAGACTTAATCCAAATAGAACATTTTCTGAACATATAAACTCTTCTTGATACAGAGTCTCTTAAGAAAGCAGCAATCAATAAAGAGTTACTTTTTCAGATCAGTTGATTTATTAGTAACCTGTGTTTTAACTGCCTACATAATAAGATCATGACCAAAATAATGAGAGGTTTTTCAGATAGGTTATGTGAGGAAGGAAACCTTACAGGTTACTCTGATACTTAGTGTAACTTACTACCCTTAAAGGTGCATTTGTGTAAATGAAAGATGGTAATAAGTTTCAGTTGAAGTGATGTGATACCTACTCATTATGTGTAGCTATTTTGTCCGGTAACATTAACTTGCAGTTGCATGCAAGTACAGGAATTCCATTTAAATTTCTGAAAATTTCAAGTGTAAACCAATTTGAAATATGGGATTGTACTTAGAATCCTGATTAACAAGTAGTACAACAGCATGAAAATTTTATACTGCTGTTTAATTGTAAAAGCAATTCTAAATATTAAGTGGCTTTTTGAGTAAGCAGAACGCAAAGTTGGCATTTTGTGTTACTAATGTGAAGAGATTAATGTAACATAGTTTTATTGCTGATCCAGTGTTCTTAAGAAATCAGTGCTTTGGGCATTAACATGAAAAAAATTTGCTACTTGATGATACTTCAGAATGCCAGGTTATTATTATTTTTATTAAGGTATTTTAAATGTGTATGAATTCTAATCCAGTTACTTCATTGTTAGTTTCTTCCCTTTCCTTATATATAGCCAGTCCTGTAAGAACAGGTGATACTTGATTGATTTTAGGGGACCTTAATTTCAGGATCTGTGAAGTAGCTCTAAGTAGCAAGTGATTGTGCAGAATTTTTACCACACTAAAAACCTTTTGCTTGCCATTAAATTTTATGATTACATGTTAGAATCCTGAGTGGTGATGACAATCTATTGGTAAAAATCCTTTTTGAGAATAACGTATGTTAGCCATAGTAAGAGCAGAATCTGCTGAATTCAACACAGGAATACCAAATAATTATGTAATTAATGGCTAAAGAATAAAATTGAAGAAGTGCTGCTCTTGAATAACTAGTTATAACAACCAAATAACTTAATACAGCGAGTTTAACTAAATTTCATTTTTGTATTTCAGAAATATAAATACACGGTTTAGAGAAAGTATATTGACTGTTACTCAAGCATTACAATTTTTAAGTGTACAACATGAGGAAAAGGAGTAGAAAGATCAAAGCAATCTAAAAGAGGTGCTGCCTGTTTTAAATAATCCTTCTTCTGTCTTTTCAAAATACTTAGTTTCTCTACCTTCTTGCAGTTAATAACTGTAAGGTGAGATTGAAAAAGAAAAGCCCTGTATGCTTAACAGTACTCCTGTGTTTTCAGCTGTTGAGTTATCCATTTCTGATTTGAGAGGAATGTGGGGAGATGGGGAATATATATTCATACAACACAGAGGAAGAGAAACCTTCGTTAAGAGTAGCAGTGCAGTTAATTGTGAAACCACGAAAACTGTTGAGGAAAACTTGGTGACAGACACAGAACTTGCAATCTAGCAAATTCTTATTGTAATAATTAAAAGTAATTTCAAACTGATAACAGTCAAATATGATCTTCAGCTGAAAACCACAAGAAGATGATACAGTTTAGATTCTAAATCAAAAGCTGAAACTACAGTGGGCGACAGGTTTTTTTTTTTTTTTCATGCCATTGTTAGACAACTACAGCTTTTGATAGATGTCCTCTCGTGACTCTTACCATGGCAGTTGACAGTTTTCTATCCCTCTGCTGGAGGTTACCACCCATGTAAAATAAGTCAGCTAAGTGGGATTTGTCAGCTCTGCAACTTCTACTCATTTGCGGTTCAGGATATTGACTTTAATTGTCAGTGAATATGAGTTGTCATTAGTAAATCTGATTGTAAACTAGAGCATATGAAATGTGGAAACACGTTTGTACTCACTCTCCCTCTCTTTTTTTTCTTTTTTCTTTTTTTAAATAGGATGATAATTGGTATAGTTAGGGGAGGTATTTTGTTCGTTTGCTTGATCTCTTTTCCCCCAGGTAGTATCCTGTCAAAAGTCTTAGGAACGGCTTGTTGAGCAGTAAATGTCTTTGAATTTGTCACGCTAGATCACAAGTACTAAACTGTCGTGCAAATTAAAATATAGTTACTGTAAATACAGTCAACACTAATGGAATGTTAATTTACCTTATTTACTGACCACCTTTGTAGTAGGAAAAAGTGGTTTGTTGGTATGCCTTGTGCTGAAGGAATTCATAAAGTATGGCAAATAAAAAGGATGTTCTTTTTATGTTTAAGGTATGGTGAAAATAACAGTTCAGACGCTTTGCTCATGCCCAAGATTACATTTTTGTCTCAGCTGCTTAAAAAAAAATCCTTTAACGTGAGATTCTTTCATCTGCTGAGGTGAGCGTATCTGTAAATGACTGGGACTGTGGAGTCCCAGAAGTCTTGAGTTTCATGAGTCTGCTGAGCGTTTCATGGAATTTAAAGAGTATGGCGGCAATTCTCTGAATTCAGTTAAATGGCACTGTAGGGTACACCCAGTTCCAGATTTTCTTTCTTGGAGTGGGGGAAGGGGGAGGAATCACAGCACATGTAGCTTGTTTAAGAGACATCTGGCACTACTGCTCCTTTTATTTATTTTTCTCTCTTTTTTTTTTTTTTTAAATAAGAAGCTGAAAGTAACTAGGTTACCAGTAGAGCTTCTGCTGTCTTGCTGAACTAATAAGTGCTGAAATTGTGTTTTTTAAAATATTTTCTAGGTATTTAACTGAAATATTTACTGCAAAATCTGATACTTGCATGATGTAACCAGTAAATTTTCAACAAAATAAAAATTTAGCTGTAGGCTGTAACTGCCTTTTGAAAGAGGAGAGCGTTACTAGTTTTACTTACATTATGAACATATTCAAGACCCTGCATCTAAAATGGGTTTAGTTTTATGACAGGGTTCCTTCCCCCCTCCCCCTCCACAGTTAAATGAAGGAACCTAATATTTAATTTTGGTAGTTTTAACAAGCTCTACATTTCATATTTTAGATCTGTGGAATGGATGTGCTGCCTGAGATGCCTAACGCATAGTATTTGAGAGACTTGTGGGAAGGTATATCAAAAAGAAGAGTCTTAACTGACCTTTGCTTGAAAATATTTTTTACACACCGCTAGCTTCTCATTATTTGTCAGCTTACACATTAAAATGAGCTTAATCTTTAAAAATGTTTTTGACAATTTGAGTATTTTTTTCTTCATGTTAGCTTTTATAAAACAGGCATAGCACGTTACAGCTCTGCCAGTTGGCATAATTCATTACCTGCCACAAATAAGCAATTACAGAGTTCAGAGAACTTACTGATTTGAATAAAGCCAATATTTTTGCAATGTTCTTAGGATGTATGCAAGTGGCCAAGGTAGTTTTCTGTGGATGTTTAACAGACTTCAGTAGCTAACTCCAGGTCTCCATAAGTGAGCTTTCAGCACCAGTCTTTTCTCCCATGCTTCCATAAAGGTTTGTTTGCTCTCGCGCTGTCTCATGCTCTCTCCCCTGTTTTAGGATGAATAGTTAAAAAAGGAAGAGAGAAGGCGTTTTGGACTTGATAGTTTTATTTTTGTTTTTAAATTTGGTCAGACTCATTAATGGATCAGACTTCATTAATGGTTTATTAGCTTTCTGCATTGTGGCTATATTCAGTTCTCTAAATTGTGTAGAGGGAAAGCCATGTTGATCACAATTGCTGTTTCATATGAAATTAGTATTCAGTGCTGCAAATTTCTGAACAAATCAAGTGAGATTTTAGCCCAAATGTTATGAGGGAGAACGGGAACAAATGTTGGGTATTAAAAATCTAAGTTATGACTGATGATGTATGGGGCACAGATGTTCTGAGGTTGGCAGAATGACAAGAATAAATTTTTAATCCAAAGGATAAGATTTTATCTCTCTTTCTTCTGGTTTAGAGGTGAAAAAACTTCCAAATACATGAGTGCTTGCTTGAATCTTATTTTACTTAATTATTTAGACTGATTATTTAGATTGATCTTTGAAAGGGCCCTAAGCCACTTTTGACAGCTAAAACCAAAGGCTTTCATACTACTTGGTTTGGATGCAGCATGATACTTCTTCCTTCTTTCTTAAATGTTCCTTTCCAATTTCAATGGCATAGGTTTGATTGTGTCATTTAATTGCACTCTGGAGGAGGGACTATATACTATGTACTACAATAGCATCAGCAAACAGTCAAATGTTAGATACCTCAAACAAGGGAAAACCCCATAAAATAGATCTCCTGAGGAGTGGAAAGCAAAACTTCTCAAGCGTATCTTCTGCGCTGGTAGGCCTGCCGCTTGAGTTGCGGTGGGGAGGTGGACAGCTACTGTTGGTTATTTACCTCTGTGTTTGTGTAATGGCAATTTTGGGAGCTTCACTGTAAAAAAAAAAAAAAAAAAAAAAAAAAATTTATACTGCTGTTGTGCATCTCATAATGACAGTAGTTATCTGACTGAGAGCCTGATAGAACAGGAAAGCATGTTGTGCAGGGGTGCAGAAGCTGCTATGTTTCTGCAGGTCGTCCCCAGTGAATCTCAGAAAGTGATGCCTTCTCTCTAGTCCAGCACTGGTGAGCTGTGATAAGGCCTGTTACTCAAAGGAGAAACAGGGCAGGGGGAAGTAGAAGGATGGAGTGTGAAGAGAAGGGAGCATGCCAAGAGCTCAGCAAATATGAGAAAATTCAGAGCTTGTCTTCAGAGAATTTGTGGATGCCTCCCCTGCAAATCAGGGGTACCTACTTGGTGCTGCCCTCTTTTTCCTTTTCAGGAGATACATTTGGGTGTATGTAAGTGCGAGGAGGAAAAGTTCGTATGACAGCTCTCTGTACTGGTGAAAGCTTCTCTTAAGATCTATTTTGTCCAAATCTTACATTTTCCTGCATGATACGTTCTATATTTTAATTGCAAGAAAGTCAAAGTGCTTGTACAAATGAGCGGTGAGTTAGACTCAGCCAACATATTGGTCTTTTCGTTTTAGAGCAAGGCCAGGAGAGACCAGTAAAACTTAACCCTGTCTGCTGTAGGTGAGGTCTTGATGGGTGGAAAACAGCTACCTGGTATATCTGGGTAGGTTGCGGATTAGCTTGTCTGTAGATCAGATGCATTGAGTTGGTTCCATGCAGACTGGTTTGATTTCCCCACCCCTTCTTCTTTAGATCCGGTCAGACTAATTGTTTGTCCTGTGCTTACTCTTTTCTGTTTGTTTCTGTGCTGAGCTAGTTTCTTCACTTTTCATCTGGAAGCAGTTCAGCCGTTTTTATGTAGTGTGAAGCTTCAGCTAATAAACTCTGGATCTCAGCTGACAGTACACAGAACCAAACTGATTTTTGCTTCTCTCTCCCTACCTAAGAAAGCTTGGGATCGCAATAGAGAGAAACTGGACCCTTCAAAGGACTATCCAAAATACGTTATGACCTGGGCTCATATGAGCTGACTCTGGAAGATATGCTTGAGAAGTTTTGCTTTCCACTCCTCAGGAGATCTATTTTATGGGGTTTTCCCTTGTTTGAGGTATCTAACATTTGACTGTTTGCTGATGCTATTGTAGTACATAGTATATAGTCCCTCCTCCAGAGTGTATAATCAGAGGCAGTTGTTTTTAGATAGCCCTAAGCAAAGATGTGTACACAAAACCCTAGTGATCTGTTTGCCTAGAATTTTCAGAGAAGAAAATCTATATGGTGGGAGGGAAAGCAGAGACTCCCACTAAGTGAGGTAACTTGCAGGCTCACATTAATCAGTAGAAGAACAAAAAATAGAACTTAACAGATGCAATATTTTGTCCGTTGGAAAACGGTACCTCTGTGGAGTGTATTGAAGCAATTTATCACTGTTGGCTGCCCATTTGAACAATGCTAGTTTTATTCTAATCCTATCTTTACTGTGTAGCTGGTTACCTGCTTGCTATGGACAGAGTGTGTGTGCATCTAATCCATATGTCTTACAAGAGTGAAAATCTTGAGAGGAAGTGCAGAGGCATGAGGAGAGATGCATTGATCTATTCCATGGTTTAGTTTGGAAATTTTGGGCGGTTAGGCAGCTGAGAGGTATGTTTGCATTTTATGCCAAACTAACTAGTACTCATCTTTTTGTCCTTTTTAATTGTGTGAGTGTCGGTGAGGTGTTTTGTTTTTGTTGTTTTTTTTTTAATCTTGGTTGTCATCCGACTTGGCTTTTATTCTTCCTAAGAGCCTCATTTTCCACACAGTCAAACTGCAACATCTGGAAGCCATCTCTTCTTTGGCAGGGAAAAGATGTGACAGATAAACTGAGGTGTAGCTTCTACTTCTGTTACTCTTTTATTTTCTTAATTTATTCATTTGTTTCATTAAAGGAAAGACATCCAAAACCAAAACTGTTTAGATATATGGGAATTTTAGGTGTGTGTTTTTTATTTTTAAGAAGGATGAGTAAGGAGAATATTGTTGGATAACATCATTACAATTAATATAGGTAATTTTCCTTTAGTAAGGGTGATAATTGATTCATTTTGCAGTGTTTTGTGATACTTGATTAATCATTTTAAACCTGGATGTTACTGCACAATATAAATTAGTAAATATATATAAAAATTCCTTACATGTTTTAAACCATAATGTATTTATATTACAAAATATTGCATTTATTATGTTAAGGATAGTGACATCACTGATATTACTTTTATGAGTAATCATGTAACTGAAGCACTCTAGCAAACTCTTTTCCTTTCAGGATAGTTGTTGCACATGTTTACTCAATAAAACCAGCAGGAGCCCAAACAAATTTTTAAGGACAGGGGGACTATTTCATGGCTAAGTTGAGATTAGTAGAGTTGGGGTGCTACAGAGGTCCCTGCGTGTTGTTCTTTTTCAAGTCTTCAGGCTTACTGTGAAGTATAAACATTCATTTAGGATTTATCCTGCCTTTTTTCCAGGTGCGCGCGTGTGTGTGTGGTTTTTTGTTTGTGTGTGTGTGAGATAAAACCTGTTCAAGCTCATTAAGCTGTGATACTATTTTGCTCCTCTGTTTCTTCTGTTCCTCCTCTTCTTCGTCGGTGTGTGCATTGTCTTCAGGGACCTATGTTCTTTGTGTGTTTTGCCCTTTTCCTGGCTGGTGTCTTTCTGAGGGCTCCCTTAGACAAACTCTTGGCCTAGATGGATTGTTCTGGTGGTAACCAGCATAGATTTGTTTCTTTCCTGAAAGCTAGTAAGAAGCAAATTGTTAGTTAATGTGTAATCTCCTATGTAATGAAAATGTAGTAAGCCTTGTGAAATGTATGAAGGGGAATGCTTTAGAGAGGGGCAACCAAGTCCAGGCAGATGCCTGATGACTGTTGGCAGAACATGCTGTCTTGCAGAATTCCCAACCCCGTGCTCCTTGTGGGTTGTAGATGAGATGTTTACCTGAAGGGCTGCTTCTAGGCATCTGCAGCTAGCCAGTTGCAGAAGTGGAAGCCCAGTGGAGGTAGCACAAAGTTTGGGCCTTGCTACTTACTGCTTTTTTGAGAGACATAGAAGAACAGGACATAGGCCTGTATGTTGTGACCCTTCCCAAGAGAAGGGTATGAACATATAGCAGCAACTCTTTCAGGGGCTCAGGTTTGCCATTTCTCTCCCTCTTGGTAGGAGCAGTAGTCAGAAAAATGGATCTCTGGGATTACCCGCTCTCATTGTAATTCCTTCCTCTGTGGCAGCAGAACTCTGCCCCTGCTGTTGATGCCTTGACATTACAGCTAACCAACGTAATGTGAACTTTGTCAAAGGGATGGATTGCAGCCGACTCTGTTATGTTTTTTCTAGTGATTTGTGTGACTTCAGGATGAGCTGATTCAATTGGCTGATCCAATGAAGAGGCAATCATGAAGGGCGGTGAGGGGTAAAAGTTTTCGTTTTCAGAACTTTCTTTCGGTTGGGTCAGTTGTGTGTTAGAAGAGAGAAAGGAGCAGAAACTTTCCTGTGTGCTTGGGGAGTGGGAAGGAGGGCTACCACTTTCAGCAGCAGCAGCCCACAGTTAGAATATTTCAGCTGTGTCATAAAAGCACGTTTTGAGATGGCTCTTCCCCACTTGGTTCATGCAACAAGTTGGCTGATTAAAGAGCAAACATCATGAACATTGAATAGAGAGGGGGCTGGGGAGTAAAAATAGTATAGTGTGATGACACGGTGTCAGTGGCTGCCATAACATTGCTTTTTCATCCTTTAAAGGATGAAGACCAAGTGAGATGTGTGGACAGAAGTGCTGGGGGGGCAGGGTGAGGAGTGGGGGGAGAAGAACTGGAAATGCAGAAAGCATTAATTGTGAGGAAAGATGTTGAAAAGGCAAGACCTGTATAAATTAGGTCATTTAGGTTCTTTATGGGACTGTTAACTGTTCAGTGACTTTGGCACCATGGACTGTTGTTACTGTGTGTAAAGACAGTCTTGCTGTTCATAAACATGGAAGAATGCGGAGTGATGATGTCTATTGCAGGTGCTCTTGTGAAGGAATTACAAGACTTATTTGTTAAGCATACGGCACAGAGATAACTGTGCGCCTCAAGGTTTTAATTGCATTACTGTTCAGTTTAGTCTTGATTTACACTATCATAATGTGATCAAAACTGATGATATGGTTATAACTAAATCATATTAAAATGCAGTTGTTACAATAGAAAATGCAATATGAAGTATTTTTTCTATATTTTACTAAAATTACAGAATTACTTGAAAGCTTGATGGCAATTGAAATATGAGATTCTGCAGTATTGCTAGAAATAACGCACTCTTTCAGGCCTGCAGGGAATGTGTCATACACTTGCTCCAAATCTCACTTAAAAATTTACTGTATAGCCTTGCTCTAATATAAATGCAAATGCAATATAAGAAGCATATTTATTACTTGGAAACTCCTCCCACAACTGTATTTTTTGAAACAAAAGTTTAGACATACTCTAGTCTGTGTCTCTGAGAAAAGGAGTGTGGGACATAATATAGTTTATATCGGCTTTCTCTGATAGAATTGGTAAAGGAAAATGTTTGAAAAACTTCGACTCCTTGATTTACATTTTCTCCAGCTAACATTTTAACTGTTGTTGCTGCACAATTGGTTCTGAAGCATCAGCACTTCATCCTAAAATTATTTATTTATCCATGAATGAACTCCTTCAACCGTTACCATTTCTATAGCTCAGTGCATTGCAGTTTTATAAGTCCTCATCTTCTGAATTGAAGTGGTGAGGTCCTTGTTTTTACAGATGTGACACTGAATTACCAGGAAAAATCAGTTCATATCTGAGCTGTCACCTTACATCTCTTCCATCTTTCTCCTGTCCCTGCAGCCATTTTTAATCTTTGCATTTCTGCCTTGCCCGTTACTGATTTGCCTTATAAAACTTCATATAATTGACTCCAAGCAAAAAAAAAAAAAAAGAAAAAAGAAAAAAAGAAAAAAAAACACACCAAAAAGCACTTACCTGAAACTCTTTCCTGTGAACTTGTTAAATAACTCAAGTTACTGTATTTACGTGAGTGTATGAAATGCAGGTTTCTGGGACAAATTTCCTAATTCTTTATATATTTTGTGTGTGTGTGTGTGTATATATGTATGTATGTATATGTGTGTATATATATGTGTGTGTGTGTATATATGTGTGTATATATATACACATATGTGTGTGTATGTATATATATATACACACACTGTATTTTAACAAAGGCTGCTGGATGAATAGCATTAATGTTTGTTTAGACTCTTTGGTGCAAATAATAAAATTGTCAGGAGATGAACAGCGCTCAGCAGCTGTTAATCATTTTATGTGTTATTGTGTGAATTGTGCTGGTGTATTTTTTCAAAACTTTTGACGCCACACCTAAACTACTTATTTATGTATTGGGGGAAAAAATGCTCACCTTTTAAATCAGTTTTTCTGTGGAGATGCATTCTATTTCTTTACAGTGCTTTGTGCTTTGCTTTTCTTTTTCCCCCTTCCCTAAATCAGTCAAAATACTTTAAACCGTTATGTTTACGATCAGCTTACGATCAGTTTACGATCATATGAGATTGGTCGTTTTGGACTCCTTTTGCTGTTTTGTTTTTTAAGTATTATTTCATTAATATTTGGTTAATAGAAACTTTAAATAGAAAGATACAATAAAGGGATGCATTATCTCTATTAAAATATATTTTGAAGTTCTGCTTCCTTTTTTTTAGAACTGTATGCTGAGGGTGGTCATACTACAGCTGCCAGATGCATTTCTGTCTTTAGAAAGAACACTCATTGAATCAAAAACGTATATGCGTTTATTTTGAACAAGAGGCAGGAATCTTCTGATGTCTGTATAATTTAAATACAAATCTAAAGGAAATGGGACACAATGTTATTGCTGTTTTAGCAATCTATAATAAAGTTTATTGCATAGAAATAACTAGGTCAACCTCTGGATGACCTGTCTTTTGGAGTTTCTTCAGTTAGCTTTAGGCTAGAGCTCCACCTTGTGATCTTTCAGCAGGATACATTTTCTTTTTTAAAGTTAATAATTTAATTATGATTTCACAGAGTTGAGTGACTTTTTGAAAGTTTTCATAAACTTACAGAGAAATTTCAATATCTTGTTTGGGATATTTAAACTTGGAATTGTGTGAACATGCAAACAGGCAAAAAATCTGAAGAGGAGCTGCTTTTTATGATGCATCCGTTTTAGTTTAGACAGATTTAACAGCTATTAAAAGAATGTGCTTATTAGAGCACATCAATGGATAATTTAGACTGGTGCTGTTTGGAATGGCATCTGCAAGAGTTTTTCTTTCTTCTTTCATGTGATAAACTCGCATGTATTGTAAAAGTTCTAATAGGATGCGTATATGGAAAGTTTTCCTTTTTCTCCTCAGCTTTCCATACCTGGCTCTTGGAATGAATCATCAAGTATGTGCATGAAGAGGACATGGCTGACAGTCTTTGTAAATTTCCAAAAGGCATTTGCTGAGATGAAGGATAATAGAGAATGACCAATGACAGTCTCTTCCAATATTAAAACTAGAGAACAGCAAATAAGATCAGGAAGTGATAAATTGAAAGCAGAGAACATGCTGCTTTGCAGCATGCAAGTACGCTGTGGAAGTTCCTGTGTGGGATATCATGGATGCTGAATATTGGATTTGAAAAGTAATTGAAAAAGTAGTATTCATGCAGGGGAAAAAAATATTGAAATATTGATTAGAGGCTATAAAATACAAAGACAGTCTGTTTGGCTTAGGAAATGCCTGAGTTATTTTTGGATACTGGGAGAGTATTCAGGGAAAACCTCGCTATAAGAACAAAGCAAATGTGTTCTTCCCTGGGCAGCTTCTGTTGGCTGTTTGCCATTATCGTTTCTATAGCTGAGTGCATCACAACTTTAGATACTCTTTATGTAATACTTTTAAAATTATCTTTCACAGGGATTAACAGGAAGGAGTTTTTGGTCATTGCTGGGGCCTGGACTTGATGCAGGAGAACCCTTCCTATTTTACCTCACGCATTCTTGGAAAGCATTTATCTGTAACTCTGATTTTTTTCATCACATCAGTATATAGGTTGTTACAGTACGTTATTCACGAAAGCTCATGAATTCTGGGAGTTTTATTATGGTACTCATGAAGGTCAATTATCGTCTTCCTTCAAGAAAAACAACTTTTGAAACTTAAATCTTAGTAGCTGAACTCTTCAGCATCTAGCAACAACTTGATATTTCTCTCATGTTTTGTATGAAGTGATTATACCTGAATAATGTCTTATTTTCTTTTCCTGTTTGTTGCTTGTCTTAAGATGAATGGTCCTTACAGGAGATGCAAGTTGGTATAAACTGCAGTCAGCTAGTTTTTATCAAGTGATTTATTTGACTTATTTGATGCAGAGAATATGTAACTTAATCATTTGCCCGTCTTTTTTCCTGGTTTATCAGTTTTTTTTCTTTAAAATGTTTCTGTGATAGTACAAAACTGTTTTTGAGAACTATTTTTCTGAAACTTGACAGGTACTAAATTTGATATTTCTCTATGGAGCTAAGAATATGTTCTAATTCTTTCTGTGACTGAACAATTGGTTAACTGTCTTTGTGTCTCTAGACCTTCAAGTTTTATGGAATATGTAACTTGATTATTGTAAGTAGGTAGTATTAATGAGCTATAATACTGAATTTTCATGTAAGCTTCCTAATCATCAGTTTAGCAGTTGTTCGTGTCACTTTTCAACATCCAAAAATGTAAACTAGAACAAGCCAAATAATAATATACTGGTAGTCAGGTTGAACTTGATGCTGAGCATTGTGGCTTGCACTGGGATAGAATCACAAGCATACGTCAAAAAGGACTTGTTTGGCTTGGGCTTTTTTCACTAGGGTACGCTTCTGAGCTTCTCAGCAGGCAGTAGCCTGATGGCCAAGATGCTCTGTGGGATTTCCAAGTTCAAGTTGCTGATTTGCATCAGAACAAATCTTAGAAAAAATCTTGGCCCTGGTATGCTTGGAAGAATTACAATCCAAAGTGTAGAGTATTTCACCATGTCACAAATTGATAGCGTGGTTTTACTGAGAGCCTGGATGACCTAATAGTTCCTTGCCACCAAACTAAGGGAGTCTTGCTCTTCCCTCCCCTGCTCATGGCTGTGCAGTTTGTTTCCCATGCATTAGCTCTGGATGCCTGCTGTTGAACCAGTTTAACTTGATAATCCAAGAAAAAAATTCTTGAGGTATGTTTTGCCCATTTTATTGGGGAATTAAATCGGATAATCCTGAATGGCAGAGCCTGCCAAGATTAATGACAGGGGAAGGGATGTTACCCTACTAATTGTTTGCTAAAGACAGTGTGTAACCAAGCAAGAGCGATGAACGCCCAGGTTACGTGCCTTTGGTTTTAGGTAAGGGAAGAAAGGAATGACAAAGGTTGCTACTGTTCTCCAGGAACAACTTTTGGAAGCTCTGATGCTTTGTATCTTCTACTGTGTTCTGGATGGAATGCATCTGAGTAATTGTAGACCATCTCGAGATGCACTAGCCTATCTCTGACCTTGTCTCCTTTTTGCCACTAGTTCTCTCTGCTCTGGTTTTTCTGTCTTTATATTATTGTATACGGTGAGAAGAAAGAGAGCATGAGAAGTTCAGCGTTTATGTTTTCTCTAATCTGTGCAAATTCTGGAAGCTATAGTGGCCCCTAGTATTTGGAAGAAGCACTTGCAGGAAAAAAATCTACTGACTTTATCTACATGCTCAATTTAAATACAGTCTCTGAAGCCTATACCTACCAGATGTTAAGCAACCTGTGCTAACCATGCCAGAATTAAATCTTGCCTTCAAATACCTAATCACTCCAACAAGGTCTAAAATCGGTGGAGCTTCTAACTCTGAAGGTGGTTCTCCTTGGTATTGCATCTTTAAAATGCCTAAGCCTCGTGTTTTCTTAATTTAACCATGTAAACTTAGCATGAGGCAGACAATTGACGTGGAAGATTTTAGTTTGCATAGTTAGGTCTCATACTTGAAGCATCCAGTGAAGCTTTTTTCCCTGAACAAAAGAAAATCGGTTAAATTTAAAAAAGCCTAAACAGGTGGCAATATTATAATTAATATGGAAACCAACCATTGCATTGTGTTGCATTTTCTTGACAAACTGCTATGCTGATTCTGATTTTTTTTTAATTATTTTTTTAAAACAAAATGGGGATAACCATTTCTTCCTTTGTTAGTTAAATACATGTCAACTGCTATAAACGTTAAAAACTGTTGTAAGCCTGCTTTATTGAATCTGGAAGATAAGGAGTTGTAAAACAGCTGATTGGATTATAAGAACTTCTCAAATAGCTTATCTTTGCAGAAAATGACGTGAAAGTTGACAAGTCAGGTACAAACGTGGTATACATAATGCACTTTAAATTTAAACTTCAAATCTGTGGTGATTTGATTAACCAGAGTATGCTTGTGGTGATAGGACTCTTGGGCTCTGCAGTGCATCGTATCATAAGTTGATTCAAACTTAACTTTTTATTTTTAACCTACACTAGATTTGCAAGGAGTTTATGAAGACTATCCCGATTTGTTTGTCCTATTCAGAAAATGTTTTCTGTATTCTCTTTTACTGTGATGCCATTAACATTTGTTGAGATGCTTTGTGGTAAGATCATGGGAGGAGTCAAATATATAAAATCTTTAGTTAAAAAGGACAAAGTCTGGTTGGAAACAGATGGTGGTGCGATCTAATGTTTTCTTGGTTGCCAACTCTTCCTCTCCCCTCCATCTCCCTCCATTCAAATGAGAAAAAAATTTCACTATATTTATTTATTTTATTTATTATAGAAATTGTCCATCGCAGAGGAAGAAAAGCAAGTAAGCTTGTACTTTGGACTGGTTTTTGAATATCTTTCTAATACATTGGTGTTCCAGAAGATGATAAAGAAATGATAGCAGCTCCAGAAATACCAACTGATTTTACTCTCCTTCAGTAAGTGCTTTAAGGATTTATTGGTTTGATTTTAAATCTACTGGTACTTCTTGGTGTTAATACTTACAGGCGGGGTGTGTGTGTGTGTGTGTTTGGGTTTTTTTATTTTTTCATTGCTGGACAAAACAAAATGAGAGAGAATGGGATTCTAAGCTTTTTTTTCCTATCAAGTAGTTGATAAACAATGAAGCATTGTTTAAATTATCTCTCTCAGTATTCAAAGGGAATTAAAATAGGTGTTTTAGAAGTGCTTGTTTTTAATTTCTTATTTTTAAATCCTCTTAAAGCTTTGTTGATGTGGAAGTCATCGCAACAGAATTCTTTTTCCCCTTGTATAATGTATTTTTTGTGAATAAGAAGTTCTTTGATTAAGAATACCAAAAATTTAAGCTTCCTTCATTAAGCTCTTCTCGTAGAGATTAAGTGAAGTGTTAGCCCATAATAATGGTGGTGGTCAGCTAATACTTACAGCGCTCTAGTGCCAAAAGTTTTTGCTACCGCCGAAGTCTTGACTTCCCTCAGGTATCGGTTCACAGGTGTTTGTGGTGTCATTTTACTAGGTCACTAATCTTCCTACGGTTTTTAAGAATCGTTATGTGATTTACCAAAATGTAAAATCAGGAACACACACATTTTGGGCCGAGAAGAAAAATGATTAGTAGAGGTAGACTAACTTAACAACGAAAACAGGTTCCCACCTTTTGGTTGTCACTGGACATGAATCCACTTGCTTTTTCTTCCATTTTTCGCTTAAAATCCCAAAATACTTTCCGATCATAACTTCATGTGAAAACACGGCAAGTCTACAAATCCTTAACTGAGAATATTAAAACTACCCAGAGTTGATGAGGTTATTAAAAATATATGTAATTTGGCAAATACTTAATATTATGAAAGGTTTATTTTCAAAGCAGTCTAATGAATCCCTGATAATAATCTCAAGTCTGAATTGGATCTATTCAAATGTGAAGTTTGTTAAGTTCTTCCATGCTTAGACTTCTGTTTGCTGCATCTTACTTTCTCCACAGAGAAGAAGGAAAACAAATAAGATGGCAGCTAAAGTAATAATTGAGAGATTTTTGCAATTGATGGGTGCACCCAAAGGTGCATTGCATCCTTTGTCTTTTACTTTCCGTATTTTTAGAAAGATGTTAACAATCACTCTAATATATGTGTTGGGGTAGGGAGTTGTTTGGAAATGGCAACAAATTTCTAGGTTCTGTGTAGTGTCTATCTTCAAAAGATCCACAGCGTGTGAAGAGTTGATAAGACTAAGATGACACAGCTTCACCTTCTGCAGAGTTTAGAAGTTGAGAGCAAAAAGCAGACAAGGTTTGGAATCCCAGCAGTGAGTTGAAATAGTGTTCAATTCTTAAAGTCCAGAAAGATGGAAAAAAAAAAAATTGTGTGTCGATAGGCTTGCTTATGTAGGGTTTTTTCTTTTTGATGAGAAATAAAGATAAACTGAAAGGAGACTGATTTAATATAAAATGTTGTTTATGCAGTTGTTTATAATGGTTTTTTACTAAGTTGGTATTATTCATTACCTAGTGAAATGCTTGGAATTTGTATTCTGTCCTTGCCTACAAAACTGAGAACATTAAGAGGTTTTGAAGGAAAGATGTCTTGCCATTATTTGTAAATCTGGAGATTTTTCCAGTGCATATCAGAATGTCACACAAAGCTGACAAAACTAGAAATGCAAAATATGTGTCACAAGGCAGAAAACTTGTTTTAGACAATTTTACGAGAGTGAGAGCACTTTAAGTTTTTGGATTATTTAAAAACTTATAGGAAGGGGTCTTCTCCCTTTCCACTTTTTTTGCAGTCTTTACAATTGCATTTTTAAATCGAATCAGGTAGCGTATCTCAGAAACTTGTGATAGCAGCCTGAATTCATTGTACTGCCTGCATGTGTTAAAACAAGCTGTAATGACGTCATTTAAGTTGTATTTTAACAAGAAATGTAGAGATAGAGAATATATAACTTAAACATTCTTCAGTAATAATTCAGGTGACTTATTTATCCCCCCCCTCCCTCCGACTTTGGTATCAGCGCTTAGAACATCAGTGTTTTGATGCAGCATGTTTTAATGATTTCCCCTCACCCCCCATAAGCTTAAACAGAGCTGCAGATAGCTTTTCGTAGAGAAACTTCACTGGAAATGCCCCCCCCCCTCCCCCCCCATTTTAGTTGTGTTCTCTCCCCCACCTTCAGCATGTGTGCAACTCTTGTCTGCTTGCTCAATTGCTAAGAGCATGAAGACACCCACCGCCCCACCGCCCCCTCGAAGGGTAGGGTGTGCGTGTAAGGTACGCTCTGCTCCTTGACAGTGGACTTCAACAGAAGGAAAGAGAACTGTTGAACTCTTGGAGTTGACTTAGGTTTACTGAAGGTATTACATGACTTGTATAAATGATTTCTATCTGTTTATATTTGCAGGGAGTCTGAAACACACTTCTCTTCTGATACAGACTTTGAGGATATTGAAGGAAAAAACCAAAAACAAGGCAAAGGAAAAGTACGTTGAATTTATGGGGACACTGAAACACTTGCACTGTTACAAACTGAGAAGTTCAGCGCTTGTTCTGAAGCTGAATGAGCTGGGAATGTTTTCTGAAAATGCAAGTGTTCTGTGAAGAGTTCATGTTTATATTTTTATTGAAATACTTCATCTTGAGTATTTGCAAGATACTTTTGTAGTATTATGGAGGCACAGGAAAAAAAAATACCTCGATTATTCTCTGTGCGCGTGTTCCATTCTATACTTAAGCTAGTATAGTACTTCTTGGTCGATGTTAGTAATTCTAGCTCTCCTTTCATTTTAAAAGTGCTTGCACAAAAATAATTACATGAGACGTTCTTGAGCTAGGGTGGTGCCCAGGCAGCTTCACTGCCTGGCTGGGACGCCAGCCCAGCGAGGCATCTCGTGTGCCCCTGCCTGGGTGGCTCCTGCCCTCTGAGTGGCCTAGTGCCCCCCACCTGCCTCTGCTCCTAGGGGTTGGAGTGCTGTTACGAGAGTGTGATAAATATTTTCAAATTACAGTAGTTTAATTTGTGCTTATGGTTAAGTGTTTTCCTACTCTAAGTCCGTCTTGGTTTAGGTGTCAGTTCTCTTATTTGATTCTCCCCTCTATTTGATACTCCTCTCCTGCTCCCATACAGCTTATGCTTAAGAAATAGCCTCCTCTGCAATTCAGTAACCTTTGATTTTTTTAATTTATGTGATGCAAGGGAATTGCTCTAGCAGTTTTAAGTAAAACCTGTATAATCTATTTCACAATTTAAACAAGAGGAAAAGCTTTTTGTGTCATACGTTCTCACTAATCGCAGTATTATTTACTGAAAGATTTTAAACGAGAACCTGACGAAGCAGAGCCTGATGAATGCCATTAGTCTTTGTGTCAAATCAGAATCAGCTATCGTTGGCAACTTCGGATTTTAAAATGGGTTGTCTTAAGTGACAGCTAGATACAAGGACTTTTCTTTTAAGAGTATTATTTGTTTTTTTTTAAGTTACTGTATAATAACCAAATAAAACCTCCTTTGTGTGTGATTGCAGACCTGTAAAAAAGGAAAAAAAGGACCAGCAGAAAAGGGGAAAAGTGGAAACGGAGGAGGGAAACCTGGTGGTCCAAATCGGATGAATGGACATCACCAACAGAATGGTGTGGAAAACATGATGCTGTTTGAGGTAGTTAAAATGGGCAAGAGTGCTATGCAGGTAAGACTTTGGATCTCTCTGGGACTTAGATGAATATACAATTTAAATATAGCAGTACTATTATTTTTCTGTAAGCGTGATTTAGTAAAATGAAGCCTAGAGTGAGTCCTTTTTTCATTCTGCGGCTTTTAGTTCCAGCTTAAGATTCAAAAAAAAAAAAAAACCCATTTTTTGCACTATTAAGATTTGAATTTGAGATAACTGATTTTTCATTTCCAGATGCCAAATTCAAATAATCCCATATATAATGGAGAAACTTAAATTGCTGTTCAGAGTGAATTTTAGTATCTTAAGTGAAGAAAGTTAGTTTACACCATAGGACTTTTAAGTCTGTTTGTTTGTTTGGTGGCTAAATAGAGATGTGGTTTATGCCTATACTTGTCAGAAACACTTAATAAATCTGTAGTTTGTAGGTGCTCCCAGAGCTTACGCTTTCTGAAATGAAATAACTGTTTATTCTCTATCGTAAAATCACTAGCTGCAGCTGAATGTCTACTCTTTTTAAGTTTCAACTAACCTGACTTAGCTCATGTGCATTGCTGTGCTGCGATTGACTGGAATTTGGGTTAGGAAATTTTAACCTGTCAGAAATTTCTGGATTACGCACTCTCTTCTTTTAGTAATAGGACTAACGTTGGTCTGCTTAAAAAATGGAGCTAGTTATGCATTTTTATACAGAAGACGCAGTGAAAGAAGTAAAATGTCTGCTTGACTGTGTAAACCCCCCAGTGAAGTGAGGGTTAAAATGTAAGCCTTTCCGCCATGAAGATTTCCTGCTGACTCACTCATGTGACTCCTCAGCAGCCTAGCAGAAAGACTATCTTTGGGATTGAAAATCTAGCATTTATAGCTTCTCTGATATAGACCCAACTTCCTGCATACATATGCAGTCCTCTCGAGATTTGCAGGCTCCTGCTTCAGAGCTGGGAACCTTGAAGCCTGAATTTCTTGGCAGAAAGTTAGTCCAGACTTTTTTAAAAAAACAAACAAACAAAAAAAAAACACCCATGGCTTTCATTTATTTGTCCAGGGAAATTATGGTGTTTTTGTACTTTGTTTTATTCTGAGTTTTTTTTTTTTTTTTTTACTTGCTATGGAATATGAAATAAACTTTTCTAGCTTTTGCTCTATGTGCTACATTTTCAGCTGTTTATCAGAGATCTTCTTTTCATGACGTTCTAACTGCGTAAAATGATAACCAGCCAAAATCTTTTGCTGTAGGTAGTTTTTGTAAAAACTGATTGCAAAAACACACTTTCAGAGAAAAATGAACTTCTGCTGGGCCAGATTACTCTGTTGAAGGGAGGATTTGAGACCTGGATAATAGACTGACTTTTAGTACATGTATTTTGTCAAAATTAAGGAAGAACATTATTCACAGAAAAGATTTCTGAAATAAAATAAACTGCAGGTCAGCACTCACTGTAAGCACTTTTCTCTGTAACCCTGAGCTTCCTTAGTTACCTCAAAAGACTTCAGTAATTAAAAAAGAAAAAAAAAATCTGTATGTTTCTGTTCTGTTCCATTCTTCCTTCCCAGTGTGTGTCTGTGTTCCCTGGCAAAAACAAATTGTTCATCTACTGAGACAAAGTTTTAAGGAACTTAATCCTCTGCTGAAGTGGGTTTTCTTATTTGTTTTTGTTTTTTAAGCAAGTTCTTTAAAATAACCAGAAAACCAAAAAAGTGAGGAGAAACAGCTGCCCAAATGAAATGTTTGTCCCCTTTGTCCTAACATATCCTGGTCTTGCACAATGACCTTCCTTATGGGCTTAGTACAAGAAGTTTCTCCCCCCCCCCCCCCCCCCCCAAATAAATCAGTCAAATTAGTACCAGTTTTATAGGTTCTGCTCCTACTGGGAAAAATCAGAGTTTCGCTTTGAATGTATTTGTCATTCCTCTTGTCTGGCTGACTAAAGTTATATGTCATACTATGACCAATTTTATTCTTGGGGAAGAGGGATTTAGCTGCGTTTCTTAGTTTCTGTCAGGAAATTTTCATCATGGCAATATGTTACATTGCCTTCACAGCACTGATATCTGGAAAGAGTAAGCTCTGAGAAGAATGTAAGCAGGAATCATGGGATCTGCAGAGTCTAGTTGTCTTTGGAAAGTTTTAAATTTTTCTGTAGGCTCTTATTTAGAATAAGTGTAGATTTTAGGGCAAGATATCAATATATTAAATACTCAAAACTGCAGTTTATTTTATCTCAAGCTTTCAAGTGCTTGTGTAAATAAATTATACTTATGGACGTTTTATATCACCTTCCTGTAGGGCTGTTCACCTGTGGATGAAATTAAGTGATTGCATGGAAATTCTTTTTTTTCCTCAGATGTTATCACAGGTTTCCTGTTAGTTTGTGCTTCCCTTTAAGGTTTGGTAGTAAAGAGTTCTTGCATCTATTCTATTTTAGTAGCCAGTGTGCTTTGGTTTAGTTAACGCTTAAGCAATTAGTGTCCACGTAGCATAGGAGGGTGCAGTTCATGCTGTTACTGCTAAAGTGCGAAGAGCACATTAGCAAGGGACATCAAAGGGACAATTTTTGAAGAGTATAGGGAGTTGTAGCTGTTGGATTTGAACACCTAAGTGGTATCTGTAGAGAAGCATCACCAGTTTAAAAAACAACCACAGCAGAAAAAAAACCCAAAAATCCATGGAACTGCTTCTATAGAATTTGCTAAGGTTCTCCCCCCCCCCCCCCCCCCCAAAATCTTCCCCCCAGAATATTAGGGTCTGTGTAGTATTCCTGTGCTTTATATTTAGTTAACTTTGTGCTTGTATGTTTGCAGAATAAAATGAGTTCCTTTTTTGAAAGCCGCTTTTGTGATAGCAAAGGATGATTCTAACCCTTTGTTCTGAGTCTTATCAGAAAATCCAAAGGGTTCCATTTATTTCTGGAAGAAACAAGAGTCACTCTTACTGGAAAGCAGTTAAATAAAACTGACTCTTCAATTTATAAAAACTAAAAAGTGCCTTTATGTGTTTCTTTTCAGTCTGTAGTGGATGACTGGATAGAGTCATACAAACATGACAGAGATATAGCACTTCTTGATCTCATAAACTTCTTTATTCAGTGTTCAGGCTGCAAAGGTAAGATTTTTGAAATATTTTGGAGCCATACTCCCATTTAGGCAGTTTTACAGCATGTTTTTCTTCTTTACTTTTATGCTGTGTATGGGGTGTAGGACTACGCTGTTCCTGGGGCTAGTCCACATTAAGTTATTGTAGTATTTTTGAGTTTGGGGGTGGGGTAGGGGGAGCAGGTGATTTAGAAACATTGCAGAATTATTTCAAAATGTAGATTAAGCCTGATTCTGAGTGGAGAGAGTGCATAAGCCTGATTCTGAGTGGAGAGAGTGCAGTACCATTACATAACACTTCTCACGTCTTCCTCAGTTGCTGCTATTATTTCAGAAAGCTCTCTCTCTCCCATAATATTGGTAGTCTGTTTAACTTGCTTAATCTTGGAATTCTAGTTTGGATATAATGTCTTCATATTGGTGAGCATTCTGAGATCGTATCATAGCCTTTTTAGAGATGTTTGATTTAAAAAAGATTTTGGACAGCTTCGTAGTAGCCTGTCTGCAAAAAGACTGTATTCCTCTATTTTATTTTATTCTCTTTTTTTTTTTTTTTTTTTGGGGGGGGGGGGACTTCTGATTTTTTCCTTGATTCCATATCCTCGATTCTTTTTCTTCCTTACCTCCTTTTGAAGAGGAGAAAGTAACCAGCTCTGCTATGTCACTGCACTTGATAGGCTATAAGTGGGATTGAATGTAATTTGTTCTGCTCCAGTGTGTCTCCGTCCTGATGAACTTTTAATGTGCATAAATCTCTAGAGGGCTAGCAGCATTCCTCAGTAGAGGCTATCCGTGCTTTCAGGAGCAGTGAATCTCTTGATTATTATCATCAGGAAAAAAACTACAAAATCCTTTTAAGCTTTTCAAGATAATCCTTGTGTATGTGCTGCAGTAAACTTTAGGAGATCTGTTTGTTTTTATATCGTCTTCTACAATCTAATGATCTTTGAATCAAAGGAATATAGAAATTACATGAAATAACTGAGTTATCACTGTGCAGAAGACAATAGAATAGCAACTGAACAGTCTATATTTGTCTTATTGTACTATTTGGAATCGTAAATCCTGAAAGGTCACTTTGTATCAGTGCAGCCTCTCAGCTGATGAAGAGATCTGGCACAAATATCTGTGACTTCAGAAAATGAACGAATGAGTGATTTTTTTTTTTTAGATTTTTTTTTTAAATGTACACACACGCGCACACACACGTAACTATACATATATATATATATATGTATAAAAATCGGTGCCGAGCACCTGTTATAAACAGATGCTAAAATGAATAATGGGTAACTTCTTAAAAATGCAAGTGTAATCTGTAGACTACCTGAAAACTGTCCATTTCTATATTGTAGTAGGAGATAACTTATGTGTCATCTACCTCTTTCATATTAAATGTGTTAATAATCTAATGCCTAAATTTTAGGAGTTGTTACAGCAGAGATGTTCCGACATATGCAGAATTCTGAAATAATCCGAAAAATGACTGAGGAGTTTGATGAGGTAATTTAATATACTAATAATGTATTGATTATAAATTTTTCATTTCCCCTGTCCTCACTTTACTGGATTATGTTGCTACAGGTTTGTTTCAAGGATAGGATCAACTGTAGAAGTGGCCAGACTTTCATGAATGAAAAACTTAAACTCACTCATTTCACTGAGCTTTGTAAGATGGCAGAAAATAAAGGTCTATATGTAATTGTTCTGTATAGTAGTTTAACAAATATTTACTCGCTCTCTGTTTTAGAAAGTGGAAACTCCTAATACTGAGTGGCTGTGTGTGTCCCCTTTGTGTATGTAAGGCTCTGAAACCTTCAGCTTTCAAAATGGTTGTTAAATTTATTTGCATGTGTGTGTTAATCCACAGTCCTCTGGATTTCAGTTTGATTAAGCTTAAACTGAAGACTTTGCTTTGCCTTTTATGGCGCTTTCTGGCCCTCTTCCCTTTAACTTGCAATTTTTTTCTGTCTCAGTGAGTGTTGATGTAAATGAGATGCATTGTTTTCTTTTTTTAAGTTGTATTCCATGTGCTTTCCTTCCAAGGAACATAAAAGCGACTTTAAAACCGCCTCCCAACGTTTCATTTAGGACGCAATTTTTTCTCACAAATTGAAATCCAAAGAGCATCAGTAACTTCAACAGAGGGAAAAGTAGTGTGCGCTGAAATTTAAAAGACTTTGTTTAGGACTGTTTATTCAGTTCTTTTATCACTGGGTTATACTCTTTCTTGTAACAGAACTCTAATCAATAACTGCACTCTCAGGTTTCTAATCTCTTTTCGTGGATGCTGCCTTGATTTTGAAATTGTAATGTTGTTTAGCCTCTTAGAGTATGGGGTTACAAAAACACTGATTAAAAATCATTGTTGATTCCCCCGCCCCAACACTTTGACCATTATTTTTAAAGAGCCTCAAAGCAGAAGGAGACGACACACTTATTTTCAGTGTGTTGTAATAGGTTGTCTTACGATGTCAGGAATTTTCAGTCTGATGGGGAGCATCTCCCTATAAACGTTATCGCAGTCCTGAACTTGAGTGTTGCTGAATATATCGGCCAACTGTTCATGTCATGGTTCTTTGCTTCTAGTGTAAGCAGAAGCAGATGTATAAGGGGGGGGGATAAGGTTATTTGGGGGGGGGGGAATAGGACAGAGATAGGAAATATAAGATGTTAATTCAGTACCTCTGGTTTTGTGCAATTTGTGTTGTACCACCTGTTGAAAGTTGTCTCTGCATCTAAGAAACCTGAGCTGGAAAGTAGATGCATTTTGTGTAATTGGGTTCTTCAGATGTATCATTTTATGCTGTCAAAAATATGGGCTTTTAAGTTGTACCTGTCTCTTGTTAATCTTTATTTAATACAATTATTTTAAGTTCTTTGAAAGAGTTTCCTGTTTGCATCCCATTTTGTTTTTTAATAGGATAGTGGAGATTACCCATTAACTATGGCTGGTCCCCAGTGGAAGAAGTTCAAATCCAGTTTTTGTGAGTTCATTGGAGTACTTGTCCGACAGTGTCAATATAGCATCATATATGATGAATATATGATGGATACTGTCATTTCACTACTTACGGGACTGTCAGACTCCCAAGTCAGAGCGTTTCGGCACACTAGCACGCTGGCAGGTCAGTGAATTTTTTTCTGCATACTGTTTTCGTTTTTGTTTTGGTACAGCTTCCTTGTATTGTCTTTATTTTTCATTATTGGAAAACACAAAATTATTTTTAAAGTATCCGTATCAGCTCTGCAGTATTTCATTTTTGTTAGCTTTAGAGCTAATAGAACACACAAATATGAAGAAACTTAAGTTGATTCTACAAGTTTTTCTTCTGTCATAATTTTCTTCTGTAATAATCTTTTCAACGTGAAATGCAGTTAACCTGCCCCACGTTAAGTCAAATAGGAGTCGTCATATCTTAAATTGGATGTAATATTTACCACAAATTAAAACTGTGCTTTGCATTGAGGCTGTGGCACAATGTAATTGAAGGTGACATTTGCAATGATTACATGAGGTAAAAATTTAAAGAACTCAAAAAATGGTACAGCCACTAAGTTTCTGTATGTTTTTAAATAATTGTCCTTTTTTACTTGATTTTTTTCAGATATGTTAAGTTATGACTATATTCCTTATGAGTTCAGTATGACAGATGTTTATTTGTTTAAAACATCTTATGATATTGGAGAATGGGTTGTTTTCTTTTTTTTTTTTTTTTTTAAGTTAGTTAGTTCAAAATCTGCACAGATCAATGAAGAAGAGTCTCATGTGACACCATGTAGCAGTCCAGTCATGTAAGTTTTGTAGCAATGTTAACCTGGTGAACAAGGTGAATTTAGGCTGCACAGGAAACTTGAGTTTTTACCAGGCTGGAAACGGTCTGTTAGCTTTACAGACCTGATTGGTTTACGGCTAACTTCAGTTGTAACTACCTGGTGAGTTGTTCTGTTTCACTCACGGTGACTCTTGAGTATACATCATAACACCACACTTCAGGCTGTTGCTGTCAGACTGCCACTCCCCAAGGCATTTTTCATAGGAGGAGTAAAAGACTTAATTTAGAGAATGTGCTAGTTCTGCTCTGTCGTCAATTCAGTTGTTGTACCATAAGACCGATGTAAATTTTAGTTATTTAAAAACAAGTTTTTCCCTACCTTTCTTGAGCTGTGCCTGAATAAAAGTTGCAGATATCACCCTGTTGCATGTTAATTTCTATCAGATAATTTTTAGTAATAGTCTGTTTACTTTGGTTTGCATCAGTAGTTTTATTGATTTTGTTTGCATAGTGTAATTACTCGTGCATTGCATATAAGACTACAGCTTGTATTCTTGATGTGCGAGTTTTATTTTGGATAGAGACAACCAACAAAATTGTTGTATCTGTATTTACTTGCAGTAATTTTGGTATCTGTCATTAGCGCTGACTGACTTTTTTTTTTTTTCATCCTGATGTCCTTAGATATCGTGGAATGTGACAGTGTTTTGATATGTCTGCATGTCTTCATGCCTTATTCATCCACTTGCTGCTTTATGCTAGTGACACTCAAACTTTTTTTTTTTACTTGCTTTTTATACGCGCTCTCTGTGTGAGCCCTTTCATGTCTTGCTACAAAAGTTCATCAGAAAGACAGGTATACTTTTGGCCACCTTCTGTTTTATGGAATAGGCATATTTGTCTGTACCCCTTTTAAAAGGGGAGATTCAGAAACGAAAGCATACCTACCAAAGCAAAAACCCCAAACCACCGAAGTGTTGTATACGCTTTCATCAGTCCCCTGGCTTCTGATTGGCTGATATCCCTTCTCTGCTTCTGCACATAAAAGAATACTTAAAGAAAGGTGCCCCTCATTTAAAATTAAATTGAGGAGACAAGAATGACCCCGTGTGGTAGCATTGCTTGTCTAAAACGTTTTCTTTTGAAGCACAAAACCTCTTCTGTGTTTGAGATTGAATGTTAGTCTATTAACTGATTTTAATAATGGAATCCTTGTAATGTTTCTTGGGGTAGGTATGTGAAACTTCACCTGTCAGCTTTTTTCTGGGAAAGCCTATGTAACTCAGTTCAACAATAATGCTTATAATATTAGAAATTTAACAAAAGGAATAGAATTAATTTATCAGAATTGCAGGTTTTCCACACCATTACTTATCAACATGATAGATAAAAACGCTTACATTTTATTCTATTTGGTAGTGCTCAAGACAGTGCTCACATCCTACAGTTTATGTATCTTTAGTTTTCACTGAGTGTATTTCACAGTATTTTTGTAAGTCTGAAATAGGAGGAGTCAGGATGTTTATCAACTTTCTTACATTAGGTAACTTCTCCAATAATCCTTATTCTCTTTACTTTTTGTAGCCATGAAATTGATGACTGCTTTAGTGAACGTGGCATTAAATCTTAGTATTAACATGGACAATACACAGCGGCAGTATGAAGCAGAACGAAATAAAATAATTGGGAAACGAGCTAATGATAGGCTGGAACTCTTGCTACAGAAAAGAAAGGAGGTTAGTGTGATTGTGTGCAGCTGGTGTGCTTTATGACTGCTGGAGGATGAGTGTTGATAAACGACGATTAACAATTAATCTTGCTCTGTAGTAGTTTTTGTAAAGGTGTGGTTATTAGACCTTCTGTTTCATTCTTTGAATTGTACATTTAATGTTGGAAAAACTTGATTGCTTTGAAAGGTGCTTCTGAACTTCTAGTTTTTAGATGCAAAGAGGTAAATGTGGCATTTCAGATACTGCCTTCGTAGTAAAGTTAGCCAGAGAGACTTGGTAAAAGATGAAATTTGGTTTTATTTCTTTACTAGCATCTTAAACTGAGTTCAAATATGTAATAAGCGTTACCATCCCTTGACTACTTTTGGCCTCTAGAGAAGAGCCCTGTTATCTTGGTGCAAAACATTGCTTTTATGATGTCGTACCAATCTCAGGAGAAAATGCGTTTAGGGGATTTTGATAGTGTTTACTGTAAAAGAAAAAACCCTGTCAAAATTGAAAGTTTAATTTACTTCTTTTTTCTTTCTTTCTGTATTTGAGGGACTTGCTGATTCATTGCTGACAGTGCTGTCTTGACATGAGCCCTCGTTCATTCAGATTTTAGTTTTTATATTCTGGGGAACTACTGGGTTTTTATTTTTTAGATAGTAGAATTAACTTTCAGATGATCAAAGGAAACGTTTTTCCTTTGCTTTTTACCTTTTGTGCCTGTTACAGTTTCACTTTCTTGAATGATTCAGATAAATTAATAACTCTGTCTTCTGTTCATCTCCCAAGGATCTTGCAGTTTGAGACATCCCTTAGACACTGGAACAGTGTTGTTAAATGTACTTGTGCTGGATGTGTGTGTCCAGGACCAATCCTACTATAAATAATACATGTATACACAGAGAAAGGCAGTGATGCGGGGACTGAGACTTTCTCTATCTTGATTGCTCTTCAGTATAGTGACTTTTGGGATTTCCCACCAGCTGTTCTAGCTTTGGTTTTGTTTTCCAGTTTTTATTGTACTGGATGAGAGTAAACTTCAAAGTAACATAACTTCAAAGTCGTCTTTTTTGGTTTTTGTATCTTTTTATGTTTTGAATATACTACTGTGGACTGATGTTGTTAATTTACTCCCAGAATGCGTTAGAAACTTTGTTTAGTTTGTCGTCGTTGTCTTCTGCATAATCTTTTTTTTTCCCCCCCCTCCTTTCTATTATATTTCCTCATATTTTTTTCATTCCAGAATCTTGTGGTGCTATGGAAACTGTTCATGTTTTTTCTTTAAATTTCTGTAGGAGAGATCCTTTACCTTTATATCCACATTGATTTTCTTGTGCCTCTTCTATTTGAGTAATGTCTCCTACAAAAAAAAAAAAAACCCAAAAAACCTAATGTTGCCTACTGCAATCTCTGCTTCCTCCATCCTTGACTCTTTTCATTAATATTGTCTTAATCTAGCCTACCCTTATAGTTCAATCTGCAAAAAGAATATGCCTTGTCTGCTTGGTTCTCTCCAAATCTTTTAACTGACTTTCTTGCACCTTCCAAGCAAATACAAATTTCTATTTCTTTGTTTTAAAACATTGTGTGCATCACTTATCACGTCCTTTGCATGTCTTGATCTTGTGTTGTTATCCCGAGAGACTGGATTGGTCTCCTTTGTTTTTTCACAGCTTGATATCCTTCATTTGAAGAGTTCTGCAATACCTTGTTCAATTTCAGCTTTTTTTTCTATTTAATGAAATGATAGGTGAGAAGAAAGAAGTATTTAAAACAGAGTGTGTGAATCAAACTTTAAATCTCATGCAGCCATTAACAAAGCACCTCTGTATCTTGTCTATTTAGATTAAAAGTTCTTCAGGGTACAGAACAGGCTCTTTGTAAGCATCTTACAGGATTTGAGTATTTTTCTAATAATGCAGATCCATAAAAACACTGCAAATATGTTAAGCGTGAGCCTTGAACATGAGGCTTAAAAGATATTTAATTAATTTTCTAATTAATCTAATTTAGTTTTCGTTCTAAGTAGTTTTATCGGGGGCTTGCAGAAACCTGGAACATCTCTGTCACAGTTGAAGAGCAGTTATCCTGTGGTCAGAGCCATCAATATTGATATACTGTGGTAGACAAATTCCTTAAAGAGTAACATATTCTGTTGAGCAACTGATTCGTGAATGTTTCAGGGAAGGATTTAATGGTCGTGCTTGTGAACGTTAACTTAGTTTAGTTTGTCTAACGCCAACGCTATTTGATCTGATTGTAAAAATGCTGCTCAGTGTTGATGAACTTTGTTCATTCTTTCAGCTTCAGGAAAATCAGGATGAAATAGAAAACATGATGAACGCAATATTTAAAGGTGTTTTTGTGCATAGATACCGGTAAGTTTTTCCTATTAGGTAAGATATAGCTTCATTAATTTATTCTGGAAGCATGCAATGAGTTATTTCTAATTATCCATCTCCTTGATCCTCCTCCCCCTCTCCCTCCCCACAGAGATGCAATTGCTGAAATAAGAGCTATCTGTATTGAAGAGATTGGAATATGGATGAAGATGTATAGTGATGCCTTTCTGAACGACAGCTATTTAAAATATGTAGGATGGACTATGCATGATAAGGTAAGCTGCCTTCAGGAGAAGGAACAGAACCATCAAGCGTAAGTCTGCCTACTCTGTCTTTGATCTTGCCGGGCAAGGTGGCAAGGTTCTGATCTGTTAATTGTTCTAATGAGTCACTGCTTTTTGTTTGTTTTGTTAGTCAGAAACCCTGATGTTTTAAAATATATAAAAAACATACTTATATGGTTTTAGAGAGTAAATTCAAAATTTTAAGGGAATAGCTGCTGCTTCTTTCTTTATTTTGCTGATGCGCACACATCTGTTCTGCAATACTTAAATTTAATGCATTTCCCATGGAATAACTCAGTCACATGTTCAAACTGTTTCTCTCTTTTGCTAAGGTAAGAAACTTTTTAAAAGCATCCTGAGCTAACTGTAAAACATCTGTATAAAAAGAAATCCTCTTTGGTGCTGGCCGCTGCCTCAAGCTGTTAATTGTCAGCTACCAGCTACAGATTATTTTCTGCTTGGAGTGGTCAACAGACTTAGTTCGTGAATGCTCCTTGTTGCACTGTAGAGTCAGCACATCAGCTCAGGTCTTGCATTCTGAAGACTTAAAGGTTATTTACTTTGCAGTGAAACAAATGAGGGATGATCACACATGTTCATTGGTTTGGCTTCAAAGAACAATAACCTCTGGCAGTGAGATGATAAGAAATTGCATGGAGATGGCAGTAGTCAGTTGTCCTAGATGTTTTAAGGTGTAGATACAGGTACACTTTGCAAACACGTTCTCTGATAAAGTAGAACTTGTATTTTGGGAGAAATACTTGTCTCAGTAACTACTTTGTAATTTTATTATCGAAAGAGTCTCAATATAGGTGTTGCCAGTTTTAGCTGAAGTGAAAGGAATCACGTAGGATTCTACTTAGAAATGTCTTGAGCATTTAGAATACATCCTGAGAGAGTGAAAAAAGTATATTTTGACTTACACAAACTAATTGTGGTGAGACTTCCTTTCCCCCTCCCCCCTCCCCAACTGGTTTATTATGAGACAGGACACGTTCTCATGTCATTAACATAATTATTGATAGCATAACTTGGCAACGTTAAATTTTTGTCTCTGAATGAATTCAGGCTGTAACAAGTGAACTGTATGATTTGAAGATCGCATCTGTATCCCATACTTAACTTTTAATCCAGTTTTTAATTTTATTTTAGCAAGGGGAAGTAAGACTCAAATGCCTCACTGCTTTGCAAGGGCTTTACTATAATAAAGAGCTTAATTCCAAATTGGAACTCTTCACCAGTAGATTCAAGGTTAGTACCTTCACGCTTTCCAAAAACGTTTCAATGTTTTTGTAGTTGTTTTTCCCTTCTTTCCTCTTTGAAAATACTTTCTTTTTTGTTCTTAGGATAGAATTGTGTCTATGACTCTTGACAAAGAATATGATGTTGCAGTCCAAGCAATAAAATTACTCACTCTTGTTTTACAGTAAGTATGTGTATCTGACTTATAGCAAATATTAAAACTTAAAATATTCTTCATATTTTTGGGCAAGGCTCAACAGAATTTAGGTAAAACAAAGTCTGAAGAAATGTCTGTGCATGTTATACTAGAACAAATTGATTTCTAAAAGTAATCTGGTTAGGACAGTACTGTTACTTTTCACATACTTAACAGTAATAGATAGGGCTAGAAATGCAGAATTCAGCCACCCTAATTTGAAGTTGCTGTACAAGATTTGAACTGAAGAACTGTGGTGAGTATTGAACATCAGACAATAACTGAACTTTCAAGCACAGTCTTTAGCAAGCACCGATACTTTATCAGTGATTTTGTTTAGGAAGACTTTGGAACAAAGATACTTTGTTTTGTTTTTTAGGATGATAGTTTAAAGGAAAAGGCTTAGGTTCACCTTCATTTCCATCTGTATCATTAGAGTTTATGTTCTTCTGGGTCAGCCTGTTTTTTTTTTTTCCTCCTCTTCCCTCCACCCCAGGAGTAGTGAAGAAGTTTTGACTGCAGAAGACTGTGAAAACGTCTACCATCTGGTTTATTCAGCTCATCGGCCAGTAGCAGTTGCCGCAGGGGAATTTCTCTATAAAAAGTAAGAGGGGGGAAATTATAGTTAACTTCTTACTTTGTTCATGCTTCTTGTAGATTTTTAGACCGCGTATTAATGCTGTGATTCTGATTAGCTTTAATTAAGAAAAGGAAAACCTGAATAATGAAGTGGGCTTTGGAATTAACTTCTAGAAAATGTAACACTATTGTAGTTCTTGAATTGCTGTATTTTTTCTTAATGGGAAATGGCAAGTAATTTTGAAGCCTCCTCTTTAAAAGCTTGTACCTGCAGGGAATGTAACAAAATGCTTCTCTCTTTTCCTACCCTCTATTTCCCGTTCTGTGAAAAATTTAAGAATGCTCACTCAGGTTGTACCAAAAACTTGGGACTTTTATCATAATACGAGTATGTTTCTTCCATTTCTAGTCCCATTATTCTTTTTCGAAAGTTGGATTAGATGACAATTTCAGAAAGTTTCTTTTTGTAAAACTTTTTTCAATTCTAGATCATGTCTTAAAACCAGGAGCAAAGTTTCCATCTAATACTTTTCCGACCTTCTCCCAATATTTCTTTGTCCCATGTGGGGAGGTTCATTAAATGTAATTTCCTAAAGGGGAACGGACAAAAGCATCTGCAGTTATCACTGGTTGCTTGTATTTTGTGATAAATATATGTTCCACTGGAAGGAATCAATGAAATACCAACTCAGCCAAATATAAGTTTGTTCCA
Source organism: Struthio camelus (assembly GCF_040807025.1). Classification (NCBI taxonomy): domain Eukaryota; kingdom Metazoa; phylum Chordata; class Aves; order Struthioniformes; family Struthionidae; genus Struthio; species Struthio camelus. Next base: position 10,968,216 of record NC_090952.1, on the reverse strand, counting down.
AAGATATTTGTCCCAAATCGCTTCCTTGAAGAAGGGGGGGGGGGGGAAGTAATAACCGAGAGAAACCATGGCAAGGTACTAGGTGCATGTCTGTGAAAACAGCGTCTTGCTATGAACTATAGCAAAGTTAATGAAGACATTTGCCCTGAAATAACTTGTTTTCTAGGCTTTTCAGCCGCAGAGATCCTGAAGATGACGGAATACTTAAAAGGAGGGGAAGGCAAAGTCCAAATGCTAACCTCGTGAAGACGTTAGTGTTCTTCTTTTTGGAAAGTGAAGTAAGTTGTTTCATGGGTTGGTTTTCCTCGCTTAGTAACTACGGGATCTGTTCTGGCTTTCTTCCAGTACTTGGACAATCTGGAGGACTTAAATACAGCCATATAGAACAGTATATTACCTCAAGGATCTTTCCAGTACACAGTATTGAGACAGGCTGTGAACTCTCCTGTGACGAGAGAACACCATGAAGACTGACGAAAGAGTATATATAGATGGAAATAGAGATGTTGATTTAGGAGCTTAGTAAGAAGAAAATCCTCTTATAGAAATAGGAAGTTACCAAGTGTTCTGAGCACCCAGAGCCTGCTTCTAAAAGGGACTGAGAACCTCCTTTAGGTGGAAGAGTTTAGGATGTTTGTTGTTTCTTATTACTCTACTGTAGCTGTACTTGTAGTTATGAAAGTTGGACGCACAGTGTTGCTTATCCTGTTCCAGAAACTATGGAAAACTCATATTTTTGCCTTCTACCGTTCTGTACTCTTCCCAGCAAGCACCTCCTCAAATGTCAAGTAGAAAATAAAATAAAATAAAATAAAACCAGATTCTGCTAGATATCCTAGCACTTCATAGTATATTCTTGGTAACGGTTGATCTGTATTTCATCTCCTAAGTGTACTGGGAGGGAGAGGCTTCTGTTGTGCCAGAGAACTCTCAAAATATCTGTGGTTTCCTACTACAGTCAAGAGGCAGCAAGAAAAATTGACTGTGCTGTAGCAATTTCTTTAGTCAACTGCATTACTGATTAGGAAAAACTTTGTCTTCTCATTTTTAGTTGCATGAACATGCTGCTTATCTTGTGGACAGCATGTGGGACTGTGCAACAGATCTCTTGAAGGACTGGGAATGTATGAACAGTCTTCTGTTGGAGGAGCCTCTCAATGGAGAAGAGCGTAAGAGATTTTAGTGGATCTTTGTATATTGCTATGCAGTTCCTTTTAGTCTTGTTTCATGAGTAAATAGGATGTGTGCATTTATCGGTACTCATATTCTCTACTTTTTTGCATAGCCATAATAAGTTGCTAATGCTAATTATTGAACATTAGGATGGAGTAGGAGGAGATCACTTCTGGTATGGAGGAAAGAAAAGGTAGGGAGAGAAGAGGGAATAAGTATGCAGTGTCCAGTTGCCCTGCTGTTTCACAGGTTTAGGCTGCGCCTCTGGCATTAGAGAAACTCAAAGTTGCCTGTGAAACTGGTTCTTTTATTGAATGTTGAAACTATTATATGGAAAAATACTTTTTTTTTTATAATGGGACAAAAAAGCCCTGGGATAATTCTGTAATTCCATAGGTCCTATAAAAAGGATCTCTGAATAATGAAGAAGAACTAAAATGATTATAAAACTCAAAATTTGTTTCATCCTGCTGTATGACTCATCCTATGCAATTTCCTCAATTTTGAATGTTTTTCTGTGCTGTTTTATAGAGTGCTTCTTGGGCGCTTCTCTTGTGCGTCTCTCCCTGCCCCCAACGCACGCAGAAACGAGCTTTTGGCCCACATGCCTCTTTTCTTAACAAACGTATTTTTGTCCTTAGATACTAATACTTATGGAAAACGGCAAATAAAGCAAGCTGTATATTAACACGTGTTTCTTAAATTTCAGCTTTAACAGATAGACAGGAAAGTGCACTGATTGAAATAATGCTTTGTACAATTCGACAAGCAGCTGAATGTCATCCTCCTGTGGGAAGAGGAACAGGGAAACGGGTAGGAGCTAAAAGCTACTTCTCTAGAGATGTGGGAATGGCTGAGCAGGAACTGTGGGAAGAAGGAAAATATTGTAGGCTGTTGCTGCTGAGGGGAATGGATTCAAAAATGCAATTTCAGTCTGCTTTGCTGCCAGTATTTGACTACTTTGGTTCGTTCACTTTTTCAGGATCTTGGCGTGTGCTGAATTTTGTTTGTGCTACTATTTTTGTTTTTACTATGAAAGGTAGTTAAAATTAGTTTCAAAAGAAGTATTGGTTGGAAAGGAGAACAAAATGCTGTATTTGGAAAAGCTAAGATTATTTTCAATTTGAAAAAGAGTGGTAAAATGAGGGCGAGGGGATATGCTATTCAGTCTCTTTGGAAGGACCACGGTCCAGTTTTCTGACCCCAACCATCTGATCTTTTCTCTGATTGCATAGTATGTAGGCAGCCCCGTTTTACTGAGGGGTTAAGCAAGGAACGGAAGCGTTTTCAGAAGTCGTGCAGCCGTTAGTAAGAAACCAGTTCAGATATGAATTGACAACTTATTTGGCTAGGAAGACCTAACTGGAATATGAACTGAATGAATACAAATCATTAAAAATCATGAGCAAGCTGAGCTGAAGGGTTTGCTGTTTGCTGTCACTGTCACGAAAACATTCTAATCATGGCATTTGTTTTAAGGAAGATAAATTAACCTTTTGTTTTAGGTTGTCACGTTATTTTCAAAGTAATCTGGGTAACGTTAAGTGCGACTTTAAATTGCCTTTTTTTGAGAGTTGTAGAAAATTTTTATATTGACCTTGTGGAGGCAAACTCGCCTCATATGAGGGAGAGCGTGATTAGTACAGTGTGTATATATAAAAGAATTTTACGTTGATATTTTATAATGATATTAGAAGGTCTCTGTACCTAATTATGCTAATGAAACTTTGTATCAGAGCTATTAATTGTAAAATCTTTACAATAACTATATTTTAGGTGCTGACAGCAAAGGAAAAGAAAACCCAGTTGGATGACAGGACAAAAATTACAGAACTCTTTGCAGTCGCACTTCCTCAGTTGTTAGCAAAGGTAAGTTTAATCCCATCTCTTACTGATGGGCTGCTGTTAAAATGTTAAGCAAGTAGTAAGAGTTTCTGTTAATCAATTGTATGGTTTGCACAACTTTAATATTTTTCCTATTAGTTGTTATTAATGTTTGATTATTTTAAGACGAACTGTACTGTTATATCCAAAATACTTTAAATATTTTTTCTTTTGAATTTAACAGTATTCTGTAGATGCAGAGAAAGTCACCAACTTACTACAGTTGCCACAGTACTTTGATTTGGAAATTTACACAACGGGGCGATTAGAAAAGGTAACGTAGCGCTCAATGATACTTAACATGAAAGGGGAAGAAATGAATTTAACTTTCATACTGGAATTTCAGTCACCATTGTAGGTGCAGGGTTTTTGCATGTGACTTGCTTTATTGTAAACCTCATTGAGAATGAGACCTGAACTTCACTGCTTTGACTGTCTCTTGTTCCTAGAGAGCCTGAAAGGTTTGAGTTTTCTAAAATTCCCCATTAAAACGGGCCAGAGAGACCTTGTTACCAGTATAGCTTGAAAAAAGTTGAAAAATTAAAGCATGCAGTTACTGCTCTGAATTTACCAGCTGTGGTGATGAAGCTGGTGTGAGCTGTTCTTGCCTCTACTTCCCCCTTCTCAGATGCACTGTTCTGCAGAGCTGCATTGTGAAGCAAATAGCTGGAAATCGTTAGGGTCAAAAAAGTAATCAAATGTTTAGTTGACAGCACAGCTTGGAGGTGACAAAGAGCAGCAGTGAGCAACTCTTGAGTGAGAGGAGGCACATAAGAACAACTGAAGTTCACTTTAGTGCCTGAAACCTGAGCATTCTGAAACGAAATCTTCGGTTAATCAGGACTGTGTATAAATGCTTACATGGTAGGAGATAAATGCTTCAGTTGTCATTGTGAATTCATGTTAGATTAGAAAGTAATGATTGTGAATTTTTGATGTTTTTTAATATAGTAAATCACTTTTAACAAAAGCGAAGCAAGAGCCTTTGACAAGCTCCTGCTTCATTTTCTTTAAAATAAATTTACTTTACTCTGAAGTTTAACTAGTTTTCCAGAAGTGTTTTGTGTTCTGTATCATAGTTGTGAACTTAATAAATTGAACTGCTCTTTAAAAATCCCCTAAGCTTTATCAGTTGTAAAAAAAAAAAATATATATATCTTTTTCTATTTTTAGCATTTGGATGCCTTACTGCGACAAATCCGGGATATTGTAGAGAAGCACACAGATATAGATGTTTTGGAAGCCTGTTCAAAAACGTACCATGCTCTCTGTAATGAAGAATTTACCATCTTTAACAGAGTTGACATTGCAAGAAGTCAGTTAATAGATGAATTGGCAGACAAGTTTAATCGACTTCTTGAAGACTTCCTGCAAGAGGTATTATAATGTGCAAGATCATCTTTTCCTCCCCTTGTAAATATTTCCAGTGTGTGTGGTGTGTGTGTGTGTGTGTGGTGTTTTTTTTTTTTTTTTTTTTTTTTTTTTTTTTTAAACCTTCCTATGGAAGTCAGTGAGTTAGGAACGTAGCGTTCACTCCAACTTTCAAAACTCTTAGGTTAAGCATAGTAATAGCATGGTATCGTTATTGTGATACGTGAACTCAAATTGTTTTTTTTTTTTTTTAATATTAGGACAGCGATTCTTTAATCTTCCTTTGGGCAGGTATCTTTTCAGAATTTAAGATAAATTTCAGAGGAGCTACTAAGTTGCATAAAGTTTTCACCTTTAGGTTTCTAAGCTCATGTTTTTGAGAGATGTAGCTTTGTAGTTCCAGCAAGATTCTCTTCAGATGTACTAGTGTTGCTAGTCTTGCCTATGATAGCATATTGCTGTTCATAGAAGATGAAAAAAACTTAAAATAATAAGTAACATTTTTCTTAACACTTCCCCCACCCTTCTAGTATGCGCACAGATGCAATTAATAACGAAAAAGCATTTTTTCTGTATAGTATATTAACTTGAAGAGTAAGAGTTTTGTGTTCCGTTATTTAACTTCACTCTGAGTCTCTGATATTCAGACAAAACCTGTTTCTCTTCCCCCTTATTTGTGATAAGGGAGTACAGGTGGTAGCATCTCTTAGACTTCTTTTTTCACAGTTCTGAGATACAGACTTTATCTTATTAACGTTTGCTCCTGTTCCTCAGGCTCCTTGTCCTGAACTAGGATGCCACCTTAGAAACCCTAGACATATACAGACTGTGGGAAGCTGGGGCGAGGGGAAAAGTGTAGTAATCCGTTAAGTCCCTCTTTGTGAAAAAGAGAGAGAACTATTAATTTCTAGAGGTAAACTAAGCAAATGAAATCTAAAATATTTGGATTGAAGGAAAATAGCAGACACTGAAGAGTTGTTGAAATCCATGGCACTTGGGTACGATAAGATTGCGCAACTACAGAAGCGTAAAATTCATTGGACTTAAACGCTCTCTTGTGTATTGACCAAGGCTCTTCATGATTTCAGAGAGTTGATCGTATGTAGAATAAAGATGATTCTCTATTCCTAACTAACAGTTAAATGTTTCTGAACATTTCTTTTTTGCTGCTTTTCCTTCTCCAAATGCAAGTTTATCAGGAGTTTTGAAAAAATGAAAACATTTCCTGTATCTCTCTCAAAGACTTTCATCTGTGATTAATAAAAGATTGAAGTACTGACCCGTGGCCCATCTGTTCTAGTATCTATTGTCTGATAGTGGCCTCTGCTGGATTCTTCAGAGAAAATTGAAACACCTACATAATACATTGTATTCAAATCCTAGATTTTTTTTCTATATAGCACATTTCTCCTTGAGCTGCTGATCATCTTCTAAATGTAAAGGCTGATTGCTCTTTAAGCACTGTTTGGGATGTGCTTTGTGTTGCATTCTCTCTTGAACTCTCTTAACTCTCCCAAAAATGTGCATCATTCATAAATATCTATATACCTTTTTTAATTAAGTTCTCTAGTTTGCTTAGCATACTTGATTACAGAATTTCTCAAATTATGATTATTAAATAGGGAGAGGAACCTGATGAAGATGATGCTTATCAAGTCTTGTCGACACTGAAGAGAATCACTGCTTTCCACAAGTAAGTAGACTTGTGTCGGGTTTTTTTTTTAATTGATAGCTGTAACTGCAGCTTTTTTTTTTCTCTGTCTAGTGTGAACAACTGAGTGTTGTGCATAATGTAACGTCTTGAATAAAGGATTTGTAAGATCGCATGGGAACGCGCACAAAACTGTAATCTTCGGTTTGGGTTTCTTTTAGGGCAGTTAAGTAATTGTAAACATCAAATTGCAGAAATAGTTTAATAAAATGTTTGTTAAGTTACATCTTTGCCTCATTTCTACTGTTTCCAGTGCTCATGACCTGTCAAGATGGGACTTGTTTGGCTGCAACTACAAGTTATTAAAAACTGGCATTGAAAATGGAGACATGCCAGAACAGGTTTGTAGTTGAAATGAGCTCTTCAGTTACAGCAATAAATAGCTTTTGCTGCTGTTTTTTATTGTCCTCTTTCATCTAATACTTTTTGTCTTCTTGATTGCAGATTGTTATTCATGCACTGCAGTGTACTCATTATGTAATCCTTTGGCAGCTAGCGAAAATTACTGAAAGCAGTTCCACAAAGGTATGCCTTGTTCCAGTTGTACTGGTAAATAAATGTTTGCACATACCTGCAGTGTCATCAAGTGGGAAGTGTGATGGAAAGGATTAGGATTCATAGTTTTCATGTTGTTAGGTACCAAAAGCTGCGTTTCTAATAATTTTTAAATTTCATTTTAATTTCAGAACGCTTTGTTTTTAAAACCTAGTATTTCTCTAAATTTTTTTTTCATTTGTTAATTATTATTTGAATGTCAATATTATGTTCAAATTGACAGAATATTAAAGCAACTAGAGTAAAGGAATTCAGTACCTTTTAGCCTAACAAAGTAACAATATTTAGGAGGAGAAGAAAGCCGACTCTAAAATACAGTGCAGTGTTTTTTACTTCTCCGAAGTACGTATTGGGTTTGAATTTGTTTGCAAACCGTGATGTATCAGTGACAACTCAGTGAAATATAAAAATAGGAATTTGCACTGTCATAGTATTCCTGTTGTTCTCTATATTGCATTTGTGTTTTGTTGCTCTTCATAAATCTTTTAAATATGCTGTTAAACGAAGGCTCACAAAGATTAAGTTTAAAAATTTCAAGATTTCTCAGAAAAATAGCAAGAGAGCTCTTTCTTTTTCAGATTTTATTTATAATAATCTTGAATGGCAAAGCTGTGGCAAATGTATCTTAACTTCTGTAGGTTTGAAAAATCTTGGAGGGAGGATTAAGGTTCCTTGCGCGCACTGGGCAGCATTGGTATAAGAAAGGGTGGTTATGTGGCTTGTTATGTGAAGTGCCTAATGCAGAGCCAGCCAGTTCAGAATAGACTTCATAAGTCAGAGCGCAGAAAACTGTGCTCTGGGTACCTGTGTTAAAATTAAGCACTTCTTTGCAGAAGCCTTCTGTAGTTCCATAGTAACCATCCATTTGGTGTTGTTTCACCTGGAATTTACACTGGAATTTCGCTTTCTGTTATTGGAGCTACTGATAACACATCCTGTATGAGAGTTGAAATAAGCAATTTTTGAGCCTTCTGAAATCCCTTGATTGCCATATCTGTAATTAATTAAAAAAAAGAATTTGTAGACATCTCTGATAATTTATTAGGGAGAAAATTAAGCTAACTCATTATCAAATTGTAAACAGTAAATTATAATTTATGGTTAATGTTAATACTTCATTGTTACAGTCAAATTTTTTTCATGTGAGGAAGTATACATTTTTGCTCTCTTCAGTATTTTTGGATATTGTAATGTGTGCATCTAGTAGAGGATAGGAGTGAGAGGCCTTCTGTATGGCTTGCATGAGTTTCTTTTATAATGTAGAACACCGACTGACTTTGTGTGGAATCTGAAGGTCTATTAAATAAATCCGAACTTCTTCAACGCACACTGGCTGACTATTTTACTGTCTAACTTTTAATAGCTTTTAATGTTTGCAAAACCCCAGATATCTGACAGTAAGTGGATACATAAATTATTGAAAGCTGCTTATCTGTGAATTAAGAATTTGGGGGCCTCTTTAGAAGAGGAGCAGTGATCTGAATTTTTTGAATGGAACGGTGGAGTATTTGGTAGTGATTAAGGCTTTGTCACAAGCCTGACTGCAGAAGCTGAACAAAATACTGAAAAGTTAAGTTCATAGAAATGCACATTAACTTAGTTGTTGTACAGTAAAATGTAAATTGTAGTATTTTCAGCAGGAATATAGGGAACTTACTTGAAAAAGTGGTCCTTTATTGAGACTATTTTCTGTTCCTGTATAATAAAACTTTGTAAATTAAAGCGCTTGTAGTTCTGGTTCAGAAGTTAAACCTAATTTGTTATATTTAACTGATTGACTACTGTCAAGCGTACCACGTACGTAGAAAAAGTTCCGTCGATTTCTGCTTGGTTGCCTGTGGAACATAACAGCAAAGAAGTGGAAGCGCATCGCCAGCAGCGGTGTCCTGTGCCTGTGCTCTACTTTTTTTAGACGTGTGCTGTTTATGAACAGATCAACTAAATTTGGGAATTGGCTTCAGAATATAGGCTGTTAAATTAAAAGACTATAGAAGTAATTTGATATCTATTAAACTTTAAAGGAACAACTCTGTACACAGGAAAGAAAATACTCATATGTATAGTTCTCCTGATATCAAGTATAGTAGTGTGACTGGTGAATGCTGGGAGATGAATTTGTGTAGTGAAAGTGTTATTAAAAGATGGTATACTGAAACTCTGTTCAGTCTTAGTCAATAAGCAGCTGTTGCTTTTGTGATTCCTCTTGGGATTAAATGACACATTATACTGATGTGTTACCTGTTCCCTTAAAGGCAGAGGCCTCTAGGCACTGCTTCTTAGTAGTGTTATCCAATTACAAGTTCTGGTACCCAGTAATAATGACTTTCCTACTACTACAGTGATGACAGTCCTCCTCTTTGTGAGCCAATCACAAAGTGATGGGTGAATACGGTGGAGAAAAAGCTGTGTCCAGAGCCGATTCTCCTTTCAGCTCTGCCACTGTCTTGTTTCCATTATGTCTGTGATACAGCGCTGCTGGTTGCTTTCAGCCTGGGCTATGGATATGTAACTTTGTCAGTCATTATATGCTTTTGAAGCCCTTGTTGTTCACTTGTCAGCTTGAGTCAGAAACTAATGGTCTCCTGACTTTGGGTTCTGTGGAGCTCTCCCTCACCTTAAAGGTAGCGTTTGGAGTATTGTGCTCCGGGAGAAGGTGCCGGCCTGTGTTGCTGCTTCCGAGTAATGAATTTCTCTTCCCAATGAACTTGTAATTACTATGCACAGAAACAGGCATTGAAAAAGAGTAGTAGGCATGTTATACCTTATACATGTGTGATACAGTTCATGTATGTTTGAGCTGAAGGGCAGCATTGTTCATTAAACAAACTAGGAGATCAAGGGTGCCAAATTTGCTTTTAACTGAAAGCAGTTCTGAAAGGGCTCTGAGCTTCATAAATGTTTTATGGCAAACAAGGTAGGGTTTTAAGACATAGAATATTGAGTTTTCAATAACTGTTCTTATTTTCCCTTGTAACCCATCTTCGTTCCATTCTTTTCCTTTTTTCCCCCTGTTTTCCCTTTCCTCTGACAAAGAGGTTGGGTGATTAGGTAGGGGTTGTCCATCTTCCTTAGCCTCTCACAGCCCTTGAAAGACTTAAGATTAGAATGAAGTTATTCCTAAGAAAGATTTCCTTTTATATGCAACTTTCACGTGCTAGTTTTTGTCAGAGAATTAAAAAAGAGGATGGCATAATTTTCTTTGTGCTTTTCTTAACATGGTCATACGTAGGAGCTATAGAATTAAATCCCTTTAATCAAAGGCACAAAGTGAAAATGCAGCTTTCTGTTTCAGTCTAAGCTCTGAAAAAGTGAGTGTGTTTGTGTGTGACGTGGAAGGGGGTTGCACGTGTGATGCTTTTTACTTCTTAACGGATGGTTTTTAAATTTCTGAGGTGTGTTTCTGAACTGATGCTGGTTATAAAGTTAATGTCTTGTATATGAAGCGTATATGACACGTTATGTGTCTTCTCCAGTTCCTCCTGGACTGGAGTCTTCACATAGACAATTGATAGGTCTAGTGTCCCAGCTCCTAGGTACCCTATACTGCACAGGATGCTATTTGTACAGGATGGTTTGTACCAGTTTGCCTACTTTATTTGCTCTCTAGTCTAGTTTTCTGGAAATTATTGCATCATTATGTTACCTTTTTATAGAAGAGGAAAAATACCCAATCCCTATCTGACGTTTTCCTCTCTTATCCTCAAGCAGCGTTGTGGGATTTTTTTTCCTTTTTTTCCCTCCCTTTTTTTAAATTCAGTTACCATTAAGATGGAGCCATGTCTGTTTTAGTAACAAACAGCTATGCCAAGTTCATGATCTGGGTTAAAAATACAGGTGTACGTGTAAAAGAAAAAAAAAAAGCTTTGTGCTCTGAAACTTATTTTATGCTAACTATACTAATTTTTTCCCAACTCTTCTGTCTATTTGTGGTAAGCAGAGCGTGACAAGAACAAGGAAATTGCTAATTGTGTTTGTGGTGAGCCGAACTAAGGTATTGGGCTTTGTCAAAACCACTGAGGTCTGTAGTGGATAGCTCTGTGAAAAGGTATATGTTGTGTTGCTAATACAAAGATGAAAAAGTAAAACTGTTCTTTGAAATCCTTTTCTTTAAAGGAGGATCTTCTGCGTTTAAAGAAGCAGATGAGAGTGTTCTGTCAAATCTGTCAACACTACCTGACCAATGTAAACACTGCTGTTAAGGAACAGGTTAGTGATTGTTACTTATCTGTGCAGTCATTTAATATTGTTAAGCTTTTAAAGGTATTGAGAAATATTAGCAAGAGGAACTTTTCACACTTACATAGCACTGTGGTGCAAGTGTCTTGGATGCTTACACTTAGTGCCCTTCAAGGCTCCATATACACAGTACTTGCATACTTGTCTGCCTTTGGGTAATTTAGGTAGGATTTCAGACTCGGTTAAAACATAATTCTAATAATTTTATGTAGTCTAAACTTCTGCTCCTACTTTTATTTTCCTTAAACAGTGACTGGCCAGGTGTACTCTAGAAGCATTCTACTTGGTAATTTCAGTGGGAGAGTTCCAATTCAAAACTCTGGCTAATGTGGGTTTGCACACACACCTTCAGTGGAGCTAAATACAGGTTCATAGCCTCAAGTTCAGAAGAACGAGGGACAGTTATTTAAAAGAGAGGAGTGTTTTTTTTGAAATTTTTTATACTTTTCTCTTTGCACATTTGCACTGTGATATGTAGGTGCCCAAGCACTCAAGACTCTTTAATAAAACAACCTTCCTCCTCCCACTGCAAATCTGTGAATACGTGCACGGGCAATTTCTGTGTACCCTTCGTGTTGCTGCATGCAGAACAAGCACCTCATTCCTTCAGAATGCCGGGATTTTGAGGGTCTCTAGATCAGAATAAAAAGGATGAGTACTCACCATGCATATATATGCACTGTAACTGAGGGGATTTTATTGCTGACAAGTGGTATTTCTTTTGTGTGGCCACCCTTCTGTACACTCACACGCTGGTTAACCGTTAACAGTATTGTTTAGAGGTGTAATGGGAGACTATTCTAGCAAGTGCTTGGTAGCCTCAATAACGGTGTACTGCTGGGAAAAGATGTGATCCGAGCTTCAGACGCAAAGAACTAGGACAATGAGTAAAGTTTGAAACTTGCTTGATTTCCAGTGAATTGCATCCTGATGGCTTTTCTCATTTTACTGGTTTTGTAGTCAGCTGCTCATACAGTTGCCCTTCCTGAGGGAGAGTTTAGTCCTATGTAAGTAAAGTATCTGATATCTTAGGTAGGAGGCAAAGCTCTCCGTTTTTGAAGAAGAATGCAGGTATGAGGGTTTGGGGTTTTTTATTTTTTTTCTATTCAACCAGGATTGAGACATTGTCTTGGGAAATACTTGCTTTGAGTTCTGTAGGTAGCTGAGTTGGAGAAAAAGTTTAAGCTGTAGGGGCTGGCCCTCTTCCAGTCGATTATCAAGTAGTTCTCCAGACAGGACACTTGTAGGAGTTTGAAATTTCACTGCAAAGCAGGGGTTGTTGATAGCAGGACAAACTATAAGTAAAGCCCTTAAACAACCTTCAGAATGCTAAAATGAAAAATGAAGTATCTCTCTATAGAGAAAGGACCAAACTATCTTCCAGGTATACTTTGTAATTTACAAGTCGAAAGCCAGGAACATTTTAGCTGCAAAAGATAAAAACTTGGTTGAGCCTGAAGTTGAAAATCTCGTCCACTGAATCAGACAAGTGCAGCTTTTGAAATTCTGCTTGCTATAACAAGAATATTTTCTTACTGGAGCTGAATAGGTGCACTTTAAGTCTATTAAAGAGCTATCTAGTATCAAAATCACAAGATGTAGGGTGTGAAAGTATGAGTAACATTATTCAAGTTCTGCAAAGGTCTTTGTATACCCAAGATCTGGGTCTGCATAGGACTGGCATAATTAAGACTACTGACTGTTCCTGGCTCCTGGCTATAAAACTAGGACTACAGACAGGTAGTCATGTAGGCTACAGGCGACTGACTTATGACACGTGATTCTGCTTGCCCCCCTCTCATCACATGAAAAGGCACAAGGGACTTGAGGGGTGCATATGTATTTCCTTGACCAAGAAATCGGTGGTGAGGGGTGCGTATGTATTTCCTTGACCAAGAAATCGGTGGTACGTCTTTTGAGGAGTTCGGGAGCAGATCTGCCTGTTAGAATGGAAGTAGGTGAAGAAATGAGGCCCAGTACTAAGCAGTGTAAGGTTAAGCAGGTCTTTTAGTTTGAAGAACGTCGATCTGGTTGCTGATATGTTCAGAACTTCCAGGGGAGCAGGGTACAGGAGTTTGAATCTGATGTCAGATACACAAGTTTGCACAATCTACAAGATTGTAGAGGTGGTTGCTTATTTTTAAAAGCAAGACAAACTAGGATTTGAAGGGATTGAGTGGCCTCAGCTGTGTTAGACATTTTATAAATGTGATGAAAACTATTCAAAAAAAAAAAAAAGTGGACTGTGCTGTGTTGCTATCTACCTAATGTAAGGCAGAATTTGGGAGATTGGGGCTCCTCTTGATTTAGTCTGAGAATATCTTGGTATTCATTTGGCTTCATCTGTGCAATATTTTTATTTACAGACCCAGCCTCCATACAGCAGTCCTGGGCACGAAACTATTCACATGTTGGCCTGTTTAGTCAAGGCTTAGAGGCCTGTGTACCGAGTTGGGCTCTGAATAAGTGTTTTGTTCAGTGGAAATACAATATTCTCTATTTAAATCAGAATTAAAATCTAGTTTCTAAACAGGTACTTATTAAGTTTTCTTTTTAATAGGCATTCACAATTCTGTGCGACGTGTTGATGATCTTCAGTCATCAGATTATGACAGGAGGACGTGATATGTTGGAGCCACTTGTTTACACTCCTGATTCTTCGTTGCAATCCGAACTACTCAGTTTTATTTTAGATCATGTCTTCATTGATCAGGATGATGATAATAATAGTGCAGGTTTGTATAAAACTTCTGTTTCCTTTCTTAATGTTATTTGCCTGACTAATACATTTGTCAGTGTAGCCTATTCTGTTTGTGAGGGGGAGAAGGGAGTAGTTCCCTTTGCCCCCTGGCCTGGAAGCGTGTACGAGCACAGAGGCAAGTTTGTCTTTTAAACATCAGCAGCTGAGTAAAGCACTTTTTTTTTTGGGGGGGGGGGGGGGGGGGGGGGGGGGGAGATTGTGTTGGATAATCTTGGTGAAGGCTTCGTTTAACAGGCATAAGTACGTCTCCATTTCAGAAAGAGAGATTTGTCAGTGAGCAATGAAATGTGTTGCTGTCAGAACAGAGATTTGAATCTCTGAATCCTGATCGCTAGCCCCTGTCACTTTATATAAATACGAAGTATTTAAACCTGACATTTTTCATGATCTGAACTCTTTTCAGATGGACAGCAGGATGATGAAGCTAGCAAAATTGAAGCGTTGCACAAAAGAAGAAATCTACTTGCAGCTTTCTGTAAACTCATTGTATATACTGTGGTGGAAATGAATACTGCTGCAGATATTTTTAAGCAATATATGAAGGTACATCTGAAGCCTGGTCGTGATACTTCATAAAACTACTAAAATATAACACCGATTCTTTTTTTTAATATTACTATTTAATTTTTATTCTAAAAAATTTCAAAATGTGAAGATTTCAAAACTCCTAATAGTAGTTTGTAGGCTTTTAAGAATTCTTTTTCCATGGGGAAGGGGGGAACTGTCTGAGATGATTCCAAAACTCATGTGTATGTGATAGTGGGGAAACCTGGTAATTGTTCGTAATTTGTTTTTAGTAGACTTATTTCTTATTTGATTCATGGTATGTTTTTACTTCAGTAATAAACTGAGGCTTTTTAAGAATCTTCTTACAGAGATCAATCCAATGTTTAGCCGTATCAAATAATTGCAACTTAATTTTGTAGAAGACAAAAAAACATTGGTTTGAGAATTTACATTCTTCCCTAGAAAAATTGTATTCTTTATATCTGTTTCTATCCTAGTTCAGTATGAAATCCCTACTTGGCACCTGGGATTAACAACTGCACAATGATATGAGTTCTGTTCTTGTGAACAGGGTAAAACTTTGCTCCTTTATGGTTTACCTTAAAAAAAAATAAAGAGGACATTGGATAGCATGCTTTTTTCTATCTGACTGCCCTATACACATTTTGAATCACTTAACTAATTAGGTCTTCACTGAACCTTAAATATTTTAAAAACAGAACAGGCGTTTGTCTTGATTGGAAAAAAATTATGGATAGCCTCATAGCCGTAATGCTTCCTTTTAGTACAGAAAATGGAATTTTCCTGGCTAGAGTCATAGGAGTTACTGAAAAGATTAGATCCATATCCTGTACTCTAAAGGGGTCAACACGTGTCGTTCACAAATGAGTCATGAACTTGAAGATAAATAGGTCATTTTGCCGCTAAACTGATACCAATGACTTTAAACAACTGTGAGAAGAAGTGGAGAGCTTTTGGATTTTATGGGTATTTATCATTTTGGAGATATTTTAGAATATAATCTTTATGATGTTATAATCACGAACATGTTAGAATTGGTTTTTCCTTTTTGAAACGTTTGAAATTTTTTTAAGTGGCATATCCTAAATGTCGTTTTCTGAAGAGTTAGGTAATTGTAATGCTTTCAACTAAAATCCTAACCTATTAACCTATTGTGTTTGGATTTTTCCTAGTATTACAATGACTACGGTGATATTATTAAAGAAACAATGAGTAAAACAAGACAAATAGATAAAATCCAGTGTGCTAAAACGCTTATTCTTAGCTTGCAGCAGGTAAGAATGATTTACTTGTAGTATTTTATGTATGAAGTTCCATACTATAGAAGATTATGTTCTCTTGTTTAATAGCTAGAGTAAGAAATTCATGAAGAAATTTGTACGGAAGGTAGGGATGAATAGATCTGAAATGAAATGCATTTTCTGCAACTATTTGGAAAAAGTGCTAAAAGTCTTCCTGTACTTCTCAGACTTTGTCTTACTGAAAAGTGTGTGGGAAGGACCATAAATATCAAATGGAGGTAACATGCGATACTTTCTTATTCTAAGACAGTAGTTTGAACCGCATGTTCAGAAGTGTGTTATGAACTTATTTATTCTTGAACAGATAAAGAAAGGAAAGCATTTCCTGCTTTTCTTACTGTGCCTGTTCTGAGAAGTAACGGCAAATTTTCGTAATTCAGTATTTCTTAATGTTTGGTAGGTGCTTAACCCATCTTTGAAAGTAAAGCGTAGTTTAATGCACTCTTCAGTAAATGATCTTATTTGTGTGGAGACCTGATGAATTCAGTGGAGGTCAGAGTCATCTGCTCACATAAGCCACCTGCATGAATCTGACAGGAGTGAGGGATCAGAACAATAACGCCATAGCTCTGCAATCCACTTAATCCAATAGAGATCTGTGCTGCTGTTGAAAGGAACAATATTCCTCAGTTTGTCCCCTCTCCCCAGCCTTTGGTGTCTGCACTAGAGTGACTGACTAGATCTGTGTGGTGGATCTAGATGTTGATCTGGTCAAGACTAATCTGAAAAATACAATTTTCAGCTTAATGAAGCCCCTGATCTGGTTGATGACTATTGTTGCCAGTACAAGGGAGGACGATGAGACCTTTCCTTTTGACAGCAGCATGACTTTAAGTAGCTGGTGGCACTGCAGCATGAAATAAGCAACTAAATGCTAGTTTCTCCTTTTACGGTTTTTGCTGACTTTTCAAGTTTGCAATTTTTTGTCATATCAGAAAACATTTTCCTTACTACTCTTTCCTGTTCCATAAACAACCTCTCTTTTATATTTTTATATTTTTATATTTTGAAGGCCAGACAGAGGAAGTGGACATAATAGGTACAGCTACTCATGTGATAAGAGGGCAGTTACACAATCCTAATATGACAAGAAGAACAGTAACTTGAAGAACCCTAATATTGTGTGTTTAAAAAAAAAAAAAAAAAAGTAATAAAAAACCAAAATTTAAAATTGAAAAGTAGTGTTTTTCTAGGGAAACTTCTTAGAAAAGGAACCAATCTGAGAGGAAATATTAAAAGTGATAGTTGATGAAGGGAGTACTGAAGTTACGGTGAGCTGTACCAGCATAAAAGGCAACACACCACTTAGATGTGTTTTGGCCCAAACCGTTAATAAAAAGTTAATGTTCATAGTCCCAGTAAGTCCAATTTTGGTATATTATATTCTGTGTTATCTAGGGGAAGTATAGCAGACAAAATTAAAAGATAATAGAAAAGTTGATAGAGAGTTACGGTCAAATTCGGTAGGATGGTGAAAGGATTGATCAAAGAAAAAATTTACCAAGTATGGCATGTTCAGCTTCGCCAGGTATTGATGGCTAGTAACAGTCTGAGCCTCAGTGGCAAAGCTTCTATTGTTTTCAGCAGCTTCCCTGAAGCAACACTTTCATTTTAGATTTTTTCCATTATATTTCTGTTTGGAAAAGGTACAAAAGATGAATTGCAAAATAGTAGTTGAATTGGTCTTTGCAAATTGTAGCAAAAAGGCCATGTGAGAATTTACCTTATTTATTTCTTCTCTGTTAGGGTACAGATCAGGGAGTTGAATTAATTCTCAGTATTCCCAATTCCAGCACAGCTCTTTTAGGAAATCACTGAAACCGCTGTTGTCCAGCATATTTACAGTTGGACACAAGCTTGACATTTCAGGGGTAAACTCTGACCCTTCAAGTGGAGCCTTGACTTTCGACTTTCTTAAACCTCCATGTTTGTCTTTTGGGGTTGTCTAGTTAAGCAATAAAACTCATTTTGAAACTCTTAACTCTACCTAGCTTTGTCCACATTTGGCATAATCTTTTAATAAATTAAATTCTTCTTTTTTCATTTTATACAGCTTTTCAATGAAATGATTCAAGAAAATGGTTATAATTTTGACAGATCATCACCGACATTCAGTGGCATAAAGGAACTTGCTCGACGTTTTGCTTTAACGTTTGGACTGGATCAATTGAAAACAAGAGAAGCTATAGCTATGTTACACAAGTAATTGTGTGCTTTGTTTTCCTTTTTCTAAACACTTTTTTGACTAACACAATTCAAGTATCTTTTTTTATCTTTCAAAATTAATTTCTTAATAGAAAATGCATCAGTACTAAGGACCTCTGTTTTGACCTGTTTACAGATTAGGAGCTGACTGCATTATCCCTGAACTAAAACCAGATGTTGAATAATGGTGCTATTCTTTAGCATCACTGTGGAAGCTTGTAAATAATAGCAGTGTTGGTGCTGTCATGAAAAAGCATTAATGTCTTGTCCATAACAGTAGTCGCTCATCCACTTGATTATCAGTGGTCGTCGTTATTTTTGCTATGTGCAGAGAACTATGAAGCCTTATGACAAAAGGAGTGAATGCAGGTTCAAATTATGAGTAGTGTTGACTTTTTAAGAACATGGCAGTATTTAAGAACTTAAGTTACTTTCTTGAAATAGGAGAAAGTTGTTCAGTTTCAGCAGCTCACAGTGCTTAGAACTCTTCTTTTCTTATGTGCCTTAGGCAACTTTGTTTAGTTTCTTTTGCTTTTTTAACTTATTTTTTCCCTCTTCTCTCTCTCTCTCCCCCCCCCCCTTTTTTTTTTTCCTCTTTAAGGGATGGCATAGAATTTGCCTTTAAGGAGCCTAATCCACAAGGTGAGAGCCATCCACCATTAAACTTGGCATTTCTTGATATCCTGAGTGAATTCTCCTCAAAGCTTCTCAGACAAGACAAAAGAACAGTGTAAGTGTTTTCTTAATAGTCTTAATGTTTTATTTGTAATGATAATTATAGAAGGCATGCACCTGAATAAACCTGTACGTATGGGTATTGCATTCACCTGAAATGAAATCTTTGGCACATAAGACAATTTTAACCTGGTAAGTCAGTCAAGGATAATCACAAAGGGTAGATTGTATTAATCCTTGCTATTCTCGTTTTTACGGTGGGTGAACAGAAAACATATTTTGAATTTGCTGTTGTCAGAGCTCTTTGTTAACTAGATGGGGAAGAGCCTTGGGTGTAAAAGTAGTTGCATGTCTTGACATGTGAACATCTCGTTACCTGTGTCTTGCAGCTTTCTAATTACTTTTTCCGTTTAAAGGTATGTTTACTTGGAGAAGTTTATGACCTTTCAGATGTCTCTACGAAGAGAAGATGTGTGGCTTCCTCTCATGTCCTATAGAAACTCTTTATTAGCTGGTGGGGATGATGATACGATGTCAGTCATTAGTGGAATCAGTAGTCGAGGATCTACAGTAAGAAATAAGAAAACAAAGCCAGCAACAGGGAAACGGAAAGTACCTGAAGGTTAGGACTTTTCCTGTTTTAAAATTTACCAGAGTAGATATTCAGGAATTACACTTGTCAATCCCTGTTTTTGTGAGTGTGAGTGAACTAGCATGCTTTAATGTGTGTTCATTTTTGTTTGTTTGTTTTACCATCGTAACTTCTGTATGCGCATGTCTTAGTGAAAAACTATTCATCTTTGGAGTCTGAATAATGCGACTCTGACGCACAAAAGGAAATGAAAGCACTACGGTACTTTGAAGTTGCAGAGCACAGAGGTATTTTAAACACTTTAGCCAGCAGTGATATATTAAGGCCTTTTGGGGCACGTTTAAGAATATACGTATCAAAAAGTGAAGAAATTGATTCTCAGTAGGCAGGATGCACATGTATGAAGTTTTATTTAAATATTTAATTTTTGACTAATTTGAAAAGACTTACTGATATCCTGTGCTTCCTTCCAGCTGAAGAAAGCAGCAGTAGTGACAGTATGTGGCTGAACAGGGAGCAGACAATGCACACGCCAGTCATGATGCAGACACCTCAGCTTACTTCCACAATAATGAGGGAGCCCAAGAGATTGCGACCTGAAGAGAGTTACATGGGTGTCTATCCTATGCAGCCTGAACACCACCAAGCTCCACTCGATTACAAGTAGGTAGAGATGAGTAGATCCGCTTTGTGTTAGCGTTCATACACAAAAACAGTTCATGTTTAAAATAGAATAATGGTCTTTTTAAGCACGCAAGTAACGTGGATGTTGGCTCAAAGGCAACAGGAAGAAGCCGCACGACAACAACAGGAGAGGGCAGCGATGAACTACGTCAAGCTGAGAACCAACTTGCAACACGCTATGTGAGTTGAGAACGAAATGTTCTTTCGGTGATTTAGAGAAGGGAAGGTTTCTTAAATATAATGTTAGTCCTGTACCTCTTAAGAGGGGTGCACGTTCTAGTTTTTGAGTAGCATTTAATTACACTAATTATGATAGGAGGAGGGCAGTAGGGAAGGGGTGAGGCAGGGATGTGAATTGCCTTAATGCCTTTGACTGGCAATTTGGGCACATCCAGACAGGAATGCGGTGGTAGAAGTGCATGCGGATGCATTTAGCAGAATAGAATAATCCCTGTGATCTGTTTGGTTTCTTGTTTAGTTTTGAACTGAAATTCCGGAAGTGTCAACTAGTTGTTAGCTTCATATTAAAGGGAACTGAATATATTGCTAAACTGACTATTATCTCTATCTGTGGCAGATTTTTATAATCAATGCAACATGTGAAACATTTTCTTTATGTATTGTGTACAGAGTTCTCAACTGCAGAATCTTTTTTAGAAACGGGACATTAAAAACGTGCTTTCAGATAGGTGTGTCAGTGTGTTCAGAAATCCAATTCCACTGTTTCTTTCTCCTCCTGACTTCAAAGTTGTATATTTAGGGTTCAACTGCTTTCTTTTAAAAAAAAAGAAAAGTATTTTAAAGAAACTATTATCATCCGTTTCTGTGATTAGCATGGGTTTTGTGTGATCTGAACTGTCGTTAAGATTGAAAGGAATACTATAGTACCAGAAGTCCAGTTGCATATGTTGATTATCATGCAAATCTTTTGTAGATCTTTCCAACTCAAAACCACACACACACACACACACACACACACACACACACACACACACACACACACACACACACACACACACACACACACACACACACACAAAAAAAAAGCTTGTGAAATCTTCCAAATTATAAATGAAGATGAAGACAGGCCAATGTTTCTTAAGAGAACGTTGTCCTTCAGAGATCATACATTCATAATTTAGTGACACTTATTTCATTGTGGTTGAATGAGTGTGCATTTTGACATGTACACTAGTGGAGTTATGTTTCGGATATAGTTTAGCTGAGGAGAGGAAGGCTAGTTTTAGAAGCCTTCTGTTTATAGGATGCCTGTGTGGTTCTACAGAAGAAAGGTAAAAGTTTTGAGTTAATACCCTGGGCATATAGTGAGAAGAGGAGCTTTACGTCTTTCCCTGACTTGTTTTTAATTCTTTAACACCAGTACTTCATGTAACACAGTTTCATGATTTTTATATAGTGTCACCTATTAGTATAATTACAGTGATTTCTTATTATTCTTATGGGCTTAATGTTGTATTTAAAAGCTATGAGGACAGGGGGGGATAAAGTACCGTAAAGGAATGTTTGAAAAAAGAATTCATGCAGCTACTTTATATTAAAGATGTTGCTTTGTGGCTTGTCATAGGGCAGGAAAAAAATTTTTTTTTAGGTGCCAAACACGTGTTCTCGCTCTCCTGAGCTTAAATACGTGCATGCAAATCTGTGAAGTAGCTGTAGGTCTAATCTGTCTGTCAATTCCTGCAACCTTTCAGTATATCTACTTGGAGAAGTCTCTCAAAAGTTTCATAAACGGATCTTTGTTAGTCATTCTTCCTTCTTCTCTTAGTGTTTTGTAGCTGATTAAATGCTTTTTAAAATAGTAGTAGCTGTAGGTGGTGTGTTTTTTAAACTACAATTACTAAAAATAGTTTCTTTTGTTTGATGGAATTGTCATGTGTTGGTAGTTCCTTATTAAGGGTTAGCTTTTTAAACATACAGATAAAACTTACCTTGATTTATTTGCTTTTTCTTGTCAAATTCAGTCGACGTGGCACAAGTCTAATGGAGGATGATGAAGAGCCAATTGTTGAAGATGTAATGATGTCATCAGAAGGGCGAATTGAAGATCTCAATGAAGGCATGGATTTTGACACCATGGACATAGACCTAGTAAGAAACTTGCTTGACTCTTACTGGATACTGGGCTTATTTTTCTGTTTTCAAAGTAACATGTGAATCAATTGTTTTCTTGTCATTGAAACAAGAAATAATTCCTATTGATCTCTTGCATTCTTAAGCAGCTGTGCACACGCTTTGTTCACGCATACCTGTGTGCACATACAATTTGTTCAAACTGCCATACAAGAAACAAAACACTTTCCGTAATAATAACATGAAATATGAAGTGTTATCCCCAATGAACCCTTAACTTTTGAGAATTGAACTTAATCTATTACAGGTGAAAACTGCAAATTTTTTTATAAAATTACTGTTAATATGTTGAATGGCTATTTATTTGCTTGCTTTTTTTAGCCGCCCTCAAAGAACAGGAGAGAAAGAACAGAGCTAAAACCAGATTTCTTTGACCCTGCTTCAATCATGGATGAATCGGTAGGTTAACATCTATAAGAGGAACGTACGTAGAATCATTCTTATGTTTGCAATACTCTCTTACTTCAAATTTTAAGTGGAAGGAACTTAATTTTTAGACTGTCCTTAGTATTTCTTTATTTTGACAGATTGGTCCTGTTGATGAAATATTCCAAGCTATAATTTAGTTTTATAAATTCTAAGGTAGTTAATGCTCTTGAAGTCTCAAAGTAGAGAGGAGAGAATTACCATGCTCATACCAAGATTTTTGCAAGTTTATAGGTTTTTTCGTTCTTAATACTTTATACGTAGCTATGTGGAAATCAAAAGTCTTTGAATCTGAGAAGAAAACACATCTAGTATGGTGAAGATCCCTGCAGAGGTTGGTAGGGAACAGCTTTAAAAAAGCAAAAAGGGGGAAAAAATTGCACACGCATGACATTAAAGGCAAGTTTCCTGGTTGTGATGAGCTCATTTGAGCGACTCTGTTGTTACCAGGGAATATCTTGGGCTTTTTCTTTATTTGGCATGTTAAGTTTTGTTCATAAGTAAGGTAATAGAGAAAATAGATAACAGACAATATGAATATCTGCTTATAGAGATGAGAGGTATTTCTTTTCTTTCCGTATAAAGCTCTAGGTCCAAACATCTGAAGCATGTAGTTTCTGCTTGCAGTTGCCCTTTTTTCCGACTTGATAACATCATCTGCAGTCTCTGAGATTCTCTTTAGTTTAAATCTACGTGAGGGATCCCTTTTGTCTTGAACCACTTGTAATGATGTATGCAGCCATTTTTGACCTTGTGTAGCTGGTACAAAATTACACTGGAAATAAGCTGCAGCAGCCCAGCAAAGGACAGTACAGCAAGGCTTCTTGGGCATCTTGGACAGCTTGGTGGAAATTGGAGAACGGTTATATGCTTTTACAGTATTATTACAGCACGAAGCTTTTCTTGTTATGGGGGAAAGAAGTCCTTAAGTGCCATTTTAAATGCAGATCCATATATTTTGTACTAGTAGGCATTTGTTTTAGTAATGATTAATAAGATTAGGTTGTACATCTAGCTTTTGTGCGTTCAGTTTTGAAGTAACACATAAAGAGTGTATCTCCTGTTTTCTGACTTTCTGTTTTTAAAATAGTCGTTCACCTCCCTTTCTTAATTTTAACTAATTGGTCTATGAAATGATGCCGATCATTTTTATTCTTACAGTGATGAAAATTTGGTCATCTGCAGGTGTATTTCATTGATTTCAGAAACCTTGCAGCTTTTCAGTTTCTCAATTAATTAAGAATAGTTTAATAGGTTTACTGTCAGCCAGCGTTCTTTCCTATTACTTTATTTCTCATTCTTTTTACCATCATCTCATGTGAGCCCAGGATTTGCTAGGCGCTCCTTAGCTGCAATTTGGGAGTATCACCACATGATGGCAGCCGGTTACAGTCGCATTGCTCTGCAAGCTTTTGGAGCCCGTTGTGAGAGACGTGCTAGCAGTGTCCTGCCTTTGTGTGCCAGGAGAACAAGCTGTGCACTATTTCTCTGCAAGGAGGGAGCAATGGTGCACTCAAACACATAATAAGTTGGTACGGTCAAAGGGGCGTCATCTAGCAAACCTTCTTCTCAGTCAGGACACAGCAAGGGTGCTTATCCTGGAACCAGGACTGCAGAAAACAGCTGCATCACAGAACACAGCTCTTCTTTAGCATAAACTCCATCTAAATGAATTTAAATGGGAAGATCGATTAATTGTTTCAGAGACAATGTTAATCCGTATTAAAGCAGAGCTGAAATTATCACTCAGTATTTTAAATGTAAAAAATAGTTTCATGAACACAAAAAAAGTCCCTCAACACAATTTACTTTGCTTTATTCATGTGTTTTCTTGCAGAGGTCCATCAGTCTTGGAGTTGGTGCACTTGTTTTTGATAGAGCTAGACTTAATAAATCTAATTTTTAGTTTATTCTGATGTACGTGATTTAGACTCAGAATTTTAGTACTCCTCTTATTTTGTGATATGTCCGGGTTATTGCTGGCGCCTGAGGCAGTTCATGTCTTAGTGCGCGATACTGTGTGATGCATCTGAGGTGAATTTTATACCAAGATCAGTGAAAATTGGTTTGGAAGCAGATAAATAATGAACAGCAGCCTGGTATAACTTCTTGGCATTCAGGAGACTCAAGTCTTTTATGTACTGGTATGGCACTTTTTGATTATATAGCCCTATGAAAGATAGGGCATTTGCAAGATCTTGATGTTCCTCTTTTAGCATATCAGTGATGATACCTGCTTTCATTGGCATAGAAAATGTGGTTTGCTCCCACTTAGGAAGTGGAATCCCATTTTTCATTTCAGGCAAGTTTTTTCTTCGCTTAATCTTATAGACTCCCAAAGAACAGTGCTTTGGTTTAACCTGATTATTTTTTGATTTTTTTTCATTCTCCTCTTAAAAGAGACAATTATTTAATACTGAGTTTGTTTCCTGGCTAGCTGCTGTGGGATGACCTGCTGATTTTATTAAACCACACAGCAGCAGGCAATGTGCAGAGTATTCTGGCCCAGGCTTAGCTGCTACCCGCTGCACACTTGGTTTCAGATTAAGGTCTATAGAATTGCCATTGTCAAAGAACTAATGGGAAATTATTTTGCAGTCACTATATAAAATAATAAGTAAAACATAGTCTTTATTGCATTTGTACTGGATCTGGTTTTAATCTCAAGTGTTGAGAAGCATTTTCTAATAAATGAGGTGCCCTTCCCATACTATAATACAAATCGTAAGTGTGGTGAATTTGGTTTGGAAGAAAAATAAACTTATAATGCCTTAACATATCTTGAAGTGTCTTAATCTTATCATGTACTAATTGCTTTGTTTTGGTTAAATGTATAGTAGACTACAAATTGACACCATTTCTAACTTTTTTTTTAGGTTCTTGGGGTGTCAATGTTTTAATACCAGAGCAGCAAATAAATCAGTGGTGAAGTCATTTTCTAAGTGGAAGAGGAAGTTTTTCAATACAAAATTGTGGTAGATACAGTGAAATTCTGAACAGATTTTTCTCTAAGGAGAATGACATACTTTCAAGATCAAGTGCATTGAAGGGGCAGTTTTGTTTGCCTGAAAAAAAGAAATGTAAAGGACAAGTAAACAATTTGAGGATAAGCTACACTTTTTTTGTTGGAAAAAAATCAATATTTTATTTATGTGCTATCAATTTATTCCGGATCATAAGAAGTATTCCCTCTTAGTTTTAATCAGTCTGAGAGGTATTTGGTACAGATTTGAGCCCCTCTCTTTATACATTTGTTGGCTATCCTAAATAATCATGAGCTCTGCTGGACTGCTGTTTACATCCATGAACTGAAATAATAGATGGATTGATTTTTCTTACAGTGATAGAACCAGAAGAGTGTCAATATTTTAAGTTAAATGCAAACTGCATCAACAGAAGCTTTGTTTTAATTAATCATGGGGGAAAAAAAAAAAAACCTAAAAGCAGAATTTCAACAGCTTTTTCATCTAAAATGTTCTTTTTTTTTCCAAAAGCTTCATGCTAGCCTTCTCAAAAAGGTCCAGAAAATATGAACTCCAGAAAGTAACAGATCAGCCATGCTTGCCCATTACCAACCCTGAAAGTTTGCTTGTCCTTTAAGAAAAATGTAATGTTGTGAAATTCCTTCCAGTAGTGCCACTGTATTTTGTCTCCAAATAAAAGAAGCTTATTGTAGTATGTTTGCAGAAAAATTCTAAACAAAAATTATACAGCTTATTAGAGTGTGGGAATAGGGATCTAAATTTTAAATAAAATTATATATATATATAAATTGGTGCTGATTTTATAATTGCGCAGTTTGTTTAGTTTTTTCTTACTTTTAAATTCCAACTTAAAATTATGAGGTTTCAGAAATATATTGAAAGTTTAACAATGTTTAAAAATAGAAGAGCATGAGAATTCATGCTTTAAAAATGATTTTTAAATTTGTATTTTATATTGTTTTATCTATCTGTCTTTGCAAGCAGTCTTCAGGTTAAAGATACTTCTAACAGGTTACAGTACATTTCCTCTGTATGTAAATTAGATTGGATAATAGAAATTCATAAACAACCCATAATATTCTTTGAAAGCTAAGCTTTAAACTTCATTTTGTGTCCATTCACAAATAAATTAAATTGGTCTAAAACAGAAAGTTGGATCTATGCCAATTTTGACATCAACTCATTTTGCAAGGCTTAGGCAGCTAGACATCATTTTAAAGGAAATATTAACTTATATTACATATGTATATTTTTTGTCAGTTGTCTCTCAGTTCTCGAGGTATATTATTTTAATCATTCCATGCCTTAATATGCTTGCAATACAAGGATCTCCCCAAATGGGTGAATACAAAAAGACTTCCTGTTTTTAGACTCAGAAATTAAACATTCGGCTGTGGTAGCCAAAAACCATAGATTATCTAAAGGATCATGATAAAATATAATTATTTTACTAAGTCATGGGGTAACAACAAACTCGAAACTAGATCTGCCTAACTCATTTTACATAAATAAATACTCTCATGTCTAAAAGTACTGCCTATATTGTTTTTCACACCACTGCATTTAATAGAACTGCTGAGAGGACTGTATATATGATTTTAAACTTAAGTTGATTTTTTCTTACTCTTGAAGGAGTGTTTCTTTGTGAAAGCAGTTCTTACAGCTTTGTTTTCAACCAGCTAAAAATGTTTTATATATTTACCTTAACCTGTTGTCCTCCACATTCTATTGTCCTAATTGTACTGTTTTCTGATTTGTATTTATGTCTTGAGACAGTAACTTTTTGAATAAAAATAAACCTACAGTATGTTGTATGTTTGATCTTTTTAAATCGGGGGTAAGGGAGGTCAGTGAAGAAAGGGGAGTGAGTAATGCAAATGTTATGTTTATAGAAATCAAAATCTTTTCCATGTCTTTTAAGTGTTTGTCTCAGAGTTGGGATAATGTATGGAAAACTGCACTGTTTTATATTTGTAATAAATTGTACAAGTTTTTAAAATGTGAATAAAGCACTAATTGGGTTAATAATTTAAAGTAGAAAAGTTATGCAATCATGATTGTTTTAAATATGCTTTAATTTGAGATAAACTTGTTAAAAGAATTAGCAGTGTAAATACAGAGCGAGATTTTTCAAGAGGCTAGTACCTACAAATAAAATTTTTAAAATTTGTGTAGAACTTTTACATGGCAAGAAATCAATGGTTAATTATTTTTTGTGTTCCGTTTTTTAAAAGGTGTGTCAGTAGCCTTTCTGTTGGTTTCTTTTCCCTCTTAACTTTTATCTTGATATGTTATTCAGAGTGCTTTTGATTCAGATATTGGAAGTGTTGCATATAATCAAATTGGGCTGTTTGATTCACTGAATGTGCATACTACTTTCATTTAGCATACACCTGATAAAATAAACTTTTTAAGCCTAAATGGGTAAGATAGCAAGAAAATGAGGGGGAAAAAAAAAATCCTAAGCAATTCCCTCCCGCCCCCAGTCTGGATGTGTGTTGAAAATGTCTCCTTTTGGTTACCAGTCATTATAAAGGAGTCATTTAAAAATCTAACAGATGCATACTTTCTCATCCCCGCTAATGTGGCTCTGAATTTTGTTTTTTATTTTATTTTCTCATTACAAATGTATCCTATCTCTAAATCCTGCTACGAAGCTCAAAAGTTTTAGTAGGCTCTATATTTATAACTCAAGAAAAATACCTTCACTACTCAATGTGAAATCTGTCTCAGTGATACAGGTTTGGTACAGATGCTTGTAAAAGAAAGAAGACTTTTTTTTTTTTTTGGGGAAAAGTTACGTGATCAAAAATATAGAAAATAACAAGCACTACAGAGAAAGTGAAGACTGTCCTCTAATTTACCAAAGAGGCCACACAGGAAGTATTGATATTTAATGAGATTCAAAGGGAATAGTCTTTGCATATTCTGTAAAAAGTATTTCCTGAAATTAAACAACCAAAGACAATATGTAAGAAGCTGGTGATTGCTGTTGTCTGTTTTTTTTGTTCGTTTTTCTTGGGGAGGGGGAGCGTTCCCCTTCAGATGATGTGTTGCTGATTGATATAGCTTGTTAGGGTCCTTAAATTCCCATCTATTCTAATCTCAGTTAAACTAAAGAATTGCCACTTCGAAGTTTTACTCTTCTCTGATTTTCAGGGGATTTACACAGACATTTGTCCTAGCATGGAATTTCAAGGTGGTACTTTTTTTGAGAAGATTTGCTGCTTTTCAACCTATAGCTTCTTGATTTTTATTTATCTGTTTATTTTTAAATAGCCTGATGGGTGCCAGGAACTTGTTCATTCTTTGAAGCATTTGCCAAAACTATCAATATGTTCTTCATAGATACTGATTAATTCCTTAAAAATGTACTGGTTCCTGCTTAACTGTTTTGACTGCTTTAGTTTAATTTTCAGTTTATGATACTGAAATACAGCTTATGTCATTCCCTCATTGTTCATAATCTTAAGTGATCTCTAGTACTGAGAGAGTTTAATTTCTGTTATTTATTGGCATGCAAGGGTTGTGCCTTTGGATGAGGGAAATGACATATTTGGAAAATAAGGTAATGTAGGACAATATTATTCTCTAGTAGTTTATATAAGGAAGTGGCAAATCAAATTCAGTTGTGCCTATCACATTGTTTTCACCTTTTTCTGTATCCTGTTGTCATGTTGACAAGCTTTCCTGAATGCGGTTGTGTTTTGATTAAATCTCTTGGTTTTCATGTTTTTAAATAAACTTTTAACCGCTCTAGTCATTACAGGTATGGGCATAAATGAATGCCTTCTCACTAGAAGTTTAATGTATTTTGTTGTGGGTTTTTTGTAGCTACGCTGCCAAATTCTATAAACGTAAATCATAGTGGGAGTACAGAGGTAAAAAATTATACCTATGCCCAAAAACTAATCCAAAGCTTTTTAAGTCAACAAAAAGTATTTTGGTAGCTGTGTCACAGAAGAACACGTAAAACTTAGGTCGTTCTAGAGACTATGTATGGTTCTTTGTAATGTAATCATTGTTTCCCCCAAAGTGATTGTGTAACTTGTGCTAGAGCTTCTCAGAGTTGTGTGTGTTTTTTTTTTTTTTTAAGATTGAAAAAGGAGGAAAGTACATCATGTTATGCTTATATTAGCTATATTTGTCTAAAAGAAACTTAGAAATTTTAAAAAGAAAATTTCTGTGTTTGGCCAACGACAGCTTAGAATTATGTATTTTTAGAAAAGCTGGCCAAAAAAAAAAAAAAACTATAAGACAAAACTTTAGAAAGATAATGCTAGCATAATTTCCCAAGAAAGGGGCGAAAAGTCAAAATGATAAATCTGCAGCTGGAACTAGAGCATCTCAGATAAGGAAGGGAGCCCAGAATTGGACCTTGCTTTATTTAAAAAAAAAAAAAAAAAAAAAAAAAAATCCACATTATAAAATGAAAGGGTTTGGAGAAATTGAGTCATTAATTCATCTGCTGATGAAAACAATTTCTAGCGTGCTGAGGTGGGTAATGACAGGTCAGATCGATGAAACCATTCGTTGCTGTTGCCAAACTTGGTAGATTGTAGACATTTCTAGTACGCTCTCCTGAGTAAGAATACCCCATTTATTTCCATTCTTTACAAGTGCCTTTGGGGAAGCTCTGTGCTGGATACTAATACTATTACAATTTGTTTGTCATAATTTGAGTAGGGATAGCATGTTTGTGTGGAGAATGGTCATTACTTAACCTGGCTTTCCGTTAGAGTAGGGCATATCTTTTGAAGGGTTATGAGCTAGATTTTAATAGCGCTATCTAGAATGGTCATTCAGTATGTTTCACCTTAAGTTTAACCTTTTTCCATGTTCCTTTCTCTCAAAAATGCCTGTAACATCTGTCAACAGGTATCGTAAGACAGTAGCTTTCTTGGGAATTGATGCAAATACTGTGCCATAGTTAATCCAGTTAGTGGTTAATTTTGGTTGGCTCAGGGCTATGGTATATGTATGATGGAGGCTTCATCTCAACTTGCTGATCTTGCACTCGGCCAGAGTATTCTACAGAGCGCTTCAAAATTGGAGTACTGTGTTGGCATCTCCATGTGAAAGCTCTCGTTATTTACCACACCATATGGCCATTCCAGGAAGCCATGCATTTTGCTGTTGCTTTTTAAATAGCAGTTAAACCACAGTTCTTGAGTGACGTACACACAGATCTCTTATTAACACACTCTTTTCACAGGGTTTATATTCCGTTTACTTCTTTTTAGACTGTTGAACTCCACTATAAGAAAAAAACAAACCACATCCACTTGTTTTTCGCATCACGCGCAAAAGCACTTAAAGATGTGGCACATCTTACATTTAGACTACTCTTTGTATTTTTCATCTTAAAATCCTGAGTTGTCTTTTGCACAGTTCTTCTTATGTATCAACTGACAAAACCTGTCTCTCCATTATTTCTGTTGCTGGTTTATAATCTTGCATCTTGAAAAGTAGTTTCAACTTCTGCGATTTTCTTTTCCTTAAGTCTTCCATTACAGCCAGGAATTGAAATGCTTTATGAAACATAGTATGGGTTAGGGAAGTGGCTTTGTCAGTAGAATAAACTATCTTGTCATTTTCTTTCTGTTGGAGGTACTGATGGCTTATAGTTTAAGGGCATCCTGCGTAAATACTCAAAACTGCAGAAGTCTGCCTATTCGAACTATCCCTAGTTTTCCTTTTATAGGAACGGTGGTGTGTTTTTTGTTTTTTTTCTCTTGCTCAATTCAATGGCTTGTTCTTGGTGAAAGCAGCTTGTTTGAAGTGAGTATGAGGCTAAAGGGAACAGATGTTCTATTTTAAGTGGCTTTCATTACAAAGTTTTTTTTTTTTTTTTTTACTTGCCTTGCAACACTTCATCTTCTATTTCAGAATGACTTTTAACTTGCACAGTTCTCTAGCTCACCTTGGTTGGGTTTGTAGACCTGACAAAAAGCTGTGAAATAGCTGAAATTCTGTCCTTAGGAGTTTGCGTTCCACTATGTTTCCTGGGTTTCATTTTGAATTAACCAGATAAGATATCTTGTTTGTATTTATTGTGGTGCACTACTATGTTGTTGCAGACGAATAGGGGATTTCAACAAAATGTTTCAAAGCATCATTTGTTCATATGCTGTTCCTTTCATCTGAAATATTAGATTTAGGTCATTTGATCCATTATTAAGGTTCAAAAGACATGTCATCTAGAGATTTGTTAAATCCCTACCTGCAAGGAAAGTTAGACTTCTTTTTAAATTAAGCTGATTGCTGCTCATCTCTTATTCATTTAACAGAAATGGATGGTGTGTAGAACGGTCAATCGAACAAAACCGCACCACTCAGTGATGCATAATCAAAGATGTGTTAACTTGGCAGGATGGTTGTAGTGGGTGGATAATAATTCCTGTTCTAGAAAGCACAAACATACGTTTGAAGCACAAATCAGAGCTTCAGGTCTCCTATATGGATCCAGAGCAGCAGGATGCTCCGAGCAGCAGGATGCTCCAACCAGCCAGCGCATCAGGTCCTGGCTGGCAGCTTAACCACAACGCATAGTAGTTCATCCCTGGGCTTGGTCTTCTACGTGGTGACCCTGGATCAATTGCCTTCTGACTCCCTTCAAAAAAAGAGAGTACCAAAACAGCCACCTTCCCTGTTCAGCTTATTTTAAACTTATTATTGTAAGCTTATTATTAATCTCACTACTTTGAGCTGGGCGAATGCAGCCAGGTCTCACCTGTCTGGAAAGCGCTCCCCCCCCCCCGGCAGGATACACAGTGACAATAATGGAGAAGTAAACCCTTTACAACTATAAATTGTATTTTTAATCGAAAAAAAAAAAAAGAAAAAAGTTACAGAGAAATTGAGCAGCTTGGTTTTTGGCCAGGGCTTTCAGACCATTGTATTCTAAGAATAAAAAGACAAGTTTTGCTGGATCAGCACAAGATGTCTTATGTCCATGTGGGTCTTGCCTTTGTTCTCCAATCTCAACGTGAATTTAGGAGGTCACCCTATATTTAACTAGTCAGAAGGGCAATACAATTTAGAGTTCATTACTATTTCCGTTCTCAAACAGTGCTGTAGGTAATAATGGGAAAGTGGGCAAAAGTATATATCCTGGGATATTCAAATGATAGTTATTCAAAAGAATCTCTGCTTTAGGAAGACTCTGTCTTTAACCTGCATCGACTGGACAAAATGCTTTTCTGGCTTAACTTTTTTTTTTTTTTTATGATAGACGTTTTTTTTTTCCCGATAGTTTTAATGTACAAAGGAAGGTGTATGTTAAGGGAATTTGGATAGAATGTTTTGGGGAAAGGGGTCTTGTCTTTAAAGGCAGATACGTATCATTCAGTAAACTGAAGTTTATGCTGCAGTTGATTACAAAGAATTCTGCTTGCAAAAGGTGGTGCTAGTCATGTTTACCCAAAGTAAAGCTCAAGTTACTCATACCATTTAGCTCAAATGAGGATTGAGGATATTTTCAAAGCAATGGCTTGTGGCTTTCACAAAGGTCAAATGAAAATCTCTGACTTCATTCTAGTACCATAGCATTCAAGGGTCAGATTCATCTGACTTTTTAGGAGCATCCGATCTGGATAAATAATTCATGACAACTTACTGAATTTGGCCTCTGATTTGTTCAAACGGTGGGAGTTTTTTCAATTTTATTTCATATGCTACTATGCCAAACTCTGCTGAGATTCAGGTATGTTTTTCTGCCACCCTTCTGAATACAGGAAACTCTTTGGTGGTCACTGGCGGACTTTTTTTAGTGTCTTACAGTATCAGCATGCAGAGTGGTCTGTGTAAGTCCCGTGATGTAGGAAAAACTGCTGGGGTGAGGGTGTGGTGGTGGATTGTTTTGTTTTTGTTAATACGCAGTTTGGAGAGCTGGGACTTTAAGATGTTTCTGTATAGTTTTTTTGACACCTATCACATTGCTGAGTGAAGGTTTTGTTATTAGCAGATAAAAATCTTTTATAAGACAAGCGCTAATCGTAAATCAGATTGAGAAGAGCTGTAAATATTTTACAAAATCAAAAAGTAAACAGGTTATATATATATATATATATATTTTAATAAGATCATAGAAACATTGATTTAAAAGGGTCTCAGGAAGTCATCTAGTCCAGTTTCCCTCTGAACGCTTAGACTGTTGCCAACACCAGTGTAGGTCAACCTAA
Source organism: Struthio camelus (assembly GCF_040807025.1). Classification (NCBI taxonomy): domain Eukaryota; kingdom Metazoa; phylum Chordata; class Aves; order Struthioniformes; family Struthionidae; genus Struthio; species Struthio camelus. The sequence goes on along the minus strand of NC_090952.1, from coordinate 10,934,796 downwards.
ACTTAGTGACTTTTTCTAGCTGAGCATTAAAAGCTGCCAAGGATGGCAGCTCCACCAGCTCCGGGTAACCTGTTGCAGTATGCTGCACTACCTTTCTGATTAAGAAATTTTTCTTATGTATCAACCTGAACCTCCTAAGATGTAGTTTTTGTTCCTGTGGTATATCATCCGCCATGACCAGAAGTTTGACCCTATCCTTGTAGCTGCCCTTGAAGAAGTAGTTGTGGGCTGCAGGTTGGTTGTCCCTCCTTGCCAGGCTGAACAAGCCCAGTTCCCCTGTTCTCTCCTGTAGGTCATGTGCCTCTGCCATGACTATCTCAGTAGCCCTCCTCTGGGCTACTCCACTTTCTCACGTTCCTCTTGATTTGAGGAGCCCAAAGGTGGACGTGCTGTTCCAGGTGTGGCCTTAACTAGAGCTGAGTAGAGGAAAATAATACCTTCATCTGCTGGCCATGCAGACTGAGGGAAGAAATGGAAGATTATGTATAATCTGCATAAGCCAGCATCAAGCAATTCCTTATATTCATTTGACTCTTGGCAGACATTTTCAGAATTATGAGGCAAATATGTTTTATTGTACATCATATTAATATATCACTACTTCAGAAAGTATTTAATATTCCGTGTATGCTAGTTTAGTCACTTGATCCGCATGAGATGGAAGGAGCGGCCCTCTCCCAAGAGTTGTTTCTGAAAGGTGCATTGCTTTCCCTGGCACCGCTGTTTGCAAACTCACGGGAGGCCTGCTTTTCAGCAGGCTCACAAGTGCACGAAGGCCTAGACATAACAAAAAATCTTTTTCTTTCTAAAATTTCCTGTCAATTCTAGTACTTGTATATAAACTCCAAGTATAGCTCCTTAAGGTAGTGGAGTGTAAAAGCAGCCAACAGTGTGAAGATGGCCTGGTGTGGAACGTTCCCTTCTGACGGGCAGGTAATTGAAAAAAGGAGAGCTGCAATAAGGAGTTTTTCCAGCTCCAAGGTGGTGTGGGGGTGGAGAAACAAAGATGAGATGTTGTCACCAGTGTAAAAACTTAACTGAGAATTCCCTAGCTACATTTTGTGACTGAGATTATCTAGTCCTGGTAGTACCTGATTAAGGTTGGGAAGGGTGGAGTTTTTTGGTAGTTTTGTTTTAACTTTTGGTTTCTTGTGGGAAGAAAGGAGTCAAGGTTTAGGTAAAGCCACATCTGGGACCAGGTATAGGGTCAGGATGCAGATTACATTTCTAGTGTTTTCTCTACAGAGGGATGCTCACTGTTGCTGTGTTACTCATTGTGCAGCCTTCTCAATCTTAATGTTCTTATATCCCATAGGCTATGCCTTTTAACAGATGGATCAGATGCAGGAGATTTGCAGATCACAGTGTAGCACCTACATTTAGCATCTACACATATGCAGTTTGGATATTTTTACGTTGGCCTGGAGTTGGTCTGATTCCCCTAACTGAATGTCCTTGCCGTGTATGGTTCATAGCCCACTACCGCAGCAACAAAAAAAGAAAGCACAGAACAAAATGCCACCGACAAGAACCACCGTTGGTGGGAAATACGTAAACTCAGACGGTAAAGGTATGTGTGGACTATGCATCCAGTGACTAACAAGTTCTCTTTTTCTGTCACTTTGTACCTGCAGATCTGCACAAATTGTAGTTGCCGGTAAGAACATCCAAATAAGCAGAGCTGTTCCTGTTGCGCTATGGCAAAATCCCTTTTTTCCAGAGGAAAGTACCCAAAGGTCACGATGAGCTACTTTAGGGCAAAGATAGTATTGGTTAACAAGACTCTTCATAGAGAAGAATAATAGAGAAGAAGAAAATACCCTTCCTAAAGCATACTTGAGGGTTTGTATTTTGAGAGCAGGTCTGAGGCTTTTCTACTATGTTTTATAGAAAGCGTGTGGATTTTTTTTTTTTTTTGTCACTTTAGTTGAGGGAGTTCTGATTCTGCCTTCAAAACAGGCCTTTTCAGAGGAAAATAGAAGGGGGTGCATGTAGAGGTTTCTCATGGCTTCTAGAAGTACTGCTTTTAATACCAAGTGCTTAATGCTGTTCTTTTTCCAAGAATAGATCTGTAATGTGCTCTAGCAGCCTTAACCTCTGCTGAAACTTTCACCTTTCAGCTCGCGGAGGATTATCGATTCCCTCTGTGTTAATGAACAAAACAGCAAGTACTTTTGGAACTGAAAGGAATTAATTGCTAGATTAAAGTGGGCCAAATGTTGTGTCTTAGGAAAACATAAAATGTTAGGAAAGTACTAAATTACGGAAGACTAATGGAAATCAAAAGATGCCAGCAAAAGACAAAATAACATGCTTTTCATGGCTGAGAAGTTTGAGAACAGATTGTACTTTTCAGTACTGTAAGGATGTGATTTGTGGATGTTCTGGTATAGATGTGCAACAGAAAACCCGGTTTATGTGCTGGACCATGACTGTGGTGAGAAGACTTGTGTACTTGCCATTGGAGAGAAGGTCAGGTGAGCAGTGTTTCGGCTTTTGGAGGAAGAGGCCTTCATGGTTCTCTCACTTGGCCAGAAATTTGGGGAAGAGCGTAGGTTTAGTGCAGGCTTAAGAGCAACAGGAACAGAGCTAAATTTATTCTAGGACCCAAAATAACTTGGGAAAGTAAGTGGCAGTGTCTTGTGCCATGCTCCTGTCCTTTCTCTCCCCCATAGCTCCTCCAGTTGCCAGTGAAAGCCGGTACTCCCACAGCATGACGTGGTCCCCTGCGGTACCTTGGTTGTCTCGCTGGTTTTCAAGAGATGCTTAGCTGTCAGATTGGCTCCTTAGAGAGTCACCCCAAAATACGAATTCCAGGCTCGTGTCATAGTGCTTTCTGGTTAAGGTTTTGCAGAAGCCAGTCAAATCCAACTTCTGATATCTTCCCCAAATTTCTCCCCCCTCCCCCATAGATTTGTCGTGGCTGCTGAGTTACCCAGCTGGGATATAGTAATTTTTTTTTTTTTCCTTTTTGTGGTTTTCTGACTTGCCAGTAGCATAAATTCTTTGAAGTCTCTTATTCGTATTCATCTTCCTCAAGCTAGCTATCAGCACCTTTTAATTTAACCCTGACGGGGTTTCAGATGGACAGCATATCTCAAAACCCTAGTCACTGTAAAGCAGGTAACTTCTTGGTACAAAACAACCAGTAAACCATAAAACCAGTAGTATGAGAGAAACCACATAGTTACTGTCATATATTAAATGATGAAACAAGATATTAAATTTTACAGCTGTATTGTTTTAGCTTCTATCCTAATAAGTTCTTGCAAGTGGCGCATATGAAATTACAGGACTACTGAAAGTGCTATCCTCCAATCTTTTACTGTTCAATCCTTTCCTCTGTTAAAACTATTGCAATTTCTTAACTCGTTAGACATTTGAGTGATTAACTGTTAAAAACGTTCTTGGCATAGTAAAAGACAAAACCATATTTTTTATTTAGGTCTGAATACTTTTAAATTTATTTGACTTCACGTTCAGCTCCTAAACTGATATCAGGACCTAACTAAGCTACTAATCAGTATCACTTCAAAAGAAATCTATTTTCTATCAAATTTGATACACTTTCCAGTAAATAATGTTTTTTCTGCCTCCTTCCTCTCTCAATAATAGTTCAAGTCTCTTTAGTGCTATAGATGGATTTATTTTAAGCTAGGTTAAAACTCTGCAGGATCTTCTTCCTATCAGCAAGGCGTCGTTACAGCTATAAAAAGAAATGTTAGAGAAGAGGCAGTTGGAGCAAACCCCTTTCTTTCTCAAGGAATGAGATTTTTTTTTCCCCCCCCTACATTTTACACTTTCTGTAATTGGCTCCATAAGGCTGATTTATGTTTCACAAAGTCCCTTTCATACTGCCGTGCGACCTTTTGTGGCCCTGCGAGCGGAGCTTTTGGCTTACCCGTGCCAAAGTGCTGGCGGAGGCAGGCGCCGTGGCTGGGGCTGGGGAGCCACTGAGCCAATTGCCCCTCTAGGCAATTTGTCGGAGTCAGACCGGGGCAGCCGATGGGCTCAGGCTGGGTGGGAATTGGATCCTCACGATAGCGGGGGCGAAACTGGTGCCCAAGGTGGTGTCGCTGCCCTACCTGAAAGAGCACAGCTTTGGCAGCTGGGCCATCATAGGTAGGAGCGTTTTCAAACTACTTTTTGTTGGCTTCCTAGAAATGGTGGGTGAGATAGTGCGTAGTACCCGAGGAAATGGTTGGTAGGAAGAAGGAATTTTCCATATGGATGAATTTTCACCATGCTGGTGCATTGAATTCAAAGATAGAAATGCTTCTGCTTGCCTTGGTTTGAGTGATGCAGCCTGTTCAGGGTTGTTCCTTACACAGGACACGTGAAGCTCTGCAGCTCTGGGCATAGCAAAGGTGTAGCCTTTGGAGAATACGGTGGGTTTCCAGCTTTCTCATGAGAACGGCTCTTGTGGACCGTCGCTGTGGGGCTGGGGCTGTCCCTGCTTCACACCCGCTAGGGCCCTTTTCTATGTGACCAGCTGAGGTGGGTGCCCAGGAGCTCCTGAGGGAGCACCAAGTTCCTTGCTCCATGCAGGATATGATCTGTCTGATGAATCCCAAAGCTGCGTTTTAGCAAAAATAGGATCCTCTGTCGCTTAAATTGCTTAACAGAAGGCTGAGCTGTAGGAACCACAGAACAGGTTTCTGACTTGCAGAGAAGGAGAAGTATTCTCAGGTGCCAGAATGATTTTCTAAGCAGTTTGGCAGACTTGCTGAATTGTTTCAGTATTGTAGGACTAGTAAAATCTATGATATCTCTGCAAGGCTCATGGTTATCTACACCACACGGAGCCTCTCACCTGAACTGTGATTTCCTAATCGTCCCTAAGTGCATCACAACAGACTACTTTCTACAGCTTTTGAAAGTTTACCTGCAAATTAAAATAATCCTTTGCCTTCAGCAAGTGCCACATATGTACATCTGAGTAATGGCATGTCTCACAGCCCAGCAGAACACAGAAGTTTTAAATCTGGATCCATTTTGCAATGTGCAGGCACGTGCTTATGGTAGTGCCATGCAGTGGCGCTGATTTGGTCTCCGTGTAGATGAAGGGACCCTACAGTCCCCTGCGGGCTGGTTTCCAGACTCACCTGGAAGCCACTTAAGGGTAGATGGACAAGAAACAGGGCTGAGAGGAGAAAGCAGATTTTCCTACAGAACTGCTTAGTTCATTTAGGAATCCTTGGAATTATTTCTTTTGCTATTTTTCTACTGCATGGTGGCGTTCTGCAAATAACTTGGGCAAATCAGTGAAGGTGGGGAGGTTGCACCATGCACGCAGGGTGGTACTTGAAAAGACAACATGGTGTGAAATCTTTAAAAAAGAGATTGTAGGATGAGCTGTAGCCTAGGTTGTGCGTGCAAAGGCCTGGTGTGGGCCGCTTGACTGCGGCAACGTGGTCTTTCTTGCTGGGTGTGTGTGCAGGGGGGCCCTGAAAGAAGGGGTGGGAACCAAGCAAGGAGAGAGGGAAAGAGATAGGTTAAAAAAACATACCTTGAGAGGAGAAATAAAGGAAAATCGGTTAATGTTAGTCAAGCTGCTTATCTGGTAATTAGATGGACTTGCACATGTCGCAGGATAAGAAACTGTTAGGGAAAATCAACCTGTCAGCAATGAAGAGAAAGATGTAACTCATGATGAACCCACTGAAGCTGCTGTATGAAATCTGGGCTTAGAAGAAAACTGCAATGTTGGGTGGAAAATCTGAGGTCAGTAAAATGGAAAGAAAGAGGAAGTCGCAAAGCTGTGCAGAAGCCAACGAGGTGATGCAGAAGCCTAATCATTAGTGATCAGGCAGTGGGAGTTCTGCTCAGGTAGGAGAGGCAGGAAATGCAGTTTCCTGCTGCTGTGATTAAAAAGTCACGTTTGGCTGGTAAAGCTTCCCTTAGCACAGTGGGGTTTACTGCTTATCGTAGACTTTTTTGCAGCTTTTTGAAGATCTTGCATCACAAAATCCCATGTGCCTCAGATGGATGAGAGGGTCCCTGTCTTGCTGGTTGTAGCTCTTGGTCCAAAACCAGCGAAGAAGAAGAAAGCTGGTCCAGGGCGTGTGGTGGGCTCTGGCTGTGGGCCAGGCTTGCAGCCCTTATGCCTTTGCATGGTCTCGTTGACTGACACTAAGGCGTTTTCCTAGTATGAAACGTCGTTGCTCTCATTGCTGCATTTATGGTTATAGATCTGCCGATTCTGCAAGCGAAAGCTGCTGGTCTGAACCTGCTCGTTCATAGGGAGACCAGTTTTTGCAAAGGCCTCTGGGTATTATCGCTGGTGTTTGCAAGGGGAATGAGGCAAAAGGCCCTGATCCTGCCACCAAACGAATGTTGGTGGACAACGGAGACCTGGATGGGAACCTGCTACATGGAGAGCTCTCAGACTTCCAGGGTGCAAGGCTTGTAGCAGAAGGGGGTTATCAGCTTCTCTTGCCAAGTCTCTTGGCTCCTGCTCTTTCCCTTTGCTCTTCAAGACAGACACTGACAGCCGCCTCCTTTGCAGAAACCTGAAATCTGTGGAAAAACTGTGAAAATTGCCAAGAGTTGAGGAGACCATATCGTTGTGGGATTGGCAGGTTTTTATTGATCTGCTTAAGATGCTAGTGCATATGGGAATAAAAGAACCCAGTGAGGGGGAGAATAGGAGCTGGGATATGTTCTCCAAGTAGCACAGATCATAGATTAACAGAGATCAACTGCTAAATTGTGGCTCTCTGATTTCACAACATCAAATAAGGACTCTGTCTTATACATAAATGAGTGGTTTTATCCTTCTGGATTAAGTATAATAACGCACATAAAACAATACCTGCTGTTTTCATGGTGAGGTTAATCAGACCTTTTCATACAACTGGGGTGGGCAGCACCGCAGGATGCCGAGCATGAGTCCCTGGGTCTGTCTGCTAGATCCGTGCTCCTCCGCCCCCCTCGTCTCTGCGCCGCTAGCAGAGGTAAAGGGGCTGAGGCAGCAATATGGTACTGCCGCTTGCCCTAGGGGCAACGGTCTTTTGTTTTGTTTGTTTTTTTCCCCTCCTCATTGTCACCCTAGCTGGCTGCACCTCGCGGCTTCTCGGTGTGCGGGAGTCCTCTCCAGGGCTGGTCGAGTTCCCGCTCCCGATCCCCTACGGGCAGCGGAGGGTTGCGAGGGGATGCTGCTCAACGGGCAGCTTCTGGCATCCCAGGCGAGTAACTGAAGCTGTGGTATGTTACTGAAACGTTTCCCGAGAGACAGCCGTGGGGGCGGGCTGTCCTGGCAGGGACCCGCGGGGACCCTCCTCCTACGGGCCCTTTCCAGGCTGGGCCCTGAGCAGTCTGTACGCCTGCCCTGCTTTCTCTGCTGTAAAACCGGGAGAGGCTGATCTTACACAGGTGTGGCTGCTGAGATGGCCGGGAGCTTGTCGCAACGTGCTGCTTCCTGCTGGAGACGCTGATTCTGGGGGGGAAAAGGTGTGAAGGGAAACGCAAAGCGTCATTGAAGGAGAGGTATCGTCCCCAAGACGCTGGGTGTGGTGGGGTCGGGCAGCTCCATCCCCACCTGGTGCCTAGCAGCCGCTGAGCCCCGGATGTCCCCCCGGTGTCACCCCCAGCGTCCCCCCAGCATCCTCTTCCAGGTGTCCCTGGTTTCGGTGCTTCCTGCTCAGGGGCGCCTCCTCGCCAGCCCCCGGCACTGCATGGGGCTGGGGGAACCAGGTGCTCTTGAGAAACATCTGTTGAAGGTTTCTTGACCTTTCCAGGCTGTTTGGGGGAAGATGAAAAAAAATATGTATATATGTTTTGCGGAGGGGTGGCAGTGGTGGAACTGTTTCCCTCCAGCTCTGCCTATGAAATACTCCAGCCTCCTCAGATGCTTGAATAAATGTAATTTAATCTGGTGAAATAATCATGCTGCATTGCTGAGATCAAACTGAAGTGGGTTTGAGCTGGGTCACCAATTTAAAAAAAAAAAAAATTGCATTTCTCTTTCAAACCGTGTTCAAAGCACTCAACGATAGAGGTGGTAATTTGTGAGTGGCTAGTGTGCTGCACCGCTTGCAGTCCCTGGGAGCGTAACTCTGCTCCGCTTTATGCTTTTATGCCGGATCTTTGAAAAGGGCCAGAACTCACCTGAGGTTGGATTTGAGGAAGTGTGCCAGCTAATTCAACCAAAAAAAAAAAATGAAATGGCGGGGTAAATGTGAGTTTGTCTTCACGGTTTGTTCATGGGCGTAAGTCGGAGAAGCATCCCTTGGAAAACCCAAATATCCCTTTGTCCTAAATCAAAGCTGTTACATGCTGTGTTTTTTTTTGTTTTGGTTTTTAAGTATCTTGTCTGCTATCGTGGATGAACTACACCTTTAAATGACAGGGTGAGAAAACGCATGCAGCCTCGCTGGTAAGAACATATTGGCAAAGAAACGTGATTTGTGTCTGCGTGCAAGCGGTGACAAAATTGAAGTGTAAATAAGGGTTGAGGATATATAAATCTGACACTGCACGAGGTGATGTGAGGTGGTAAATTTGAATATCCTCTGGCCCGGACGGAGGAGGAGGAAGCGAGACGTTCGGGTCCTGTTGGCAGGAGGGAGCAGCGAAAAGGGGAGGCGCGTGGGGCGAGGATGAGCAGCCGGGCCCCGCGCGGAGGGGCTGCCTTCCCCCGGCCGGGTCCCCGCAGCACCGGGCCGCCCCCCAAGTGTCAGCGCGCCGTCCCGGCGGCCCTGCGAGCCGCCTGTTTGCTGCCAGGGTGTTCAGGGGGGTTGTGCCACTTCAAAATATTTTAGCTGCGTTGCAACATGAGCCGCACTCAAAGCGTGTGACCTCCTGCGAGGATGGAGGAACAAAAAGCGTTTGGGCACCGCAGCAGAAATTGAGCTGGAGCCATCTACCCAGGACAGCAAATTAGCCGTGAGAGCCGTTCGGCGAGCTGCCTGCTTTCTGAAGGTGTTTGCACACGCTGAACGCTATTATTAGCATCCTTAATTTATTTATTGATGTTTGGAATATGACTACGAGGGAGAGAAAACAGCTCAACTCTTCTTAATCCCCTAATTTTCCGCACTGGAGCCTGGCCGTCCCCCGAGCGTTACCCGCTCGCAGCCCGCTTTCCCTTCCCATCGCCCGGCCTCCGCTAAGGGAGCGGTGGAGGCAGGTCCCCCGCGCGCCGGGACCGAGCCCTGCCGCTGGCACTCGGCCGGGAGGAAAACCGCGGCTGTTGTTCGGTTCCCGGTGGTGGCCGGCGGTGGTGCCCGGGAGCCCTGCGGGCGCTGCGCGGCTCCTCGGCCCCAGGGCTCCGCGCGAACCCCCCTGCCCGGGTCACGGCAAAGCTGTTGTGAACTTTGCAGGGTGGGTTTCTCTCCCAAAGTCCTTTTAGCGGTGGTACCAAAAGCGGGGCTGGTTGCACCACCAGTTGCCAAGGTCGCCGGCACTTTCAGCACTGGTTTTGCTTGCCGGCGCCCCCAAAAGCGTCGTCGCTTGGGGGGAAACTTCCCTCGCTGCTGGCGTCTGACCGGGAGAGCTCGGGAAAGCTAACCGGCAGTCGTGTTCGAGAAGGGGTGAAAACGGTGTTTTCCTATGTCTGAAAAATGGTTCTTGTTTTCATCTCCGCTGCGATGTGATAGAGGGCAGCGCTAGTGTCAGGGCTCCAAGTTTCAGGGTGTCAATAGGGTGCCTCTTTGAGGGGAGGTTTTTTTTTATTATTAGTTTTATTGAAGTAACACGCACAAACACAGCAACGCAGTATAGTTCAACTTAGCTTGTTGCCCACTGCGAGCTGGAAAAGGCACAGTCCGTCTCGCGCTTGCCTCGAGCTAAGAGCGCGCACGCATAAACCTTACTGGGCTCAGCCTCCGTTCAGTGGCTTGTGGCGCAAAAATAACTTGATGGTGTTTCAGAGCCCGTATAGGTACCTTGAATCACGAGTAACGTGCGGGGGTGTTTACTCAATGCTTCAGCTTGGACGTAAACGCATGCTGGGGCTGGAGAAGGGGAGAGTTATGCCTGCTTTCTCGACAAAGTCAGGTCTCAGTGGGACCACCTGAGATTTTGCGGCGTTTATGTTCATCTTGCTGCGTAAATAGAAAAGGTGGGAGGCCTCTTCGTGTGACTTCTTTGCCTTTCTAAGTCCCTGTTGGGTTTTGCACCGCCGAAGGGGCTGTGTGCCAGCCCGCGGGGCCGGCCGGGACCCTGGTGCCTGCTGCCTGCAGCCCCCTCCCATGGGGCCACCGGCTTTGAGATCAATCAGGTGCCACCAAGAGCAAGGAAGGAAATGTTTCCGTTGCTTTCAAGAGGCTCAGTCAGGTCCGCAGACCTCCCGTGCCGAGGTGAGTTTTGTTTGCACCGGTTTGCCGGGTAGCACCGTTGCCTGCGCAGCTCTGTGCGGGGTCAGGCCGCGTCCCCGAGGGCCCATCGCCAGATCAGATCTGAACCGCGTGCGGTCGGGGGGTGACTTACCTGTGAAATTCGTTTCCTAAAGTCATTTGGCTTCGTGGCTGAATTTTCTGACTGCCTTCCTTTCTGATAAAAAGAAAACCAAGAGTTTCATCCTTCCTTCCAGCTACTCCCTGGTGCGAATTCAAGTTGCTACGTACAATTTGGGGATGGGGGACAGCAGTAAGACCATAGCCTAGCAGCTTTACTAAGCTATTAAATAACTGTGCCTCGTGCCGATTAAAAAATAATTTGGTTTCCTCCCTGCCGTAAGGAGGGGCCCTTTCCTTTCTCCTGTCGTGCTCCTTTTCCCTTGGGAAGCTCGTGGCCGCAGCTCGGTGGGCAGATACGGCGGGTCAGAGCGGGCCGAGTCCTGAGGCTGCAAAGAGCTGATGAAGTGAAATGTAAATGGAGCGTTTCTCTCTTGGGCGCGAAAAGGCAGCGCTGACCGCCAGGGCTGCGGCCGAGGGTGCGTGCTGCCCCGGCCCCTGGGGTCCCGCCTGGCTCGGGGGGCCGGGCTGCCCTCTTGCTGCGCGGGAGGGAGGGCTTTGCGGAGTGGGGTGGGAAAGGCAGGTGAATTCCCCGCTGGACGATCCCGGTGGAGATGCGTTGTGCTGAGCCTTGCCGCGAGGCTGGCAAGCAGGACCGAGAGCGAGCCTTTGGTCTGCCGGCGACCACGCTTGCTTTACCCCACGATAAAACCACAGCGACTGCTCGTTGCGAACTTGGGTTTTATGCTAAGGTGCCAGTATAACCTATTCCCGTGAGGCAGCAAAGACAGAAACAAGGCTTGTCTTCAGGCAGCTTGTTTCCGCTGCTTGAGCCAAATGACTGAACCACAGCAAAGGCCCAAACTTCTGGCTAGGGGTTTGCCTGAGAAAGTTGGGATGTCATGTGTAAAGTCTTTGTGTATTTTTTTTATTTGTTGATAGCTCACATATGAAATGGATGTTCTTACAGAACCGCGCGTTCCTCCCCTGCTTAACCAGCCGTTCCCGAGAACAACGCGTAAGATCGCGGCATCCGAAGGAAGTAGCAAAGATGTCCTTCTCGGCATTTGCTTGAGAAACGTGCCCTTCTTTCAGTGGTTTAGCAACAACAGAAGCTGGAGGTTTTACCCTGTTCCACTCTTGCTGTGCTTATCTTTCACGTGCTCTTGGGAGAGGTAAACGCTAAAAGCCAAAAGCAAATTGCACAGCTAATTTTTAAAAACCAATGCCAAGAACAGGGTGTGCAGCCCCACGCCGGGCTGCCCGACTTCCCGCCCTGGGGCTCTCCCTGCAGGTTTTGGGCCAGCCAAGCAGTGCCTTGGCGGGCTGCCTCCTGCCAGGTGGCCCTGCCTAAGCCCTCCCTTCCAACCCGGCGTCGTGGCACCCTCGACGGAAGCGGAGCGATGCTGCAGTGACCCAAGAAGTCGCTTTGTCTTGTGTTTCTAGGTTGATTTATCCATTAAGGACACTCACCCCACAACCTGTCTGCTGTGTGCACAGCCCTGTGCCCCGGGGAGGCCAGAGGACCTGCACAGCCTTAAGAGCAAAGTGACCAAGTCATTGGGCAAACAAGATACAAGCTGCATCAAATCTTGCTTGAGAAATCCAGCTGGTCTCTTAACGAATTGTGACTTTAAAACAAGCGTTTCAAACGAGTGAGTGGCAGTGATGACAGAGGCCGTGGAAACTGGGTAAACCTTCGATTAGTGATCACGGTAAGAGCAAGGGTTCGGCGAGTATGGTAAGAGTATACGAGCCATTGCCTGTTGTAATGCTGTATAAGCGCTCTGTGGTTTAAATGAGAGTGAATTTTACTCTTTAGCGCGTGCCAGGGAACGAGTAAATGGCTGGGGACGCCGTGGCTATGTCAACATCCGTTCAACCACCGGATGGCATTTCAAACAGCAAATCTCACTCTATTTGCACTTCCTGAATGAATTGCTCTAGGAGATGAAGCTGGCCAGTCTTGGCTGTTAGTGGATCCCGTTCGCCGTGGCCTGACGGCGAGATCGGGAGCGGAGGCGATGCAGGCGTTACAGGCGAGAGCCTTGTAACGATAGCAGTCGCTCCCCGGGACCGAGTTTTGTTTGCTCTCGACGCTTGAGCAGGATCTGGCCGCTTCGCGCGTCTCCTGGAGCGCTTGGCTGCTGTGCGCGGGCGACGTCCCCGGCCGGGCGCCCGGCGCTCTGCTGGCTCCTCTCCCGCGCGCAGACGCTCGCCGCCGCGCGAAACACCCAGCGAGGTAACAGCTGTGAACGGGAGCCTGGGGACGAACATACCACCACGTGCCGCCGGCTCTCCCCCACTTCGGCGGCACCACGGGCAGGGCGCAGGAGGGAGGTTTGGGCACACAGAGCCAGGTTTTGGCAAAGAAGTGGGACCGAAACCTGTGGTGGGGAGGGTCTTCCGACTGCGTGTCTTGCTATTTGGCCTGCAGCGGGAGATGGAGGTGCCTAAATCGCTCTCTCCAATGAAAAACCTAAACCCAGCCTGCCACTGCTTGGCGTTCAGGTGCCTCCCTGTTAAAAAAAAAAAAAAAAAAAAAGACTTTCCTAATGATTCGATATTTAAGAATATTTTGAAAGTAGCCTCCTTGTGAGCCTGAGACTTACCACTGAGCCTGCTCTTCTCCCTGGCCACAGGGCTGGGAATTACGTGGCCTGCTGCTTGGTTTTAATTTTAGTCTGACGCTTGCTTTCTAAAAGGCACGTTCTTTTGTAAAAGCTTTGAATTCTCCCTCTTCTCCCACTCCGTCGCCCCTTAATCTCTTCCTGGCCCTCATCCCCCTTGGAAAAACCGCGGCGGCCTGCGCCGGTCCTTGCTGTTGCAGGGGTGACTCGCAAACGCGCTGCAAGCAGGCGACGCTGCCGGGCCGAGCAGGTTCCCCGTTTCGGCAAGACGGGGGCCGGGGCAGGCGGGGTGGCCCGCTGCGCGGCCGCCTGTGCAGCCGGGCCGGGACCGCGCCGCCATCGCCGCCGCGGCCGCTCGCTCATGGGAGAGGGAAAGCCGCGCCGACGCCGCGGGGGTTAGCGCCGAGCTTGCCCCCCGTTTAGCCCGGGGAAAGCAACAAATACAAAGCTGCAGCGCGAACCAAGGCGCGTCAGCGCGTTGTGGCGCGGCGCCGCCCCAGCCGCCCGCCCTATTTTTCCCTTTGTTTAATTGAAGCTCAGGAAGCGTAAACTGTGACGGTTCTGCAAAAAGGAAACGGCACCACAGGTGACTTCCTCAGCAGGAGCAATTATTATATGTTTATGTTTTTTGTTGCAGCCTGTGGCTGTCGGTGTGTAACTGACGTGCAGCGTTCGACCCGGCAGCGGCTGGCGGGGGTCGTGCGGCCCGGGGCAGGCGAAGGGGCAGGCGGCGTGGAGCCGGGCACCGCGCAGAGCCCTCTGCCCGCCGGGTTTCCTCTCGCCACGCCGCCCGCCCTCGTCGGAGGGCGAGGACGTAGTTGAGCGAGGCGGTCTGATACGAGTCAGACTCCCAAGCCGTTTGCGAGGTGGCTGAGGGGGGGAGCTGGGGCGTTGAGCCTGTTGATTCGCAAACTTATAACCCGGAAAGTTAACAGGTAAAGCCAAAAAAATAAAAAAGGCAACAGCTCGCGTGCGGTTGCCTGGGACGCCTGCCGCGCGTTGCCTGCGCCGCAGCGAGCAGCAGCTCCGACTGGAGCCGGCACCTTCTCCGCTGCAGCCAGCCCGAGCTGGTCGCTTCGGTAGCTGTTACGGGAGCAGCTGAGGAGGTGGCTTTCCTTCCCCACCAAATGTAACTGCAAAACGTCCTGCGCGGGGCTGCTCCGGCCGTGTCCGCCGGGAGCCGCCAGCCTCCTGGGCCCTGGGGCGTCTCGCTGGCCCGCGGGGAGGAAGCTGCTTCTCCTCCTCGGTTTCCTCCCTTGCTGCGGCAAAGGGAATAAACGCTGGTTCCTCCCCCTCGAACGGGGCCACGCAGCAATTTCTGTTCGGCCTGGGGAAATGGGGAAAGGCTCCGGCACCTCGGTACCCGCTTGGCCCCTTGGCTCAGACTAGTGCAAGCGTCTTTTACCACATTTCCTGCCTGGGTTTCGTTAAGGGTGGCACGTTACTGCAGAGTTTTCTAGTTTTGGTATTGATGAGCCTGTATTTTCAAAATAACTAAATAAATAAATAAATGACAAGAAAAGAAAAAGAGACAAAAGGTGGCGAGGGGCTGTGGGAGCCGCCTGACCTTGGGCGCGCGTGCCAGGCTCATGAAACGGTGTTTCAGAAGCACGAGGCGGTGAGGAACGCGGGCTCGGGTCTTAGCCCAGCAGAAAGGGCCGGGTCGTCGAGCGCGCGGCCCCGCCGGGCCGTGGCAGGCGCTCCCGGCGTGCCGCGCCGGAGGGTGCCCCGTGCCGCGGAAAGGCCAGGGAAGAGCCTGGAGAAGACTGAGCTGCAGACACCGTCCTCCCGAGGAAGCGCTAAGCCCTTTAGCGAGGTAGGATTGCGTCGCCTTGCCTGAGGCTCGTGCCGGGGGAAGGCTCTCGAGGTTCGATATCTGCGTATATTCGTGTTTGCAGAGCTAACAGCCCCGCGCTCCGCAGGAGCACTGTAAATATGAGCCTTTTCTCGTCACCAGCGCTTATCTTGATTTCAGAGCGCTCTGTGGCACCCGGAGTATTTAACAGGCGCCCGGACTTTGACTAATGGTTACAGATGCCCATAAGATAGCGAGATTAGCATCTCAGCTGTCTGATTAATATGTAAATGTACCCAGTTATGTGTGAGAGCTTTAAATGAAGTAACTCTCACTTCTGCCTCCATATATCAAAGGTGTGATTGATGGAAGAAGCACTGTAGGTACCTGCTGGAAAGCATAAAAGTTGTTTTTGTCTATATTTTTCCTTTTAAAAAAAAAAAAAAGTAGACCTAAAGCTGAGATTTCCTTAGGGAGAAGAAACAACCCAGTCTGAGTTTAATCTAAACTAATCCAAATTGTTGGCCACACTCCGGCAGTATCTGTAAATTCTCGGATAGAAATAATCCATCAGGATCTTGTACAACAATCCACATGGTATCTTAAATAAACCTTCTCTTTGGCTGTAGCTTGCAGCTGACATCTACTGTAAATTATTTGATGATATTTTATATGAAAGGCTCTGGGCTGAAATGTGTGTTGTGGGAAAGGAAGGAGGCCCCAGCCCGGTGGAAGATGTTCCTTTTCTTTGCTTCCCCAGTTACATTATGCAACGCAGCTCTATTTTGCAACCTGCCTTTCGGGGAAACGGTGTGTTTTCCTGGGCTGAACAGCTCAGTAAAATAGAAATCTAGAAGCATCAAGTGATTTGTGCACCGTAAAGGGCTACGGGCTCCCTGGGAGAGGGGGAAAGGCCGCGTGCGCGGGGACGTGGGCTCCAGCCTTGGAGCCGCAGTCGTCCCCAGTCGCAGCCAGGCCTGCTTCACCGGCGCAAGGGCAGCAGCTCCCGCCAAGTACCCTCGAGAGCTGCTGGGTCGGTGGCTTAGTCTAAACGCTTCCTCAGGCGACGGCAGCGGCGAAGAGGTGAGAGGCCCTTTGCTCCTGTTGTTCCTCCAGGCAAGGTGCTTCCTGCCAGGGCCGTGCTGCGACGAGGTGACGTACCTTTTCCTCGTTGGGAGGACAACCCTTGAAACGCCACCAGAGAACACCGCTGTGAGTCAGAGCCTTCTTTCATCCTGCCCCTGAAAACCACGGCGTATGTTTCAAAATCACTTTTTGGCAAAATAAAGACCATCGCGCTGAAACCGGTGCGGGGGGAAGTTTTGCAGTGGTAGTAAAATCCAGCAAGATGCTGCCAGCTAAGCATTATATAATGTCTGCTCTCTGGGATTTGAGCTGTAAAGCTCTCGACTGCTGCAAGACCTCACAAAGATAAAATGCGCTGCAGCGCCTTGCTGTCAAAGGAGCGCAGAACACTCAAATCCCGTTATCGCTCTCCTTTGCTTCAGCCTTCTCCCCCTCGCGGGGATTTCGGGGGCCCAGGGCACGCATCATTTTCATCTCCTCTGCGTCTCTGCGGAGGATTCACGATGTGCCATCCCCTTTGCGAGACGGCCCGGCTGCTAAGAGGCGAGCTGGTAGCCCTGCTGATTAATATGATTGCTCAGCAATTCTCATTATAATGCTGCCTTGCGTTGCTGTCTGCTTATAATGGTGTCTTGTAGCTTTATCAGAGCATAATTGCTTCATCCAAAATTTTCCATGCCTTTAGCTGTTTTTTTGTTTTTCAATGGTTAGACTTCTTCTTTTTTTTTTTTTTTTAAGAACAAGGATAGGGAAAGTATGAAGTTTAGTTATTAAAAATATTTGCTGACGTTCTCTTTGTAAGTGAAAACGTTGTTTTCATCGGGATACAATGGAAGGAGGAGCAACAGCCCAGAAACGCAGCAGGTCTTAATGCTGTCAGCAGTAAAACAAGCCACCACCGCCACTGCCCCACCGTGCCCCCAGCACTTGGTGCTCAGCCCTGAGGAAAAGGCATGCTCGGGCTGTGCTGCCGGCTGGGGCAGCCCACAATGCCACGTGGCCGCGAGCCAGCTGGGACGGTGGTGCTGGAGGTCACCACCATAAGAACGTGCGTCCCTGCATGAGCACCATGTGCATCTTTGCTCTCCAAAGTCTTTTTTCTACTTTAGTGGTAATTCTACTTGTGTAATTTTCCCCCTGTTTAAGTGCAGCAGCCTGGACACACATGCTGGCATTTTAAGGATATTTTTCTTATTTTCTTCCAGTTCCTCTAATGTAGGAGAATCACCTCCTTGTAGGCACTGACGTCAAGAATGGTTTATTGTATTCTGGGTGACGTATTAATTTAAGATAATCGTTGGGCAGATGTTTAAAGCTTCCAATGCAAATCAATGCAATTAAACATGAAATAATACTTCACAATTCGTACTGAGAAATACCTTTATCTGAGGCTAATGTTTCAGAATGAAATGTTCAGCAAGTTTGCTGATGATACTAAGCTGGGGGGAGAGGCTAACACACCAGAAGACTGTGCTGCCATTCAGAGGGACCTGGACAGGCTGGAGAGCTGGGCGGAGAGGAACCTCATGAAGTTCAACAAAGGCAAGTGCAAGGTCCTGCACCTAGGCAGGAATAATCCCATGCACCAGTACAGGCTGGGGGTTGACCTGTTGGAAAGTAGCTCTGCCGAGAAGGACCTGGGAGTGCTGGTGGACAACAAGTTAAACATGAGCCAGCAGCGTGCCCTTGTGGCCAAGAAGGCCAATGGTCTCCTGGGGTGCATTAGGCAGAGTGTTGCCAGCAGGTCGAGGGAGGTGATCCTGCCCCTCTACTCAGCCCTGGTGAGGCCTCACCTGGAGTACTGTGCCCAGTTCTGGGCTCCCCAGTCCAAGAGAGACATGGCACTCCTGGAGAGAGTCCAGCGGAGGGCTACCAAGATGATTAGAGGGCTGGAGCACCTCTCCTCTGAAGAAAGACTGCAAGAGCTGGGCCTGTTCAGCCTGGAGAAGAGAAGACTGAGAGGGGATCTCATCAACGTGTGCAAGTATCTGAAGGGGGAGTGTCAAGAGGATGAGGCCAATCTCTTCTCCGTGGTGCCCAGCAACAGGACAAGAGGCAACGGGCAGAAACTGAACCACAGGAAGTTCCACCTGAACCTGAGGAAAAACTTCTTCACTGTGAGGGTGACAGAGCATTGGAACAGGTTGCCCAGAGAGGCGGTGGAGTCTCCTTCGCTGGAGATATTCAAAAGCTGTCTGGACGTGATCCTGGGAAATATGCTCTAGGTGACCCTGCTTGAGCAGGGAGGTTGGACTAGATGATCTCCAGAGGTCCCTGCCAACCTAAACGATTCTGTGATTCTGTGATTCTGTTATAGCAGAACTGTTGAGTCTCTGTTAGGCGGGTGTGAGGCTGATGGGTTTTGACCTGGGATTATAATGGGGTCACTTCTCTCCCTTGAAGTCTCATGGGCTTTCCTGACTATTCTGTTCTGCTTGCTGTTTTTGTCATAAAACACAGCCCTTCCTGCAGTGCTGGTCAAGGCTGCTTCAGCAGGAATATTGTTTATTCCTTGGGATGTGTTTTTTGGAGCCTAGTGCACTCCAACGCCCAAGTTCCCCTGCTCCCATCCTTGTTAAGGGCGAATGGCTGCTGGAGGCCAGCCCAGAGCATGAGGCAAAGCGGGTGGCACGGTGCCGCTGGAGAGGACTCCTGTGAGCGGTGCTGACACGATGAGAGGCTGACCCGTACACCCTGGGGAGAGGTTTCTCTTGTTTCTCTGCATCAGCTGAAAGAGCTCTTGACGTCAATGTCTTTGCTCCAGATTTTCATCGCCTTCCTGCGGCACGTTTTCTACTTTGCCTTCTCTTCCCAAGTTTCTGTGAAAGGCAAATCAAATGGTCGTTTGGGTTCACTGCATGTTGGTCTGTGCTTCAGCTCGAAAATGCTTAAGCGTCCATCAAGTGGAAAAAAAGTCAAAAAGTATTCATCGTCAAGAGAGATTGGGTAGAAGTACAGTAAAGGATATAGCTTTCTTCTGAAAGAAAAAACTGGTGTCATTACCTTGGCACAATAATCCCAGGGGATCTCACAATAATCACTATCAAAGGTGGGAGACACCCAGATGCAATCACTTTTTTTCTGCCTGAGAGGACTCAATTTCACGTCTCCTGTCTTTGGAGAACGCCCTCATCGTCAGACTCTGGGCTCCTCAAAGCACGAGCATTTTCCATGCTCCCCTTTCAGCCATGGTAACAGACAGGAAGAAATAAGATTAGAAAAGAATAAGGTTCCTTGTGTGAGAAGGGGACAACCTAAACTCTGGCAGGTTTAGGCAGTTCCTGGGAGAAAGGCAGCCTGAGTTCTGCTTTTTTTTTTTTTTTTTTCCTTTTTTCCCCCCCAAAAATTACTTACTTACTTTTTACCCAATGACTATTTGATGCCTTTGCAACTGAAATGCCCTCAGGGTAGACTGAACTTTAGCAATGTCAGAAAAGTTGGGCACTCCCTTGTTGAATGGTATTGTAACTCACAAAACTGATGCATATACATATATATATATATATGAAAATGTGTGTAGTCTACTCACTTTGTGGTCATGTAACAAACTATTCATGTATTAATATTTATTAATGGCTCAGATCTTAGAACCTTCTAGGGGGAGAGTGTCTAAAGTTTCAGTAGTTCATCCTGTCTGCAGGCCTCAAATACTTTGATCCTACATTACAGAAATATGCTTAAAACTTGTCCAAGGAACAGGCAGTATTTCAAAGCCTTGCTGCTTAATCTGACACCACTTTAAAACTCAACTGCCGAGTGGTGCCAGCCTATGCCTCTCTTCCCAAGGGCCCGCATGATGGTCGAGCATCACAAGTAGTCCCAGAGCAACCTTGTGTTGAGTTCCTCTTTGCTTGGCCACGTGTTTTCACCCTTTTACAGCCATAGCCAGATCTTTTATGGTAGATTTTTTTTCCTTTCAATTCTAAAGTGATTTTAAAGCCTTCTAATGACAATAAACATGCTCCTGATCTGCCACGTTCAAGCTGCAATTTATGTTGTCTCATACCAGCAGCAACTCTAGCACCTGAGGCAGGGAGAAGGGCTTTCCGCTGTCAGGCTGATGAGCAGAAATGGGTATGTGCTATTTAATTAGGAGCAGCAGCGGCTTCCCACAGAGCAGCCAGTGCATCGCCAGAAGGCAGTGTGTGCAAGATCAGCTCTGAAACGGGAGACCCATCCCACCTCTCACCCTCACCAAAGGACACAGAAACCCACCCGAGCAGTGCAGGACCTTGTGGGATTCAGCTCGCGGACACAGCTAAAGCTGTTCTGGTACCTGTCTAGGTATAAATTTGTCAGATTTACCTCTAAATTGTCAGATTAACCACAAAAGAAGGGATTCTAGAACAAAGGTTTAGCTTGAGTAAAATCTTATTTTCTGTTTTAGGGCCCATAAAGACAACATATAGTTAACTGTTGCTTGCCATAGGGAGGGCACCGTTTTTTTTCATGCTGCAAAGTGCCCTGGGTCTGCCCAAGTGCAAAGACTTTTCTGCAGGTCCTGCTAAGTATATGCTAGATGAGGTACAAACCACCTGGGACAGCAAAGTTGTCACTGCGGAAGGGATGGTGGCTGACTAATAAACTCTCTATATTTTCCAAAATCAGTGAAAAGTTGTCAAGGAAGAATGTATGCTGGCAGTGTTCTTTGATCTATTTTGCAAGGGCAGAAATGAAACCCTACTTCCCTTGGTATGGACATAAAACATCAGGAAGAGCCTGTCAAAAAAGGTGCAGTGCAGGGTATTTTCCTTTCCACTCTTCCTCCCTGGCCTTGTATGCAGGACGAACACTTCTCATCCCTTTCTGGGATACTCCAAAAAGAGGAAGTGAAAAAAAGGCTAGGGAAAATACAGATAAAACTAGAAACAGCAGGATGTGTCGGATATATTTGCATATCATTTTGCATTTGCGAGAACAATCATAACCCACTTATAGCAGGATGACAGAAAGGTCTACACTGTCAGTAAATCAGTTTTAAGACACTTCACTTTTTTTCTCAAGTAAGTTCTCTGCAGTCATTTTCCTTTATAATTTAGGCACATCCAATCTACTTACTAGGATTTATGAACTGAAATTTGGCATAGCTTTATCTGTCATGCCAAAAGCCAGATAAATAAACATAACCTTATTAAGTGGGATGGGGAACCCCAGAGCTGTGGGATAATTATCAGGAGCGGCATGAACCAGGCCTGCGGGTGGGTGTAAGCAGGGGTCAGAAGCAGGGTGGCTCCAGGGTGGCTCCACCACCCCATTTAATCATCCTGCTGAACCACCTGGATCACAGGTGAGCTCATGCAGCTCAGAGGGGGCAGTTCATAAATCCTATCCCCCCATCTGGACCAAGGCTGAATGCCAAACTAGTCAGCTATCCCAGGAGGGGAGCAATTGCTAGCATGCGGGAAGGACACGGGGCGCGGGGAAGGAGCACCCTCGAGCCAGGTCTCCCTGAAGCTCATGGCTGGAGGGGCAAGGAGCACGAGGAAGCCCAGGAGGACCCTGAGCACCACATAGTCTGGAGTAAGACATTGGGCCGCTAGCCCTTTGCTTGAGACAGCTCCTTGCCTCCCGTTGACTCCAAAATTCTGAGCGGACCTCAGTAATTTTAAGAGTATTTGAGAAGAGAAGGCATCTTTTGGTCCAGTTACTAGACAAACATTGTAGACAAACCATTGATAATGTAGAAAGGCAGAAGCGTTCAATAAATGTGTCATGCCTGGGGAAAAATGTTTTGGCTGTGGTCATATCCCAGGGTGGGCGGGCTGCAGAGCAGGTGCTCTCACTAGGCACTTTTACCTCAACAGGTCCTATAGTTTGTTGCTGGTGCTCGTGCTCTGTACCAGTCCTGCTCAATTTCAGTGATGCTTGGGTTGTTGTGCTGCAGGAATGAGAGCACGCTGCTGTCGTGCTATAATTTTAAAATTAGCTGGGGACGACAACCCAGCTTGACACCAATCCTACACAAAATATATAACAACTGATCCACGGGTACAACTAATGAAGGATGGAGAGTTATTCCATCACTGTAGGGTTACAGAAAAGAACTTGATATCTTTTTAATGAGATGGCAAATTAGGCTGCTAAAGGTAATAATGTTGCTGTAATTTACCACAGTGTTTGATTCTTCAAAGCTATTGATTAAGGACGTAGAATGATATAAAATTAATACAATACCTATTAAGTAGATTTCAAGCAGGCTGATTTGTAAGCCTTACAACATGATTGCGAATAGGGAGGCTAGGGGACTTGTTTCTGCCTGGATTCTGCAGAGCTCAGATCTTGCTCTTTCCCAATTTAACATGTCTGTCAGTGCTGGGAAGAAAAAGAAACATTCAGAGAATGACGTGGTAAATCAAAGATGCTGAGCACCTGGGGTTTGTAGCTAAGCACAAATAGACAATGTTTGTTTTTTAATAAGGTCAAATGTAAAGCCCTGCATTCTGGAAGCAAGAACATAGGCTGTGCTTGCAGGACAGAGACTCCTGCCCAGACAAGCAGGGATCCAAGGGAGGACTGAGAGATTATGGTAAATTAAAACTTCTTGTCCAACACTGTAGCCTAAAGGTACAAGAATAATTTCGGCTGGATAAAGAAGGTAATTGCAGCACTAGGAGTTAGACGCTGTTATTTCTGTGCTGGATGATACGTGAATACTCCTGAAACCTGTGTCCATTTCTGCTCTTCTAAAAAAGTTATTGCTGATGGGGAAAGGGCTCAGAGAGGAGGCAGGAGTGCATTGTATAACAAAAAGTCTGAGAGAGAAGAGGAGGTTGAGCAAGAGCCCTTCCTGCTTGCACTGCCAAGGGGCCTTGCTGGGTGACCGTGCGCATGGGACCCTGGGCTGGTCCAAGTGCTCCCAAGAGGATCTGCACAAATGCTTCTTTG
Source organism: Struthio camelus (assembly GCF_040807025.1). Classification (NCBI taxonomy): domain Eukaryota; kingdom Metazoa; phylum Chordata; class Aves; order Struthioniformes; family Struthionidae; genus Struthio; species Struthio camelus. Next base: position 10,912,003 of record NC_090952.1, on the reverse strand, counting down.
ATAATGTGGCTGAAGATGTAAGATCCAGCAGCAGTAAGGTGAAGCTAGACACATTCAAATTGAAGGGAGGTGAAACACCGAGAGCAGCTAGGCAGCACAGGCACAGCTCTCCGAGCACTGGTGTGAGCATTTCACGGCTGGAGAGTCAAAATGCGGAGCTACGTAGCCAGCGTGTGTTACAAGGGCTGATTACAGGGACCCTTTCTGACCTTATAACCTATGAACTATGGTGCATTTTTAAAAATAATCCCGAGTGCATGCGACAGGCCATGCAAGATGAGCTTTTCCTCTCTAGACCTCTCAGTTAGAAAGAAGATGTTCGCTCCTACGTCCTCCACTGTGGTTTTGTGCACTCTGGACAAACCAACAAGTGCAGAGGCAGGGCAAAAATCGGAGAGACAATAGGATGCCTTTTGCATTTCCCCTTTGCCCAAGCCTTTTCCTCTTCCATAGTGACTCAGTGAGAGCCCACTGTAGCGTTAAAACATCAGAAATATTTAGAAATCATCCCCTTTGCTCAGGAGAAGGATGGTACAGCATACAATTGCCATGTTCCCTGTGAGATCAATAATACCCTGCAGGAAGCTAAGTTGTCTTTTATTAATCTGATGAATTAGCCTGATACAGGGAGGAACAGATCAACAGCATGGAAAATAAATGCATGCCCTGCAGCAAAGCTTGTCAGCTATGGAAATGTAACTATCTTTCCTTTTATCCATAACAAATAATCTCGAAAGTTAGGCTAGGAGACCAAAGTGACTTCTGAGGTTTGTCAGTGCTACATGGACAGAGAAACTCACTTCTGTCTTTGAAAAGCAATTACACAATCACGCAGAGATGAGCAGTTTTCCTGCTGCGCTGCTGGATTAGAAAGCCTGAATATCTTCCTCCTTACTTTAATAAGGCCTGATTCAGCAAATTACTTAATGTACGTGTTTAAGCATCGGAGTCATCCAGGGGAATCTCAGCTTTAGCCTTGCAGAATCAGGATCCTGGAACAAAAGAAATGAAACAGCATCAGATTTCTATCTTGTACTGAAGAGCGCAAAAATGAGTTTTAGAGTAAGAAACACCTCTGAGCAGATGCACTGGAGAGGTAGCAGTAGCACTGTGTCTTTTTTCTACTGGCTATATGAGAACAAGCTGCCCATAAACAAAAGTTTTTGCGGATTTCTCTCTGAACATGGCATGAATAGACCATCCCTTATAAAATGTGCTAAGTTTTCAGAAAGTCTGTGCTTTTCTTTCAGTCTGGCTCTGCTCTCCCTTGCAGGTTATGCGGCGAGCGCCGGGTCAGTCCCTCCCGGCAGTGGGGAGGCAGCTGGCTGGGAGCACCAGGCAGCCTCATCACATCCCGCCATCTGCCTGGCCCCTGTGTCTGAGTGTCCCCAGAGAGAGCAACTCTCCAGCAAGGAGCTGGTGAACGACTGGCCAGTGAAAGGTAGTTCACCTTCCTGCAGCTGCGGTGGCTTTGCAGCTCTTAGCAGGAATACTTCCTAAAGTCCTAGTAATATAAACACGAACTTTCACACCTTAGCCCGGACCAGGATGTCAACTCTTGTGTTATTTATTGTTTTCTTAAGGCGAAGAAATAGAAATTTCAGTTTTTATTTGAAAAGTCTTAAGAAGTTTCTAGCTTAAGTTGTCAGAATATGTCTGAAAAATTTTTAAGGCAGCTTTAGATTTTGAGGATACATCAGAATTTGTAAATAGTTGGCCATGGCAAACTGGACTGATAGATATGTCCTTAAAACTGCTGTTTTTAGGGAATTTTGTTGCTCTGAAAGATCTTCAGGCAGAAAAAAGTGCGTGGATCTCAGTTTACTTCCCCAAGAGAGTTAAGGGTTACATTTTTTCTAATAAATGCCAGAACCTGAGTCATAGACTGAGATACCTGAGTGTCTAATTCAGCCTTATTTCCAACTTGTTTTTTATTTTAGAAAAAATACAAATAGACAAATGTTCCCTTGCAATCAGTCAATGGTTCTGTGCAAGCCATAAGATAGCACTGAATAGAAAGAAGAGACTTTTGCAAATTCAAAACCCAATTCAAAGAGTTTACCTCCTTCAGTGTCAACTCTTTGCTCTATACTGAGGCCTGTGGGCAAATAGGATTTTTTTTTTGGAACCTTTAATCTAAAGCACTGAATAGAATTAGGTAAATCTGGCACAATGAGGAAGGTTTTTAAACTGTGATCAGTATATCATGATCTTCTCCCATTCTGTGAAATTGCTTTACAGCCAGGCCATAATCACAATGACAGGCATGCTTGATTGAGTTTTGTCTCTCTGTTAATCTATGGAGTCATTTGCAGGTGAAAATGAAGAGCTGTGTGTATCTGTTAAACTGTGTATGCATTGAAAAATTAGCCTTTTAACACTGAGCATGGAGATTCTATCGTGTTATTATATGAGTGCATTTTAGGATTAGATGCTTTGGAAGCTTCTCGTGATAACTGTGATTTATTTTTTAATTTTTTTTCCCCATAAAGTAATATTAGAGATTAAGGCGCATATATTTTACCTGATGGTGAGAAACTGTAGATTAAGGTAGGGCATTGAGAAAGTATGTGCATGAGAGATGGTAAAGATGACTCATTTCTCTAATGCATCGGGTGAAAGCTTAACTGAAAGAGTAATAGATGAGAGAGAGCACAACTGGTGTTTTATTGCTAGATGCTGAAAAGTGACATTTCCAACTATCAGGGGAATTCTGCCTGGGCTCTCCCATTATGAGTGCGATTTGTTGTATGTGAAAGAAATGGGTGACTAGGAGGTGGACAGCCTTTCATGATAGAGTAAGGAGGGAAGCAATACCGTCCGGGCAAGCTTTTGACTTGCAATATCATATCCTGAAGGTGCCAACGAGGCTGCTGGTGAGCATGAGCCAAGAAGCCATATGCTGAAGCGGTGAAAGGCGTCCACACTGATGGAGGGGCTCAGAGAGACCAGCCACCTCTCAGAGCAGGATCTAAGATTAAATCCGTCCCTTGCTCAAGTGGCTGTGACCACTGGGTTTAACAGGCTGGGGTGCAGTGCCACCAGGCTTGCCTCTCCTCAGTTCTGTACAACTGATGACCCCACACTGCTGCTGGAGCCTTGCATGGCTGCTGTCCTCACTGGCAACCCACGAGAGTTCATGCCACCTCTGGGAAATGGAGATAAGAGCACTGCTTATCTACAAGACTTTGCTCAGATATCAAGATGATTAAGCGCATGCATTTGTAAAACGTGCCCCAGCACCTCTTACTATGTATGATGATTGGGACCAGTGAGTCAAAGTGAAAAATCAAGTACTAGGTGAGACACTGGTAAAATACTGGTAAAATACCCAGTCACCAAAGTCCTCTTGCAGTATTCTTACTTCTGAGGCTGTTTCCCACGCAGAAGGAGAGATCCTGTCAAAAATCAGGTAGACCACATTACAGAAAGGGCAGTGGGATGGTGAGTGCTCTTTGTTTAATTGCTACTGTATGTGTTGGCCCACTTGTGTAAGAAGAGGTGTTCCCCTACTTTGTGGTCTGAGGTACGATGTAGCTCTAGAAACACGTGCCAGGAGCCAGCGGTGCGGAGGAGATCTCTGCTGGGCAGCATGGGACAGACTGGTCTTCCACGGCTAAGTTCTTCCTCTCACCTTGAGAAAGAAGAGGAAAAGAAGAGAAAGTGAAACAAACAGTATCCTGATACGTTGACTGATTTTTATCCCCAAAGTCCACGTCCTCCGGATCCCTGCTATCTCCCCTCGTCTACGCCTAATTACCCATAGAATGAGATGTTGACTAATAGAAGATCTGATCATACTTCTGTGAAAATCAATGGCAAATCTTCCCCGGTGCAGGACTAAGCTTCGGTGAGGAACGTGCTTTTGTGAACTAGCAAAAATACGTGGGAGGGGAAAAAAAAATCTTTTAAAAAATTTTCTGAGGTGATTAGCCTTGAGATGCAGCTGTCCAGAGACTTGTGATCCAATGCAAGCGGAAAACTGTAACCTTTACTGAAGAGCATGATCCAATTCAGTGGGAGGTGACAGGGTGCTCCGGATCTTGTAGGCTTGAACCTAAAGGGAGGTTTGTTTTTAGATCTTATGTTGACTAACTCTTCCTCTCTCATTTAGAGAGGATAGTGTTACTGTAAGGGAGGATATTCAGATGATCGTTGCCTTGGGCCGTTCAGAAAAATTGCCGCATTTTGCATTAAGGGCAACCTTTCTCACACAGTACATCACTGCCATTAATTGTCTTGACACATGATTAGTACCTGGGGGCAAGGACATATCATTCTGTTGATTGGGCAGGGATGCATTATTAATTGTATAAACTGGCTCATAGTCAAAGGACACAAACCACCGTTTACAGTTAGCGTCACTGTGGAGCTGATATTTGAAACAGCTCACCAAGATTTGTGGTGCTGTAATGCTCCCTTGCCATCACAATATTATTGAGATTCTCTCTGTGCAACTAGTAAGAAATTAGTCTTTAAACCTGATCCCCCCCTGCAGCACGAGGTCACTTTATATTTCTGTTACAATGCTGTATACTCCCACTTACAGTAGGGCTTCTGTTTCTTTCTATTCTTTTCGCAGACATGAAATGCAGTAGACTGAACAATGCAGGTAACTTTTCCCTAGTTAGTAGGGAGCAGTTAAGAGTTTTATACTTAAAAAATGAACTGACTGACCTTGACTCATTCTGAAATGACACGTTGTCCCATTTAGAGATTTAGTTCCGTTATCTGCCAAGAAGTCCTTTTGAAAAGAAATAAGTTTATGAAGGATGGTACAGGATTTAGCAGAGCAGAGGTAAATAAAATAAAATAAAAGTGATGACCACATTCTATCATTTATTCTCTCTGCATCCCACGTAGATGAAGCAATTTTATAGCTATTGTTACACTATGCAGGATCCCTTCTTTGTATTAATTACCATAGAATATAATACAATTCAAGCCTTACATCCTTCACTGAAATGAATTCTAAAGTATTTTGCTGCTGATTACAATCTGCATACACCCATGTGTGTGCAGGAAGCATCTACAGAGCTTGGGCAGGAGGGGAGGCCGGGGGTGCTGCTGAGTGGAGGTGATGAAGGTCAAAAGTCATAGGATGGGGGGAATATGTGAGTTTGTGATGCATCGTGAAGATGGGGCCAAAGACAGGATTTGTTTCAGACAGATATTATCAGCCGTGCTGTATGGCACTGCGGCATCTCTGCTAACCAGGGTGCATTTCCATGTCCTGCATTTTACTCGTGTTTATTCGCTGGTTTGTTTCCAGGCTCTGCAGGCTCCAGCGACACCAGCCGACCCGCACACGCTTTCGGCTCCGTCCTGCGCGTGCAGGTCGGAGGCTCGTTTCAAACCCCTCTGCCTGGGTTCAACGTAACACTACACTAACTGTCCAAATTCCTCATTTTGACAGCATCGTGCTCCATCCTCGTTACATTAGGACTAGGAATTGTACATACCGACTTTTTAGAGTGACACCTAAAGAGAAATACGTGTTATGTTACATGCTGTTATTAAGTGCCTGAGGCTCAAGCAATCTTTTTTCCTGCCACTATTGATTCATTAAGCAGCGTATGGAGGTACCGTAGTGCCTTGTATTACGTTATATTCCCCTTGCCAACCAGACACTAATTTTTCTTCTTCGTTTTTATTTCCAGTGTTTTGCGTTGTTGTAACGAAGAACAAATTGTACAGGACAAAAAGCACCTCTTGAATTTTTGCTTTTTAGCTTGTGCATTGCACTCGTATGGTTTTTATCTATTCAAAAGGAGAGTTATCTTGATTTACACAGGGTTCAAAAAGGAGAATGAACATCTCGAGTTTAGGAAATGCTTCATCTACTTACTTCTGCTTAACTCTACACCTACTTAAAGGTGTTAATTAAAATAAATCATTTAAATGCAACCCTAAAGTATGTTCTTCTGGGGGAGGGCCGAGTGCATCCAAACGCAGAGTAGCCGACCACGGTATCTGGTAATGTGCAAAGGTGGTCGGCGCCCCGGAAACCTTACACGGAGGATCAGGCCAGGCGCGATGCGCTCGCCGCCGCCATGCCGTCTCTGCAGAGGTGCTAAAAGGTCGCAACGCCATGGTTTTCGCAGACCCCCGCGCGCTGCACATCTTCATGGGGGTGACGCATAACACCTTTGTTTTTTCAGTTGATCACCTCTGCATTTGTGTCAAACCGCATAACCCTAAAACGAAAGCTAAACGGAGGCAAGCCACCCCTTGTGAAAAGCGAGGTGTGCGAGCGGCGTCCAGGGAGCGCTCGGGCCGGGCGGCCGGTCCGCGGCGGCGGCGGCACACAGCGGCCACGCGCGGCCCGGGCCTGCGCTCGGGCGGCTTCTTCGAGCCCGTTGGACGCGGCTGTGGGCCGGGCGCGCAGGGGTCCCTCGGTCCGGCCGTCCCTGCGCTCGGCTGTGTGAGGGAGAGGGGCTGGAGGAGCTCACCCTGCCCAGGCACGGCGCCTTTCACAGCAGCCCCTCTGGGCCCCCAGGTGGCCTTTCGTTTATTTGTTTACGTGGTTTTTGCGAGGCCGGGAGCCGGCAGGCTGCGCGTGGGAGGCGCTTCGATCGGCTCCTCGCGGGGCGGCACCCGCCCGGCCGGACACTGGCGCCCGGTAGGGAAGATGGCTGCCGGCGGTGCCTCCGCCGCCGCGGCCGGTGCGTGGCTGCTGCGGGATGGGGTCCCGGTCCTGCCCTTCGCCGCCGCGGCCGCTCGTACGCGCCTCCTGAGCACGGAAACGTCCCCAGGTGCTAAGGGCTTCAGATGGCTCCTAAAAACCCGGGAAGAGGAAGCTGCAGTAACAGTGATATACTCATCTGTGATAAAAGTCAAGCGCGCCGTTAACCAAATACTTCACCTCTTAGTTCAGTTTGACGCCCGCTGCGACAAATGTGCCCTCTTGAAGTGGGCCAAAAGTATTTTCAGTATGTCACTCGCGGATGCTGTCGGCATCGGCGGGCGCGGAGGGCCGGGGCGAGCTCGGCCCGGCTGCGGCCCCGGCTGCGGCCGCGGCGCCGGCGGGGGACCCCGAGGAGGAACGCTTCCCAGCGCCCTCATGCCGTTGCGTCCAGGCAGAGGTGAGCGTTGCGTGCGAGCTGCCGCCGCCGCTGAAGCTGGAGCGGAGAGGCAGTTTTTGGGTTCGGGGGGCCTGCGGCCGGATTTTCCCACTTCGGAGTTTCCTATGGCCTCTCCGGGGCTCGGGGTGTGAATGGTCTCTTCTTTTATTAATTTTTGTGGTAGGCATTAATTGGTGGACAATTTTCTAAGTAAAACAAAGGTTGAGCTTCTGAAGCAAACGTACGTGACACGACCTTTATATCAGAAATGTCACTGTTATTCACTGTCAGGCTTTGCTGAGCGCTCTGCACCTTGGCATTCGATAAACAATAAAGGAATTAAACGTATTAGTGTAACCTTTATAAAAATAGTTAAAAGGATGGTCTCATTTTTAATCTCCCACTATGGCATTGAAATAAGCTCAGTAAACTGTGGCAGTAAGTTGCATTCAGAAGGAACTAAATTTAAATAACATTATGGTTATGACAGTGAGCAAATTTTGTCCTGAACTGATGCTCCGAGGGAAAAAAAAAGGATTTAGGGCGCAGCTGTTGACCTTATCTCTGCACTACCCAGGCTTTGGAAGGTGCTTTGGAACCACAGGTCCGTTTTCCTTGCGTTTCCTGCCCAAACAGTCAGTAGGCTGCTGTAAAGGAACATCTGCCAGCAGCCGGAGCAGACGAACGTTATGCGTTTGTGCTGCAATTTTGTGTTTCTCTTTTAAAAAAAGAGATGCACGCAAAAAGTACCGAAAGGCTATTGGAGGGGAAGATGAAGAAATGAAACAAAAGGATGGGTTAAGGAAGGTTATACCTTTGCTTGACAGCTGAAATCATTTCCTGGATAAAATGATGCGGGTTTGCTGGGTGAACATTAGAGACCTCCTGTGGAAAATTAGGCTAAGCCTGTGATTCTTGAGTACTTGTTGCAAATTGAAAATGCCATAGGCTCACATACACAAATGCATGCTAGGTGCTGGAAATAATGCATAACAGTTGCTGTGGGACTATAGAAACCTGTATGAGAGTTAAAAGTTATTTCTTTAGAAGTGTATGTAGAAGAGTATGTGTGGCATCTTGCATGGCGGGATCTTAAAATATTTCACAATTATGTATTTTCCAGAATTCTTTTACTTGAAGTGATTTCATTCTGTAGTTAGTTGTGATATAGCAGTCTCCATCCATCGGCCTGGATGAAATTTGTGTCTCAGTTTTGTCTAAATAGACATGCACTGAAAGGGGAGGGACTTGTGTCCAACATTGGCTTGACTGGTTGCTTTAATTCACAAGAGGTATCGGCTTTCTATTTGTTCTCTTGCAAAATTAAATCCTTCTCCTGTAGAGCCAGCCTTTAATTGCCTATAGCGTTTAGATAGTACTTGGACAGGGACTGTAAAAATACTGTGATAAATAGGTAGGACTACAGACACAACTGTGCCTCAGCGCTGCTCCCCCTCTGCTGCAGCTCTGCTGCTGAGTCTGTCTGTAGTATATAATGGTAGAAGGGGACGCGTTGCCTGTCATGGGGGAAGTGCCAAGGCAGTTAAATATAGTGAGAAAATACACTAACGCCACCATCTCCGGTGGACCAGGAGTTATTACTGGAGAACTGGCTTTATTTTTTATAGGTGTCTGGAGGTTTCTGTTTCCTTGAAGCCGCGGACGGAACAACTAAAGAGTAGGAGGTAATGTTCAGTGAGGGGAAGAGAGACAGAGGAATAGCAGAGTTTATACTAAAAGGGAAAATGAGCTGGAGAGAAGGAAATAAATCTTGCCTTTAGGCAGTAAAAAGGTGGATGCACATCATGTACTAGTGGATGCCATTTTCTGGATAAGTGGTGGTATCCACTAGCAGATGTTCTGGATTGTGGTACTAAAGGTTCATTGCGTTGTTCCTGTGCTGCTCTGGGCTTACTTAATTTCATATTTCCTCTACAAAGAAATAATCTTCTGAATGAGTTTTAGTGTATAATTTCCAGTGAATGTAATCTAAAAAGGCTAAAAACAGTAATGAATGAATGAATGTAATCTGAAAAGGTAAAACAGCTCTTTAGCCCTTGAAGGAAATTGAAGAGAAAGAGGTCAAAAATTAGTAATCTATTTTCATGTTATTTGTTAGACTTCCCCTATCAAGGCAGCAGTGAATATACTATATTAATAGAGCACCAGCTGAGTAGAGCAAATGGATTGTGATTTTTTTTTTAGAGTAGTACTATATAAGTACTTTGTCCCTACATACCTTTGCCACTGGAAGTCAAGAATGATGTTTAAACTTATGTAAAGAAAGCGCATAATCTGATCTCCATAAGAATTACTTTCACCTTTTTGTGACTAAAAAGGAGCATAGGGACTTTTTTTAAGCATCCACTCTTTCTTCTTAAAGTAGAAGACCCTTAAATGGGAGGCGCTTCATGCCTGGGCTTACGCTGTTATCACTCTGACCTCAGTCAGGTTTGGGGCATTCACACATCTGAACAAAAGTAAGCTACGATTTCCTTCCTTCAAGGGGGCACAACTGATAAGAAAGGAGTGGGCTAAAAATGCGATGCTCCAGCAAACTGTCTGACCCAAAAGTCTTGGAAGTTACGAAGAGTGTTTCTATTGATTTGTATTCTGGACAAGGCTCAAAGTCAAAGGAAAAAGCATGTATCTATCTTGTTATTTTTCTTTTCTTTTCTTTTCTTTTCTTTTCTTTTCTTTTCTTTTCTTTTCTTTTCTTTTCTTTTCTTTTCTTTTCTTTTCTTTTCTTTTCCTTTCTTTTCCTTTCTTTTCCTTTCTTTTCCTTTCTTTTCTCCAGTGGCTATACCCTTTTTCTATTAAGTGAAGTAATACTAGGAAATATCTAGATTTATCTCATTTTTGTTACTTCTGTCTGCTCTTCCTTTTCTCATTCAGTAATTTTTCAGTTATTTTCCGGTTTAAGTATATACATGCTATTATAGAGTAAATAACATCAGGTTTTCATCGCTGTCAGTTCTGTAAAAACTAAGGGAATTTTGGAAAACTTATGAATGAAAATAAAATTATGACTTCCTAAAATCTGTCAGAATCATTCTAGTGTTTATTAGAAATTATGGTTGAAGACATTGCAGGAAGAATAGTAAGGAAGCAATTTTAACAAAAGAGAAGAGCAAATTTTTACAAAAGGTTTATGTAAAAACTAATTACACGAAAACTAAAATTAGAATTGTATTTTGCTTCAAAATTTGCTCTAAAATATCTTGGGGGGGGGGACACCCCCTCCCACCTCACATTCAATGGAAAACTCACTGTGGTAGGAATAATTATCAGGCAGGAGGTTTTAGCAGTCAGACGAGAGCAGGAAATCGAAGCCAAACACCTACATTTAGCAGCAAAGGATGGTCATCCAGCATTCAGGTGCAAAGCGCTGTCTGCCACGACCTGCACCGACAGTCTGCCCTTTCCTCGTGGGCCTCAGCATGCAGCTGCTGCCCTGTTCGAGCTGAAAGCCCCAGGGCCGCTGCGTGCAGGGGTTGGCGGGGCGTGTGGGCTGTGGTCTCCTTTTTGGGCCGGGCGCTGTAATGTGGCACCTCAAAACGTTCCTGAACTGATGCCTCCGTATGCAGGGCCCTAATGAGTGTTTTGGCCAGCCCTGAGTGGGCTTACAAATAGTTCATAGTAAAAGCTTCCATGGAGAATATAAAAAGCAATTAAATCTTAAAGCTCAATGTTTACATTTTTTAAACTACAGGCTGGAAAGTGAGTGAAAATTGTTCAGATATGGCTAACATCCTTGCTATGAGGGGATTTGTGATAAGCATGGGGCAAATAATGTGTCTTGGTGATCCAGAGTCTCATTTTCTCATTTGCATTTTCCTTGCCCAGTTAGATGTTAAAGAATTCAGTTATATTTTAGAGGGCAGTTCCCTCAGAAAAAGGAGTGATTGCTGTCTGTGGAGTATCAGGGAGCAGGCGGTCAGCCTGGACCTAACCTAGGAGAGAGAGGAGCTTGGGATGAGGCTGTCCTTCAAACACCGTCAGATGGTCCTGGGACACCATCCGTGCGGGAACCACAAGGACGCCATACAAATGAAACAAGACGTGTGAGGTATTTGATAACTTGTTTTTATGAGCCAGTCCCACATGCCAGCCAGCCTTGCTGGGGCTTTTCACCTCGGTAGGAACTTGGGATTGACCTCAATGAGACCTGCTAGCAACTTTTCAGGGGTATGTAATGCCCAGTCAATCAGCAAATTTAATCCCAAGTTAAATTTTCCCTTTGATGTCTTTGAGCTGCTGATCTTTTCCCTGCTCTCACACCAGCTTACCTTGAGTGTGACCCATGTGCCAGAAGATCCATAGAAAGCTTGGCAAAGGCAAAAGCTTTCTTTTCCATCTTGCAGACTTTGAGTTTTGGTGGCTGAGGCATTTTTATTTGTCTTAGAATAGCATGAATCATAGTAGTGCAGTCTTCCTCATCTTACCCTGATTGCTTGCCTTAACCCTGACATGGAGGGTAAAGCTGTGCTTAGGACACGGCTTCCCAACAAACAGGGCTGCCGAAGAACGCCAACCAAGAGGGAAACATTTCTCTCCGAGTGCATGCATGAGAATGCTGGCTCTCAAAGGATACCCATCTGCTACTGATTGAAAGCAGTGACCTAGAGGTATGTGGATCCTCTGCACAACCTGCAGTCTTCATCTGCTTAGCTTCTAACCTTTGAAAAAACCCATATGTGCCGCAGAGAACTGCCTTAAATGCACAGAACCGTGACAGTGATACGAGGAATAAGAGCCTCTCTTGGCGTGTAAATGTTGCTGTCTTGGCCAGCTCAATCTCATTTGCTCTTTTCTCTCGCTGTATTTGATTGAGTCTGCAATCAATAGTGAAATGAAAAGGACATGTGGGTTTAGTCCACCCACAGACTTTCATTGTGTTGCCTGGAGCTGCCAAATCTGCAGGGCTCTGCTAATCTGTGCTATTGCTCGGTGCAATGCGGGAAGGGTCTAACCAGCAGTCAAACGCTTGGTAGTCCTTGCCTAAAGATTGCTGCTCTCCAAAAACACATGCTTCCTGTTTTCTGCTGAGAGAAGTTTCACCTGCTCTTGCTCTCGCTACAAGCAGGATGGGTCTACTATTGATTTCAGTCAGGACAGGTTTAGATCTACTAGTCATTTTACTATTAATGTAGCTTATGATATGACAGTACAGCCTGGCATTGTCGAATCCAATATGAAGTTTTCTTTCGTGGGCTGAAGTAAAGTAACTCTGTTGCAGTCTTTCATCAGTGGGAAAGGAAAAAGCCTAACTAAGGCATTTTGCAGGAACTGTCAGGAAAAAAAAAAGTAATATATATGGGTATTTAAAAATACATAAGTACCATGTATATATGTGTGTATGTATACACACACATCTTCAGTTCCATTTATTTCATTTTTTCTTCAGGGTAGAAATGTAAGTTCTCTTGTTGTTGAGGTCTGCGATGTAGGCCAGAAAAGCAATCTGTGCCCAATATACTCAGGTAAAATTTTCAAAGAGCAGATTGTGTCTGTTTTGCTGTCATGCTTGTGATATAAGCATGCAATGAAATCCACTACCGGTATGCTCTCAATACAAAATATTAGGAGAGGGGGGGTGTGTGTATGTGTATTTCTCCGTACTGAGACCAATGTAACATCACCACAATAGATTTTGAATGATTTATGAAATAGAAAATCTCTCTTTAGTGCAAAGAAGGAATAAATACAGGGCTGTACTGAACTATTTGCTCTAACATTTAGTTTAAACATGGTCCATAAACCACACCAAACCTAAAAACTTAAGAGAAAAAAATCCAGCTATGTTTTTCCCTGTGTGCTGTTACAAATAGACTGTGGCTGGAATTTCAAAATTTTAGAAACACAGGTTGGAAACAGGAATGTACACACAGCCACATTTTTATTTTGCCATGAGCAATGTTTGATTCCAGGTAAAGCAATGTGAGAATGAACAGACATTGGTAGAACAGCATAGGATGATGAGGTGAGCACAGTCATAAAAGAAATCTGGATTATACAATAGACACTGGCGTCAAATGCTAAATACTGAATTCTGTATTATGAAACTTTGGCATAGTATAGTTTCTCTCACTCAATAGGTGGTGAGTTGTGTTATAGATCAGAGGTTTGTAACAGCAGAGCAATTTAGTATGTGCTTCCAGTGCGGTGGAGACCCCTAATACCTTGCGTGTGTTGTTGGCATCACAAATAGGGATTGGGCACTGCTGAAAGACACTGGGCAAAATAAAAATACACAGATAAGAAGGGCTAGAGAAAACACTTTATCATGTGAGTCTTAAGACTTCAGTGAAGGCTATTAGAAAAAACATCAAAAACAAAATCTGAGAGGTGACTTGACTCTGGAGAGTAAATACTTACATAGGGGAAAAATAATGGGTACCAAAGAGTTTTTAACTTAACTCTGAAAAGTATAATGAGAGCCAGCAGTTGGAATCTGGAGGCAGACAAATTCAAATTGCAAACATGACCTACATTTTTAATAGCGAGTGCGATTAACCATTGGAACAAAGTACCCACAAAGTAGTGGATTCTCTCCTCTTGATGGCTTCAAATCAAGACTAGATGACTTTCTGGGACATAAGCTTTAGTCAAAAATAGTTATGCTTTAGTCAAACACATGTTACAGGCCTCAGTACAGAGGTAATTGGGGAAATGTAATGGTCTGTGATATCCAGGAGGTCAGGCCAGATGGTATAATGATCCCTTCTGGCCTCAAACTCAATGAATCTCAGAATGAATACAAATGCTATCATCTGGATGTACATTTGAAATAATTGCAGGCAGAGACTAGACACATAACTGTATATGGTTCAGAATTGATAAACTTTCCTCCCCTGCAGAACAAAGACCCTTATTTATGTCAGATTACATGGTGCTGTTGTAATTTAGATAAATACCCATTAGGAACTAGGATAGGACATCAGCAAATCAATTTTAGCTAGTGTGTATGTGTGAAAATCTAGTTTTTAAAACTTATATTTGGTTCCAGACTTGTCACACAGAAATTTGTCCAGGAAAAGCTCCAACGTGGACAGCTACTCCATCCTGAGACTGTCTTTATGTGAGTTAGCTCCGTCTACTTTGAAGCTGATTAAGCTAAATCACAGACACACTGAGGTCCTGGTCCCCAAAGCAGTTGGGTGCCTAATGCTCATGACGATCAGTACATTGACAATTTTTACAGGAAAGGGTTGTTGAAAGGGTAATAGCAGAAAATAAAAAGGTGCAAGCTTCTATGACTAGTTCTGCTGACAGTGACATTATCACAAATGGCATCTCTGCTTAGGTAATGCACATGCACCTGCACCTGCAAAGTAGCCAGCTCTTGCAATGCTTCTTGGGAAAGAAAAAGTACAAAATATTAACCGGTAAAAGAAACCGCATTAAGATACAGATAACTTTTAACACGATTTTCATTGTATGATGGAGCTTTCAATTTTAGTGTTATCTCTCTCAGAAAACATTCAAAACAACTGCACAGGTAATTAGCAAGGCCACACAGAGGAAATAATATTGTTAAAGTTCAGTGAAATGTCATCACTTATGGTATATGTGTATTCACCTGTGCTCGGAAGACAAATGTTGAATAAAGAGCATGATTTCATTCATAAAGGTCCATAACCTTTCCACACCCTCAGTTGCCCCCTAGAATTGACACTCATCGAGGCCGTAAAACATCGACTTTCCAGGTGATGAGAATGATTATTTTTTTAAAGCTCTGAGCACTCGATGGAGAACCTCACAGTGTCACAGAATCACCGACCCCCAAGTAGGGTCACCCACTTCAGGCTAGACAGTCCCAGCTCTCTCAGCCTCTCCTTGTGCTCCTGTCCCTTAGTCACCTTTGTGGCCCTTCGCTGGACTCACTCCAGTGTGTCCATGTCTATCTGGTACTGGGAAGCCCAGAACTGGACATAGCACTCCTCATGCAACCTCACCAGAGCTGAGTAGAGGGGAAGGATCACCTCCCTTGACCTGCTAGCGATGCTCTTCCTACTGCAACCCAGGATACCACTGGCCTTCTTTGCCTCAAGGGCTTATTGCTGGCTCACGGTCAACTTGTCCACCAGCACTCCCAGGTCCTTCTCTGCAAGCTGCTCTCCAGCCAGTTGGCCCCCAGCCTGTACTGGTGCATGGGGTTCTTCCTCCCCCTGTGCAGGACTTGGCACTTCCCTTTGCTCAACTCCATTAAGTTCCTCTCTACCCATCTCTCCCGCTGGTCGAGGTCCCTCTGAACGGCAGCACAACCCTCTGGTGTAACAGCCACTCCTCCAATTTTATATCATCAGTAAACCTGCTAAGGGTGCACTCTGTTCCTTCATGCAGGTCATTACTGAAGATGTTAAACTGTATTGAACCCAGAATTGACCCCTGGGGTACACCACTAGTTATTGACCAAATAGCAAATAGGCCAATGGAAGCTAATATGCCATGTGAGGAATTAGAATATTCTGAGTTAAGGAGATTTCACCTAGGACTTATATTTAATTTGAAGGGGGCAAAAGTGTGGATCTATAATCTCCCTCTCAATTACCCAGACATTTAGGCAGTTCTGTGACAATCCAGTGTTCCAGATTGTCCTTTCTCTAAGGTCAGATCAATGAGATCTGAACAATATATTTATCCTAGAGTGTAGAGAAAGTTTGGAATCCACATCTGGTTCCAAACTTTACTTATTGTAAACATCTTCTAATTGTCCTTCCTTTTTTCCCCCCAAACAACATATGTCACAGATGCTGGCCTAACATGATGGCTGTAGCAATGTATGCTGATATGTAACCCGAAAGCCAAAGCTGCTTTGGATTCTCATTCTGTACTGATGCTCAGAACCTGACAGATAATTAGGTGTTTGCTGATTGCAGCCTGCTTTCTTCAATCTTTTTTTCATTTCAGCTCAAAAAGCAAAGCAAATATGATAATAGTGACTCCACAGGTACTGTATAGAGTAACCAATGTTTTACTGAATCTCGGTATTACTTTCTTTTGTGGACAGCAAGTCCACATAAATATCTATCTACAGATACTATTCCGTACGGTTGTTCTGGATATTTTGTTAGATTACACTAAAAATGAAAGTGATATGAAATAATGAAAATCATTTTAAAAGTTAGTTGTGTTTTAATGTGGCTTTTTGCCAGTTAATTTTTTTTTTTTCAGAAACATTGCAATAGCTGGTGATTTTGAAGCTGCTTTTTCAGTAGCTCAATAGCGATGGTATTTAAGATAATACCACTGCATCAGCAAAACTACCAATTCAGGTATTTTACTTTTTATCTTGCTTTATAGCCCTTTACACAAGGCCTTCCTATAACAGTTCTGCAGTGGCATTAATTTCATAAAGGTCCTGAAGGTTATTCTTATTTTCCGTCAGATAACAATATTTGAGAATTTTAATGATGCTCTTGCATTAGTGTTGTAATATCTAGAATTGTTATAAAATCCAACAGTGTATGAAAAATGTCATCATTAGGGATGAATGAAGCAGTTCAGTTGAAAATGAAAATCAGCTCAAATCTTTGCAGGTGTTCAAAAAATTTAAGGTAATTTCTTTTTGTCTCCTCTACCTCCGCTTCTCACATACATTACAAGTTCCTGTGTCTGAAATATCATCATAGCTGATTTTTGTAGACAAAGAACATGCTTAGAACTAATTATCTAAACTTAAGTGCAGCATTTGGTATAGGACCACATGGGAAATTATTAGGTAAAGTATAAGATTAGTACTAAAATTGAAAAGTGGATAAGAAAGCAAGTAGTGGGAGACGATAACTGTTGAAGGTAGAGTTTCTCAAGCATCAGTCTCAGGCCTGATACTGCTTAATATTTTTTTGTCAATGATGATAGCATAAAAAATAGGTATGTATTAATAGAATTTACCAATGGCATAAAGGAGGGAGATACTGTCAATATAGAGACATATAAAATTCTCATTGGGAAGAAGTGGGTGACCTTGAGGACCAGAGTAAGATAAATTGGCTGAAATTCATAAGGATCTGAGTACAAGTTAACCAGGATTCTACTATACCTGGATGCTTATAGGTAAGAAGAGACTAAGGAGGGGACCTAGAACATACAAAGCAAGGCATTTTCACCAGGGTAACAAAATACCGGTAATGGTGTATGAGGCACTTGCTGGAATTTAGCCATGATATTGCACACAATTGACAAATTTTTTGTTTCACTTTTGAGAAGTTACAGAGCAAGACTGTTAGATTGACCATGGGAAGGGAGAACCTTGACTATGAGAGGAGTTTGGGAAAATGAAGGCTAAGAGAGGGCTCTATAAATAACTGGTGGGCCTAAGCTCCAGGAAGAGAAAACATCTATTTAAACTAAAGGACAACACTGGCATGAGAACAAATGAGTATAAATTGGCCATGAATAAATTTAGGCTGGAAACTGGAAGCATGTTTCCAAACAACAGAATAGTGATGTTCTGCAATCGCTTTCCAATGAGAACAGTGGGAACAACAAGAACAACAGCAACAACAACAGCAACAACAACAACAACAAAGCTGAGCCGCTTTTAAGACAGAGTCTAATGAGTTGCTGAAAGGGATTATATGATGTGTTTGGCTAAGGTAGCAGGGAACTAGACTTGATGACCCAAGAGGTCTATGCAGGCCTATATTTCTAAGCCTGTTTTTCTTGGCCAAATATTTCAGAGCACTTTAAAGCACTTCCTTTCCTTCATGTATTTTTTACATAATTTTTTTATAGCATATTGCAGGGACTTGACTGATTTAGCTGAGGCCAAAGCTGTGGCATGCACGAATATGCTAACCGATCTCCAAACCAAGCAAGAGAAGGGACCATCCCACATCCTACAGGGCCAGCCTTGGAGTGCTTAAAGAAATCACCCATTTCCACTGGAAGGCAACGAAGGCTAAGTCCTCACCTGAGCAGCTTCGATGCTTGATTTTCAGCTGTTTCTCCTACTCGCCAGAGCCCACTCCTGTATTTTGCAGTTTACATTCTCGGCCCAAGTGAGTGCAGCGTCATGAAATAAATAGGATGGCAAGCAACAATTCTGTTGCATAAGATAAAGCTTTGTTTCAAAATAAGTGGACAAAAAATGGAGCAGTTGGTGCAAGTCTGTCTGGGTTTCAGCCATGCAAAGTTGCAGTGAAGACAAATTGTTTGAGGCAAGGGAGGGCTTCTCCAGCCTCGGTGGCACGGTGCAGAACAGTGACAGTACTGGCAGCACCAATGTCATTGGTTTTGGAGCAGTTTGTATTTTGCTCTATGCCTTGACACTTACCTAGTGTCATTTGTCACATAACTCAACATTTCAATTACTTCTTAAAAGCTGCATATCCCCTAATAAGCATGGCATTAAGGGATTTGCATGGGGTCCTTGGCTTCGGGGCTTGTTGGTGGGAGTTTTGTGGGTTCTCTGCCTAGCGTAAGCAAAGTTCAGTGTTTACAGCCCTTTCTTTTTCAGTAATAGATGCTGCTTCATCAAACTGCTGGAAGTGTGCAGCTCAGTCAGGTAGTACTGTGACTCTGCAATTAAAAGAGCTTCTCATAGTCAAAAGTTTTGTAATTTTCTATAAACGCCTCGGCTGAAATCAATGAGTGGGAAAATGACATCTGCAACATTGGATGATTCTGGTTGCTTTCCTTTCCAGCTAACAACACACATACTTCTGAAATCAATGATTAATATTGAAAATAGATTGAGAAATGGGAAAGTTAGACGAAATCCCCCAGAGTAAAGGTAGTTTGAAAAAGGAGAAAAAACATGCAGCAGCTTTACAAGGGAATGGTGCTTTGCTTATCCCTTGTCACCATCCACATTAATCCCATTTGCAGTAGGCAGTAGCTGTACTTTGTATTGTAAATACTCTAACAACTGATTTTAAATACTCTAACTGCTTGTAAATACTCTAACACCCCTGGGATGAGTTCAGTCTCGAGCTCCTTGCAGCCTGACGAGCCCGGCGGGATGGAGAGCAGTGCAGTCTCGGTATTGCCACGTGGAGCTGTTCAGCTTCAGCAAGCGGGCTCAGTTTTTCCATGAATGGGAATATGTAAAGGGAAAAAGTAAATTTTCAGCCTGTTTGCAAACAGAGCCGTTTGCAAGCAGGAACGTGTCGGAGGTTTCAAATTATCAGCGTGCCAAAGAAATGCGTGCGACTGCAGGGGTGGCGAGAAACATCTTTTTCAGCCAGGTCTCTGGATTCCTGCAACCGGCTGGCGTATCGCGCTAGAGCACCTGCTCGCGATGGTGCCAGGAAGGATGTGTGGGGCCTCCCGGCCCGCGAGGAGGCTGCTGCCTCCATCTGCCGGGGAGCCGGTGCTGAGCTGCAGGCAGAAAGCATGCGGCTGTTTTGAAAAGCTGAAGGAAAAACATTTTAAAATGTCAAACGGGGTCCGTAAAATATACAGCCCTGAGCACCATGAGGTTGGCATGCCAAAGTGCTGGCAATAAAGCACAGTCTGCCTCCGAGCAGAAACGATTAGCATCTCTGATATTAAGACCATGTACGCAGCAGGGAACCCTCGGCACGGGGCCGTTCCTGCACGGGGGCTGGGTTTCCTCCGGCCCTGCTGCGGGAGCAGCCGCGGTGCCTGCTCTGTGCCGCTGGCCCAGGCTGGAGGCATGTGCAGGGTGGGGGAAATGGTCACCGGCTTGTTTCCCGCAGTTTCTCGCGCCTCTGCCTGGCTGTCTGCAGGGGGCTGAGGGCTGGTGAGATGTTTCGAGCTTGCAAGTCTCCTGCGGCTCTGGCTTCAGGGCCAGGGGCCATACAAAGCCAGGCGCACTAGCCAGGAGTGGCATGTTTTGCATGTGGTAATAAAGGTTTTTAAAGATAAAAAGTTAAAAAAGTATCTTTGCTTCCCAAGCACTGCATGGCACCTTTGGGTGTCCACCGGGGCAGGCGGCTGTGGCTGTGCTCGTGCCGTGGCATCCCACAGGCGCCCGCTGCGGGCCCGTTTGACCCTTCTTTGTTCCAGCATTTGTTTTAGGCCCGGAAGAGACAAATGCCTCACCGCAGACGCTGCCAGATGGTGCTGTGATATTGGCGCTCCGAAACCCCAAGCAGATTGCACGCTCGCTGGACAGCTGGGGAAGGGCCATCGGTCCCATTTATTTTCGCTATGGGCTCACGGTCTTTGTGCACTTTGTCACTGCGTGTCTCCGTCGAGCTTTGGGTTGCGTGAGCGAGAGCAGTGTGTGAGATGGCACCTCGGTGTAATGGGTGTAACATTGTGAGCATGTCACAGCCTGAGAAAAAAAAAAAAGAAAGCCATGTTCGTTCCTCACTCTTTCCTCAGTGCTGTGCCTCACCGCCAGCCCCAAAAGACACTCGAGGTGTGAACACATCCTGTTTACATCTACCCTTGAGTCACAGATGCTGACGGGAGCTGGCAGCTGAGGAGCAGTTGGAGGCAGCACCGTGCGCCGTGAGCACCGCCGTGTCGACCACGTTGGGACAAGGCCTCCGGTGGCCAGGCCGCCATGGAGTCACTGCCAGTGTACCATGGGAGCATCACGCGGGAGGCCGGCGAGAAGCTGCTGCTGGACTCGGGGCTTGATGGCAGCTACCTGCTGAGGGACAGTGAGAGCATCCCGGGAGTGTACTGCCTCTGCGTGCTGTGAGTATAGCGAGCCGGGGCATCCCCCGCCTGTGTCGCTGCTCTTGCCTCCTCGTCGCTTCCTGGGGAGAGCAAATTGCCTCTTGCGGTGTGCTGGAAGTGGGCCTGTCACACATCTAGCTGGTGGCTGAAGGACTGGTTGCATGGAGACTGCTCAGCAGGCCACCAGCTGCTGTCTGCAGGGGTGCTCCTTTCCACCACTGCATTCACAGTGTGTGTTGTTCCCACATAGCCGTGAAGGAAAAAAATCTTAGTATTGCTGTTTGCAAAGACACATGAGAATTTAGCTCCCTCACGTTGACTTAAGGCGGAGGAACATGTAAAGGGTGCAGGGTCCTTTGCAGAACTAAGCAGAAGAGGTTTTGCCTTGTAGAGCCCACAAGTCTTATGGGCATAAACCAGAGAGAGAAGGCAAGCTTGGGAGCAGGGAGGGAGGGCCGAGGAGGCTGTAGTGGAGAGGAGCCAGGTGGCTTGGCTTGAGGACTGCGTGTGCTGCTTCTAATCCTCTTGCTTTTTGACAATTGTCTTCTGCCTCTCTAACCTGCCTATTGGCGTACTTCTCAATATCCCCAACTTCTCCTGTTTTTGGGAGGTAGTCGGGAATGGTAGTGCAAGTCATCGCCATCCAGGACAAAGGCTTCACTTCTGGGCTCTGTCCATCAGGTTGTGTGTCCCTCAAGTGATCAAACATAGCGTACGCTGCCGTCAAAGTACATGAAACAGTGGTGGGTAATGAACTAAGTGGTAACATTTCATCAAATAGGGTAAAAGAGGAAAGATTTGATTGGATGGTCTGTCAAAAAGAGGGTAGAGAGGTTTCTCTGACAGAGCTGTGGGACTGTAAAGTCATAGGACCTCATTTTAATGAGTCATTTTAATTACCCTACTTTTGGCAAAAGCTGAAAAATGGAAAGTCCTGAGAGTTAACACTGCACGATGCAGTATAGTTGTACTGAAAGAACAAAGATGTAGCTATCAAGGCTAAATAGATGATTGCTTCTTACTTTAGGAAAAAACTGAAAGTTGGGGGAAGGAATACAAGAGAAAACAGTTTTAGTACCGGCAAAAAATTCACGAAAAGAGAGCAAAGACGGCACTTAAAGGTACCAAGCAGAAAATAGAAAAGGAAAAGTTATAGGTCAAGTTTTCCCCAGAGGTCTTGAATACATTTCAAGCAACTTGTAATTAAGCTCTGGGTGAGTATTATTATTCCTGTGATGTAGCCCAGTAAATGCAGACATGTGAGAAGGTTATAGGCGATCCACAAAAGCACCACCTTCTTTCAGGGAGAGATGTTCATGGCAGAAGGTGTATTCTTTCTTCTCTCACGAAAACAGAAGGGGAACACCACCCCTAACAAATACTTTACCAGCAAGCTGAAAAATGGGAAATATGAAGCATCCTGAGTTAAATGAAGATGGAATAGCTGTAGAAAGAGGTAAGGAGTGCTATGATTCCAGTGAGAAGACAGGCAATAAAAGTGGAATCCTTTTTAAATAAGTATCAGAGGAAATGGTGATATATCTCCTTAACACTCAGAAATCATTCAGTGCAGGCGAAACACGCTAAGGAATTAGAAAAAGGGTCAGGCAGAATGTTACAATGCTGCATAAAACAGAGAAGCCTAAAATAAGTCCATCATTAGTCTAAATCAGGATGTAAGTATATAACAAGGTCTTTCATCTGCACGCAATCAACTGGGATTTTTTGCTGTATTAATGGCAATTTATGTTCTTAGGATGAAATTTCTTGAGTGAAATAAGATATATAAAATGAAAATAGGAAGAACAGAAAGGTTTCTTAACTATGGGCCTTTTCAGGCTTTGGGGAAAAAGAAAGAAGAATTTGATACGGAGCAGAGTCCTACCTAATTGTTTCTGGAAATTATGGGACATTCATGTTATAGCTCTGTACTCAGAGATATACACAGTGAGCAAAGGGACAGAGGCTTCTTATAGAATATAGGTCTTCAAAAATGTTTTATAATCCCTAATGTATGAGGGAAATTTTCAATAGCATCTTGGATAAATCTGGCTAAGAAATTAAATGAAAAATGTTACGATGACTACGATCCAATATAGCTTGCTGAAAATTGCCAGCGTTAAGCCTTGGTTCCAATACTTCTTGATACTTCAATTCAGAACGTTGTGTAAGAGATAGATGGTACGGTAAACAACGTATCACACACTAACTTTGAAGACAGTTATCATAAAGATACCAGGAAACGGTCTCACACTGTAGATAGCAATGACAGTTTAAAGAAATGTGTGCCATAAACTAGAGAAGTGCTTTAACTGGCAAAAGTTTACTAAAGCAGGACACTTTTGTAGAGAAACTGGAGAAGCAAGTAGGGAAGGCATTAGAGATGTATTCACTGGAGGATGCTAAGCCTGGACTTGGCAAAATAAACCAATGGCCCCAAATCCCCAAATTCTAGTCAGAAGAACATGCACAGGGATGACCCAGGAGACAAGCATGTGTGAGCACGACAGCCTTGATAAAAACCAAGAGGGAAACAAGCGGTTGTTGCATTCACTGTTTTTGGAAAAAAGAAAATAGAAGTATTTCTCTATTCTTTTATACTTCCTTATGAGTAAATAATTAAAATGATTAGCAATGACAAAATTATTCAGAAATTTATATTTCTGTCCAGGATCTGTGCTGAAGATCACTCTAGGAATACGCAGACATATTAAGATTAGACAAAACATGTATTTACTGGTAGTATAGTCACCCTGAAGTGATCTTTGAAGCTTGTAAAACAAAGCTTGTAAGCCATTAGATAAGTTATAATAAATATCAGAGCCAAACAAAAAATGATATATCTTTCAGGTGAAAATTTCTAATGGAAATGAAAATGTGTCATGTGAAAGAAAAAGTGGAAAACATCCCATTTTCCAAAATCAAAGCATTTTCAGTCTGTCGTCTTCATCTCCCTGCACTTCCCTGGAATTACAGCAGAGAAGTAAACCAAAACAAACTAAAACCGCCCCCCAGCTCCCCAGACCTAGCGCTGCTTAGGTTTTTTCTAGGGGAGGAGAAGGGAGTTGTCAAAATAAAACGTCATGGTTTTGATCAAAAGAAAATAAATATTTACCAAAAAAGCCATTAAACAAATACTTGGAGGCCATCACAGTGGTCAGCATGAGCTCACGGGGATGTGAGCCCTGCTCTCCCTGCTCCAGCTGCAGCAAGCGGTAAGTCTTGCCGTAGCCGCTGTGGTCCTCGGGCTCAAACAACATCTCATTTTTCCAAGAGATTTCATAAGTTCTTGTCACCCCTTCCCCTCCCCTGGGCACCCCCCAAAAGACCCTGACATATTATTTTGGCAGCCTTTGAGCCTCCTCGGGCATGTAATAAAGGAGTGATGTTTATGGCCAGGCTCAATTGCATTTTGTTCTTTCAATTAAAAAGTGGAGCCCTGACCTTTAAAAGGGAGAAGAGTCAAAGACTTTCTGAAGCCCTTGCGATTGACACTGATTTTACAGGGCACGCATAAAAAAGACAGGTAGTAGCATAAAACCTGAGCTACAGTGATGGGTAACGGTTGCTGGCAGGCCCCTGTTGTTTGAGCACTTATCTATAAAACTCTGCTTCCTCTCCTCTCTCTTTTGCCTAAGTGCTGCTTTATGTTCATTGAATGTTACTTTCTACCACCCTAAGTCACAGCGAGCGCCCTGCATGCATGCAAGCCTTCAAAGAGAGCATGTTTTTTGGTGTGGCTGTGGCAAAACGCAAAGAGCCCGCTTTCATTAATATTTAAAGACCACAATGAAACTATGCATGGAAGAACAAACGGTTTTGATTTGCAGCGGGGTCCCCGGGGGCTCTTGTAAATGGAGGTGCTGCATGCAAATGTTTGCAAGGTTCCTAAAACTAGGCGCTCCCGAGATCTTCCTTGTAGCAATACCGTTACTAAACTGATACTATAAACTGTAAGGATGTTGGTCATCACGTTGTGAACACGTTAACAGAGGAGCACAATCATTTCCTGGAAATTTTTATAGTTGTACTGAAAAGCAAGAAGATTTTTGCTGTTCTTGAACACTGGGATAGAGGAAATGTTTATGCTTTCAAAAATATGTAAGTCCTACCTGTAAACATATTAGACACTATATGCAGTAATCCAGCATTTTAGTATCAGAACCTGATTGTTGCAGGGAGCTTTCGTTACTGCTATGGTTTCCCCTTCACTCAATACCTTGCTTGACATTTTTAGCACCCTCAGAAATCCTCTGCGCACGTTGCTGCTACTGAAGTCAATGGGGGACACAGGACACAATAACGGTGGCTAGTTTGAGAAGCAGCCTCTTAAACTGTGCCTGAAAAATGCATGAATAAAATGACTGGGAGTGCCAAAAGCACCACTTTCCTCTACAGATATATGAGTGCACATGCAGAAACAAGCAGCTCATGCTTGAATTGGCAAAGATAAAGCATTTGTAGTTTGGGTCTTAAAACTCATATACTTGAAAATACTTGAAATATTAGTCGTTTCAGACCTTTAAATATTTCTGAGTGAATATTCAGGTAAACATGACATACTTGTCAAACTGTATGTTCAGATTATTTGTTTAAAATCAGCCATTCATGTACTGTGCTGCATTCAATTTGTGGAGAATAATCAAAAACTGGAATAGAAAACTGTTTAGAGCTCTTGAAGCAACAGTAACGGCAACAGGGATAGGCTGCAGTCCTATCAGATTTTACATATGCTTTTTTTTTTTCTGTCACCATAACCACAGTGCACAAGTTCAGGCAACGTGCCGAAACTTTCTGATGCAGCAGATGTATCATCTGTGCAGCATGAAGGTGTACTACACCATCACGAGTCGGCTTCAGCTTAGCATATCTTTTGTTTTCCATGTAATATTTCTGATAGAAATGGCAGAATAATTGCATTTATTATAACACTGCACATAATAATCATCAGCATTTAAAAAGTAATTTGGAACAAAAGCTTCTCTCAGAGGAGGAGCCCCTCAATTCAAGGGTGCCGTTGTAAATATCACACACTATTTTCTGCTACAAAAAAACTCTTTTGCAGCACAATGCTAAATGTACTGAGGTGAGCTCCCTGCTCCTTTCAGTTCCCTTTTAATCAGAGTGAGCTTTGCCTTTGCTGAGAATACCTTTTTTAGTGGCTTTCAGATACCCCAACAGATTTTCTTAGAAAGATCTTAGAAAGATGGACGATCTGAACAGTGGGGAATCACTATGCAAACCTAGAAAGAATGGATAAAATTGCGGGATAATAAAACCTAGATTAGCTCTATCCCCATTTTGCAGGCTTGAGTTTTGAGGATTTATTTTTGAGCAATGATTTCAGGTTCAGGTATTTTATGGTCAGAGCCATGCCTACCTTTCTTTGAGAAAAACAAGAACTCTAGTAAGGAGCTGCACCAAATGACTCCTATTCCTAAATTATTCTTAAATTATTACTTCAAAGAAATATGAAATAGTAACCTTTATAGCGACATCAACAGTGTTTTATCTATTGCAGTTCTTGACAGTTTGGCCTAAAATGAAAGAAATGTCACCAGATCACCTTATTTTGTGAGTTTTTCCCTTGGTGAGGTACTATACTGCAGGAGATAATAGTGCATGACATTTGGCTACTGGCTCGCCCTAAAGTAAGTTCCTTCTATTTATTGGCTCAGACTTGGCTCAGTTCTCATGCTGTTTCCAAAGCTGAAGAAATTTCTATTTGGGACCTCCCTTATAGCTGGCTTCACCTTGTACCAGACAGACATAAGCCGCCTTGCGAAGGCTACGTGCTTGCTCAATCGGTCAGTCAGCAGCTCCACTACTCATAGTTAGGAGAGTCCACGCGACGAAGATGCTGACAATCTTCCGCAGCAAACTGTGTGTAAATTCAGAGGTGTTTCACCAGCTTTAATATACTCTTTTAGACTTCCATTAGTTACAGAACTGAAAACCAAGACAATGCATTTGCTTTATAATGCCAGTGTAGTACGGTGAGCTAATGCTAGTTACAGAGTTAGGCTCAAGGTAAATTTTTGCCACAAAAAGCGTTGGTAAGGAAATTAGCAACAGAAGTGTAAATTCAAGTGGGGTTATATAGAGAGCTACTGCAACATAAGCAGCAGTAACTGCTGAGCTTTTCAGGTCTTGTAAACATCAGTTTAAAGTATTTTATTCTCTCTTGCTGACGTGGAACTTAAAGCTTGCACATCATCTCAATGTGAGTGCTATTTCTTCAGCTTGGGTTAGCTGATGGGTGGTAATTGGTAAGTTGCTGTACCTTGCTTGTATGTCTGAGACCTAAATAAGCCAGGAAATAGGCCACTTGTCAACCAGAAAATGCAAATTCCAGGACAGAGGGAAGAGCTGTAAGCTTAAATCGGATTTTCTCCTACATTAACTATCAAGACTTTTTGACTTTTCCATGATAAATAAACCAAGCAGAAACATAACAATTAAAAAAAGCAAGCAAGCAAGCAAGCAAGCGAAGCAGAAAGCTAACACACAAATTAGGGCACGGCAAAGTTACAGTCTGGCTCATGCAGCCTTAATTCGCCCCCTTTTGCGCAAGTGTTACTCTAACGGGCCTTTAACTTAGCGGACTGTGGGCTCAGCACTAAAGACCACCTTTTTCTCATGGACACCTGCCCCCGTGCACAGGGTGGACTGGACTGACCGTGTCGTCCTTTCGCTGCCGTGCCATGGTCCGTGCTAGCGGCCCTGGCACTGGCCGTGCTCGCCATTTCCTTGACCAGCTCACATGGCCGTGGAGCGCCTTTGCTTTCCTTTCGCGCCAGCTCCATCACAGCCCAGGTCCAATCTTCCTCTCTGCAATCCTCAGTCTCAGTCATGTTCCAGTTTTTGTCCCCTCTGATCCAAGCCAGGCAACATCTCTTGGTGTGAAGTCATCAAGCTGCTTTAGCTCGGCACCTGAGACATGACCAGCACAGCAGAGCAGAGCTGACGACCGCTAACGAGCCTTGACAGCCACCATGGCTTGCTCTTGGAGACCACAAGGGACATACCTTCCTTCAAGCAACTTTTCAGTCTTGCTTTAAAAATTGGACAAAAAATTCCAATTTCCCAATGCAACATTTAGAAGATTTTTTTTTTAAACATATGAACAATGCGTTGTTTTTCCTAACACCCCTGTTTTACTTCTCCATCCTCCATCCCCAAATCAGGTTGAGGTGATATCCATCTAGCAAAAGCCTGAAAGGCCCAAGCTTCCTAGCGCTCAGCACCATTATTCGCAGGTTGCACAGCTGGCTCATTCTTAAGCAATATTGTCTAGCTGAAATCCCAAGGTGAGGTCAGGATGCAAATACACCAGGTAAGATGCATTGATTATTATAGCGCAAAGACATCAGAAAAGAGCGAGATGTAAAGAGAAGGAAAATTGATGTCATTTATTGCTGACATTGCCTTTCTCCCTATCTCTCTGTCTTTATCCCTTTATATTTCATTTTGGACCCAGAAATGAATACAAATTAGTTTAATAAAATTTCCCAACTGAGATGCAAAACATTTGGAAATGATTCTAAAACACACCATGCAGTTGAAATGTCATGGTTAATTTTAAGCTGCAGCACGCTGCTAATATTGTCTAGCTATTTCAGTGGTGCAGAAGATTGTAATTATTCACCTGTTAATGAAAATGTGGCTTTAGCAAGTCCGATCACAGTTGAAAAGGAGGAGTGGAGAGGACAGGTAGACAGATGCTGTCTCAGTATGTCTTCTGTGAAAGATGCCTTTGTAGCTCTTTGGGAGAAATTATCTATATATAAAGAAAAAAAACCTGTAAAACCAAGTGGATTGTTTCTGTTGTAGGAACTTTTCCTAGATTTCCCTTTGATAAAGTTTTCCCAATTATGGTATTGCAACAGAGAGCGCTAGTGTTGCTCCCAGCTGGTATAACACATCCTTTGTTATGGAGATGAAAAAAAAAAAAAGTGAAATATGTGAGATGAGATAAAAATCATCTGTGGTTACTGAACTGCTATTTTTTAACAGTGCTGCCCAATACTGTGATATCTTTCACCTTTGATGTTTTTCACCTGTAGGACTCAGTTCACCAAGCTGCTAATTCAGGATTGTGCCCTGATTACTTGAGCCTCACTGACACAAAACAGGAACTTTGTGATAGCAAATCAGGCTTGTAGCAGTTGCAGGCCAGGCAAAAGGACGACGTTGCCCGTTGTCAGGTCTTTGCCTGGACACGAGGTCCTCCTCAAGGAAACCCTGACAAGCAAATGTCACTAAGAGTCCACCTGAAGTCCTCCTCTCATTGACCTGCTGTGTGTCCTTCTCCAGTCAGTTTTCCCTTGCAGGGGGAGGAGATCAGGTCCTGGCTCTATACGGGCAATGGCCTCGATGCACAAGCTGTGAGGGGGGAGAGCGGCCACCAGCCTCACGGGGACAGCCGTGCCCGGGCCACGTGGTGCTCGATTCACTGGCTTCAGCAGCAGGACGAACCCGCACCTAGGGACATTCTGTAAATGAGCCTTTTTCTGCCATGGACTGAGCAAGCTGTAGAAAACTGAGCTGTCCCCTGATGGTGGCTGGGGAATTTCTCATCTCCTGAGTCCTAAGGACCGGAAAGTGCACTTTTCTGCTTCTTTTCGCCCGGTGTTATGTCTTTTGCTAGCTGGAAGGTAAGCATTCTACATAGTCTCAATTTTTAATTTTTTCTTCTGATTTTTGTTTTAAGAAAAATAGCTTGTTCCTCCTTCAGCCCCACTGATCTCAATTTATGTTGGGTAGCTTAAATCATAAAAATCTTTCTCGTGGGAGACTGTGCCCATGTAACAGTAAAGAGAACTTGGCTCATCAAAATCATGTCACTCACACACTCAAGGTAGAAAGCACTTTGAAGTGGTAATGAAGTAAGTTCCTGCTGTTTAACAGAAAGTTTTGATAAGATCATATTCGTTATGAGAGTCATTATCAGAAAAGCCTTCATTTTGTGAGGATCCTGACGGGAAGTGTTTTGATGGGAAGACCTAGTTGTTTACATTCTTAACAAAACACATCCTTATTCCTTGGTCCATTTCCTTGGAAGAAACATCTATAGAGCTCCTGTGTCATTTCCCTTTGCACGTAGGGGCTTTGTTTACTGACAGCTTCAATGCCAACGACAGGTGAGAATATTGCATTTTTCAGCTTAAGCACGGTAAACCTCCTTCATGCCTTGCAGTCTTTCCTCCTCTTGGGAAAAAAAAATGTAGATTCGCCAAATCAGTTGAAGCTCTCACTTGTCTCTGGCAAGGCTGTGACAGCAACGTCATATTCCTCTCATGCTCCACATCATGCTCAGAGTGTCCACGTTCCCAAATTCTTGTTTCTTTTTCTCTAGCTCACAGATTTTAGCTGTGTTATCATTTATGCTTTCCCTGGGCTTGGCTGAGTTATTTTACGGTTGGAATGTTTTTAATGTTAGGTAAGTGTCTGTCTTATACCTCATCCTGCTTTGGCCCCGAATATTACTTTGTCTGGCCTTTATTTTTCAACTTGTCTAGCTTAGTGGACCCATCTGGCTGTGTGCTAAAAGCCGTCAGAGCTTTGAGCCCCACAACCCCTCAAACACTTCAAGTCATGCAGTCTCTTAGGAAGAGAAAAAGACAAACAACAGATGGTAGTTTTCCAGGCAACTGAGCCATTTGTGGAAAAATCAGATTTTAAAGCGATTGAAGCACTTGGAATACTTCAGGACAACCAAGCACAAGCACTGGTGATCTTCAGTATGTTAGTAAAAACAGGAGGCAAGAGAGTGAGATTTAGATTTTCACAAGCTGATTCTGTTGGTTTTGAGGTTTGAAAAGAAAAATAAGCAGGGAGATGGTCAACTATCCGCTTCAACGAGAGGGGACAAAATGCAAGAAGAACGAGTTTGGTGTTTCCCTATGGCCTAAAAAATCCTAATTTCAGTACCCATACATTGACTGGCATCTTACATATAATAGGTGGCAGGAAAGCCCCTTGTGATTTCTAGAAAGAACATGAACATCAGCTACTCAAGAAAAGGTGAGAATATAGGCACACTCACGGCAGTCTTAAGAGAAGATGTGGTACTGCAAGAAGGTCTAAGAGCTGTAATGGGCGACATTGACTTCGCTGAACGTATCTGGCGGCCTATGTACGGATGTGCTTTAAACAACTGAGCTTGAGCTGTGTTGTCAACCACCACGACTGTCCGAGGGTGCGACACGGGGGACAGCAGTGCCAGACACCCCTCCGCCGCCTCCATAGGTTATCCGTGAACGGAGCATGACCAGGCCACCCGGCTGCTTCTAGTGTCCTTCTGGCACCAGCCGGGGAGTTGTGACTCTGGGAAAATGTTCGCTGCTTAAGAAGAGAAGGTGGACAAAGTTGTGGTGGGAAGCTGAGATTACCGTCAGACATGTATTCCCCTGCACAAGCAGCAGGACAGTTTTGTGGCTGATGCGGCGATCGTTTGTGTCCCCAGCAGGTCCGACAGGAGGGAACGTCCTTTGTGTCTTAATTCCTCTGCGTTCAATCACAGCGGTAGCCTGGTGGGAAAAAGTTCACAAATCAGAACAGGGAGTTTGGCTCCCACTTTGTGGTGTTATAGCAGTGTGATAGCTTCCTCCTTGGCTAAATTATGTCAGAAACCCCTTTGCAGAGGTTGCTATAATGACTTTTTAATAAGAATTTGTCCAGGAGCCATGACATGGAGCATAAGTAATTGCAATCATACGGTATCTGTGTCATTGAGATGGTTTCTGCTATTTTGTAGTAACTACTATAACACTGTGTATAATTGCAAAGAAATATAGTATTTTTCTGCTTTCTTAAGAATAAGAATTCATACTGAAATAGTGAATGGGCCCTAAAAGCCTGCTGTGCAGTCATGTAATCTATGAAGTATAAAATACACTTTCTCTTGTCTGATACCATCTAAACTAATGTTGCGCCCATGGAACTGTTATCAATTGTCCCTGCTTCTAAGCTGTATCCTTGGATACTGGTGTAATAATTTACCATGTCAATCATTCACTGTCTTGATTTCTTAGGAGAAGCAGGACTGACTCCAGACATCAGTATGCCTTGTGCTGTTAGCATATGCCTTCTTATTCTGAAAGGACTCGAAATAGATTTAAAAAGAAGGAAGATTTCACACTCTTATAAGGTTTAGGGGCTCCTTTATCAGTATTTGAGAACTGGGAATGTACTGGCAAGGCAAAAAGTAGTTTACCTGGATTTTGTGGTTCTAGCTTTCCAAATAAATTACACTCACGGTATTGCTTCTGGGAACATCTGCATTTAAATAAATCACCTAGTAGCAATGTTGTCTGACAATAATACACATTTTCTTTTTCCAGAGAAATTATATCTGTTATGCATCAGTAAAAGGAGGTCACTGAAAAAATAAAACTGAAAATACTGAGGCAGGAAGCACAACAATGTCATTTAACCTGGAATGAAAGAGTATCTCTAAATTAGATCTGAGAAAGACCAATCCCTCTCTTCCAAAAAAAAAGAAATGGTTGAAGACAGCTTCTGAGCTGGGTCTCAGTTTTGCATCTAGCTAGAGCCTGTATGGATGAATGTATTAAGAAAAGGTTAGCAGATAAGTGACTCCCACAGACCAGAGCGTACTGCATGCGAAACCTGACAGTATAAATGACTAATGAATAATACCTGTTGAATTTTTTTCTCAGGCATCAAGGTTACATTTATACATACAGGGTGTCCAAGACAGAAGCGGGGTCCTGGAGTGCTGAGGTGGGTGCTTCTCCTTTTCCTTTGGAAATCCTTTCATCCTGTTCATGTTGGTACTGATTTGATGAAGTATATTCAACTTATTCATATTTCTGCATAGTCCAATTTTCATCGAAGGTAATTGATCTCGAGTGAGCCCATCGCTAAGATGTCTTGGTGCCGGTTCAGACAGTCTGACAGTCTTGAGCTCATAAATGCATTCCTTGCTACATTTCAGCTCTTGCATAATGCAATAGTGCATTAGTTTGCATCATTTTAAATGGTGAAAATACTGTGCTTTTATAATTTGACAAGCACAATCAGTATTCAATTCTATTCTGTTTTACATGTTATTGATGCCAGAAGATTTAAAGAAATTCTTTTCAACATACAATGTTCTAAACTTTATATTTCTCCAGATTAATTCATCATTGGTCCAAATATAAACATAGAATAGCCAAAACTTGATACAAAGTGTATTTTCACCTATCTAATAAGCAACTGGTAATTCAGGTGTGGCATAACACTGTTTGCAATATAGACAGTGATTTCAGTTGCGGGAATCTGAATGTTAACCTTTCTTTCTTTTATGAAGGTCTTGTTCTTTGTTTGGATGCAGTCAGCATATTAATTCATAATTAGCTTTCAGTTTGCACATTAATGAACACTGATTTACAAACAGTAAATAATTGCTAAACAGGCTTAATTCTTTGGCCATTATTATAATAGAAGAAATTGTAGCGTTCTGGAAGACAGACTGATTTCTGGTGTAATTCAGATCTGGGAGTAAAAGTGATTCACATTACTGCAGAGTTAAAAAAAAAAAATCATTTTCTGCATCGTCCTTGGGAACGGCGCAGAGGCCGAATCAGCTCATTGCTCAGGTGCAAGGCGGCGGGTGCCGTCCGCCCTGGGGTGACATCTCGGCCTTGTGGCTTTGCAGACAGCGCCTGGCGTGCACAGGCGGCTCTTCCGGAAGGTGCACAACCTGCTCACGGCCTTCCAGAAGCCCGACCAGGGCATCGTGACGCCGCTGCAGCACCCCATCGTCACCGAGGGCAAAGCCAAGCCCCCCGCAGGTACGTACAGCGTGCGGGAGCCCCCGCGCGAGGCTTCGACCCGCTGCCAAAACGTCCCATAACTTTGCTACTGGGTGACCCAAAATAATGGTACTCCGCGGCCTCCTGAGCCCTGCTAGCCTAACGAGACCATTGCTTTTGCATGCGCTTTCCTGAACGGGAGCCTGCCTTCCCTGCTGCCGTCACCCTTGCAAGAGCAAACGTTGTGCTCACTCACCTTCCTGCCGAGTTCTTCCTTTCATATTTTTGTGATTGTTTTTCTTAGGGAGAAAGGAAGGCCATGACTTTTACCTGCAGCCATCATGAAGACACCTCCCCAAGTATGGCGCACACGTGCCCCCCCCGCCCCCCAAGTCTCGCCTCTAGTCCATGCTCTAGAACAATTTATATGATAGGTAATACAACTCCATGAGTTTTCTTGTAGCATTTGCGGAAATGTATATGTAATAGAATTTCTAGCTTAAAAAAATTACAAGTTTTAAGTTTCAGAAAGTTTCAAAATGTTTTGAATTTAGGTTTGCTTTTTTTTTTTTTTTTTTTTTAAGAGGGAAGATTAAAAAAATGTCAACCACTGCAATGGCTTTTCCTTTTCTTCTCTTTGTACTTCTAAGTACAAATATTTTCCACTTCAAGATTAGTTCCTATTTTTTTATGTGACTTCTTCTGTGCAGACTATTATGGTTGAAATTCATGAAGACCTGGGCAAGGCCCCTTTTATATCCTCCGAGAAGCTGCTGATAGGACAGTGTCCCTGCGCTGGGTGGGCTGTCTGTGTGACGGTGATTGTGTACCCTCGCTAAAGCTGTGCCAGGACAGGCACCACGAGGATGCTGATGCCTTGCCACAGCAGGCTCTCTTGCTGTGCAGCACAGCAGAACTGGCCGGCACAGCCTGCAGGTAGAAAAGCCACAGCTTGCACGGGCAAGCGAAAGCCTTAGCAACATGCTGAGTACCTGGGAGTAACCAGCAAAGCGGGGAACGTATTGTTTTTTAGATATTCTCTGTACATCAAAAAAAAAAGCTGTATGTGATTAAAAAAAAAATTATTTTTGCATGCCATTTGCTCTGCTTTTCTTTACCTAGCTGTGTGTTTTGGCAGGCTGCTGCTGCTCTCCTCTAGCACGAGGAGGTGCACCTCTAGGCGCTTTGCTCCCCTGGGGGGGGGGGGGGGGTCACTGGTGCGAGCCGCCTCGCCGAGGGGCTGGCCTGGCTGCCTTCGTGGTGGCATACGGGGGACGTGTCGGGGGAGCCTAACATTTGTTGTGCTGCACAAAATGCTCCCTGTAAACCAGTGACGGGCATTAACCGTCCCCCGATCAAGTGACAGGCGGACAGTACTGTTGTGACTTTGTGACAATTGTTGTTCAGTGCTCTATTTTTTTTTTTTTTTCTCTACGTTAAGGTCAACTTTCATTTATGGTTCAACGGCTCCCGCCCCCTCCCCAGTGGTTCATGTCATATTTTCTAGCGTGGAGCGTATACAGCATGCATCAGGCTGCACCTCCCTGCTACATACGCTCGCCAGCTGACCCAAGGTCCTCACCTTAACTGTGCAACACAGTGGCAGAGCCAGCATGATTTACTCTTTAATAACATCTATAAAAGCTGCTTTTCTAAATTATTATTGTTACGTAAGTCAGCAAGCACGAGCCGTGGAGGTGCTGAGCTGAACGTGACGTCGGGGAGCGCCCCTTGGCCTCGCGGGCTGCACCTCCCTCAGCACGAGCCCTCCCGGTTCGGACTCGCGCTGGGACACTGCCTCGTCCGGCTGCTCCGGCCTGTTTTCCACCACATAAACTTCCCTCTTGCTTTAAATCCTCCTTGTCGCCGGCCTTCTGCCTCCCCCTCCCCGCAGCAGATGCCGGCTGCTTTGATTTCTTCTTGCAAGTGTATTGTTGATGCACGCAAGCGTTCCTCACCGTCTCTTTGAGGCAGGCCGGCAAATGAGACCCCTGCACGCGTAAGCACGTCCACTCTCCTCCTCGGCCCCTACCACGGCCACCAGCTGCCCCCCCCACTCACTGCTTGGACGTGTGCTGACCAGCGTTTACCAGCGTTTGTCTCTCTCCCTCTCTCTCTCTCCTCTCTCCTTTTGCTGACGAGATCCCGTCAGCTGGGCACAGAACTGGGCTGGGAGGCCACGCGCAGCCATGAGCGCTGTCTGCATGCCCCTTTGGTGACCCAGACCTCCAACTAAAAATTGCTCGCAACCCCCACCCGCCCATTTTTGCAGCAACCCATACTGTTTGAAGCCCGTATTTAGCAAGTGCCCCTTCAGCTGCATGGAGCTGCTTTTCCTCTTTACCGACAGAATCAGAATATCCCACGTAACGTGGTGTAAACGAAGACAACGCCACATGCCATTAGTTTGCACCTTTATTTTTTAAAAATGAAATAGTCAAAGTACTTTCTTTTTCAAATATCGACACATAATATATTAACTTTTAATATTTACAGCGTGTTGCTGGGATGTTCTTGTAGAAAATGCATGCTTCTGGTCTGAAACCCAGAGCAAACTGCATCAGACCATTTCACCGCAGCCACAGAACATAAACCTGTACAGTATCCAGTCACTGTTCAGCACAGGAGTTAGAGCAGGAATAAAAAAATCGGAACCTATTGTTTCCTAGCAACAAGGCTTAGGCCATTATAACACAATTTCTGTAAGATCAGAACCTCTAACTGATGTCAGGCGGAAAGTGAAGATCTTGGCATACATTGTAAACATTTTTACTTTTCATGAGAAAGCTAAAAAGGACCAGTGCTCTGACATACAGCGTATGCTATGCTTCGCTTTCTCTTTTATTGACACTTTTGCCCGAAGAGTATGAAGATTTCAATGCTTCATCATGGTTCATACAAGTAAAATACTGTCAAGGACACAATCTGATATACTAACATTTATTAAGAGGCTAAAGTCCACCACAAGATCTAAGGAAAAACTGGTAATTGTCAAACACGTTTCCTTAGACAAATAATGGCCGATGACAAACGCCTAGACAAAGCCGCAGTAAGTCGAGCTCTACCGCCATCAGTTTCTGTTGAGAAGTGATTCGCCTTACAGTCAGGAGGCTTTTGACCTGAAAATGTTTTGTATCGAGGACAGGTTTAAATAACAGTCAGCATTTTCTGGGGGAGAAACCCTCCGGGTTGCCTGCGGCCGCCCGACCTGCCGTGGCGGTGGCAGAGCACCCCGCGGCCGGGGACCCGCAGCGCAGACAGGCGCGCGGCAGCACCTGCCCAGCTGGCTTTGCACGAGCTCCTCTGCCTGCAACGCTTTCGCTTTAGCAGCTGTACCTTGGCTTCCAACAACGTTCCTCACCGTTAATCGCCTTGTAAAACTACTGCTTCGTAACAGGCAGGCTGCTGGCCCTCCCTTCGCCCCGGCGCCGCTGTACCGAGGGCTCAGGGTCCAGGAGTAAGTGCAGATCTTGGAAAAGCAAAACTTCCCAAAGCGTGTGAACGCATGGTTAAAAAAAAAAGAGGCCGCGTCTAACTAGTGTACAACTGAGAGGACGTTGAAGATCGCAAACTAAACAGCTAGAATGTGTATACCGAGTTGCACATTGACCAGTCCATATATATTTATTTGGCTATGTTCTACATATATATCTATATATATATTTATACCTTTGAAATGCTCTAGATTTGCTAAATAAATATGAAAGCAAAGGAAACATTACTTATACACACTATTTGTTTGGCTGTCATAAAAAATATAACATGTATCTTCTCCTGGTAGGTACTTGGCTACAGGACAGTGTGCAATAGTGGTTTCTAAAATTCAGTTTGTGTTTTTCCACTTTCAGAACCTTGTTCACAGTGCAGAACGCTAGCATCAAATCAGCTGATCTAATTGACAAAAAAATCCTCATGCCGTTATTATTCTTTTTGTGTTTTTTTTTCTCATTTGGGTCTCTAGGCTATAGTGCAAAATTAAAAGATTAAAAGAAAGAAAATGACAAAAACAACAGTCAAAAATTGGCCTAACTACCAGAAAATTAAAAAAAAAAAAAAAGGAGACTGAAATATTCCCTGCCTCCATCCGAGGTTGTTCATGAACAAGATAGTCCAAAGCTTCTTGTTTGCTTTAGTTCTCATCAATCACTACTGGCTGGCCCATGTGTAGATGCAACATCAGTCTCCAGCACTCTTGTATTAATTCTTTCTTTCTTTAGCACTGTTATCTCAAAATGACATTTATTTTTAGTTTTCTAAATTCCTGAAACTGTTGTAATGAAGGCATTTTTTTTTTCTTTTGTAACAGCGCCATGTAATGTAATGTGATTCTTTTATACATCAATACTCTTGTAAGAAATATTATGCAAAAACACACCTTAGAATGTCTACCGAGGAACTGGGAAATGCCAAATCTACTTTCAGAGACAAACCTGTAATACATTTCACTCTTTGACCTTTTGGCATAATATGAGAACAACAGTAATCAAGGCAGTATTAAAAAACACAGCTGTAGGTAATACAAAGTGCATTTCCTGCATATAATACAAATATAACTTTAAGAAACTAAAGGCACAAGCTAACTAAATATGTATTACATACTAGAAATGCACAGTTCAAGGTAATTCTAAGAGCTTCAAATATTTGTTTATAATGGATATTTAAAGCAGTTTGAAAATGATATTTCATTAGTGAATTGCAAAAAAGTATAATTGCTTAAAATATACGTAAAATAGACTCTAATATTGACATCTTGGATCAGTGATAAAATACATCATCACGTTTATGAATGCACTCTCTATATACAGTTCAGAAATTATTCTTCCATTGATTAAAAGCATATTAGAGGCTCAAGGACTTTGAAGGTCCGTTTTTAGGCTGGTGTGGAGGTATTCAAATTCTCCATGATTTTATGGAAAATTATGGAAATCAGAGCTATCAAAAGCGGATGTTGTCAGCTCCAAATTCCGTACATTAGTTAATGATGAGCCTGATGCAAATGTGCATGTGCGGATTTTAGGCCAAATTCCCTGCCGGCTGGCCGTAAAGAGACAGTCGCGGCACGAGGCCAAGACCCGAGGCCACACCGGATGGCTGGGTATCCGCTCTGACGGTCCAGTTCAGGCTCATCTCTAACTTTGGTACGGTCTGCTCCACTTGCCCAAAAAGAAGGGAAAAAAGAAAAGTGGAAAGAAAGGAAGAAAGACAAACAAAGCACTTTGTTGACTTCGGTAAATACGAGCAGAAATTGTTTGAATATATTTGCTATGTCTGTTTTGAAAGAAATGTGCAATAACATCACTGTTACGGATACACAGGCTCTATAACAAGACTTCTAGCTCCCTCCAAAAGTCAGTAAAGGAAATCTGCTTACCCATCCCACCCCCCCGCCCCAAGATAATCAGGTCTTTTAAAAAGGGCAAGCTGAAAAAAAGGATCTCCTACTCTGCTATGAAATAACTGTGCCAGCAGCGCATGATACCTTGGGAAATAAAAATTTCTGCCCATGCAATATAATGCTTTTCTGTGCGCTCTAGATATTGAGCTGAAAAGTGAAGAGTCATCTCCAAAATGTTCTACGTTTATCAACATATTTACTATCCACACTTAGGTTCATCAACTCCCAACTCACCAACTTTCTTCAGACTCAAAAAAATGAGTATTACAACAGGATTATTAAATTGAGATGAAAACAACGTGAGCCTAAAACCAACACTGCGATTTACAAATGATTTGTGAAGAGTCCTGGTCCAATGGAGACAGGGTGTACTGGGCCTGCAGGGCTTGTTTTGTAATTGTCACTGGCACCACACCAACCCTCCCAGCTAGGCAACAAAGGTTGTCCCAAAAGCACTGAGTTAAAGCCCAGTCCAGAGAGGCTGGACAGACTCCTGCTGGCTTCAGTGCTAGCTAAGAACCATTTTGTCCATCTCTGATACTTGGCTGGACCTCAGTAGCACCTTGTGACACTTGCACCCCTGGCCAGGGAGATCTGCAGCTATACTGGTGTTAGCAGACCCCAGCATAACCCAGGGCAGGTGGAAACCTTGGGGAGAGAGGCTGCCACGTGCAAAACTAAACACAACGTGGCATTTGTCACGGGGTGAATGAGAGGTGGCTATGGCCCAGCAAAGGTCAATGTCATACGGGACAGCCTTATTGTACTGTCGGATCCAGTATAAGCTGTATTTTCCCGGTTTGGAAATCCCTCACGTCATAGCTGTGAAGAATGACATGTGCTGGGTTGGTGAGCAAGTAGGAAGTTTCCGTACGCGGTCTGGTTTTTGAATGCCACCCCTTGAATCTACGGCAGATCTCACTGGAATAAAAGCTACCCAGGACATATGGGTTGCAGAATCAGGCTCTGCAACCTTTGAAATAACTGGTGAATTAAAATCAACAACAAAAAAGACATGTTTCTTTAGAAGACAGCAGAGCATGCTGCGTCCTCAGCCACCCTGCGCGGCCGTGCGGGGCGGCCCGGAGCGGCGGCCCGGAGCGGCGCCTCGCGCGCGAGCTGCGCCGCCGGACTGTTAGCGCTCCGCCTCGGAAACGTTTGAATACTGCCACACGAGAACTAAAAATCTCCACTGTCGTTTCTCAAAGAGTTAAACGAACAATATTAAAATACCATCTTCTGTCACATTTAAAGGCAGTTGGATATGTTTTTTCCTCTATATTTACATATACAGAGTTCTGATCTAGAAAAACCAATACAATAAACCATTTTATGTTTAAAAACAGGCAGTCTTTGGTGACGCAAAGGCAGAGATTTTCTTTGTTACCTTCTGCCTATTTCACTCTGTCTCATAAAGTGAATATTATTGGCACTGTCAGAAAGTTCTAGATACTGCTCCACTGATAAAACAAAATATCCATCGTAGCCTTGTACTCGCCCAGTGCTTAAAAGCTGCTGTTTCTCTCCATCTGTCCATGCTCTAATCCCTTCTTCCCCTTCCTGCAGCCGTCTTTGTTCCTTAGTCCAGGCCTGAGCAACAGCTCTCTGCCTGGCTATTTCTAAGACATGGTTCTTCTCTTCTTCTATGGTTGTTCCATACCGAACGTTAAAACACAGCGCACCATGCTGGAGTTGTATATCAGCAAACCGTCTAGTCCTTCCATTTATTACAGAAGTCATCTGGGACACAGTGACATTGACACCATTCTCCAAAATGCGTCGTCCACCGGTGTTGCCAATTAGTGCCAAATCTTCTTCTAAAGACCCCAGCTTGATGAAGTAATGGGTGTCGCGGCCCTCTATGGTGAAATGCAGGTTCTCCAGATAGTGAGCATTGTTGAGGATAGCAGCAATGCGCCGGCTGTCCTCATTAGCCACGCCTATAATGTCTGCTGTCACTATACCATCCTTGATAGCAAATTTGATGCCTTTTCCAAAAACTGAAGGAATAGCTGCAAACCTGGCTTGCTTCACTCCTTCATAGCACTTGCCATCACTATACCTGGGAGTCATAGGAAGCTGATCCAAAGATATGAAGTTCCGCAGTTGCTTTTGTAGCTCACACTGAATACCAAGGATAGTCTGGAAAAGAAAATACCAACCAAAGTTAAAGGAGAGGAATTTTGCGGCTCATTATAGCATCTCACAGTCCTTATTAATCTCTTAACTGCTTAGAATGGATCTTCTAAATCTGTTTGCAAGTCGTCATGCACATCTACACAGCTTGGGTATATGCACAGGGTTTCTAACTGCCTAGGGTATTGCTTTCTGTCTCTTGGACTCTTTAGTTTCTGTAAATCAAATTGAAAATGTGTTTATCACAAATGGTATTTTCATGTTTATTCCGTCTTCAATTCTTCTCCCTCCCCTCCTTGAATTGTCATTCTAATGGCTGGCCTTTCAACTTGTAGGCTTGGGGAAACTTGAATTCAAAGCTATACCCTGTCATGTGATTCTAGATAAATCACTTGAGTCTCTGTGCGACTCATTATGCCTTCTGTAAAGTAGCAACAACGTTTTTTAATAGCTCATTCTTTAAGGCTAGCAGACTGTGAAGATCTCAAGACAATAGAACAGTAGGAACCAGGCAAGTACATAAGATCTGTAGATCTTACTCACCACTAAGGATAAGAAAATCTGACTTCCAAGCATCTGTTTTCTCTTTTAACACTCTGCTTATCCCTGCACTCTTTCTGTGCCTTTCTAATATCTTTTTTGACCTGTGAGAATTTTATGTGGATATGCTCCTAAATCCGGAACCAGCTCTGACCCTCCAGCCCTTTACACTTTGTGCAGTCACCTGTGCATGGGAAAGGCATCTCCTCTCCCTCCTCTTTTTAAAACATGCTATTTTGTTCACAGATGCTCATGTACTCAAGGGCAAACCATGAACACCTGCTCAGCGTACTCTTGGTAGTTGGGCCTGTGGCAGTTTCATGAATCGTTGGACAGTGATAGCTTCTGCATGGATATTCTTGGGGGATGATGAGCCCTGGAGCTGGGTTGAGCTTTACAGCTAAAAAATCAATAGATCCCCCTACAAATCCAGAGCAGCAAAATTTCCGTTTCCCTGCAAAAAACTTTTGCAGAGGAATAGATTTGTAAAGCTGTTCATATTCTTGGTGATTTTGCATATCTTGCTGTGGCATCTTTGCAATCAAGGATGAAAATCTGTTGTTTTAATTTTTTAATTCAATAAAATTTTGTGTAGCTTGTTCAGTTTTCACCCAAGCACCTTTATCCTTTCACCTATGTTGTTCCCCGCTCCCCCCCAATTTGGAGAGTTTCTCTGTAAGCAGCTGCAAAGTTTCATTATGTTCCCACAAGCTTCTCCTTATAACTCTCCTCTGCTGTGATGTCAGTAAACAATGGGACAACAGTTAGGTTGCTAGCATGATTTGACTACTTGCCTATCAAGCTGAAAGATATTGCCAGGCTGTTTCCTTGGTCTCCGTTATTTTCCAAAAAATTTCCTTAATTTAGAATTAGAAATATTTGAACAGTCAGAGTTTTTGCTAACCTTTCCAGGATCCCACTCTTGGGTTTTGGTTTGAAGTTGTAGAAGTTCATATGTTGTCTCCAAAGCTTCTATCTCTGGTTTTGGGAAGCCAGGTAGTACGTTGTGCAACTGGAAACCAAACAGCTCTAGCCAGCTTCCAATGTCTACGAAACAAAACAAAGCATTCTAGCAATAAGGCAAATAAACTTTAGAAAAAAGTGAGTGTATTCTGTAGAAATTTCAGCTTTGTAGAAATGATTTCACATCAATTTATGTTTTCAGTACTGGATTCAGCATTTATTGAAGAAAACAAATGATCTGATTAGAAAACATAGCTATACGGAAATCAATAGTGTACCTTATTTCTACTTAAAATGGAAAAAAATTCAGATTACACTGCCACCACTCTTCTTCTGATTTTGGCATGCAGAAAAGCAGCAGATGCAACTATCAATTATTTTATCGATTATCTAAAAGGCTATAGAAAATAGATAAAGCTCTGTAAGATAGTAGCTACTAAAGAAATGACTTTAACACATGCAAGATTAGAGCCAAACACTATTTTCTGATGAGTACAAATGGCTTCTGAAGTCTTGGATCCATATAGGAATTTGATCTCAAACTTTATTTGCATAAGAAATGTTACTTTTACCTGTTGTATACTTAGCAACATCTTGGATTCTGCCAACTGGGTAGTTATTTTCAAAAGAATAG
The DNA here is from genome assembly GCF_040807025.1 of Struthio camelus. Lineage (NCBI taxonomy): Eukaryota > Metazoa > Chordata > Aves > Struthioniformes > Struthionidae > Struthio > Struthio camelus. The sequence continues at coordinate 10,868,905 of NC_090952.1, read as the reverse complement.
AGATTAAATGGTTGTGGAACAGCATTCAGGTGTTTCCATATATGATGATTTGGTGTTGTCCACCGACCAGCGATAATGTCATAATCCCTCTGGCCCAGATGAACTAATTTAGTTAGAGAATCATAGAGTCCTCCATGAAAACCAATGATAACCTGGAAATCTGGATTTGTGTCCTGGTAGATCTCTCCGTAGGGAGTGTACAAAATTTCTTTTATGACTTGGCCCCGACTGCTGAATACAGCCAGAGGTGTTCCAGTGTTATCGCAAGCAACATAATATTCTTCTCCACTGCTTAATTCCATTGCAATGAGATGACCTTGAAGATCATAATACAGGGATGTTATTTCTGAGCTAGTATGATTGTACAAGTGAGTAACTCTTATTGGGTTGGAGAGATCAGCATAGAAGAATTGTAGATGTTGTCCTAGACTTGATTTGCTTGCAACTCGTCTTCCAAGACCATCATAACAGTACTGCACGGTCCAGCCAGATACTTTGTTGTAAGCTTTGCTCAGCAGACCGTTGGAGTTGTACTCAAAGATTTCATTGCCTCTTTGTCTGAGAAAACCATCTTCATCCATTTTATACTGAATTTCTCCAAGTCTGGTAATGCGATCTCTAAGATCGTATCTCAGAGGAGTGAGGCGAGCACTGTTTCCATGACTCAGCAAGTTGATGTTGCCATTAAGGTCATAGCTGTAACGCCACTGGGTTTTGTCATTCACAGACACAGTCTGAAGTTGACCATCAGCATCGTATTCATAAAAGTATCTTGTTATATTGGCATCTACACCTACGCGTATATCACAGATCACCATACGACCCATATTATCATACTGGATGGTCATCCAGTAAGCGATAGACTTGAGAATTTCATATTGTACTTCGATCACCTGGCCGTTGGCACTAAAAATTTTCGTATGCTTCATCACAGTGGTGGTTATAACTTGGTTTAAATCATAATTAATTACACTGAATTTCCCAAACTGTTCAGTCCTGCCAGAGACATCAACATAACGGTACAGATCTATGGGAAGAGGCGTCTCGTTTATCATGGCCTGCATGCTTGTGACACGGAAATTGTTGTAGCTGTAGTCAAATCTGGCGTTTACAAGCCCTTCTTCACTAAACCTGAAGATCTGGCGGCCAATAAGAGGACCTGTGCATAATAAATAGGAGAAAGGGTGAAAAGCAAGGAAAACAATGAATTATGCCCACAGTATACTTACAGAACTAGCAAAGACAAGCTACGAACTCAAATATACCCCTGAGTCTTGGTACTACTTGACTGTCTCAGACTGCACCATTAAGTAAAAATACGTTAGATTATTTTCTCACAAACCTTTATTAATGCTTGCTCTTCGAAATATTTATATTTTATTAACATTTGTTTAAATTAATGCAAATTATGATTTCTATTTACTTACAAGATAATTCTAACTTGAATTTATTTTACGTGGTGATTTCCTTCCTCATATATACAGTCCCTTTGAATTTATGTTATGTTACGGTATAAACAGAGAAACTTGAAAATACAAACAATAAAACAACTTGATTTAGTATTTAGCAAATATCCACACAGTGGAATAAAAACAATCAAACATGAGAAGAGCTATTCCACACCAAGCAATAAAAAGAAAACTGCGTATTTCAAATGGGACAACTATATGTGCCTACGGACACAGACATCGAGATATACGCACGTATTTTTTTACTGAAACATAAAAATAAGAACTTTTATATATAAAAATAATGGAATTTCATGCCAGGCAAGTGGCGTTAGCAGAATCAAGGCCAAAAACTTTAGCAAAGTAGTCATAGTTACACAAACCTGTTTGCCTGTATCTGATGGTGCAGATGAACCCATCGTGCATTAAGTGTATCGTTTTAATAACCCCAGAAGATTCCTCGTAAGTGAAGGTGACTTGAGTAGTATCATAAAGAATCTCGGCCAGTCGGGATTGTTTGGTATATTTGTAAAGGACTCTGCGTCCTGTTCCAGGATACAACGTTTGCAGAAGGCGTCCATCCCTGGTGAAATCTTGTATGAAAGCAGCGTTACTGTCGGGTGGGGTGTAGATGTTCCGGTAGTACCCAACGGAGAGCATGGTCTGCAGGCCGTGGCGCACCATGCTCGGCATGGTAACTGAGAGCAGATAGTCTGACTGGTCGTACTCAAAGATGTAGCGGCGCTGGCTGTGCAAGAGCAGCATCACCGACTGCAATCAGACAGGAACGGCAGTGTCAGTGGCTGAGCAAGCAAATGATTATTAATCTAGCGAGTGCCTGAAGACTAAGAAAATGCTGAAATGACCATCCACTCCTGTAGTCGGCTCTTACTGTCTGCATGACCCAAAGTAAAGCTCCAGGAAACCTGGCCATCAATGCGGCTCAGAACAGAAAGGGAATGCTAAGAAGTCAACATGCAAGGACCCCAAACTGGAAGGCAGATGTGGCTCTCAGTAGCATTTCAGCCTCATGCTGACTTGCTGTGTTGCTTTGAAATATTTAGGTCATTCTCTCAGGAAGCCAAAACAGAGGGAATCTCTCCCTCCCATGCACAGGTGGAGCATCTGTTCCAGCAGTGGTACAGATGGTGTGCACGAGGTGCTTAGCTGTTTTTGGCACTGTGCATATTTCTAGCACAGACATACACCTCTGTATGTCTTCTATTAAAGGCACGTTGCCCTAGGGGTCAGAGTATCCCCAGGCTTACGGATGGATCAAAATGACCTGCAGGTTCTTTGGGGTGACTACTTCTATCTCTGCAATTAATGTTTAAAAAGAACATAATTTCTACACAAGCACTTGATAACTGCTCCGTGTTGGTTAATCGTGGCTCGTCAATGAAATCTGGCTTGTTTGTTTGGCAGAAGAATGCGCAAGCATGGCAGACATCTTTTCTTGTGCAAATTCACAGTTTGTGTTCTCTAAATCTTTCCATTGGTCATGTGTATGGTCACAGAGCGTCGAGTACAAGCCCAGCGGTGAAGTGTCACTGTCGCAAGTATAACGAAAACATAGCGGGAAAATTCATGGGAGAAATTTGTAGCACTCTCCCAGCTCTAATAGATGGCTTGGCTGTACTTGCGCCCTGTACATCCTTGCCACAACGTCTGAGCTTAAAAGTAGCTCCGATATCGCCAAGCTCTTGGCCCAATTCTACCAGGCACATAAGCAAACTTGTACTTTTGCACAATCGAGGCAAAACAAATTCTTTCGAGGAACATTGTAATTGTGCTTTTTCACAAAGCATTGGGGAAAGAAATCAGAAAAAAGACTTTTTTTCTCTAAGCTCAAAAAGCTCTGGGAAGAAAACACCAAGGGCTCAGCCTGCAATGGGTTAAGTAACTTTGGCCTAAGCCACTTTGCTCTGACAAACGACCCAGGTGCCTATTTGAAGGGCTGAAGATAGGCTAAGCCTCAGCCATCCTCCCTTCCCTGCCCGCCCTCCCAAGGTGTATTTCTTCCTGCCTTTGGTGAAAGACATCTGTCACCTGTACCCAAGCCAGGGAGCACCAGCATATGCCACTCTCAGGTTATCCAGTGCCAACTGGTGACGACAGCCCTTTCCACCGAGTTTTTTTTCTGACCGCTTTACTGCTGGTCTGCCAAGCAGTTCTAACACACCCAGCGTTCATTTTATTTTCACCTTCAGTCACCGGTCCCCAATCTGCAGTAAACCACTGGCTGAACTCTCGCCGAGTGCTGATGTGATGCCTCGCTCTATATACAGCTCCCGGGCCTGTTTTTAAGCTGTCTGCCATTGACAGCGTATGAATAACAAGATCAGAAACATCTCTAACATAACTTTAGTGCCCCTGTGTGCCATTTTTACAGTACTTTGTGGCTCTTCCGCTTTTGTCCAGGAGAGTAAAAGGACAGACACTAGACGGACTGGAGACTTAGTATCCTATCTATAGTATCAGAGGATACTATAAAGAGAAATGAAGTAATTCCCTATTCATCCTAATAACATTACAATAGATTTTTGAACTATTTACACAAACTGGGCTCTGTTTTAACGGATTTCAGAGGGTAGCTCATAAAATATCCCACACTCTGTCTTTTTATAAAAGCAACTGGAGCCGGGTCAACCACGTAATGACTGATGCCACGGGATACATTGCGAGAAACAGCTGGTGGCGATTACTTGTGGAGCCCTACTGGGAATACACAGATATGCTGAAAATGGCCACTAGATGTCATTTCTGTCCAACATACACATGCCATCGCTCATCTGTTTTGTCTGCCTGTAAACAGCTTCGAGAACTCAGGAGATTTTACATTAACTAATTACTGAAAGGGACCAAAACAAGGGAAAGTGAATCAAATCAGTAAAACCCACTGACAGTACTACTATCATAGTGCTTTTTAAAACTTAAATTATTGGGACTAACCTTGGAAAGGGGAGAGATTCATGAAGACATATAATTAACTCACAAAGTGCTAATTAATGAAAAAGTAAATACCTATAAATCAGAAGTGAACTATATAATTGATTTTTTGATAAAAGGAATTACTGGATCTCATGAGGTTTCAGGCAACCTTTAACACATAACACAATTAACACAATGAGCTATTGACTTTAATGGGGCCACTAAATGGTATCTCAGTGTCTAATTTGACAAGGAATTCGTTTTTCTTTGGAGCAAACAGTGATGAAGGTACTTTAGATGGCTGGGAGATGATGTCCACGGTGTCTATGACTTTCAGTAACTTGAATGACAAGTTACAACATCAACTGAGCCTGCCTCTACCTGAACCAATACGCTTCCGCCGTTTGCTTCTACGAGATCAGGATTTGTCCATTTGTGCAGAATTCTAGCATATCAGTCTTAAGTTATATGACTTATTTATAAGCTCATCATAAACTATGAAAAGACAAAGTGGTTTGGAAAGATAAAAAACATGCATCTTTCCAAAATTACGGTCCATTAGGCCCAAAGAAGAAATAAAACATTCTCCAAAAGGCACATTGCCCAAATATTTGAAAGCTGTACTAAATGCCTGTTTACTTGCAATTTGCAAAAGAGCATACAGACAAAGGAAGCCCTGACAAATTTATCTGAAGCAAACTTCTGAAGCTTCTAGGGCTTGCCAATCTTGTTAACAAGTGCAAAAGCCATCCTGCATGCAGACAAGGAAGGAATCACATTTTTATGCATTTGCCTGTGTGAATCGTCTTTTTCTCTGGGTTAGATTCAAGTTTTTTGAGGATCAGGCTTAAACACATTCAAAATAAGTACAGCAAAGTTTATCTTAAAAGTACACATTTGGAACTTTTAAATATATAAATGACTTCAAAGTCATTGGATTTCTTGCGTGTAATACCCCAATCAGTTTTACCTCACCTGCCCCCTTCCATCCTTTCCCTGTGGTTAACAGGTTCAGAAAAAATGTTGTGCAAACTCAAGGTATATCGGAGAGTCTAAGCCTTTGCTATTTAAATAAAAGTTTAAAAGGACACTATTTGAATATAAATTCACACTCAGTTCTGAAAGCTTTAAAAATATAGATTGGCTTTTTGGATTTGAGAGAAAAAAACAGTATCAAATGAAATGCATCAAGAGATGAATGAGATGCAGCTCTTCCTTAGACTGCACAACATTTATTCCCCCATTTTGTGACCATTACCTATAGACACACACGAAAATTACAGTTCTCAGGCAATTTAGACATGAAGCCTCTGCAAAAGCAGAGAAATAATTGATTTCATATAGGGTTGTTTTTTCCCACTCAAACGGCCCCCTCACAAATACTGAAGGAATCTTTTTCCTTATAGGATCAGTCCTTTTCTACAGCACAGAATTGAATAGATACAAGCCTGCACTCATTGTCTCATGATTTTGGCACAATCTCATAACTTTGGCCCCAAAAGGCTGTGTCTGTAGGGAGGAAACTTCAATTTCAGTGACTATTATATTTTTGACTGTTATACAGAAGGGTAACAAGTTTTTCAACAGTGACAGGTTCACTTGAACTTCGACTGAGACCAATTTTACCCACCTACTGCACAAATCTGAGGTGCTAACAAAAATCTTCATAACTAAACTATAGTTAGTTTGAACTGGTGACATACGGGCTCAGGCATTTTAATCTACACTTTTTTTTTTAACATCTGAAAACTATCTACGGTATTCTAATAATACATATGAGCTGAATGTAGAAAGAAAGTCCATGTTGGTGGTTTAATTCAGCATGCTTAACTCAACATAAATGTGTCACTGAATAACAATATAGTTTGTAGCCTTATTTATTTTGCATTAACATTTGGTTTTGAGTTTCTTTTGGAAAAAGTTTCTGTTTTCAACAACAATCACATCAATTTGTAGAAATTAAATTAAAAAACATTTCACTGAATTTTAGTTTTAATAAGTGATTAAACACAGTTCTGAAAAGAAATGACTGTCCAGAGACATCTAGTTATAGAATTGCATGCATTTTCTGTTTAAAAAGTCTGAAATACTCTTGCTAGTGATATGACATTGTTCACAACATAGTATCTGCATCAAAACAAATATTGTCTCCTTGGTTCAATGATCCACTTTGAAAATGATTTACCTTTTCTAAATATGTGTAACTCCATATTTTACCATCTGCCCATGTTCTGGAAATTATGTTCCCACTTGGATCATATTCCATTTTCTCAGTCCAGGTTCCTCTTTGGATATAGGTCACTAATCCAGAATGTGAATAAGTGATATTGACCTCATTATACTTGCTGATGGGTGACCACAAAATTGGGCGTCCTGTCTGGTCATACATAATCCGAAGAGTGAATTTTCGATGATCATCATAAATCTTTCCTGTTCTGGTTACATGATCAAAATCAATGGATAGCAGATTTCTATTGTGGGCCTAAATATAAAGATACAGCAAGGTAAGAAAAGCAACGCATATTAATTGCATACAATAACACTAATCAAAATGTGCAATGGTTTAACAGTATGACTGTGAATTCAGTGCTTACTAAAGACAAGAACACAGAAAAATATTCTCATGAGAAACAGGAGGACCAAGAAACAGAAAACATTACTTGCATTCCAGTTTCGCTACATGCTGCATTACACGATGCTTCCTATTTCCATGCGCTAAACTTTCTTTCCTCTCTGATCTCATCATTTCGTAAGTTCTTCTTCTTTCCTCTTTCTCCTTAACTTTCATCTTTTTCGTTTGACTTTTTGATGCCACTCAAAGCTGTGCAGTTGCGTTGCGTTCACAAACAAACAGAAATACCCTCTCTTGCCTACTCCCTCCTGAACTCCACTAATATTGGCAGTGGTACCACTGCTTCTTGGGGACAGCCGACGGTGGGTTGCCCATGAACGCTGGAGAGGGGAGAGCGTTGTTTGCGGGTACCTTCGGGTGCCCTCCTCCTTCGCCCCAAAGGCAGCCCATCGCCAGGGCTCGGGGCCAGAGGCTGAGGCGGTAGGGCCTGGCACCAGGCGTTTTTGCAGCTCTTGCCCTACCTTCAGGGTCTGCACAGCTCACGTCGGTGTGGGAACGCTCCAGTGGGAAGAGTCAAGTCAAATGCTGAGCCAGATTCCCAGAGAAAATACATTTATCCAGTGCTCTCATCATCTGCCTTCCTAAATCATTCGGTCACTGGGCAGTCACTATTAACATTAAACGCCATTTAAATCAGGGACATACTTTAGGGAACCCTAAAACATTTGTTTATTGACGGGTCTTTTTCAGATCAGTGCGCAATGCGCTCAGAGTATCAATTCATTATATTTCATCAATCATTTGTATTAATCTATTCCAAGTAATAAATTGCAAGGTAATTCTTCGCAGCAGAGATGATGTCCGTCCAGGTGTTAGCACGGTGCCCAGCACAGTGCTTGGTCCTGACCAAGACCTGCAGGCATAGCTGTAAAGTAAATGGTTAAGAATGCCTGTTTAATAATTCAAGCTGTGATCATATGGTGGCAGTGATTAGAAAGAACATTTTTATTTTCCTCTTTCTGTTTTTAGATACAAAATAATCTGAAAAATCTAGAAGAAGCAGGTGTTCTTTCTTCAACTACCATTCCTGTGGTTTTATATGCACACATGTCTAACTTTAATACCGCTCATTTACAATAGCTGTAAAATACCTATATACCCCTGTAGACTGCTCTAACTATTACAATTTATGCTCTAATGATTGTCAAGGAGCCCAAGTAAAATGTGATGCTCAGTTCAACTATATTTACTTGTATATCGTCTGATGGATTAAGTTTGTAATTATGTATTTCTTTGCAAACTTCCAACAATTTCCGAAAAAAATTGCTAGCGGTAAAATATCTGAAAAGCAAGCAGGGGATATACCCTGGCTCATATTCATTTACTATCTATGCATATATTTAATGTTCTTATTGCTATTATTATAATTATTGTAGGATACAGACAGGAAAAAGGAAAGTCTTGAATAGAAATCTCTTGCAATCTAGATTTCAGGAATGATACAATCAGTGTCTTACTGATTGTAAAGATAACAATCTGAAAATCAAATAGAGGCAGAGTGAGCAGTGAAGAAGGGCAAGAGGAGTGTTTCAAAGCTCACATAGTTAAAATAGGTATGTGCATGTTTTATTACTTTCTTTGTGTTCCATATTTTATGTCTCATTTTTTTTGATTTCTTAAAATAGATTTAAGTTAAAATTTAACATCCTTCTCAAGGTAAGACAGGGTAAAACATGGGTACCAGTCCTCATTCCTACGTTGTCACTGAAACGTTGATTTCAAATCTCAATGGTTTCTGGAAGATGACTCTTCCAACACATATAAAACTTACTAAGGTGCTCCTAAGAGAGAATGGAGCTCGTGTATGCTACTACAAGCTAGGAAGAACTCGTTTCTGAAACCTACGTCAGGCCAGGACTTCAGCTGATGAAAACAGGGAGAAATTTCAGCTGATTTCAATAACAATGTTAGTGGTTCATAAACAGATATATTTATTATACATTTTAAAACACTATTGGGCAATGCTTTCATTAGTTTTAGCGCCAGAAATTTTGCAATGCAAATAAACACACAAGTGTAAGGTTCTTGGCTTTAACTCTCAAACCTAAAGTATCTAACATATATAAACTGGAAGAGATGATTATATTACTTCCTTGTGCGTATTTCGATTTGAGTGGAAGTAAACTGATACACAAAAGCTCCTCAGGGTCCTGAGAAGGTCCTGTCATTGCTATAAGACTGGTTAATAAAGGGGAATCATTTGCTAAATACTGTAATAAACGTATCTATCAAAGCCTGTATCTAAAGGACTTTTGACTTGAATTGGGGCCAATGCATTATCTCCATTTTTGTTATTTAAAAAAAGAAAAATAGTACGCATAAATAAGTAAGAGTGGCCAAGCATCTAATTTTCAATTTTGTAGATATTCACTTATAAAAATTGGATTGCATCCAATGCCGAGTTCCTTCTAAGTTATGCAAAAGACAGGAGCGAACAGAGCTGAATTCTAATCAGTATATTACTATGCATCATGCTCATTGGTTTTAACAACAGCCTTTGCTTCATTTTTAGAAGTCAATTAAAATAGTGATTCAATTGATAAAAAAGAAGACTTGCTAGATTAAGATTGATGTTAAAATGCCTGATTGTAGATAGATTTATTATTAATATAAAATGCACACAGGCCTACAGACTGTTTTATGTACTTTCAGGAAATATCAGGGCAGGCAATTCTGCACTTAAAGGAAAGCTGTGATTAATTCCTGTTTCCCCCATTGAGTCAGGTACGGAGATCAAGTTAGATGGCTGTTCTAGCATTTTAGTTAATTTACTCATTTCTGCTCTATTTCTGGAACAGGGAATTCACACCATGCAATAATTTCACTGTTTAAAATACAACTTCTACAGCATTCTTCAGAACCTGCTAACAGTGACCGCTTTTCCAAAACTGATTTTATTCTAAGAGGATGACATGCTTTCAAGATGTCTGTTAATTGTGATTAAGAATTAAAAATGTTAGGAAGTGGCAGAGAAGGAAAAGCTTTCTTCTTTTCAACTAGGTCATCCTTTTTCTCATTCCCAGTTACCTGCTTTCTAATTTATACCTCTTACTACTCAAACCATTTGCTTCAATGACTTTATCAGGACTGATCTTTAAGTGGCATCTTTAAGCCTGATTTTTTTCAGAAAAAGCTCTTTTTTCAGAAAACTCTTCCACTGTGCTGTTTTTTCTTTAACTGAGGGCTCCTGCAAGTCTGTTCATTTCTGCTGAGAACTGGTCCAAAGCCCAGAGCTTTTCCTCACATATATTCTCAAAGTTCAGCATAGTGCTTTTTGCCCTACATTGCAAGCTTTCCAACACAATTCCTATTGTGCTAATCTTGGCATATTAAGTGCTCAACTTTATTTTCAAAATATGAGTCACTAGTTTTCTGAACAAGGTCTGACCAGAACCTCAAGTTCCACAAGTGCTTCCATTGGTGCTACCTTCTCTTTTCTGTAGTACTCAAGGATTTATTAACAATAAGCCTTAAATCCCTTTCACTATTTGACTTATTGCCTCAAACACACTATATGACGGTATTTTTGCTTCTGATTTCTTGAACGTTTCCTTTAATAACCAAGTCACCAAGTAGACACAGCTGCCTCTGGGTAAATGCTGCTGATACTCTGCCTTCTCTGCAGCAGCACCGTTCCAGCTCCTTACACCTCCATCGACTCCCCACTTTATTGGCATCCCATGCAAAAGTCTCAGCATTAAAGCTGAACACTATGAGCCATACACTTCACCTGTCCTCCAATGCTCTCCGTACTGGCCTCAACAGGCTGCTTGTGCCTTTCTCTCAGCCATATTTACATGGCATATCCTATGTTCAGAATACTGCTTCTCCTCCTTTCCACCATCAAATCCTCAGTTAATGCTCTATCCCACCAGAAGATCTCTCCAGCCTTGCCCCAGGACAGCCCTCAGGCCCTGTCAGACAGACAGTCCTAGAGCTCAGTGCAGTCAAGGCAGGGGAAAAAACCTTGTCCTACAGGCAGTTGACTTATCTTTTTATGTAGGGAGGGACAATCCATCTGTCCTCTTAATCTTGGCTAGATATAAAAAGACACTTGTAGTTTTGCAGAACCAGCGATGCAACATCCAACTGCCGGGATGTTAGTGGACACGTTCGGAGGGGCAGAGACTTTAAGACAGCAGTACACCAAAGCCATTCTTACGTTGCAGATCCTGTCACTGGGCGGAAAGTGAAGGGGGAGAAAGACTAACACACACTAGTGGTTCCGTGCACCAACAGACTGACATAGAGGGCAATCAGTCGACCTCTGGGTAGCTTGAGTTTTGAAATATTTCAATGAACGGGCGTATTTTAGGCCTGCAGCCAGAATTCATCTAATCCTGACCAATTTGTGAATTTCCTCCCATTTTCTTGGCATGCAATATTAAGGAACAGGGAGAAGCATGGGAAAGTGAGTTAAAAAAAACGTGCAATAATTTTCAACAATAGAAAATATAAATTGCATTATAGGAAAACTGTGCAGACCGCAGTACTTTAAAGTATAACTGCCAGGAACAATTTGGCCCCGGCAATGTAAGCAGAATAGATGACTGACCATGTAATTTCCATTTGAGACTTTCATTACGTAACGCGCTTAAATAAATACTTGCTATGCAGTTATTTAAGCACAAAATCGTACAGAATGCATTGATTACGCCAAGTGAGCCATGGAGGCCATAACTTGGATCTTGCTGTCTTATAACACATCCGTTTGCCATTTTAATAGGTTAAAGAGCGGTTCAGCAGCATCCCTGGTCAGGGCTATGAGGACTCATGCTATGATGAGGAAGAGGCAGTCAGAGGTAGGGCAAGAAAAACTAAATAAAGCTTCTTCCCATTTGCAAGATCCTTATAAAATAATTATGACTGCCAAGTCTGAAAGATGCCCTTTCAAACGAGTGTTTCACACAAGTGGACAGTCTGGCCAGATCATCCAAGTCTTGGGTTTCTGATTCATCAGCACAGTTGAAAACTAAATTGATGCACTTTTTGAGTAAAAAATACGTAAGGGCTTGATAATCAAAAGGCAATCCGGATTTTAATAACCAGCTCTATATTTTCAGAGATAACACATGTACCTGGAGAGAGAGACCTATTCAGAGAGGTTGTAGTTAATAATGCAGTATTTTTTACGGCTAAAATTCCCAGTTCTACTCTTGTTACAGGTGTTTTCAGGAGTATTCATGTGAAAAACAAAACTGATTTCTTCAAAAACCTTCTCTGCAAGGTAGCAGTTGCTTTGAGCTTTAGCTTTACCTAATTAAATGCTGAATGTTGACCATCTGTCATTGTAATCTGTGAGTTCGCAGGAAAATACATACAAACCACGGATGCAATGTTAAAACGATTCTTTGTTAAAGCCATATCGTAACCTGGGTAGCGGGAGTGAGGAGGTTTGAAACTGTACCACGAGTAGCATGAGGAGGTAGAGGGCAACATATACAGCCTTTCTGGACATAGAGGGAGGCTCTACATTGTTACTGCTGGCAAGAAATGTTCTGGCCCGGACACCTAGGGTGTGCCCTGAGAAACCATCTGCACCAGGCACAGGCTAGCACGCGTTATTTCCCCCAGCACAAAAAGGGTAGCTAGATCTGAGACAGAACCTGGTTCCAAGTCTGCTGCTATGCCAGAGTAACTAGGCATCGTCCTTTGCTCACAGCTTCTTCCAAAGACATAATCAAGTTCTTAGTTGAAAAAGAAGCAGAATAAAAAAAGTAATTATGTCTTGAGGTCAAGTCTTACAACGAAAATCAAACAGAGATCAAACATCCCTGTGAGTGTCGGTGGAGTTTGGTTTTGAAATTCATGGCTGGGGCCCATCATTGATACAAACTTTCCATTGCAATTCTTATAAAGTAGAACATTTCAACATGATTTTTGTTCAATGGCTTTCAAAGGGAACACTGCACTTTACACAAGAGGAAGCCTTACCCTTAACCTTCTCTCAAACGTAGAGATATTGCCTTTGGTCTGCTCCCTTCTTTGCCTCCATTCAATGAGATTTGAGTTATGCTCTCCAGGAAGGGAGATGTTGCACTTCCCTAAAGTGGGGCTGACGACTCCTGCTAGAATATGAGGCTCTGTGTTAAGAGTGATTTCCATTCCACTGGCAAAGGTGACTCTCAGAGACCCATCTGGGCTGACCCGGTAGATATTCTGCGTGTTATCTGTCAAAAAACAACAACCAAAACCAGGAAACACAGGAAAGTTCAGATCTCCAGCTTTATGAAGCAAATGTTAGATGCAAAAGGGAAATTTTGTTTGCCCCTAGTTTACAGACAGCTGTAAACATACCAACTGCAGTTATGATTTTTGCAAACTGTAACCTGCAGGTCTTCACATGTGTAAAGAACTTCTTTATTAGGTTTGGCCTGATCAACTCCACTGTGAAGGCTTTCAGCCTAAAAATATGTAAATTCATAAGCTAGGTTTTGACCACTGATATTCCGATGATTGTAGCATGTTGGGACACGCTAACAGAATACTGCACTGTTTAAAAAGGATGAGTGCACCGAGTATCTAAGGTGAGGCCTGAAAGCTATTTTCACAAAAGCCTAGGATGACAGCCAGTCTCCCATTCTGACCCTTTTGCTCAGTCTCACTGTACTAAAAAGGTCTCCTCTTTCCCATTAGTAGAAGGACTCAGAGGCACAGGCACAGCGATGCCCATCCATGAGCCTGAGGCCTGATGCAAGAAGGACACTGGGGAACCAGTGCTGGAATTAAAACGGCCAGGTCAACAGTGGTAGCACAGTGAGCAACTCCAGAGGTGCAGGACTGTGCTGCAGAGGGCTGACATCTCCTCTCCCTTGCTTGTGCACACTAATTCCTTCCCTGTGTTTGGGAGAGGCTAAGGATATGCCTGGGGAAGTCACTGTGGCTCCACTGACAGATGATGACTTGATCCTGATACTGTACATTTAGTGCCAAGAACAAAGCAAAAACTCTCACCTTTGAAATACAACTGAATACACAGCACCTTACCAGCTAGTGACTATGAAAAGGATCCTTCATTTAGCTGATCCACATAGAAGCAATTGGTGCAGCTCTTGGGACATGAATATGTGGAAAATATTTGGCCATGTCAGAAAGTGAAGGTAATAGACACCGCATTAAAAGAGATTTTGTGACTCAGATGCAAGATGTCAGATTGCGTGTTTGCAGGATGCTTCATGATAGTTTCACAGAGATATAGAAATATGCAAATTATGTGAATTTATAAACATATTAGCCACAATTATGGCTGTTTATCGCTGGTACTGCCTGTAGTGTGCTACGCACTTTCCTGAGACAGAATTGGGTAACGTCCCATCCTTGAGAAGCTTAATATTTAAGGACAAACATAATCATGCAGTGGGTAGCTGGAGCAGACAGCAGATGTGATCACTCAAAGACTAACAGGTGATACAATGCTATACTATAGCATAATTTTTTCCACTTACTCAGTGTCTTCTCTCTAATGCGTCAGTGAAGAGCAATGAATGAATGCCTTGTGAGGTGAGTTCTTCCTTTTTTTTGTATAGATTAAAAGCTGAGAGGTAGAAAAGTTCTGTGACTTGCTCAGGGTTACAAAGCTTTTCTAGAGCAGATCTGGAAGTAAAGCAGACCTATTTCCCACCACCAGTTCTCTCAAAGCTTCTCCCCTTCCTCCCGAGAGTCCACTGCCAACAGTGGATCAGCAAAGAGAAAAAAAAACAAAAACCAAATTGATTAAACTGTATAAAAATAGAACTATGATAATGAACCTGCAAAGTCTGAAGGAGGACACTGGGGAACTTCCATCAGGCAAAGAGTAAGCACTTCTCAAGAGATATGATTCACCAATGGACTGAAGCTGTCAGGGAAATACTACGATGTCCGCAGCGGCCTAGTCAAAACCTCACCCGAGAGGCAGGCACTAGGTGACGTGGGTCATGCCTTTGCCCTTCCTGCAAGTGCTGCCACTAGGATGCAGTACTGCTAGAAGGAATCACAGGGACAGCTAAGCAAGGCACTGGTAGCGTTAAAATGTCAGTGGAGCATGTCACTCTTTGGGCAGTATTTCTCAGAGTAACAAAGCTCAGTTTATTATAGGTCATTCCAACTCCTCTGAATAAGTTGCAGCACATAAAGCCCGGAGACACTGGAGATTTCAATAAATGGAACCTATCCACGGGACTGAGCACTTCCTAGAAGGAAAAGAATTCACTGGTGGTTGGTTTCCAATAGCTACCTCAGGAGAATTATAAGTAGTATCTAGCTATTTGTACTGAAGCAAGCAAGAAACAAATGAACCAGCTTTAGTCTTTTTTTGGCAAATGGTTAAGAACACAATAATGTCTAGAGCTTGAAATGTAGCAATTAGGGAAGAAGTACGAGAAATGCCTTATTTACCTTGTTTTAAAGTATATATTGTAGAGGTAGCTGAGAAGTTTGTGGCTGTGATCACATTTTCTCTGTTTGAAGTATCAAGTTCTACTCGTGTCAGTTTTTCAACATCACTGTGGAAACTACTAACTTCACCAGTTGGGAATGTTGCGTTGGTCAGATGGCCATCAGAGTCGTACCTGAAAGAGATGATGTTAAAGAGCCATGAGCATACATCACTATTGTTTTGTAGATACTCCTAAGAGAATAAAAGAAGACCAGAGAATAGAAGAAGTTTCACCACTTGTGCACGCAGTGGTGAGGGTTTAAACCTGCTGTAATGTGATACAAGACGGTGGCCACTGGAGGTCACTCAGCATTCAGGCAACCCAGCCACCTTGGAAAAGGCCTCTTCCTACACGTTCGTTAAAATAAATCCAGTTCTAAGATACTGCAACAGTCAATAACTGCCTTTTGTTGCTGATGTTTGAAGTACATAGTAGGAGTGCTAAATTTAAAGAGGATTAAAACTGTAACAGTAGTGATTAAATTGGATTGAAATCTGTAGCAATTCAGTTGTCTAAATGGTATATACCCACGTGTTAATTCCCTGCTCAAATCAGCAAGAACTTCTCCTTAGAAGTAACAGCAACAGAATCCAAACCTCCACATTTTAGTTAACCTACATTTCACCAGTGCTATAGGAATTCTTTTTGTTTGAGGTACTTCATATGAATCAGGTCGTGTTACAAAAAGGGGAATAATTAATGCAAGAGATTTGGAGCAGTGTCTCCAATGGGTCTTTTCATGTTTGTTCTTTCCGATGGTTCACATGAAAAACAATGCAGAGTAATGCTCGCTGCTTGATATTGTTACATATTCATGTCTCTAATCTTAAAACCTTACTGATGCTAACACATTTTATTCAAACAAGAGACCTCACTGATACTGCCGATCCATTTGCATGACTAAAAACAACTCATGTTCATAAAGCAGAAGCCTATTTGTGCAGGTAGGAAAACATAATTAAGCTTTAATGTTTTATTAACTGTCTCCCCTCATTCACAAAACACATCCTCAGCTGGTGTATCAACTGGCCCAGCTCCATTGCCTCCAGTGGACTCCCCTGGAGTCCTTCCAATTCATACCAACAGGTGATCTGGACCTGTCCTTCACTTCAATGTGTTGGCATCATTTCTTTAGGACCCTCATCTCCCCCTAGTTTATCAGACAAAATCTGTATGTCACAAAAGGCATTTGGGAACAAAATTCGGAATCCCCCTCTCCTCAATATAAAAAAAGAGAAACAGAGCAGCTGTTCTTTTCCACATGAAACACTGGAGAAAGAACTAGAGAACATCTTGCATTTTTTGACAAATGAATTCATCAAATGTTAAATATAATATAATCTCTCTCTCCTTCACTTCCTACTGCACTCATATACATCATGCAACTTCTTTACATTCCATCCTTATGCTGGTTCTGTGTAAACCGACTGGCTTCCACGCCCAGCCAGGAAAACTGATTCAGATCACTGCTTTTCATCATTAAAAAATACCATGAGCACTGGTCAGGTGTATTTCATTTACTGCTTGATGAAACAGATATGAGAGCTTGCTGGTCTATTTGGACTTTCTACTTTACCATAGAAAAATCCCCAAATCATGAATTTTTATGGCGTAAGTGCAGCTAGTTTACTGCAATGTACTTGCCCATAAGACTCAGGATCCATCTCTGCTAAGGATCCAGTTCTGCTGCTGATAGCGCTAATGATGAGACACAAAACTTCGTGTGTAGCTGAAAAATGGCAGAAATAGTTACTGGATGGCAGGACAGACAGGTACTGAGTAACTATAACGAGACTGTAGGACACATGTCAGTGGACTCTTACTTGTGTACCTGCTCCCATGGACTTCAATGAGAACACACAGATCAGTGTCTCAGTAATGAATCCACAGCACGACCGTCTAAAGGGTTTTTTATTCCAGATTACTCCAAGAAACCCAACCTTTTGAGGATAGATTCTGCCACCTTTCACATGATGAACAGTCGCATACTCGGAATCAGTTCCTGCAGAGCCATGTTCTATCCATACTAAGAGGGGTAGAATCACAACAAATTTCTTAATGTTAATTTGGGGCCCAGCTATGTCACTGTTAATCACGTCAGTGACCATTTAATCATGCAAATAACTGCATTGATTTCAGTACTCACATGAGGAAGTACTCACCAATATCTAAAAATGCACACTTGGGGATATATCTTCACAATCTATTTGCATTTCTATGTGTAGCATACAGTTAAGAGTTATACCATTTCAAAGGGAAAGCAGTCTAATTAATTTTTTCAGAGACAGTTGTTTCTTGCAGGTGTTTTTTTGTCCTTGATTTAACAGACGCCCAGTGCCCCTCTCCCCTTTTATGGCTTTAATGATCCAATATTAAAAAAATCTAGATGACTGAAAATTGTACATTAGCTGTAATTTTATGCAAGAGCTCTTTCAGTACTTTCATTCCATCAGATTAGAGCAGATGGATGACAAGTACTTTTGTAGGTGGTTTTCTACCTCTTAATAATTTCCCTCGGTGAGTGAATCTGACATACAGGTAGATGTTCTGAACAGTTCATTATCTTTGCTCATATTCCCAAGTACGTGTGATATGTGTTGTTAAACAAACTCATCCCTGTTTCAGCTTGACAGTGCCACGGGTTGAACTTTTAGATGGGAATGTAAATCTAGCTTAAAAAGAAAAGATGATTCCAAGCAATTTGAAAGTTGCTCATACGGTAATTCTCTAAGCTCCAATACTGTGTTTACATAGGACTCAGAAGCAATTCGAATATTAAAGTATCCCCTTCAAAAAATCTGATTTTCAAACAGAAATCAGATTTCAGCTCAGAATGTGACCTGTCTGGAAAATAATGTCTGGTTAAAGCATGACTAAGGACCACCACATCCTGTAACCTACTCATGGCAAAAGGTGAGAACCAGCTCCTGAAACCACCCCTACTCAGCACAGCACTAGTTATAGTGAATTGTCCCTCCGACTGCAGCAGCATGTATGACATTTCATATCTCAATCTTTCAGGAAGCTGTAATATATCAGAAAGATGACTTAAAATTTTGGACCAAACAATAAATATTTATGACATAATTTCAGTATTTGATTTTGCTGTTGTCTTTGTTATGATAGTAACAGTAGTTCTGTTAAAAGCTACTGACTGACCCAGAATAAAAGAACAGAATGAAATGGGGATACCCATGGAGAAACCCAGCTGGGGAGACCCCAACTTCTCTTATCACTGCAGTGAACCCATTTTCTGTGAAGACAACAGCTCAAGAAGGAGCTGACAAGGAAAATCATAACATCAAACAGGCATTTGGCAGAAGTGCACAGATGTGCACAGATGGGTGAGATCTGTGCAGCTCAAAGCATCACTGAGGACAGTGCATCACATAGCCTGCAGTTAAGCTACTGAAAGTGTGACAAATGTTTAATTTAGCAAAATTTCCTCGTGTTAGGCATAAACACTGTACTATTTTGGAATTTGTTTTCGTCTTGAAGCAACTTATTCTCAGAAAATGAAACATCCTTCCAAGGCTCCATGTGAAGAAATTTGTGTTAGGTACAATGGGAGGCACTTGTCCCAAAGGTGACATCCTTTAATAAAAAGATCTTACTGTACTTGAGTTCTACTTGAACAAACAACTTGGCAGAGGACAACAGGCCTAAGCAATAACTGCATGAAATGGTTTAAACTGAATGTCAACAGGACAGAGTAAGAATACCAAGATTAAACCCACTGGGAAGCACACTACTACTCTAACATTCCCATCTTCTCAAATGACAGTCAAGACCCTGCAACACATGATGCTCAGTACTTTAAGAAGTAATAGGCATGACTTACAGCTATTGTGAGCGCTTTTTGAAAGTGTCATTGATTCCCGATCTGGATTGAGCCCATCCTCATGTAGTGATTTAAAAGGGTCACTCTTAGTGTTGAAGTTATCACAAATAAGCACATATTTGAATTCAGTTATGCACGTAATAGGAGACAGTCTTAGGTCAGTGTTAAAATAGCACCAAGACAAGAGTGAGCTATGTTTTGTTGCATGATAATTTAAATTTCTATCACTAAATGCCTGATAAAATGAGAACTGAAGCAGGAAGGCCCTGTATGGTTTTGTTTTCCAGCAGACTGTCAAAAACGGTCCTCTCTAACTGTGTATACTTACATTAACCCTATTAATTTACAGTGTCTTTGGCAGAATAACGGAGGGCAGGATGAGAAAAACATCCCCTTGAATAACACATCCCACGCAGTAGTCTGCTCTGCTTTTATCCTTCTTGCATTGTAATAAAATATTATTCTAAAAACCTCTAATGATGGTGACTCAACTACCCCTCTAAGGGATTTATACAGCGACTTAATTCTCCTCAGTGTGTTTTTTCTGTTCATATCTCACCTGGATGGCTTTTCATTTTAGTTTTTGACTATGAACCGCTGTACCCTACAAAAAGCAGGCATTATTATCCTCTTGGAAGAGCTCTGAACTAATAGTGAAATGTTAACATAAAATTTCCACCATCACCTGTCACATCCCCAAGCAGAGATTAAGACAATTTATTATAAATAATGAGAAGGCCTGATATATCCCACCTCTCAATAAACTGAATGTGAACTTTTTCTCGGGTTCTTTTCTCTCTGGGATTATACTAGGATGCTCTGATTGTTCAACAGCTCCTCTAAGGCAAACGTATTCAACTGTCTTCGCTTGCCTTTTGGAAGTCCCGTCAGGGTTCTCGAGTACTCCCAATCCCCTTATTATCTATCTCTTTGTCACTATAAATCCTCTTCCCCTACTGTTAGAGACAAGTCCACCCTTGCCTTTGAACGTTCCTTCCTTTCAGATTCTCACTTTCCTTTGTGACACTCCCTTCTTCTATGAATTTTTTTTTTTTTTTTTACCAACTTCAAGAATTTTGCAAATTCCTGCTTCATATTACAGCTTGCCTCCTTTTCTTCAGTTACAAAGAACTTCCATAATCATATTTTCATTTAGAGAAAGAGAGCTTCACAAATAATAAAGTGTAAATGAAGCATAATTTCAGGAAGCTTTTGCTACACTCAATGGGCGCCACTTACAGAGCTTTTACATGTGACAGGCTTTGGCCCTTAAGAAATGGTACTTCTGCATTGTATAAGCTTATACAACAGCATTGCTTGTGCACTATCATGCGGCATTAGTAGCGAGTACTCTTTTTAAATTGCTAGAACTGACTAAAAAAATTTCGGTGTTCTTTTCAAATAGTGTTCTTTACATCATGCATTTAACGATGTGGACTTACTCATACACAGTTGTCCATCCATTTTCATCGCTTTTGGTTGCTAAAAGTCCTGTGTTTCCAGGATATGTCATCAACGCCAGGTTGTAGCCTTGGGCATAAACTCTTTTGAGAACACCATTGCTGCTTATTGTCAGCCAGTACACCTGGCCGCCGGGAACCACCAGCCACAGGGGCAACCCGCTTGTGTCTCTGCGAATATGAACTGAATTCCCATTGCTGCTCGTGATTGTGCCAATATCCCCTTCTCCACTGTAGGTGAAATTGTAAATATAGTCCCTGGTTATGAGGTTGAGCGTGTGGAGGTGGGTTCCGTTGATGGTGAACTGATACAGCTCCTGGTCCGCCGGCGATGCAATCTCGTACATATTCAGGTCACTGAGATGAGCCTTGTTTCGGCTGACTGCACGGATGCGGACGTTGCCAAGGTCTGCTACATAGAGTGTGTCATCAGGGGAGACTGCTAGAGAAGAAGGTGCTTTCAGCTTTGCATCTTTGGCATATCCACCATCACCTAGAGGAGAAACAGTAATTATTTTAATAATGTGTAATGTCTGTATTTTACCAGGATCCCTAAGCCTGCCACACTGCTTCTCTTCAGCATCATTTACAAGTCAACAAAATAGTATCTTCTTCTAATAAATTAACACCCCCCCCACTATGTAAAGTAGTGCAATTTTAAATCAGTCTTATTGAAGACAAACAATAAGATACAATTATCTCATTTACACCACTTTTGCTAACTCCCAAACCCTGCTGCTCAGGGAAATATTACATGGTAAAATGTGAAAGAAAAAGAAATTGCAACAGCTGAAGTTTCATTCCCTACTTTTTGTCTGTTAGCCTGTAGTAAAAGTAGAACACTGATTTAAATAAAACAAAGAGAAAACAAAAATTCAGCTAAAATGACAATGAAGCAAAGATTAATTTATACTTATTAAA
The DNA here is from genome assembly GCF_040807025.1 of Struthio camelus. Lineage (NCBI taxonomy): Eukaryota > Metazoa > Chordata > Aves > Struthioniformes > Struthionidae > Struthio > Struthio camelus. The sequence continues at coordinate 10,847,255 of NC_090952.1, read as the reverse complement.
ACCTCAACACTGTAGGAAAATAAATGAAAATAATAGCCAAAAAGTACTTTGAAAAAACATCCCCTTCGATATCACTTGGTAATTTAGATAGTTCATATATTTTAAGGTTAAAGGAGGACATTTTTCATCATCATGGGCCTGACATGCATATCAAAATGATTTTGCATGAGCAGGATTTTCTACAACTAGCAAGAAAGCGTACTAAACCTCACTCTTAGGGAGAAGCCCATTACTGTTTGCACTGCTCCCCTTCTCCTGGCTGAAAAATTAGATTTGAGGGAGATTTTGAGCAAAGCCCATGCTGCCTTGGAAATGCACAAATTAGCGGGTCTTTTTGACAAGCTGGCCATGCCTTTCACCAACTCAGCACTGGCACAGTCATTAGATTTGCCACAATTTTTCATTTTTCAGCACTGAGGGCAGATTCTTCATCCTCTTTCCTATTTGAATAAGATCCTATTTAGCACAGTTCTAGCATATCTGCAACTGGAGCTAGCATCCCTTAGAAATGCATGTGATACTTTGATTATCATTACAACACTGCGTCAGCAGCCCACCTCCTCTGCAAGACAATTTACATTTTTTCCTCTCCATTCCTGACACATTTAATGTTAGTAATTAACCTTTTATTTGAAAGGGGAGTTCCTAAGAATTATGATGACATTACGGAGCTGAACAAAACGATTCTTAGAGATGACACGGTAACATACCGCACTTGTCTGCGTGCCCCATTATGAAACAGGTTTTTATGGGAAAAAAAAAAAGTCACAGTTTGGTTTGCCTCCCCAGGTGTGTGTGCAGGGGAGTGCAGCTCTGTCGCTGAGAACAGCGAGGGGCGCAGTGTGGGCTTGGTGTTGCCCCTGCGACTTGAAACCACACAAGAAAGGAGAAATTTTGAACATTACGTGTTTGCATTGCTTTGCTGACCATGTAGCATGATTCAGGTGCTGAGAAGTCCTAAATTTCTGTTTTTCATTGGATGTGAAACATTCTGGTTACCATCCTCAGTGAAAAGACTTATCTGACTCATCAGCCTCAAGCTGCAACGTGCAAGCTGCCTCAGGGCTGGTACCATCCTAAACAAGAGCAGACAAAACTGACGCAGAAAGGCAGGCTCAGAGCTAGGGTGGAGCAGCATGCAACCTCTGTATCGAAACAGCTAAGGTCACCCTGAGGTTCCTCCAGCGTCAACTGCGGCAAGACTCACATCTCTGCATCCAATGGATTAAACAAAGCCGTGAAGGTTAGCTAACAAGGTTTGCAGCTTGCCAAGGAAACTCAGTCTCTGCTCATCTGTCCTTCCCCTTGCTATGCTGGTAATTTGCAACCATGCCCGGGGATCTGAACAGACCAGCGACAGGAAATAACTAGCGTTGCCTCACCTGAGAAACAGTCACAATTAGGATCAATCTTGCAGTCACAGTCTGACGGGGCTCCAGCAATGACAGAGATCTCACCATTGGTTGTGACCTGTTGTATACGGTTGATCTTTCTTTCATCTGTTTCTGCAATGTACAGTATGCCACTGTGAGACACAGCGATCGCTCTGGCTGACTCCAGGGTTGAATGGATGGCCACCTTGCTGACGATGAAGTGATCGATGCCTGGCACCTGGCAGTGAATAGGGCGCCCCGCAATAATCCGCACGCGCCTGTTCTCAGAGATCTGCAGAACGATGTTGTTGTCCAGGACATAGAGTGAATTGTCTAGTGGGTTCACTGCGAGGTCTGTTGGCCACTCTAACCGCACCTGGAGAAAAAAATTAAGGGGAAGGCAGAGAAGCAAAAGAAAAAAGAATGGTTAAGTCACTAAAGCAGTTCTACTCAATGACCTCTGATCATCACGATATCAAGGCATTCAGGTGGATTCATCCAGCGCTGCTTCACTAGTATATACCTTTAATTTTGCGTGGCTGAAGAAGCTTTAATAAGCACACTCTTTTGTAAGGTCCAAAACCACTGTGAGACAAAACTTGATTTCAAAAGTAATTAGCATCCTCTGAAAGGAATTTGCACAAGTTCATTAAGGTGGGAACTTTATTATACTTATATGCTCAGGCAAATAAAAACACACGCTTCACGTCGGGCAACATCAGCCAGAAGATTTTCCAGGTCTGAATGTTATTGTATCAAGGTTGCAGTCAACACTGGCAGAGTGAAAAACAGCTAGAGGTTGTCAGTATTTTAACACTTTTCTGGACTGGGTCACAACAGCTCAGGAGGCTGGTCCCCCTCCCCAGCTAATGGTCAATGCAGGATTTGGGCTGCAGCTTGTCTATGGAAAGATCAGAAAATGACTGAACCACAGAGATCGTAAGACAGTCTATTTTTCTTTGTCTCAAGCTGCTTTGCTTGTTGTCCTTTGTGAAGAGAGGACTGCTTTTAGTTGAGAGGGATTTTTCTGAACTACGCACTTAAATTGTCACAAGAAAATAAATACCTGGCTAAAATGTAATGGTTTTCATATGCAGTTATCACAGAAGCTTCTATTATTTCATTTACTGATTTTGTTGCTGTTCTGGTTTATTTTTCCACTGCACTAATTAAAAGATCTATGAATTTAGAGACCACAGATGCTGACACAATGGTCAACACTGAGGAATAACATATGGTGGAGAGCGTGGCCATCCTGAGCCACCTGCTCGCCTCGGGTCAGCTCAGGCACCCGGCTGAAGGCCAAGTTTCTTCAGTTCTCAAGTACCAGTATTTCCTGAATAATCTCATTTCCAGAAGTACACTTCTGGTTTGATAATTGATGTTTTAATACAACGAGGGCATTGTGGCTACTCTCTCTCGCCCTGCGTGGTTATCTGGCGCACCACACAATTAAGAAAGCTCACTGAATAATCGAAGTCCTCCCTGTGCTCAGTTCCTTTTAGTAGACCGCACAACAACTGGCATGCAAGAGTAATGCTGTTGGGTTCAAGATCTCTTCTAGACCAGGTGGCAGAGTCATTCCAAATGATGATGAACGTGGTGAAACAGTTGGAAACAGATTCCAGTCATAAAGGTGGTGATTTCTGTGGATGCGAGTGACAGCGTCTGGCTGCTACCAGGATGGGTTAGGGCTGATTTAAACATAGCTGTGAGCTTATGCTGTCTTCTTTGCAACTGAGATTTCACCAAGAAGCTGAACAAAACTATTTAGGTAGCATAAAACGTCTAAAAGACTACCTTCGTGAAACTTTGAAAAAAACATATTCGCAATATACCTGTAACACAGAACGTTTCATTGCTTTATCAAAGTAAACGGATTATTTTTAATAGAAAACATACACCATGAACCTTAGCACCTCCTTCACAGACCGCTCTAGTGTTAAGATGATCTTTGCTTAACCATAACTAGACTGTGAGTGATAAAAACTGACAGTCTTTGCCATAATGACACTCCTTAGCATCTGCCACATCTTAGTAGCTGGCTTTACTTTGTGGGCCAGCCAGGTTCTTTGCCCCAGAGAACAATCCGAATTCCTCCCACTGAGGAAGCGTTATCTGGAGTCTCTGCAGATATACAGGGACCGATCTGGGCCAAAACAACTTTTTTTTGTGGTTGATTTGAGGCTGGTTCTGTTTATTGAGATAGAGGAAGCTTTTATGTAACCGTTCATATCCCTTACAAGAATGTCCCTAACACCTAAGAAGAGGCTAGATTCTTAACAGGTATAATTAGCTGTAAGCACATTTATTTTGATACTGATCACATAATAAGCATAGCTGCATTATGACAAAAATAAATAAAATTTTAACTGGGGACATTTGAACAATTTTCTTTACTAAACCCGACCTCTGTTGCCTTGCCCACTGCAAAACTAACAGAAGGTATGGCTGTAGCTTCTAATTCCTGGGTTTGAAGCCATCTTGGGTGTATTCATAGGCTAATCCCAGGTGAGATGATTAAAGCTAGCATGTACACGTCTGGAGACTGCAGCACAGGTAACAGCTGCTACTCACCGCATGCTTACGCTAGTGCAACTAAAGGGGAAAAAAAGGCCAAATAGGACAATGAAAAACAAACCAAAACCAAACAAAACCCCAACCATTCGCTGAGAAAGAATCCCAAAGATTTAGACAAAATCTGCATTGCTCTTGTCAGGACGAGGCTTCATTGCAGCTAAAACTGCTGTAAGTCAGGGCTGGTGCAGTCCCAGCCCAGCTCCCCAGGCAGCTCTGCTCCCCTGCAGCGGGGCTGGTGCAGTGAGCTGGTTCGGGACACTTCACTGGCTCAAAACTAATCACCTCAATCAGCTTAAGCTGAAGTGTAACTGCACCCTCAGGTTGACTGTTACCTTGAAAAGTCACTGGTGGTTTCCTTTCTTTTAAGGCAAGCTGCCCTCTGGCAGCTTTCTGTGGCCAAACCATCAGTTGTGCTTCATTCAAATCCAATAAACATATTACAGAGAAGGACTTCAATTCTCATCTGATATGACTGGGGTCATTAAAAAGTTTTTCCAGACAAAACGCTCAGTTAGGGTTAGAATATTAAGTCAGTTAATGTACTTTTTAATCTCAAGCGATATGTCATAAGCCCTGCAAATACTCCTCTCCCACACATGTATGTTTTTCTTATGACTCAAAACTGGGACAATTGCAAGTGGTATTTCTGATATTTGATGGGTTGTGGTTTTTTTCCAAGCAACGTGCAGAAGCGTCACTGCAGAATATCCCATTATAAACAAGCCGACAAGGCTTGTTCGGTAGAAGGCAGGATCTTACACTCTTCACGCACCCCAACTGCCAGGTGACAGCCTTGGTGTGGTTCACTGGAGACTGAGTATATTTTGCAATGGAGATCACGGCAGAAACAAATGAACCCTTGAGCCATGAGGCTTTTTGCGTGTAAGTATTAACATGTCCAGTTTTCCGGGAATTCTGCATTTAACTGTCAACATCAAGGCTCTAGCTATATCTGATAATCAATGTCTGGTTTGAGAAGTGTAAAATTAACACCTACTGGTCTGGCTCTCTAATATAACTTTTCATGTCAAGTGTTTTGGAAACACAAAGTGCATTAAGATGGTTTCAGTTTAAATGAATTTTGGATGAGAGATCTACATTTAGGTAACTGCATAACGACATTTTGGGGTGTTTGTTTCTTTCTTCCAAATATACTCATGTACTTGTGTATATATGTGTGTGTGTGTGTGTGTGTGTGTGTGTGTGCATACATATATATTTGTGTATAGTTTTGAAAACTCTTTACATGTTTTCCCCATAGCAAAAGTACAAGGTTTACAGCTAAATAATGCGGGTTTTTTGCAAAGCAGCACTGGTACGAAAGCATGCACTCATATGCTTCTTAAACATATACAGAGAAGCACACACATGTAAGTGTGAGCTTGTGAAGAATATTGTTTTATTTTTGGTTTTGATCATATGGCTAAGATTTTCTGCATGTTTTGCGTGGCATTTTATGGTTGCGGCATTTTTGGTGTTATTTTAAAGAAATCAAATCAAACAAATTGTACTGTTCCTATCAAAGCAAGAAAAATAACAAGGAGAAAAATTATCCTGGTCTATAGATGCAAATTTCATGAGCTTAACTGTTTGGGGCGCAAGGGGAAATTTCACTGGGATAAGTTTAATTTATCATGAATTAAAAGAAGCTGCATAAATCCACAAAAAGCCTTCACCATTGCTTTGATTTCTTGCCATGCACTGCTTGTGTATTTTGACTCAATTTCATGTAGCAGCATGAAATTCATGCCAAAATTTTTCTGATAGTCCTGAGTGATGCATTACTTCTTATCTGTACTGCTCAGCCTTGAGCTCTTCTATTTATGCTAACTTTGTCTTTATTCAGCTGTACGATACGCATTCACAAACCTGATCAGACCCTCGCCCACATTTCTCTTTTCCTGTTACTTCATGTTTTCACTTCCTCCTATTCGTACTCACTGCAGCTGTTGTTTCCAGTCCAAACCATTTTTACTCACCACAATGCCCTTCTAAGTGCTGTTTTTCTCTCTTTCTGCCTAAACCCTTCTCTCCAACTCCTTCTGTGCGAGGAACGGCTCGGAGGAAGGGCTCGCAGGGGCGGTCGGTTGGTAACGAGTGTGTAGTTTACACGGCCAGAGGAGACCCGTTCTGCCTCCCTCAACTTTTTACAAGATGTCTCACTACGTGTATTTCTCTCTATTTTCTCCCAGTTGACAACCACAGATATTTTCTCACCATTTTCTGTCAGTTTGCCCCAGCTGCTAGGATCTCGCTTTTGTTGACACGGACGCGGTCAGCTCCTCTCGGCAGCCTAGCTTCTTCCTGAACAGCACGCAGAGAGCGAATTCAGCTCGCCGCGGTCTCACGCCGGCAGGACGCTTCCTTGCGGTTGCGTTACAGCCTTCCTCTCACTTCGAAAGAAGCCTTTGCTTCTCATGGTCCTGATGCTGAGCTTTATAAAATTCAGACTTGGCCAGCGCAGCTGGAACAGTCCCTGCTGTAAGCTTTACAAATGTTGCACTCCCTGCATTCATTGTTGCCCAGTGCAAAACCCAAACAAATGAGTCTTGGATACGGAAATTAGAGGGCCTTTCTGAATGAAACCCCCTTCCTTTGAAAGGAGCCTGGCAGCCTACCTACCCCTGTTCTCCATCCCTGGAGGAGGAGCAGCTGAGGCACGTTTACAGATGCAACTCAGAGGTCTGAGGCCACTAGTCCTTGGGATTGCAGCTTGCGTAGTCTCCTCGCCAACCCGCTTTTACCATGAATTATTTCCAGTGGATGTGAAATCTGGCACAGGAATGCAAAATGGCAAGGCACCATCACCTTTTCGTTGCTTGTCTTCCTCATTTTACATGCCACAGGCTTCACTATGTCCTCTCTTTCCAGCTCTCTTCCTGTTTCACAATTTCTTTTTTATGATTTATTCTGCTGCACAACTTAAAAGACCATATGAAGAACCTTGGGTCTACCAAATCGATAGCAAAAGCTGATTTCTATGTGGGCAGGTTTCATGCCGCCTCTATTTAATAATAGAGGGCATATCTTCCAGAATCACATAAGCCCACTGACTATGAAAATCAATGAGACTTAAGATTCCTAAGCCATTTAAGTGCTTTTAAACATGGTACCATGGTTTATACAGGTTATGAAAAAAATAATTTGTTAAACGCCCAGAGGTAATTTACAAAGTATTTCTAGCAGTCGGGTACCTCTGAGAGGAGTTTGCTTAGGTTCTTCAATTAAAATGTCTCAAAATAGACCTTAAACTTGAATCTAACCTAAACGCATCTCTAATGCTGGAGTGGGAATAGATGTCCTCCATACAAACCTTTCCAGCTAATTTGCGCGATCAAAAAGAGGGAGCAGGTGTAAGTGGGAATCTAGTTAATGGCACTGTTCCTGTTTTGCCTTGCTTTCTACCTTGGACCTCCAGACACCATTGTTGCTAAACTAGGCAGCATACAAGTGAGATTGAGTAAATCTTAGTAAGTTTCCTATAAGTTTTGGCCTCATCTTTCCAGTTTGAGCTCAGATACAGAAAGCAAGAGTGTTAACAAAGAGAAGTGAAAGATACTGAAGAGCTTTAATTACCACAGTGATTAAAAGCTGTCTGAGAATAGTGAGAGGCTAGAGCTAAGTATCTTAAAGTGCCTTTTGCTTTCAGTAACTATTGAGGCTTATAAGAGCATTTCCTGCAAACTGAGAGGAAGAGAAGATACATAGAAATGAAGTTTCCATATCCGAAGAAAGCTTCAGCTAGCGAAGAAAGCAAAAGCCCTCCTATTGAACAACACAAGCCACTGCAAACGTATCACTCACCTACTCTGTCTGTAGGATTGACTCCCCCCTGAACACAGAGTCAAGATTTCTTTCTTGAAATTAAAACTTCCTATAAATTTGGCTTAAACTGCCCAGGAGATTGTGCCTCTCACCAGGATCATGACTTCTCACAATTGTGCTGCTCCTCAGGGCAGTGCTTCCCTGACCCCAGGGCTGGGTGGAAAGTGAAAACAGAAGAGGTGATCAATGAGAATCAGCTGTTACAAGTGGCAGCTGGAAGCACAGGAGACAAATGTCTCCTCAGCTGGATCTGGGCTGCAGAACGTATTCCCATGGAGACCAGAATGAACTTCATGGCTTCCACAAAAAAATGCAAGTCACTTTCTGTGACTTAAATTTTTTCCTTAAGAGTTACACCATTAAACAGACAAACAAACATTCTGCAAATGAAAGGAAGATGGGGAAAAAACAGGTAAACTGTAGTTTATGGAAGAGCATCTTCCTTTGGCAAATTCCTACAACAATGATGCAGAACTCAATCGCTTTTTTAACCCACTCTAGAGCTGTAGATAAGTTTGAATTTCTTCTTTATACTGTATATATTTTTTCATACGGATATAAAAGTTCTAGAAAAAAAGCAACTGAAATGAAGCAAGTTCCTACTTTGGCAGAAATCAGTATCGTGATTAATTGTTATCAAGTCATGATTTTCTGCAACCTAATTTTTCACCAATACTTACGTAATAAATATTTTCACTGAACAAAATCAATGTAATTAACTAGCTATCATGCAGCACTGAAAGCAAACACCTACTGCTGTTAGATTTTCAACAGCCAATAAAAAAATTGCAGCCTGTTGTATTATGCAGAGCAAACAAGATACTATATTCCATGCAGAAACCCTTGCGTGTGACTATTATTTACATTGATCAGGCACTCGTAAGAGAACACACTGGAGAGTGTTTCATCCTAGCCTGAGACTGGAAGCTGGTGTTCTGTTCTAAATTTTTGTCAACTAAGGGCATTGCGGACTGCTCTGAGGCATATTTGGACACGCAGTACCAGACTGCCAGAAAGGCAAACAAAGATAAGGTTTAGTACTAAAGTTTTCAAGTAAAATTGAAGAAATATCACTCATGACTAACTGACCTCCCTCAAGCCTGGAGGGCACACGGCGCAGACAGCAGTGGAGAGGTGCTCAGTCTTCCTCACCTCCATCGAGGTTCTAGGCAAAGGTTGTACAAGCACAACCCAGAAATTAGGTTTCTAATGGGTTCCTAATCAGGTAGCTAAATAAAGTCTTTGATTTTCAATAGCTGAGCTCTAGATCTAGAGAGGCCTAGAAAGGCTCCAGACCTAAAAGGGCTCAGGAAAGCTCTAAAAGGCTCTTGCAAAGGAAAAAAAGGGCAGGGGGCAGGGGGGCGGGCCCTTGAAGGGGGACCTGAAAAGCTTCTCTGTTTACAATGGCCCCGTAAGGCCTCTGGAGCAAGAGAAAGAACCCAGCACTAGAAAAGGCTGCTGAGGGCCCAGAAAGGCTCCAAGACTGTTCAGTACAAGCAATAGTTCTTGAACGGCAGCACAAAGGCTCTGGAAAGGCACTTGGCAGGCTCCAAGAAAAAGCTCCATAAGGCTTCAGAGCTGCCCCAGAAAAAAGATCCAGGGAGTCTCTAGAGATGTTTCAGGAAAAGCTCTAGAAGGTCCCCCAAAGGCTCTAGACAGGTGCCAGGAAAGGCTCTAAAATGACTTTCTTTCTAGAGACAACCCAACAGTGCTGCAGAGCACGAAAGGCCCCAGATCTACAAAGGTTCTCAAAGTCTCTAGAAAGGCTCTTGACAGCTCTAGCAAAGCTGCAGATCTTCGGATCCCCAAATCTCTAGGAATCTCTAGCAATTTTTAAATATAGAAAACGCTAGGGCTCTAGACGGTGCAGATCCTGACATCTCCGGAAACTGCCTTTTAAAACTTCTACTTCTTTGTTATTCCACAGCACAAAATCCAAAGAAGCTGAAGCAAACAGTATAAATTATAAATCCTGCTGGATGGGAGCATATGAAAACTGTTCCACTATTTAATTACTTGCTTATAGTGAGGCTTCTTATATCAAGTTTTGACTATCTGACCTCTCTTGATTCTCAAAATGTTGACATATCATTTCATGACCCCTCCAAGATGTTTATTACAGTTAGCGGTAGTGATAGTGAAAAAAATTTGGCTTTGTTGTCGTCACTGATATGGGCAAAGAAATTGAACTCTGAATTGGCAAGAAAAACAGAATCTACTCAGATTCTTGCCCTACAAAAAAATACATATGGATGGAGGACCTAGAGGGTTCTACATCATATCATGACTTTCCCCGCTTCTCACTAGAGACAGCTACATGCTGTTCGGTTTCCCATTTTGCTTTGAGGGTTTGATTGAATGCCTATTGAGTGATGTTCAGACATTCACAATTTTCCTGCAATGTGACCTACATTGCTAAACTTCATAAATTTATTCTCCAAGGCAGTGCATCATTTTGCATGTCACAGCCATCCCAAAGGAATCTATCAGCAGGAGATGAGGCCCAGTTTGCAAAAGCTGAATGTCCTTCAGACATTTTTAGCTAATTTGTTTGTAAATTTGAGTGTTACTGTCAGAATAACACGCCGCATAAAACGGTGCTATCGTTCTATGTGTGTCTCTCTGGCTTACACTTTGTAACACATGACTAAAAATGTAACCTCTGTATTGCGTGCCAAAGATGGATATGACCAATTTCTGTCTTGACATTTGCATTTTTTTCCTCTACTGAGATGGCGTCTTTTCATTTTTTTTCTTGATAGAAACAATGGTAGAAAAGATGCAGAAACAAAAACAATACCGGGAAGAAGAGAAATCAGCCGTTCTGAATTGTCATTTCCAAGGCTGCAGCTCCTTTCACGCTACTTTCTGGTGGTTGTCACAGCTTGCTTTCTGTTGACTTCAACAAGGTTGCAAGGATAACTCAGAGCAAACTTAGTTCTACTAGTAGGACTGGAGATATCACTAATACCTCTAAAGCAACACTTCTTGGTACTAAAAATCCTTTCAGGCTGTTTATAACTGGCTTTGAGACCCCAGAAGCACCGAGACAGCAAGGGAAGCAACACTCCATAGAGTTCTCTCTTGCTGACATGCTTCAAAACCCTGCCCTTTTTAAGCTGCTAACATTACAGCGTTGTTTTGACAGGATCTACAGATTTTCAGATACCCCTTAGCTCCCGGAGCAATTTGCAGGCCAGAAGTATCACTGCACTGTTTTTTCAGAGCACCCTTAAACCAGTTACTGCACGGCAATATTTCCACTCATGCAACCATATCCACATTTTATTTTGCTGTTTTCATATGCAGCTCTTCAGTTTGCAGCTATGTAAAATTTCAATGAACTGATTAAAGAGTTAAATGCCTACATTCCTTTTTCCACTTCCAATGGTTTTATTCCTTTAATTTCAGAGACCTTTCTCCTGATTTATGCTGTTATCAAGGGAGACCTGAAGGCCAAAGACCAAGCCTCACTCCTCTAAGATGTAGGACAATCTTCCACTAAATTAGTCAATGCAACAATTTCTATCCCAACAGCGTGAGACAGCTCTGTCGGAAGGGCAGCGTCACCTTTGGTGACTGCTGCGCTCACAATTTCAAAGCCATCCTGGATTCAAACTCCAGAATTGTGCCAGCAGATTTGGTCTCCCTCACCTTGATGTTGTGCTACATTTCCAAATGTCCAGACTAGAATACTCTGGGCAATCTGACAGATTTGGAATAGAGGCAGTAAAGAGAACTCCAAGTTAAGCTTGAGTATTATTGCTATTTACTTGTAACATACAAAAAATGCTGCATCTGTGGAAGATCTGTTACTCCATAGATTTGTGCTGGGTTGGCTGGCGAATCTTGAACTGCTGCAGGGAGAGGGGCTGCTCGTGAGAGAGGAGGAGAGCAACACACACACAGTACCAGGCCTGACAATCTAAAACATGTAGAATGTAAAAATGCTAGCGTAGAAATTGCCCTCTCCTTATCTAATTACTTATAGTTGGTCTGCAGTAGATGTAGGTGCTGTGTATACACATATGCATACAGAAACAGCTTACATATACACATGTGTATATATAGATATTACATATATATACTTTTCATAAATACACTGTGTCCACTATCATTCCTCAAAAAATGAAAAAATTTGATCTTGTCATCAATATATCTCAACCCACTGCAGACTTTCACCAATCTGGCAGACCTACACTAAAATTTACAACAGTGTAATTCAGCACTACAGCTACAAGGCCTCTGCCACAAATAACTCGTCAGCTAGACTCCATCACACTGAACCAGTATTTAAATGAGAGAAATAATCAAAGGCTACATGTGTATAAGGAATATAGGAATAAGGAATAAAAAGGGAAGCAACCAGGTAAATGACAATTTCTTTCATTTATACAGTTTAACAACAACATCAGATGAGACCTTGGTTGAGTCTCTCCAGCTAGAATGTGCAGAGCTCTTTCTGGAGTAACAAAGAACAACTCGCTTTTGCCCAAAAGCAGCGCAGGAACTTTATATTGAGCAAACTGCCCCACAGAACTATTTTCTCCCAAAGACCTAAATGTCTTCCACGAGGTGTGAGAGAAAAACCTGTTCTCTGTGCACGTAGGAAAAAACATGAGGAGAGGTCTGTCCAATCTCCTCCTCTTCAGCCTGGATCGCATGGAGCTCCAGGCATTCCCCACCTCGACAAGAAAAGGATGTAATTGATGAAAGATTTGATTAAAATGTACACAGTATTTTACTCAGTAATAATGCATTATTTATGGCAGATAATTGAAACAAATCGTTGCTTTGCAGGAGACCAATAGAAAAATATCACTTGGGACTTTGAGGAAAACATTGCAGTGTGACTTCACCAAACTGTATCTGGTTTCTATGACTAATATTTCAAAATCAGTGATAGAGTAATTTGATTAGAATACAGATTAGCTGTGATGAAACCATCATGCCTTCCGTTTGATATTCTAAAAATCACATTATACACCTACAATTTTGATTCATGAGTTCTCACAGATTCTTTTCCACCTGAGGTCCTACTCCTCTGAGCTTCTTTTCTCCCAGTTCCTGTTAGAGGGAGGCTACTTAACCTTTCCACTACCCCTGGAAAAAGGATTATTTTATTTTCTACCTGAAGATCTTTCTTAAAAGAGGCAATCCGCTTGGTCTTGCTTCAAAGCATGGAGCCTGGTGATTGCTTTTTCCTGCAGATACTACTATGACTGGAATTATTTTATATATGTTTATGGTTCCACAGACGACCACTCCGTTAATTTAGGGAGGGGACTCATTTTTACAAAGGTTTGAAAATACCTTGACAAAACCTCTGTTCCTCACCTAATTTTGTCTACTTTTCAGAAGCACTTTTCAGAACACTGTCTTCGGTTACAGTTGCTCCCTGCTACACACTCGCCACCCACTACCCTTTCAATTAAGCTTGCAGAAGCAACAGGCGAGAAGCCCTAGTTCCACCGAAGTCAGGGGCAACACAGGGACTGATTTTGCTGGGGCCATGGCTCCAGCTCTGGTTAGCTGCTCTGCAACTGAGGCAAAAATAGCGAGGGAAGTTAAGCAGCAGAGTAAAAAGAACCAGAGAGAAAGACAACTTTATATTGGAAAAAGCAACATCTTTTCTGGGCTCTTTCCTACATCAAAAATTAGAAAAAAAGAGTAATAATAATCCTTTTTTAAAAACAAAATTAAAAACTCTGAAAGCATCCTACAAAGAAAGACCACAAAAATTCAAGGGCCTATAAATCATCATCTCCCAACAAGACGACAACTGTGTTTCTGCAAAGCACTGCAAAAAATGGTTCAGAGATTTGGAATATTTACGTTGCATTAACTACACAAACGTAGAACAGCGTACCAAAAGCCTCACACATGTACAGGACTAAAAGTAAATCAACAGCAGGGGCGGTCTTGCACTACTTTGCTACAGGGAAAACGAAGTTGTTGCTTTTTGATGGCAGGTAGATGCAATTAGAATACTGGATGCCTCGTGCTAAAATAAAGCAATGAGAAAGCATGTTGTGCTTTCTGCTCTTACAAGAATGCGGTACGTACTGTGGGTATGTAGGGAAGCACCTAAATGGCTAGTGTCTTCCTTCAGCCTGCAATACTAATGAATTAATTGGCTCCATGTAACCCTGCAGTTGCTCTGTGATAACTACTCTCATGCTGGCTTAGAAGTACTTCTCTTTAGAATCAATTTTGTTTTTACGCTGGCAGTGGCTCCCCTCGTTCCTCACCCCTTCATCAGATCGCACGTTTGCCTTTCACATTTTCCTTTACTGCCTCCAAATGTACTCAGTTAAAGTTATGTTTACGCTTTGTTTATTCTGTTGAGCAAAGCTTCACTGTTGCTTTCAAGTGAGGTCACGGTGTCCCGTGAGCCTTTTGTTCTGCTCAACAGGCTTTCAAAATCCCATTTAAGCATACTGTGCCTTCGCAGATGCTGCTGGGGAACGCCTGCAGCACTGGTGACTGCAGGAGCAATGTCAATGTTTGCATTTTTGAGATTAAAAACTACATTTTCAATCAATGCACTCATCTCTATTCCTGTTTTCCAGCATTCTGTGTCTCACTTCAGTATTTCAAGTAGGTCATCCGCAGAATTACTGTTTTGCTCTCTCTCCTCTCCTCCACACTGATCATTCAAAGCAGGCCGTACAGGACATGGCAGTCTTGCAAAGGATGGGTCCCTGTCTAGACACTCCTCTCAACATCCCATTCTAGAAATGCGTCTTTTAATTTGACCTATGCAAGCAAATTGACTACATTAAGTAAAGCTGTCACGTTTTTATGAGGGAGCAAAACATTCTGCAGCGTCACTGAACTTCATGTGAAGCAGCACAACACAGATGGAATAGACGGATCCCTCACGTGGAGATCTGCTGAACAAAGGCTGAGGAAGTGCAAATGTCAAGAAAAAGTCTTCAAATCAGACCTTTCATTTTGAAACACCGCAGTGACAGTTATTAACACTATCAATCAGTCAGGAGCTATTGCTCTGGCACAGAGTCATGCCTCATGGAACTGACATCAGTGCAAGAACAAGGCCATGGTTACGGGCAACGAGAAAGCTCTCGGGATGCGTTTGCTATTGCACTGCAAATGTTTAGTCTGCACGTTCACAGGAACTGTGCTCCAAATTGGTTTAAACTCTTCCCAAATACTAAATGCTAACATTTGCACAGCTATAAACGACTTATGGTTTGCCGTGGTGGAAATTCAGCCCGCGTATTTCTCAAGGGAGGAAAGATATAGGATGAAATTGCAAGATGGGAGAAATAGCTGCTAATTCTCTCCTCAGTTTTCACCACAGCAATGGAGGCAGAAGAGAAATGAAGCTTATCGCTCAAGCTGAGCTGGAAGTGTTTTTACTGTCTCACAAAACCTCCCACAATGTCAATATCACTTCTATGAACACTGGATCTAATGAAGTCTGGTTTCCTAAGGACTTCCGTCGCATGGCTGACTGACTTGGGAGTTTAATAGGGTCCAAGCACCAAATGAAGCCTTTTCTGTGAACAGGGCATTTATTAGATCCTGCGTGGAATCTCAAGAGTTTAATAAAAGTAAGCTCATGCTGCAATATTTCCTTTCAAAAGGGCACTTTAGGTCTCTCTCCTCTAACTGGATTAATATCTTTTATGGAACCTGCAGGAATTTAATTACTGTGAAGATTGGTGTTTCTCTGACAAATTTGGTTGGAATTGGCCAAAGATTTCAATTTACTGGGAGGAAAAGAATACTGACAGACATACTCACACAGGCGATGTGCTCTCATTTGCTATCAATAACTGGGCTAAAATAATTTCCACTCCCCCTAGGGATGCAGAAAGCATCATGAGATTGTGTGCATTTGAGAAAAAGTGCCTTAGAGGTGCTTTTGGTACAGACCAGAATCAAGCATAAATTTCTCAGGCAGTGAAGTAGAACAAGAATCCCCTCTCTTTTCCTGTCCCTCTCCATCCCATGTCCTCCCTCAGCGCTGTCTGTTGTGGCAGGCACCCAGGAGGTCCCGTGATTGAGGATGCGACCCAGCACATCTCTGCTGATGAAGAGAGGACAGCCCATAGTGCGGTAATTTGAGGAAACAGTCAGAATATCTTAGATCAAGGTTCATGTCACTAGTTTAGATACCTACACGCTCTTCCTATCCAAGTGGTATTGGGAAGGTAGGCAATGCAGTAGGTAACGCTGTATTCTCTGCAGCTGAGCTTCAATTTGATAGAAGGAAATATTACAACCATAAGACCAATTACCTCAATCTATGGGGCCTTCAGCTCAGATGCAGCAGTGTAACGCTCAGCGTGGGTTTACTATTGCTGCACTTAACATACAGCAAAAAAGTTGCTACTGAATAGATGAAGAATGGGACCCAGTCCTATAAGATGCCAAGTAGCAAGCAAAATGGGTGCTCCTCTGTTCAGTTAGGCATTGAAAGACTAGGTGCTGTATATTAGCGTGGTCAGTATTTAAACTCACAGCTCAAACGACTATCACAGCCCCTTATTTGCTATTCCTAGAAAATGTTCTGCCTTGAAAATTCAGCACTTGCTCTTGGCACCAACTGTGAGTGGTGCGTGCGTGCGTGCGTGCGTGTGTAAGGTGTATTCATAAATCAAGATCTGGAGAGCCATTTGCTTTGTATTTCCTCCTTATTAACTAGTTGAAGAACACTAAAATCACTTGAATTGCGCTGCAATGAGAAGAAAAAGTCATCCAAGTTTTGTACAGGCAGATATAGTACTGAGAACACCAGCATACCGTATAAATACCTCAATGTAATGTCCTTGCCTTTGAAATTCAGATTAACATCCTCCCAGTGAAGTACGAGAGCAAAGTAATTAGTCAGAGCTTGGTGGTTTATTTGCTACCACATATAATATTCTCAATCCCAGCTGTCCTTTTTTCCCCCCTTATGAATGCAGAATACTATTGCGTGCTTAAGAATGAGAAGGCAGTGAATAACAAGTACAGAATGATTAATACAAAGTGTTTCTGTCAAACTGATATTGGAATAAATGATTAAACCCTTCCATAATCAACTCATATATTAAAGTGAATGCCTTAAAGTGAAAGCTTGTCATTTATAGTAGTATTCGCAATGGGCAGTTATTCTATGTGCTTACTTCAAGAGTACATTTTTTGTATTTCTGTAAATCAAGAAATATTGATTTTGAGCAAGTCGTTGATTTTATTGTCAGAGCAAATTTAGCTTCTAGAATTGATTTTATTAACCTATTTCATAAGTTCCTCTAAACATACAGTTTGTGAGCAACCCACATACTCTTGACGTAAATGTTATTTGTAATTTAGCCAAAAAACAATTCAAGTGGAGATGGGCCAAATTCATCTTTCATTTATATTTATGCCATTCTGGAATAAATTCAGCAGACTTGCAAGGATATGCACTGTTTTGGACCAAGTAAAAATATCATTTCGTTATTTTCCTATAATTTCAGATTAACATGATTGACTTCAATGGGATACGATTACTTCACAGTTTTCTGATTATCAGCAGCAGCTTTTGAAAGAAGACTATCAATCAAGTTTGATATAGTTACCTTTCAGAACCTTCATTCTGGGCATTTCTTTCACATCTGTTTTTTAAAATGGTACGTGAAAATACTCAAAATCCAGGGTTTTGTTAAAAATTTCAATATGACGATTTGCTTAGCTCCCCACGCCAACAGATCTATAAAACTAGAAATGCTTCAGGATGTATGTACATCTGTATTGCAGATAGGTGACTTCACCTATCACTAATAGAAAATTATTTAGTAAGACTGAATTAGTTTCAATTAAAAAAAAAGTAATTAGATTGCTTGGCTACTTTCTAGGGGTCCTTTATATGCCATCATTTATTATATTGCTTAGAATATTTATTGGTATGTGTTTTCTATTTATCTTAAAATTATCCCAATCTATGCAGTAAGAGCATATAGTGATTTCCCAGAATGCTTGATTTCCCATTTGCAAAATTTTAAGAAACAGGCAGCATGAACCAACAGATTCCTTAGCACGGTGAAAGCACGGTGTTGGCTTTATTCACGGAAGAAAATAGTTCCTTTCCATCTCTGAAAAGGCGGCCCATCAAAATGCCAATGTCCTGAGAACAACATGGAAAAGAATCTGCTCTAAGACATGCTTTTTCTTTTCTATAATTTTTCAGAAGCCCTTCCTCCACGGCATTGCAATTATATTGTAAAGTAAATTAGACCTGTTCTTTCTGGCAATTAGACAACTCGATAGAATTTTGAGGGACAAACCAATTATTTACAAATTTGATAAATTTGATTTTGGCCAAAAAAAGTTTAATTTTTTAACTTCTCATTTTAAAACTAAAATCATTTTGTTTCCACATTTGCTAACCCCCTTGCCACAATTTATTTGCTAAAGTATATTTGCATTTTTTAAAAAGAATTGGAAAAAATATCAAAATGAAACATCAAATTTCAGATTAATGGTACATTTTGTTTCAACATGAAAAGTGGATTTTTTCCATTTCACACAGAAAATAAGCAAAAATTTGCACCCAAACACACACTTGCATATTATGCGGCCGGTGAAGCAATTACGAGCGCAGCCCTAGATGCAGATCACAAGGAGAAGGCAGGCAGGCAACAGGCATTGCACCTGGCACCATTCCCTACACCTCAGAGATCTCTAATCTGGTTACGGATGCTCCAGGCGGTTGTTACATGTATCCAAGAAACAAGCAAAATGTGCTTCAGGCAGCACTAAATTCCATGAAGCGTCACTTGTGCCAGCTGCTGTGCAGCAGCGGGGATGAGGGGCAGTGCTGGCTGCTGAGGAGCACCGGTCGTTTTAGCGGGGTCGTGCACACCGTCTGAGGGACTGGGTATCCTACAAGAGGGGCCAAAGCAGAAGCCAAGGTGTCCAAAAGTCATACGATCTTAAGAACGTTACCAGGCCAGTTTAAACTTGAGTTTAACACAAGAAAGTCAGTTGAGCCTGTTCCATTTTATATGGAAAACTGAACATCTACTGGACCAGAATTTTTTGCATTTGCAAAAACTGACTGTGCGGTGACATACGAAGCGGAACGAGGATATGTTTTCCTTTTTTGATTGTAGTGGCAATAAATCCCCAGCTCCAATGGCGACTCCAGCAGCAGATGCCATTGATTGCCCCTGTGAAATCTGCTACAAACTAGCCAAAATAACAATCCCACATGCTCTGTGTATGTGACTAGAGGATCACAGTAACCTCCTACTACTCAAATTCTACACAGAAGCTCTTAACGTAAGAGCTCAGTATATTTTAACTGTTCTTTTCCAATGATGAAGGTCCCAGGAAGTAGGGAAGGGAAGAAAATGATATGTGAAATCAACTGGTTTCTCGTTATTAGCTTACACGTTCCATAATGTATCTTTACGATGTTACTTGACTGCCTCAAGTTATTTTAAATACAGCTTTTCCCCCATTTTGAAGTTAGTTAATTCAAGTATTTATTGGCAAATGGTAATCCCTTCCTTTTGGTACCTAAGTCTTCACCCATTAGTCAGGAGTACCATTCATGTTTCTTCATGTTTATCTATTTATCTTTTTTTTTTTAGCAAAAACTAGAAAGGCAAAAAGTATTTTTCAGTCCAATTTCTTTTACACTGCTTGTGAAATAAGAACTGAAAAGCACTGTGAGAAATGCACTGAAATGCAGTAGCTTCAGTACAGCACTGCTGTTTTGTTATTATTTACGGGATTTACAGCCAAGCAATCTCATCACTTCTTTTTTAATTGAAACTAATTCAAACTTACTAAATAATCCACCAGGATTTAGAGCAGAAGCTTAGACATCAACAGAATATATATCTTTTCCATTTAGTGGGGTTCAAGCAAATCAGTCAGAATGCTGGACTAAAGAAAAGCACTCTAAACTTCTGAGCTCTTAAAAGATACATTTCAAAGTAGCAAGTAACTTTCTAAAGCAATTTAGATATAGTCTGTATTCATTTTATAAGCCCCTCTAAACATTGATATGCAATCTCCTCTATAAAATCAAAAGCATGCTTCTGCATTTATATGCTATACCTTACAATAATTATTTGAATGGAAGATCCATGTGCTAGCACAAATCACTGCTGCTCTTGAAAACATGTCTTTAAAATGTGCAGTGCAGAATTACCCGATTCATCCAGCATATCCTGATACCTAATTTTTGTAGGGGAGACTAAGTTATTTGTCTCCATAACGTGCAAAACAGTGACAACACATGAAAACCAGGTGTCTACCTGAGTGATGTCCATTCCAGAGTCACAGCTCAATGGCTGGGTTGATGTGAGGCCATTTGAACCTATTATTGTTGTGATCACACCATTCTCATCAATTTTCCGAATCATGGTACCATCAACGAAGTAAATAAATCCGTGCTTATCTACAGTGATACCTGGATGAAAGGAAAGGTTAAAAAAAAAAAAAAGTTAGTACTGACATTATCTAGATTGGAGAGTATGACCTTAAAGTGTTTCCTTTCCTCTTAGATTCTGAAAATCTGATGATTAAAAAAAGTATGAGTCAATTTTTTCTAATACTTATTTGAAGCTTATGCAAAGTGTGGAAAGATGTTATCCAGATATCAGAGCAACTCCCGACTTACAGAGACATAGAGAAGAAACAGAACAAAGCAGCATATGCGCTTGTGACATATATTCGTAGAATTGTGCTCTTCAATAACTTTGCATTATGTCCTTCATCACAGACAGTGGGTAAGACTAGCTTTTCTAAAAACTTACCTTATAGTTGATTTTTCTTCATTTTCACTTTCTTAATTCTCACGCAGAGGCAAAATTCTTACATTTCTGTATTGTGTGCATCATCAGAGCACCTGGGCAAGTAGGAGGCACCCATGAAAAGCCAACGAGATCCTTGCTGCGGAAGGGGGTATCCATACAAATGGTCCACCCTCACAGTGTTCCCCAAAACACATGATTATGTACCAGAAATAAGCTAGTCCCCCGACAACAGGAGACTTCAGGATACTCCAGCATGCGCTAACGTGGCTCTGCCCCTTTCGGTACCTGCAGTAGCTCTAGCATCACTACACTGCACTGCTTTGCAAAGCAGGGACAGACCCTAAAGCAAATGGGACGGCTAGGCAAAGGGAACTCCATGCTCTTCTTTATCAAAGTGGGGAAACGGAAGCACAGATCTACGTGAGTCCTTGCTGCCTCATGCTGGCCGTGCTGGCAGCACCACGTCACGACTCGTGCCCAGCCCTGCTCTGTCCCAGCCTAACGCTTCCCCCACGGGTCTTCCTGCACTCCTGTTTTGCTAGACTTTTCTATATTGTGTGAAATGTAAGTATAGTCTTTATTCCCTGAAATATTGAAAACAGCTAGAAAAGCACTTCTATTCAAGTTGGGTCTGTAAAATCCTTTCTACCCAAACTGCTCAATTTCTTGCTTTAAACTACTTCATAATTTCCCATTTAAAGTTGCATAACTTCGCAATTACAGCATCTGCTGTGCACAGCCAGGCTCTTTTAATAATGAATTTATGTTCTGCTACATAGAAACGAAAGGCAGAGGACTTGAACAGATGGTTTGGAGAGTGGCTGATACGGCTCTCGATTTTTGTCCCCGGCATTTAGCACAACTGACGGCTACGCGTACTCGGAGTTTGCAAAAGGCTTGCTTGCATGCCCGTTTGGAATACCACACAGCACTTCCATAAGCCGTTAAAAACGAAAGAAAAAACCCAATCCCCCTCCACTTCTTTAACCTTTAAATATACAGGAGCAGGTGTAACTGGGAGTCAGGGCATGCAGTAAGGGAAGGGGCAGTCTCCTGGGGCCCGAGGACATCCTTCACCTGGCAGCTGGAGGCATCTGGCGATTACAGATGCTTGAGCGCAACATGCTTTCTCTTAGGGCATTAACACCCAGCGGAAGGGCCGAGTAAGGCTGTGAAGGGTACACGCTTTCAGATACGTGCTGTCGTAATATCCCCAGTTGTTTCAGCTCCCATTCGGAGGCACCTTTTCACTCTATGTGACATTTAGGCGGCTCTCCAAGGTCTGAGGGCATCACCATAAAAAAAAGAAAAAAAATCCAAAGGCCACAGCAGTTAACTTTTTAGTGTCTAACTATTCGACTACATTCAGTCTTCAGGCTATTAGTATAGTGCTGGTAGCTGAAATTAGTACTTGGAAATCAGCAATTCGGTGTATTCATCTGCCTGTAAACTGCAGTTAGAAGACTGGTAATCGCTGTCCTCTCATGTCCTCCATTTTGGACAAAAAGTGCCCAAGGACTGCTTAATTGCCTTAGGCTACAGGGCCAGGATACGTTGGTTCATGGTCTGAAAGGGCTCACCACTGAAATGCAAAAGGCAGATGTCAGCAGCGGGAATGACGGTCCCGGGGGGCATGCGGGACAGGGCCAGCCAGGAGGAAGCTGGACACTGGCTCTCCCGGCACGCGAGCTCCCTGAGGATGCCTCCTCCGTACAGCACTCTCAGAAGATCGTTACTCTTTAATTAGAGAGTAATGGTGCAGGCAGAAACTTTGTACGAAGCCTGGCAGATCCCATCTGCCATGTGCTTCTGAGTAGTCACCTTATGAATCCAAAAGGCTGAAATGTCTGATGGTGAGTGTGTCTAAGTGCTGAAGGGGTACGTTTTGATGCTGAGGGGACGAACTACGCGCTCCGGGGTTTGGGAAGGGACTGCACGCCGGGCTCCCTGCCTGTCTGTCACAAACACACGCAAGGTGAGAGTGAGAGCTGCCGGTCGGACTTTCAGCCTATTCCAAAACTAAGGCTAGATGGGCAAAGTGAGCTGCAAAATCTCTAGAGACAAACAAGCTGCAAAAACAACCCCTTTAAAACCCCCGCAATGACCATGTCCACAAGTAATTAACATACCAATTTCAGACGCTTTTTCCAAACGTTCCTCCCAAGGGAATGCCCATGGCAGAAGCCAACAAAACGCACTACTGGCAGAAAGGCCGGTGCCTTTAACAGCGATCAGCTCCTGCGACGCCGGGAGCTTTTCCCAACAATAATGCCCAAAGGGCCAAATTATTACCTGCCTTTTGGTTTGGGTAGGGTTTGAAGTGGCCGCCGTACACTGATAAATCAGCCCTTCCGGAAATCAGCGGGGCTCTGCTGACCCCAGCACCCTGCTTGGGCCCTGGAGCACGCGGCGCCGGGGGCTCCCAGCACCTCCTGCCCTTTGCGCGGGGATTTTGAGGGTCCTGCCACCTCTGGCCTGGGCTCTACTAGCCACCAGGGCAGGGACATCGTGGAGCCAAAAACATGCAAATGGACTAGAAAAATGGAAAAACTGCTGGAAATGGTGCCAGGGCTGCTCCTCGGATGAGTGACGGGTTGTGGTAAACGCCTCTTCAGTCCCTGCCTCTTACTGCTTTCACGGGAGTCTCCCACAGCCTCCTTTTCTGGCGAAAAAGGCACCTGGACTGCTGTGGCCCTGAAGGCGCGAGGAGCAAGGACTGCCTCTTGCGAGCAGGTATGACTGTCTGTTGGGGCTGCTTTTAACCCTACTGATACTACATCGTGGAGCTATTAGGTGGGATTTGACTTACTTTCCAGCATAGGTCATAGGCTGAAGAAAGGAAGCCGCTTAGGTGGCGGGGAGAGTGCTGCGGCGCACCCGGAGAGGAGCCACAGCACAGCCCGGGCGGGAGCCACGGCGCGGGCAAGGTGACGCCACCAACCATCACCACGGCCAGCGCAGCTCCGCTCTTACGCGATTTCCCCCTGAACAGATGGCTGCATTGGCTGTGAACCACTCATTATATAAAAGTCAAAAATTGTGCAACGATGAAATAAAGCCGCTCAGCTGTGCTGCTGAAAGCATTTCAAACACTGCCTGTATAAGAAAACCAAAGATCCTCTAATGCTGGAATTATGCTTTTCGGCCTACAACCATCACAGAAAGGCAATCTATCTGCAGGGCAAGTACTACACCAGTGTAATAACAGACACAGGACCACGTCTTCCTTATCTGCGCTAAAGAGAATTAATTCGTGGCACTTCCTAAAAAGCAAAGTTTAAAGCACCAGTTTACACACGTTTAACACAGAACCACTGCATCCAATAGTTATTCCTGTGTAGCTGCTTCACTCAGAAAACATATCCTTTTCTTAGTTTTTAACTTAACCTAAAATAATACCAGTTTACCTGTTAGAAAAAAAAGTACTTTTGCATTTAAATCTTATTGACAAACGCCCTATACATAACATAGCATCGAAAAACAAAATACAGATCTGTGGCTAAACTGTCCCAATTTATTCATTAGTAGATGTTGGATTCATTAATGCTCCAGTCACAACTTGCATGATGCTTCATATAATCTGTACTCTACGAGCTTATTTTTAATCCTTTTGTGACGTACAGTGTGATACAGAACAGAAGTGCACAGTGCTTCAGCTGCTCTTTAATCGCTTAGGAAGCCAGAGAGGAGCCATGTGCTTCCTGAGTGCCAACGGAAGCACAAATTGCAAGTATGAATGAGTGCAAGTATGAATACTGCTCGCTCCTTGACTGAGTGAAAAAGCTCATTTTTTACGTATCTTTTTTTCTCTGCGCAGAGAGTAAAATGCAGTTTGCATTAGGCTCTCGCTCTGGTTCTAGTTTCCCATGGGGCTGTAGCACTGAACTGTGAGCCTCACCGACACGGCCTCCGGGCACAGATGCGGCTTACTGCCCGCATGACAGACCTACGTTGCTTGGATATCTGAGATTCCTACTTAAACACAGTTGTCTCTGAGTAAGTTGTCTGAGTAAGGACTAAGTCCTCCATGTGAGGATTTGGTCGTGTCCTTTGACTCGAAGGTTGAGCACAATCTGTTTTTCTGAGTAACATCCTTGACCCGAAGGACTGCTTTAGTTACGGTTACTCACTGGAACAGTCTTACAGAGCACTACATTTTGTACCTGAAAGTAAAACAGGAGCTCTTGCTAACTTCCATCTCCAGTGGTTTTATGCTCGGACATCTCAGAACAGTATTTATAACACTGTTACAGGTCTGTTAATCCTTCCCATTTTAGCTCTGTTAACCAACATCAAAAATGGATTGCTGCTAGCGCACTCACACATTGGCTACTCCCTGCCATCACTGCAAAGGCTTCGCAAAAAAAGTGCGGCTCGCTGCAACTTTTCTGCACAAAATGGTACTTAGCAGACAGGCTGAATACAGCCACAGTGAACACAGAGGGCAGATGGAGTAACCTCTCCTGCAATATGCTCTGGGGAGTGAGTTTGGTGAAAGGGTTAACTCTTCTGATAGATTTGCCTTAGTGCACATACGTACACAGTTACAAATGCAAATCACACTTTCAAAGCAAACTGCTCATTTCTGGGCATAGCTACCACAGGAATTAATTTCAAAACGGATTTGAATATTATGCATCCTACCTTTACTTTCAGCTTAGAAATCTTGGCCTTGCAATGTTAATGGAGCTAAGCTTATGGTGGATTTGTAATTAAATTAAAAAATACGCATTAAAATTAATATAGCAAGTTCCCTATTGAAATATTTTCTCTCTCTTTTTTTTTTTTTTTCATACCATAGCCCACACTTGTGTTCTAAGAGATTATTTTTTGTGAACAAATCCTCCTCAAACACATCAATGAACAGCAGCAAGAGCTATATAATGCCCACTTCTGGAAATTCTACTTGACACTTTGTGCCCAGTTAAAACCTCTGCAAATGAGTATTTTACATTGAAAACGTCTAATTAAAATTCTGAAGAATTTGTACATGAACATCTAAAACTACTGGTGAGGACTGATAAAAGGGAACGTGCTACCTTCTGCTGAAGAAAAACTGTATTCAGAAGGAACTTGCTATTCTCATAAAACTTTTAATAGGAAGAAGTGAATCAAATTGGTTAATTACCATTTTATGGTTGGTAAAAGGGCAAATTGCACGCCATCCATTTCTAAACTTCCAAATGTCTCTGGTGCTTTTAATTAAATCTGCCATCTAGAAACTACTAAAGTAATTTTATGCAATTAGTTATTTATAGGTTACCATAATACACCACTCAAAATATGATTCAAATGATTTGCATTCTGTTGCTTTGTGATCTTTGTCATCTTTACTTCATTACTTTCTCAGTACTAGCAGCAAAACGTTCAACTATTCTTTGTCAGCTAGAACACAACTTCAGTACTTGCACTTGACTGTTGTTCTCTTTGGAGATGCGTTAACAGCAGCGCTGGTGAGAATAGCATTATTTTAAGTACTTATTCTGAATGAAAATGTCCTGCTTCCAGGTTGAGATAACAGTGACTGGGTCACACTCATTGCTGACAACGTTCATCAGAAAAGTGAGTAACTTTCTTATGCATTCAGACGAAGGTTGTCTGAAATTTAGGAGAACTTGCTTTGCAGAAAGTCTGCATTAAAAAAAAATCTACAAGATTCCCAGACTTCTGAAATAATAGGTAACTAAAATCACAGAAGAAAAAACAAGGAACACACATCGGTGAATCAAAAATGGAAAGAGCTGAACTTATTTTATGATGTTTGCATTATGAAATCGAATGCAATGATACGAGTTTGAAAATCACACTGGTTTAGGTCTGCTTCTTACTTTACACGGTGATACTGAGCATCCCACCCCCTTTTGCTTTTCTTTTTGGATTGCATAGAAGGCTTCAAAAGCTCTTACGGATTTGTAAAATGGCAGAGATTGCTGAATAAATATTAGTGACTCACCACCCGTGAAAAGGGGGTCTCGTCTTCACAGAATGCTATATTAAGAAGTGAGTCTGAATCCTACTAAAGCCTATATGAACCTTTCAGCTGAGCAGGAGCAGGCCTTAAATGAGCTACTGTCATATGACAAATGCAAAGGTTCAATCTGAGCAGTTGTTCTTACAGCTTTATTTACTTTAGAAAGTAGTGCTGCAGATGGTGAGCAACAAGACTGATTATTTCAGGATGTAAGCTATTGGTGGTGGTGGTGGGGGGGGCTAGCACCTTTTCCAAATCGTCATTTTTTTCTAGCATTGTCATAGTAAAATAATTGCAAGTAAAATGAATAAAAGTACACTGCAGAATTGATTTTTAATTTAAGCTTTCATTTGTGTTGCTAGTTCATGGCCATGGATCAGAGTGAAAAAAGGTACTTGGCCACGGCTGTGAATAAGGCATCTTTATTATGCATGGGATTTAGAACTCATTCCAATCTTCTGCGTTTTCCTGGTGCTTACCCTGAGGTCACTGCATCTGTAGTGAGGTCACTGCACTGCATTTAAGTAGTCTGCACCCTCTGTGCAGTTTGTAATGTCTTCTGAGGCAGTAACTCTCCATACAGCTTGCAAAGACCTTCTGCGCATCTATCATCCAGTTTTCAAGCGTCTGTCTGGTCTGGACCCAGGAGTCAAAAAGCAGACACTGCAGTACCTTGGATGCCCAAATCTTTGGATCCAGTGCTTGGACTTCTAAAGGCTGTAAGTCACTTTTGAAAATTAGCATTCAAACATAGAAGGGACTTACCGTTTTATTAAGTTACTTAGTTTGCTGTTCCACAATAGCTGTCCTGAGTGGATGCTCTGTGGCTGTGACAAATACAAGGTAATTCAAATCAGATGTTAATCTAAGTCGCTTCACTTGGCGTACTTACTGAGAGATACTGTAGCTCAGCAAAATGTGGTAACTTGATTGTCTCAGACTCTCACTGCCTCTGTCAATTAAGCTTGGAAAGTCAAAGGCATTTACATGTCTAAAGCCCACTGACTTCAGAAGGGCAGAGTAAGTGTTCAATACCTTTGATCCAGGCGTTGGCTTTGCAGTGCTAAGTGGAACAACTCCCAGGTATTTCTGTACATTTTAGTGCTTCTTACTCCTCCAATATTCTGTGACTTATCTAGTAAAAAACACGACCCTGTCCCTTAGTGCCTTTTTGGAAGTATTAATGCAGACTATTCAAATGATAGGGTTGGTGACTAGATGGGCCAAAATATTTTTTCCAAAAGATTCCCAAACTCACCAAACAGAACCCTCCACCCCAAAATTGAAGTCTGTTGCTTGGTAAAGTTCAAGAGATTG
Organism: Struthio camelus; assembly: GCF_040807025.1. Taxonomy (NCBI): domain Eukaryota; kingdom Metazoa; phylum Chordata; class Aves; order Struthioniformes; family Struthionidae; genus Struthio; species Struthio camelus. Next base: position 10,819,425 of record NC_090952.1, on the reverse strand, counting down.
TAATTCAGACAGTGATTAATACCTTGTGTAGTTACTTCTTCATTTTCAATATCTTCTTGTGTAATAAATGTGTTCAGCTTGTCACAGATCTTATTTTATGTCCCCACCTCGTATCATTTCACATTCTGCTTAAGTACTAGGTCATCTATTACATGACTCATTAGTCTGAGTTCTCTACAGAATTAAAGAAAGTTGCAGTAAAAATAATATATTGAAGTTCAAGTTTCAACTACATCACCCATGCATGTTTAAAAGCATCCTTCAAAGTCAGCTCAAACACATATACAACTGTGCAAGATTAATGTCCACTAAGCCCCTTCCTTCATCTTTAGTCCTTCATAGAGAAGTGGGAACAGACTGAACAGAGCTATACAGCTTGTGAATTACTGGTAAAATAAAAATTGAGGAAAGCGGATCAAATGGTAATTGATTAGGGCGACTTTACTATGTTTTATCACTGGGCCCTCAATTCCTGGTGACTAGGTAAAGACAGTCATGCCAAATAAAGATCCTGAGAAATCAAAGTTTATGAAAGCTTTAAATGATTAAATAATATTCTAGAACTCTACAAAAAGGACTTGCAAGCCTACTGAAGTAGGAAAATCACTGTGAGTTCAGAAAAGACAAAAGAGCATTTGCAGCAACTTTCATTCAGAAAAGTAACTGAAAAAATCATATGTGAATTTCCACTTATTCCCGTACATCTGAGGGATGTTACCAAACAGTATTAAGTTTCCAATTACTGTTACGCAACAGGTATTTCCTATCAGTTTTACAAATGGACAAACGGAGTCATACAGATAAGCCTACATTCAAAGCCACAAGCAGCCAAAAGTGAGAATGTAACTCCAGCTGTAATGAACCAAGGTCAGACAGCGGCTAAACGGAATTCTTTCCCAGATATTATCTTTCTATCAAGTAAAATAGGTAAATTTGTTACCTTTTTCCTTTACTGCAAAAGAACGAATGTTGAGGACAAAAATCAAAAGGTAGATGGAAAAAAAAAAACAGAGCTAAAGTTTCTCCACATCAGATTAAAAAACAAATGCTAAACTCTTGTCTGGTCATTGAGCAATTCTATCATCTGCATCATCATGCACATGTTTTTTGTGTTGAAAATATCTTGAAGGAGAGGAATTAGAAATTATTTGTTTGCTCACGTAGTCAAATGCTACATAACGTTTTGCTGCTTTGTGCTCAAGTATGTTTAAATGCGGACAAGAGGTTGGCGAGTCTGTGCACGCACCAAAAATTTTATCCGCATTTCCTGTGTTCTAGAAAAAAGATTTTGCATACACTGTTTGAATGTAATTTCAGTAGAAACGTGACCTGGTATCTTGTGAGTTAATAATGATTCTGATAACAAGCAAAATAAGTGATCAAAATAATCGCCAAACTGTACTGAAGTACAGGAAAATTTCCGCTTTTCTTACAAATAATAAATTTACGGGTACTAGGCAAGTACTCCCTACTGCTTTTGAGGTTATTCAACCTCTTACAGTGAAGAGGAAGACAACGTAGCACACACAGCACACATAAGACCATTACGATAATACACAACTAACTATTCATCGTGTGATGGTGACTACAGGTTGACGCTGTACTGTGCTAGGCCTTATACAAATACGGAATGCTGTAGTCCCTAAGTTCCTGAGGTTAAAATCTAAAACCCAAAGCATAACAAAATGCAACAAAACCAATTCCAAGGTAAACTGTTATAACTTAGAGCAAGTGCAGAATTCAAAACCAGCTGGGAGCCATTATCTGAATTTGCCAGTATATGAGCCATTGTCCACTTACAGTTAATTTTATTAACTTTCGCTCACTGCCCCAAAACCGATAAATTGTATTTTTATTCCTGTTAATTTCTTTGTGACTAGAACTTTCCATTGAAGAAGCCAGCTACGCATGGGTATTTTTAAAGTAGAGGGCATATTACAGATTTTTACCAACATACTTCCCCAATAAGACAATAAGATGGAACAACTAACTGTAGTGTAATTAGATATAATCAATTGTAATCAGCAATAATGCATTGATTGTTTTCTGCTAAAGGATCTGAAAACCCTTGTTTTCTACTATTTTTAGAACTGATTCATTACATTAATTAGCTGCTTGAAGATTAACATTTATTTGTACTTACCTCGCACTTACCTTCTATCATTAAAGACATGTTAAAGTTACTCTATCTATAATTACAATGTGTCTCTTGCTAAGCCTTAGAACAGGATTATTCGCTTGTCTTAGAAACGTTTCTGCCTGGATATACATTCTAATTTCCTACTGATATACAGCCTTCCTTTATTAGCTCACGAAAATAATCAAAACTCTTCCTTAGAGCTAGTCATTAGGAGCAAGCACTGCGCTACAGGGGGAGCATGCTAAAAGCCCACTTAGAGCTCCGCCATCAGAAATGCTGAGTACCCTGTGGTCTCCGTGATTTCGGCGGGAGTTGAGGCCGAACAGCTTCCTTAGAGGATCAAGTCCAGAGTCTTTATCACAGTTCTAATGCACACTGCAAGTGGATTAACTGTGGCGCTCATGGGGATCCAAGACTTCACGTGCGTTTTGCCTGTGGCAATATAAGAGGCATTCGGAAAGCAGTTTGCATCTAAACACTCATTTTACTTGGAGTACATGAGATGTGGACACTTTGCAAAGTGTTTTTAATGAGGAAGGATAAACTACAGATTTCCAAATAAACTCAATTTTGCTGGCTCTCTACTTTAAGTACGCTGACTTAGTATGTATGTGCAAGCTCCGTTCACATCACAGGAGTCACCTGAATGCATTAAGTCTCAAAGTGGACTTCACACCCACATTATTTGCTTCAAAGTTAAATATAATTAGATGCTTCCACCCTGTAATAGAAAGGTAATTAAAGAGGAGTGTTGCCACACAAGGAAAGAGAGCATTTCAGAGGACGCTAGCTGTAGTGTGCTGCTCACTCTTCCCTCATAAAGGATTGGCTGTATCAAATGCATGAGCGAGCTTTGTGAAGCGATTTAGCTTGCTCATAGATTGAACCACTTGTCACCTCCAACCCCTTTTTGTATGTCCAATCGTACCTGAGTTCCTAAGCAAGGTAAGGAAATGACAGAGGACTACCATTGTGTACTGCGGGCACGTTCTCCTCCTACCTCTTGGACTGTTGAGCGAGGCCTCGGATGCCTTTCCACCATCGCCGCAGTGACTCTGGTCAAACGGCAGGCACTGATCACCCGTGCCGGCCACCACATCCACATTCTTGGCCAGATCCTTTGTTTCAATGAGAGATTTTGCTTTGTAGACTTTTCTGGTGTTCGTATCAGACAAGTAAAGGGATTCTGACACTGGGTCAACAGCCAAGTAATACTTATGTGCAGGACTTGTACTAAAACAGAAGAAAACAGCATCAAAGTTAAATTGTTGTTTTTCCTTCTAATCTGCGTTCATGGTAGAACAATGCTTGTATTCTCTTACTGATCTGAAAGACAAGTCTGTTCAGCTATTTGGAGAGAGACAGAGGTGTAAGTGAAATCGGCTTTAAATTAGCTCATCCAAGTACCATCCATGAGAAGGAAGGAATCAGGACTAGCTACAAAACCCGACCAAATTGCCAGCTACACTAATTTAGGGAGCTAGCTTATGCAAAGAGTGCTATTGTCGGTGGTAGTCTGCCATCAGGACCAAGCCAACTAGTATAAAGCTAACTGGAGTGATTTCAGTATAGCTATAACTACTGTTTTCCAGAACAAGGGCATTTTTCTATACCTGTTAAGCCCTAGTACTTGTGACACTGAGAAACAAATCTATGACTTACTTAAAGCAGGGTGAATCACAGACTCTTCTGCATAGGGACAGATACCTATTCCTGGCTATTTTTATCTGTTTTTAAACCTTAGGAAATATGAAGGTGTGAAACACGGTGCCTTAATTCAAGCCTACTGTGTTGTCAGGAGCAAGGCAGAAGGCCAAGCACTGTCAGTGCAACTAAGCATGAATTAATGCACCATAATTCATGCACCGAAGTGCCTTACTGAGATTATAAAATGTTATTTAAAAATATTTACATTTGTTAATTAAATGGTGAGGACCATAAATGCTAATCAGGGAACTGGGCTGCATCTTATTAACCAGTAAGACTTTTGGTTTCTTTCTGAGCGCAAAGTTAATTTAGGTTCAGGAAATTGTCTAAGAGCACGGCACACCACACAATTGTCCTGAACCTTGTGAGATCACAGTGGTTCTGATTATAAAATACAACAAAAATGCAGACAGGCTTAGGTCCTTTAGATTACGTAGGCTCTTACTGAAATGGTGAGAGATGAGCACAGGCACCACCATGCTGTTAGCTGCTGCTTGTCAGAGGGCCTAGGCTCCCGGCGAGGATTGCTGCCACTGCGGTGTTTCAGGTCTGTGGCAGAGAGCTGTGCTAGACACTGACCTTCCCGTATTTCCTGTACCTTTCTGTGGAATTTTCCCACACAAATGTGCTTTGAAGTACTATGCTAGGCAGACTAAAAAGGCTGTGAAAATCACATTTTGCTAAGAAGAAATTTTATTAACATTTTTACAACTAACTGACATGTGTTTTAGCAAAGCTAGGAAGAGATTTATTTCTCTCAGTTTTGTTTAGACGGTGGGTTTGACAATGCTCTGTGTACAGCTCTTTCTGCATGCCCAGGTTTTCATGCCACAACAAATTAGGAAAGGAATCTCAGTAAAGTGTAAGTGGTGAACTGGGCAAGAATCCAGAACAGACATGAAATGTCTGAAATGACAAAGACCTTTGAAGCTTTTGCTAGGATGAGGGAGATACCAAGCTTCATTAATCATCCACTAGGCAGCGCCACCTTATTGAGCAATGTTACAAACCAATTTTAAAATTTTTATCAATATCTCTTTTGGTTTAGCAATCAACTCAGTACTCTATATATTGCTAAGAAACCTCCAACAGATGATCAGCTGAAATCTCATATTTCTATTTGTGAGAGACTGTGTCAAAGCTGTGCCATGATAAATGTGATAGAGCTAGGGCCAGTTTCTCTCCATTCTCATTCTCCATCCAAAAAGGGACAGAAACTACTCACCACCTCTGAGCACTGGGCCGCAGGCTAAACTAGCTTAATGCTGACCTTCATCACAAACTTTTATAAAAGACAGAAGTGTAAAATACAAGGGATGAGATATTCCCACAGTGAGGGAACAGATGGGAAACCCAGGGCAAGGAAATAGAAAGTATGAGAGAGGACCTTGGTAGGATGAAAACGAGTAAGCGGATGAGCTAAATGCAATTAATCCTGAACTACGTATCATCATTATTACAAAGTTTTGTTTGTTAAAAACTTTAAGAATCATTTGTGCTCTCTGCAGCAAGCTCAGAGGAGACTGGCTAACCATAAGAAGATTTTTCAATAAAATACTGTTATGGGAAAAGTTGCAAGGAGAATTCTAGGTGTTAAATAAATGCACTCTCCATCAAGCAGAAACTGCAGAGAAGCAGGGATCTTTACACACCCTCCTCATAGACACGTCTTCTGTCATCCTTGCCATTATGTTTAATACAACGGCTTTCAGAAAACTCTTGAGGTCATCTTTGCTTAAAGCCTTGAATACTAAGATTTTAAAAAGTATCAGTAAAAATGGAACAAAATCAAACACTCCTAATCTTTGGGAAAGTCCGCAATCAAATCCAAATCTGGGCCTATTTAAATTAGCCTGTTCAAAATTGTATCAGGTAGACTGCTATTTACAATGATTCCTTCCAGAACCAGTTATTACTTTCCCTTACTTCAGTTTTTTTCTCTAACTTCAAAGCCTAGTTTCCATCTCATCAGTTATCGACCAGCTTTGTTATTTCTTATTAAAATCTCAATAACAGGAAAGTCTAGAAAATGAAACTGGATGACTTAATTTAAAAAGCCAAACATAAGATCAGTGGCCTTCTGTGTCTTTCTTGGTCTCCAAACACTATCCCTTTTTTATATAGCATTTTCTTTTTCCTGGAAAAAGAACACTTTCCCCCCTTTCTTTTGGAGACTAAAGGCTGTGTTGAGGCCTTCAGTTCGGAAGCCTTTTCCTACTTGGACTGTCAACAGCCTAAATTCTCTTGCCTCCAACAACATTCAGTTGCTGCTCCCACGTGCTTATTTGAGCTTCCTGGAAATCTCTAAGACACGCATAAACCGGTATTCATCCACGCCGTCTCTCAGTGCGGCTGGGGGCCTTCACCAGCTTAACAGAGTATACCATACACGGTGGGACTGATGAGTACTTCTCCATAACCTCAATGACTTCGTCAACCTCAAGTGACATCCTCCAATTTGCCAGAGATCACTTGACATAACTTGAACAGGATACAGATAGTTTGGGATAGAGTTAATTATCGTAATTAATAGATCTGGGGTACTTGAGTATGAAAAAAAATCTCACAACTTGATTTAATAAAGGTTTAAGCTCATCTAAAAAAATCAGAAACTTGTTCCAATGAACGGGTATTTTAAAAAAATTGTACTTTACAAAAGAAACCTCTAAATTAAAAACCTGATTAGCACTCTGAATACATTGCAGAGGAACACATTCAATGTGTGTCTTTTCATCAATTTACAAGGATACTGATCAGTTTAACATACAGGCAAATGGAAGTGATCCTTCAACTAAAATATGGAGCCTTAGACTTTTAAACTAGGAATTATTCTTTTTTTTAAACTAGGCTTTCATTGCAAAATATACGAAATGTGACATCTTTTATCAACGAGCCGGCAAATACCCTGTGGTATTCCACAGCTCTGTTGCGGCTAAGCCAAATAATTCTGACCGGTTGTCTCAGGCCTCAGAACAGTTTCGGGCCTCAGTTCGCACGCAGTTTCCTACTATGCCATGCAGTCATCAGCTTAGGTTGAACTAGTGCTGCTTTATTGATCTCACTTACATAGCGAAACGCTAAAAGACGACTGTTGGAAAGGATGCCTAGGCCTTGCTGCCTTGCTATCTCCTCATAGCCTGCAACGTCATTTCTGCACTGTTTTAACTCCCTCACCATCCACTGCAGCCTAACGTCCAATATCCTTTGTTTCGAAGAAATCCTAACACTGCAATATCAAAATGTTAAATTAAAAGGGGAGAAGCAACTTGCTCTTGCTGTCAGAAGGCGGGAGCGAGAACCGAGCCGCGGCCGCTGGCCTCAGCTGTGTGCCCGGCTCTGTTCCCCCCGCGCCGCCTGCAACGGGGGCGGGCGGCACATCTCCCCCTGCCTGGGAACTGCCAAAGCCCAGGCCTCTTGTGGGTGGCCGTCATTTTTTTTTTTAATTTGTTTGTTTCTGAGTTGCTAAAACTCCAGTTTCCTTGGGCGGCTATAGCTGTGATCACACTAACACCCTGTGAAATGAGTGTGACAGCTATGAAGAGCGTCCCGGCCTTCAGGTTTAAACCTCTCGAGCTCAGTCTGGTGATCAGCAAACTGATTTTTAGAGAAAGACTTCATTCCTTCAAAGGGAACACATCAAACCTTCTTTATGATAAATAAAGGTGAATTTGATTAACATTCACTAAATTCACAGTGTTTCCTCTATATCCAGACTTCTAAAAGGGCTTTTGTAAGACTATTTCCTTAAATCCACGCGGTTACTCCTACTGTCTTTTACTTACCTGTGTCTTGTGTCTCTATTCCTAGTAAGTCAGATCAGTTCAGGGTTTAAAAAAAAAAAAAAAAAGAAAGAAAAAACAGTAGTCAGTATCAGTGAACACAACTGCGCTCTTTGTCAACTGCTTACAGAGCTATAGAGCAATAGCAAAACATCGCTTATTCCACCTTTCCGTATCACCCAGTATCACTTCTTCCCCTCTAAATTCAGTTTCCTTTCCAGCACCTGTGCACTTTCAAGTTCATCCTGAACAGACAGCGTGCGATTTCATTGCCAGCAACGTTAATTAGTTAGAGATTCACAGGTTTTGAAGTAACACAAGTTTGGTGTTATCAGTGTCCAGAATCGCTCATGCCTTCCCCTGCAACCCCGAGAGGGCATCCCAAGCCAGAGCCATAATTACAGGGCTTTCTGCAGCGTCTGGGTTCTTCCTATCTGCTTAACCCCAACCACACTCTTCTGTTACACACGAGGAACAATTCAATTATATGAAGTTTAAACAGGGTAAGTCCACCTTCAGCCACAGTACTGTGATCTGGCATGATGTGTATATACTCACTCTTGACTTATGCTTTTTTTCTTAAAAAATGTACTTCATGGAAGGTTTTAACTCATTTCTGAAAAAATAAATGTATAGAAAAAGCCACAGGAGGACAGATCAGCTCTATTAATTTTGCACTTTGCAGAAATTCATCATGCAAAACCTGTTCTACAGGCCATTTAAGGTGGGTGGTAACGCCCTTCTTAACTGATGACTTTAAAGTAAGCTTAAGTTTTCAGACTTAAAAACTTAAAAAAAGTTTGTTTGACAGTCAGTGAGACGCATCCTCACCAGGCAACTAAATGTGGCTGCTTCTCTAAGTCACATTAAAGAAAAATAAGGCTCACTGTAGCTTTGGCAGCCAGGATAATGCCCGCCAGTCAGGGCAAGCTTTTATTTTATTTTATTTTTATTACCTTAGCTCTAAAACGCCAATAGAATTCCCTGAAGGGAAGACTCGTCTGACAAAATTGAAGTCCCCGATATACACACTGCCATCGGGACCTGAAGCAAGAGCGACAGGGGCAAAGAGTTTGCTGTTGAGCGCGAGCCCGTTGCAGTTGGAGCAGGAGACACTTCGCTGGTGCCCGTTACCCATCACGGTCGAGATGACTGGCGGCTGCTGGGAAATGAACATGTTCTCCCCATTGCCTTTGTGCACGATCCCTACGAGAAAGCAAGCAAGCAAACAAACAAAAATAACAGAGGAGGCAGTAAAAGCGTGAATGTAGCAGTTAAGCTATTCTGCAGTTTAGCTTTGGATGTTGTGTTCCTACAGGAAAGCGTATTACCAAAACAGCAATGAACAGTCAGATCTTTCTTTTAAAGACTGCGCCACTGAGTTCCACTAATCTCTCCCCATTTCATGCGGTCCCAAGTTTCACCATCACCATTTTGTCAATTAGCGGTTAGCGGCTATTTTAAAGGCCAATACCATGAGCAGAACTCAAGGTTGGTTAATGCTCTAACAAATTGACTGTTAATTGCAGCACTATCTGATTTCTTGGGGATTGCTACTTTAATATTCATTTTATTCATAAATTTTTATTAGGTAGCAGAGGAATTTCTTAGGCAGTTTGAATATTTAATTAAAGGAGATTAATAGCAAGACTACTACGCATTTTTCTGAAAAGAGCACTGAGTGGCAGTACAAAATCAATATTCAGATTTAAATGCAAGTCCTTCACGGTATATAAAAAGGGTGCCGACCGCAGCACAGCCAAGTTAAAAGTAGAGGAGTAATTCTGAGGCATGAGTGATTTCTTACGAATAAGGATACACTAAGTCCTGCCATACAGCGTAAAACAACGTTTCCGTGTGTGAATATTTCAGCACTGTTCTGCAGGATACATTATTGAAAACCTTTCCAATTACTAGGCTGGTAATACCAGGGCCAATCCAAACATTTTTTTCAAGGTTTTTTTAAATAACAATGCGGCAATACAGGTAACAATTACCTTCAAAATGACATGTTATTACAATACTTTAGCTATTTTTGAATGGAAGATAGGTATTCTTTCAGACCACACTTCCAAAATCTCTTATTTCCATTAGAAAGCCCAGCACTTCATCAAAAAAATGGCATGATTAAAGCAATAAACACAAGGGAATGTGCTTTCTGATTGCACTGTGAATGTGCTTTCTGATTGCACTGGCCCAGTGGATGGCTTGTCTTTATATGACACACTGTACCTTCTTCCATGGACTGAAATTAGCTTGCCTAGGTACAGCTTAAACAATGAAAACGGGAGAAGAAAACCCCTTTATACAATGCTCAGCTTTTGCAAAAAATGCTCAGGCTGAAAGCTTCTTTTGTCGCCGCGGTTAGGGCACATTTCACCTGCTTCATCATACTTCCACTGCCTGATGCCACAGCTCGTCATTTTGTTCCTGGCATTAGCAGCACATTTTCTGCAGGTATTAGTTTTAGGAATTTCACTGCTTTTGTTACAGCTCCATCACTTTACCCCGCAGGCAAGTCCGAGCGCGCTTTCTATGTGAAACGCGCTCAGCAGGCCCCTGTGGGCAGGGGGATTCCCAGCTGAGAAAGCTTATTTTGGTAACAAAGTAACACTAGCGCCTTTAGTAAAATCATCCTCAGCCCAAGCGCAAGACCAGTATGGGCCCCAGAGAGCTGTATGCATGCATTCAAGGTAAAGGTTTGAGGAAACTTTCCTACCAACTGGGAAACGAGCATAGGCTAGATGCTGCAGAAAGGACACACGGAGACGCTTCATGCCTTTCTTAGAGTACAACAGATGTATATAGGTACTGTCTCCACCAACTTTGGTTTTGTGGCCTTTAGGTAAGCCTGAAACTAACACTCTCCTTGGAAGTCGGTGGGTGTTGCCATTATTATTTCAAAGGCAAATCTGTATTTTTTTTTCATTTATTCCTGAAGAGCAAAGGACAGAATACATACATTTCTTTGGAGTTGAACGCTGGCATAAAGAAAGCATCTTGGAAATATGCCAGCGTGATTAACGGCAACTTCCTCCCTTACCTACCAGATAAAAATACTACTAAATGAAGACGCTGCCTTTTGGCTGAAATTAACAATGTTAAGGTAATCTTTCAACTGCCTCACAGAAATGCCAGTAAATAATGAGGGCTCTGGAGAAGATGTTTTGCTCTCAATAAAGATAAGCCTGCGCTTAACTCCAGGCTCGCAAGCTGCTGCTTTAATTTTAGTCAGCGCTGTGTTGGATTGGGGCTAGACTTACTATAAAGCATAAAGTCCCCGTGAAATTACTCCTCCTTCCCCCAAATAAAAATGAAATCACTGCATTTGACAATCAGAAGAAAAATCTAATTCAAAGAATACTCTGAAAATAATTAATAGCATATTTGTTTGTATTCATGAGCCTTCTGGGCCTTTAGAAAGACTCTACACAGGAACAAGTCTTGCTGGTGCGTGTTCTCTACTTGATTATGTGAAACGCCCTGAAGATCTTCTAAACTGACCGAAACCTTTGGGCTGGGAAACAATAAATTAGAATCATGTCATGAGCTGAACGTGACCAAGTCTCTGGAGCGGAGGAAAAAAGTGGATAAAGAACAGTTTAGTATAGCTGAGAACGGAATGGGATCCATTTTCTTTGTTAATATTACATTCTTATTGATGCAAAAATGTATTCACTTAAAAAGCTTGGGCTTCCAATGATAACCGCGTGGGAAAAATATACAATTCTTTCTCATCCAGGCTACTGGCATCATAAAGGCTTTTTATTTCGTTGGTTTTTTGTTTGTTTCAGTTTTTTAGATACTTAATCCAAAAACAGAATACGGGTTTTACTTTGTACAGTTTCTACATATCAATATATGTACCTCCAGAGCTCAGACTGTGCTATGAAATGCAGTTCTGTATAACTGCATCTATTTATTTTCTCAACTTTTCTATTGTGTGATTGAATATACTTCCTAATATCTCTAAAATGAAAAGCCTTTATGGGGAGGGAGGGAAGCATATACACCTTGCCTGAGAACAGGAGAGCACACACAGCAGCAGATCTGCTGGAAAAGGAGGTTTAGAGACAGAAGTTAAATATAAGCTCTTCATGAACAGTGAACTCACCAAACAAAGTAGTTTTAGTTTTAGTCTGAAAACTGTAATTTGCAGTAGAGAGTTTTTAGAAATACATTTGTATAATATTCTAATGCTATTTCTGTAGTTACTTCAATGACAGTATTTCAAAATGGATATAGATTTCATGCTTCTAAATTACGCAGCTCTTCATATGTACAGAGGGAATGCTTTAATTAAAAATGAAAATTTCAATATATTCATACTTGAGAAGGCCACTCATGCTTTTCACTCCACTCACAGCAGCATGGAGATAAGTCTGAAATGCACAATTCTAAGCCTGAAACACCATTTTGTCCTTATTTAAAAGTACGTTTTTGCATATCTGAAATTGAAGAGCAGTTCCCTAGTTTCTTGATGAGACCAGAAAGGTTCTAGTCACTATCATCCTTTTGACTAACAGAGCTGATTATTTGGTTCATTGCTTAATACCAGACTACAGGCTGCTTCGTTAGGTGCGTACTTGACGTGGTCATTATTTTTCTGTTCCTATACAGAAGCCAGATGTGCACGGTCAAAACCTGTAATAATGAGAGGCACATCCAAGAGCAGGGCAGGGGCAGCAGGCGCAGCCCTGACAGTTTCGGGGAGCAGACGTGCCCCGCTCGCCGGCATTTCCTCCAAGTGTGGGCCACACAGCTGAAAATAGCCACGAAGCAGTTTGTCATCACACAGCCCGCATTCAGAAAAGCAGTGATTTAGCCCTGCTCAGATTATAATTGCATATTTTATAAAATCTCAAAACACATCACTGCCTATGGGGTGAATTATAGTAGTAACCACTGCGGTTAGTGGATAGTCATATAAATTGGAGTTACTGCCAGCTATTTAGTCTGGAAATTAAACTACGCAAGTGGCAAATTGGCACTAAGGAGGAGACTATGGGGGCTCACAGTTGGGGGCTGAGCTGGCTGAGGTCAGACTTCTCTTTGTGTTAAATGTCAATAGCTGGCATTTAAAAGAGACAATCTATACAAACCAGTAAGACAGGGTATGAAAGAACCGCTGTTTAAAATGTCAAACTATTTTAAATCAAAACAGAAATTCAGATAATTTACAAACTAAATATGACCTTTTGTATTCGGAATATTTATACTGTAGTTGTGCATTCAACAACAGAACTTGCAAAAACCTGACAGCTATACATCTGTGCATGAACCTCCATCACAGAAGTTCGCAGATGGAAAGAGATTTTAGTGGACAGACTCTCAGCAGCAGCAAATCGAGAGAACTTCACTGAACTCAGTACTATCCTGATTTGTGTGTGCTGCAATCTACAGTTTCTCTTCTCCAGGGAAGCGGGGTATCTGTTAATCTGTAAAATTATATTTTTCTAGTTACCGTAACTTATCTACAAGTATTGTTTTAATAATTTAATCCCACTAAGAGTAATTCCTGATTTCAGGCATTAAGGGATGAAAAACCCAAAAACAAAATAAAAGCAATGAGAAAACAGATTACAGTCTCCAAGCCTGAAGAACGTGTACGCAGGGCTAATGTTACGACATCAAAAAGATTTACACATTTTTTTAATCCTTTCAACGGTGCTGGTTCGCTGCTCTTGAAGAGCGACGTACTACGCTCCTCCGCAGCGGGGGCAGCTGCCCGGGCCCTGCCTGCCGGGCTGCTCGCGGGGACGGCCGGGCTGCCTCGCGCGCCGCTCTTCTGTTTTCATGCATATTTTGTGCCTTTCTGTGACCTTCTGTGACTGCTGACAACACTACTAACTGGTGTGAGCTAGAGGTTGTATTAGAGGTGTAGACACTTCACTGAGAATATGACACGCTATACACTGCGATACCAACAGAGTGGGGACGAAAGCCTCTAATCCTAAACTAGCGTGCCCTTTGCCCATCCAGATGACAACATGTGCTAGAGGTCACAAGAGCTAGCGATATCAATGCTGAATACCTGGGAGCTAGAAACATCACGGATATCCTTTCAGATGGCATTTACCGGTCAGCTCTCAATAAACGAGGGAGCACATTCAAACAAAAAGGATTAAACATTGTAACGCGTAATACTGAGAATCCAAACAACTAATTCCTTTAAAATTTGTACTCCTCTTCCACATGGCCAGTTAGTGAAGGAAGCACTTACCACTTTGCGGATTCAGCACATGGTGTTTGTTTATAGACCAGCCTCCCAGGTTTGAAGCATCCATCTCAAAGCCTTGAAGGATCACTGCTCTTTTCTCCCATAGAATAAAATCAGGACACGTTTCATATTCATATCCCACAGACACTGCAAACAAATAATTGAAGATATATCAGTCTAGTTTTTCTCTGTGAACTACAGGGTAATTTTTCATTCTAGGTTTCAATATTCACCTGCCAGGTAATGATGCCATTAATTATATTCTGCCTGATTGCTACTAGGGAAGGGCATTATAAGGAGTTAAAGAGATTAGTATCTTGTGAAAGCTACAGTTACTACAGTTTCAAAGCGGAGTATTTCCTGTAGTATCAATTATGGATTGTCTTATGAATATAAAACTGCACCAATGACTTCTGACTTGTTTATTGCATTTCTACTGAATAATAGCTTAAATAGAAAAATTCTCTGTTGGAACTGGAACTGTTTTTGTTTGTCTGCTAAGCCTGAGAATATTGCTTCTAAATTCACATAGACTGGATATTTTTTGAAACTTAGTGATCTTTAGCCTCAAGGTCTTGTTGTAATTGTAGGAACTGCAGTTGGGAAGAAATGGATTTCCAATTGAAAATTTCTAGAATTAAATAAAAAAACTGTCAACAAGCTTGCATGTCACATGCCTCTCCCCTACAGCTGGCCAATGTACCTGCTGTAAATCTTGATTTCTCCTACCAGTGCAGTTCTTTGGGGGATAACTGTCTCAAGCTGACTGAAAATACCTCCCTATAGTACTACTATAGTACTCCAATGAAACAAAAAATCCTCCAAAATTTAATTTTTGGTAACTCCAAAATGATTCATTCCAATCAGTATGGTTTTTTTTTTGTACTTAGTTACTTTCCTCCTCTAGTTAACCTTTTAACATTTTGGTAGAATTCATTCCTAAATGAAGAATGTTATTTTGAAACCAAGCCCCAGAAATTTGATCTAGGAAATACTGAACTATTTCAGCCTTTAAAAAATAAAAGTATCTTTAAAAATATATTAAGGTGAAATATAAAAATATTGTAAGAAATGGAGTCTTCTGACATTTTCAGCAGTCTCCTCTCACTTTGTCCAGCTAGCAGTTTTATTAACGTTTTACCTGAACCATAAACAGTTTTAATTCCATCAAAATTCCATTACTGGATGCAATCAAAATATTTTGGCCAGCTATAGCAGGGACCATTTGTGTTTGTAAGATAAATATTTTATGGCATGCTGAAAGCTCTTTCCTACAGCAGCTTCACTCAGAAGAGCTTCTTTATCGTTTTAGCAGAAAGAACCTGGTTTTGCAGCTGAACTCTGGCTCCTAAAAAAACACATCTCCGTAGGTACTGTACATGCGGTATGCTTAAAACGTCACAGGTTTTAGTCGTTCTTCTGAGCACCCAACAGCTACTCCGTCCAAACTAATTTAGCTAAAGGAACTCTTGTGACCGAGCCCAGCAGCGTTTCTACGCAAGCGCCTGGTCGGCGTGTCCCCACGCCGCCCCGCTCGGCGCTGGGGGAAGTCACCCAGGCTGGGTGACTGCCATGTTTCCTAGGGCTGTAGCTAACACCTTAAAGCTTCTGCTATTCCCTGCCCCTATCTGATGTTTGAGCTGCCAAATGCTCTCCAGAGACTGCCATCCCCTTTGCTACAAGTTCACTGTTCCTGCTCTCACTGTTACTGCGCGCAGCTGCCTTTCTGTCCCTTCTCGTCAGTAAGCGACACTTGGACATACGCTCACTTTGCCTGCGTTTACAGATTTATTTCTATGTAGACATGCACATATTTAGGAATTAAGTCTATTCTGTACACCAAAGAATTGCTCTGTGCCCAAAGGAGTATCTGTGCCGTTTCAAAGCAGGATCTCCTGACCCTCTTCAGCAGGGGTACTGACATGCCACCCATGAAAATGTCCTCACTCACAACTGTTTTGCGCACACAGTAATCAGGGTGACGCCTAACAATGACAAAGGCAACCAAGTGACTGCACTGCCACTTGAAAAAAAGTATTTTGTTTCTGCTGGATTTTGCAAGAGGCTGCAATTTCATAAGTGAAATGACATGATCTCCATCAGCTTAACCTCACTGTGGGGTGTTACTTTTCTGGGCAAACTCACTCACAGACAGCAGCCCATTCCTGAAGTGGTTGAGATTTCACTGCATGAAAGGATGAAAGAGCAGAGCAGCAGTAACTATGTTTTTGGAAAGTAATAACCAGCAAGTACAGCTGCAGCCTCCAAATGAATTTCAAAAGATGATTTATTGTGTACCAAAAATCTACTCTTTTCATACAATTATTTAGAAGAATTAAGATCAAACTGTTTATAGAGCTAGCACACCATAAATCAAGGGCTGCTGCTCTTTCTCCTGATACTGTTGCAAAATACACGTAAGAAATAAAAGACAGGATTAAACAGGACAATAACCTCTACCTCATCCTCTCCTGAAGTATATGCACTTATCAGCAACTTCTTTGAACAATGACTGTAATGAAGTAAGCTGAAATAACAAGTAAACTAACAAACTGGGAAGACCTAAGAGTATAGTGTTCGAGGGTTGGCTCATACCTAATGCAGACAGATTAGCCCTTGCATGCCGCTGCGTCCTGCTGCGTGGGAAGCAAGAGCTCGCAGGAATAAAACTGACACGAATGGAGGTACCCAGGGGCAGTTACTGAGATTTCCACCAAAATCTGCCCTTGAGCTATGTTAACTCCCAAGAGTGCATAAACTTCACCGCAAAGGTTTTATGCGGCAACCTCCTCATGATGTTTTTATTCAGAACAAAAAAACGCTGCTTTATCATCTCTGCTGTTACTCTGAGAAGAGAAAATGGCCTCTCTGCTAGGGACTTGTGGAATAAACACACACGAGCAAACATTTCTCCAACGAATTTGAATAGAGCCTCTTATGTGTGAAATCATGCTCAGAAAGTCTCCTCTTCTGTAATTGGTTATGTGATCATTGTTGTCAATAACCCTGAAGAAGAATAAAGACGTTCATAGTATTCATACAACTAAAGCCAGATGGTTATACCCCTGAGTTGCCAGGACCTCAACCTGCCGCTATTTAACACTATTAAAATGAAATCTGAACAGAATGCAGTATTCAATATTGGTAATATATGGGCAGAGGAAAAATTTTTGACAAAATATAGTAGATGCAGAGAAAGGTCCCTGAATACTACACTCTATCAAATTAAATAAATCTCTATCGGAATGTAAACTATGCTAACAATACACTTAAATATAAAGATTTTTGATTCTATTTTGCAAGAAGCATAATCAAAAGTTGTTCTCCAGTACTATTGTATAAGTTTTATTCATATTTAAACATACGACTCTCATCTACTTTTAATCTGTGTTTTTGTAACGGATGTACCATTTTAGAACAAGTTATGTATGTACTTGATTTAATTTGGCTATAATCCAGATATGGACTGGACTTCATGGTCATCAAAAAGCTCTTAAATGATCCAGAAGGAGCAGGTATACTTCCCTGTTCTATCTCAGAAACGCGAGTGCTAACATGCAAGGAATGAACCCGTACAGATGGCACACGTAGATGCACCAAAGGGCACATCCGAATGTGTTTCCAAGTCTGCACTTGCGCAAATACGTGTAAGTAGAACCGACGACTGGTTGAATACCTTCCTGCACTGCAAAACACTTGTAGGAATCGATACCTGCAGTTGGTTAGGGACAGATTTTGCACCTTCACAATGAGGTTTCATGAAACGGAGGAGCCAGAAAGGGCTGATGCGATAAACTGGGTGCACTAGCATTCATAGCAGATCAGGAAACTAATGAAGCCAAAAATTTATCACTTATTTTCTGGTTGCTTCAGTTTTCAGTTGAATTTGTTCCTGATCTGGCTCATTTCATGATCAAATGAACGTGAGTGGTGGCTCAGGGGAAAAGGAGGGACGTGGGAATGTCCCTTCTCGCAGCAGCCTGCAGTTTTATCTGTTTAAATTGATTGTGGAACTACAGCCTTAGAATAATCTCCTTTTTCTTTTGATATATTCCTGTGTGCATGGCACGATGTAAATCACACTCCGTATTTTTGACTATAACATTACCCTTTGTTGACACCAACACCTACAAATCGAAGCGACTGAGGAGGTGATACACTTCCTCTCTTGCCCGTCTCCTCTCCCCACAGCTGCCTCACAAACTACTTGTCTGGATGCACATGACAACATAGTGAAGTACTAGATGTACGGGGACTTGCAGGATCGTGCAAAGCCTGGAAGGCACCTTTTTGCTGTTTGTGGGCCAATTTGCCGACACGTGGTCTGTATGGACAACACAACAGGTCCTGCACAGAGTTTCTGGCTGCCCCTCAGAATAGCGTTGTGCTATATGGAACGAGACAGCACTCCTTGCGAGGAAGAACGGCTCCACGTAGCCCTTGCTTATCCTTGTTTTATAGTCTGATCCTGCAAATGCTTCTTGCTATAATTCCCCCGACTTAAAAAGCGAAACAAATCCTTAAAAAATCAAATAATAATACTCATGAAAAAAATAGCCGGGCTAAATAAAACGTATCTTCACAAATAGCGTTTCAGTAGCAATTCTCAGAATATCTGCTTGTGTCACTTGGTAAAGAAAGCCTAGGTAACATGATGAGTTTCACATAAACCTCTGTAAACAAGTTAAGAAGTTTTAACTGTTGGGGACACAAAACATAGTAAGAGAGGATGCCCAAAAGGTAAATTCTGTAAATCCTAAGTAGAAATGACATTTTAAATGTCACAGCCAAAAAACGACAGAGACAATGACGCACCAAAGGTCATATTCAAAGTTACATTCAAGAATAGAGAGTGGAATATACTGCCATTAGTATTTAACTATTCTCAGAGGGAAAGGGGATTTTCAAATTGATTAAGTTAGAATGAAGATGTTGGAGGAACAAGAAAATAAATTTTTCTAGAAAATTATACAAGTCATTTTAATTAGTTAAAGAAGCGTTTGATTGAAATCTATGCAAGTGCAGCAGCAAAATTTTAAGTGTATTTTCCTGGCTTCATGTGTGCTAGTGCTTCTGCTTACATCAAGGTGGTTCTACATACCCATAGCCTCTGCCAGACCAGAAACCTTTTGCCCATATATATCTGTCTTATTCCAGGCAAATGTGTAGACCAAATTGGTTGCAGCAGGAAACCATTTCTGGAGCAGACGTCCTTCAACAGCAACTATCAGATGTACTTTCGTCATTCCAGAAGGGATGGTCGTGTGTGTCAGAATAATGCGCAGCAAAGTTTTATACCCTGGTGTTCGACTGCTGAGATAACTAAGCTTCACAAAGCTGGAAGGAATTGGGATTTCCTCCTGGACCACCTTGGATAAAAAACAATCAATCACATGATTATATCTATGGCCAAGAAAAGTGCAAAATTATGATTATTTCCAATAATAACAGATGCTTACTTTACATTTCACAGTCACGATCTGAACACAGTATCACTTAAAACACTGCTCTTCTCTGAGTGTATTTTAGCACTGCAGTAGCCTGGCAAAATGCAAAATCTCCAACACCAAAAACTGCTTTCTCATCTTGTTAGATCTTTCCTAAAGATCCCCTTCCTCTAATTCTTCACTATTTATCCCCAGAGGGGCAAATATAATCTCTCTCATCATATTCATATGTGTGAGCATAACAGCTGCAGTCTGGCTTTATTATTTGGTTTACTTATTGAGTGTTTTAATCCGAATATAATTAAACGAACTTTTTTAAAAAGATGCACGCCTATGATATATTACACAATGATTTGAAGACACTGTCCCGCTTTGGAGGTAAAATAAACCTGCCGTGACTATGGGAGAGCTAAGAAAGCAAACAAATGTTGCTGATAAACCAGCCGCCGCACAGAACTGCTTGCAGTGAAGCTAGGCTGCGGTACGAAGGGGCACGACACAAGAAGGCACAGCATAAGAAAGCATGGCGCAACAAGCTAACTGGGCACACGAAGCTCTGAAGAGAAACCGCTTGGGTGTCAGGCTCATCTAGCTAACAAATAAAGTCTCCAGGGCGTGCTGCAGAGTTCAAATCCCGTTGCACTGTTGTCAATGCTGCTGTCTGCATCAGTTGGATTAAAGCTGGCTTGGATATGCCCGCTGTGGCGCAGTATCAGTTCCTGGCCGCAGTGAAGATATGCCCTCAGCAATGAGAGAGCCTGCGGAGGCTGCAAGCTCGTGTGGGAGAGAGAGGAAACTTGGCCTTGACCTTTTGAACGACGGGGGCCTTGGAGCTACTGAGAGGGATCTAGCTCTTGTGATCGCTTGAGAGAAAGCGCTCTTCTGGGAGCAACTTCTTGGACGAGTCCATCAGGCACTCACGAGCCACTGGAAACTGGTCTGCGCTCCGGTTACGTTAACCCCCAGGAAGGTTAATGATTTTAGTACGCTGCAGTAATAACAAGCCAATTTGTCACAATGTTAAATTAGCACAGCCTGGAAAAATATTAACTGCGTTTCGTTTATATTCCCCAGTTTTTCTTTTTTTGTTGTTTCTTTAACAATAAATTATTTCAAATCCCTTTTATTTACATATTGCTACAGTATCACTGTCATAGGATTGCTGCAGTACTGCTGGAGGCCTGCCAGCACTTGTCGTTTCAACATATGAAATGCAGTGTTGCCAGGGAATTCCTGCTCCCTTTACTGTTCCTGATTTGCAGCGGTCCCCTCTTTCCCGCTGACATCCCAGCTGCCCCCTCTGTCATACATCTGACATCGCTTCTTATTTTTTAATAGAAAAACAGGAAGAAATATACATGTGCTAATACATTTTGATACATCTCTCTTTTACTATTCTGGGCTACTTTTTATTCATCTCCCAGTTCTGTACAATAAAAATCCACACTCTAAGGACCCTTCATTGCCAGCAAAGAGACTGGGAGCAGTTTCTCTTACGAGCAGACTGCATCTTTAGGTACCTCACTGCTTAAAACAGACCTAGGAATACTTCATGTGGAATAATGTGACCTAGTTTTTTCTTACTAGTGTGCATCAGTTATTCTTAATCTATGTTCATTAGTTTCACCTATTATGTTCTACGAAGCAACGCTGTGGCCATCAGCTTACTGAAACAAGATAACGTGTTCATAGTTACACAGATGTTTAAATACGGCTGAGTTCAATCAGAGGGCTCCTACATATAGGATAAGGGCCCTTTGTCAGCAGCAACCCTTTTAAAGGAAAAAAGGATGGAAATATTCATATTTACAGGCAGCCACCAAAATATCTTCCATGCTTCCTCAGTGAAATTGAAAGAGAACCCAAAAGAGGTCTTACTGCAGGGTTTTTGCTTAAACTTTATTTGCTCAAACAACATATGAAACTTCACGGGGGTTAACACGATCTAAAATCTATGCAGTTGCATTTTGCTGGATGTGCAACTCACACCACCTCTTTTAACTCCCAAAGAACAGAAGAGTTAAGCACACGGTTAATTAGAAAGTGAGTCTAAACACATATTGAAGGAACACTCGAGAAAAAAGACATTTAAATATAACTAATTGGAAATAGCATGTTAATATTGTTCTACCTTGGAAAGAAAGTAAAAAAAAAAACACAAAAAAACCCTAGGAGTAACATAGAGCTGAAGATGCCATCATAAAGAACTAGAAGATATGAAGGGAGGACAAATCCCTGGGAATCTTCACAGCATGCTGGGTAATGTCTCACACTGATGTATGCTGAAGCTGTACTGTTTGTCTGTAACCTAGGAATGGTTTCGGGCATCGTTATAAATAAATCAGGCTTTCAATAATAAATCATAGTAGCACTCCCCACCTTCTCCTTCTACTTGGTGGGAAGAAATAAACACCTTTAAAAAAAAAAAAAAGAGGAAAGCGCTTTGCTCAGCAGTACTAAAAAGGCCTGCACTGATGTCATTCTGACAAGTGTATAACATCACAGCAGTTAAATGGTCATTATTTGGTAGCGTCCCTTTCACAGTAGTACTTTCAGAACTTTCTAGGAACAAGGGAAGACATTAAGGCAGTGTCATATGTCCAGTGAATACCTACCATAGACCATCGCTCCAAATTAGTCTGAAAGCCTGAAACTGTAACTTTTAAATGGAAAGTTCAATCACCGATTTCAGTGAAATCCAGGTTTTTAAAAACCATGCAAGTTTAATATCATCTATGTGCTTTAGTATTTATGCATGCGCATTAGGAATATATACGATTTGGACAGAAAAGTCTGATAAAATTTTATGAATTTTACACTGATATGAGTAACTGTGCATGCAAATTTAATGATAAAGGTTAGATCTGCTCAACATTCAGCGTCAAATTATCAATATCACCAAACAATTATGTCAGTTCCATTTAGAATTGCCTAGAAATTTTTCTGCAATTGAACAATCTGTTAATTTGAAAGTATTTTTATTACCTGTAGCTCTGGAATAACGGTTCCTCTTTCTGGACAGGACCCTCCAAATGCTGTCAAGGGTGAAGGGAGTACGATGGGATTTGGGCTAATAAAACTACTGATGTCACAAGATGGTATTTCTGACTCTGTTCTTTGCATTACAACTTTGTCTACAATGATAAATCTATTCCAAGGTAACCAAAGTGTCCTTTTTTCAGATATGAAAGGAGATCTGTCAAAAACTAGAGTGACAGAGATGCCTCCAACAGCCACAAGGTCAAAACTGAAAAAGACAAAACAAAATGCTTTGTTTCATTTTGTTTTCATCGTCATACTGCATCACAAAAAACCTCTTTATATTGTTCATTACAACCTTTAATTTGCTATCTGAAATCATTCTAGTATATTTTTCCAATGCCGCTTTGACATTCAGGCAGAAGGTTGATCTTCCTCTGCTTTCCCATTATATGTATCATTAGCCAGGTATGGTACTTCACTGTTATCTGTCCACTCTCCCCGTTTATCATCTAGAATCACCAGTAACAAGTAATCTAAAACAAGGGTGGGGATCCAATTACTTTGGTCCATGTGAAAAGAAATTCCCAACCCACAAAAGGGATGCTACTCATAATCTATGCAGGCACAGCATGCAGAATAAAGCACTTTTAAGGCTGACAGGCCTTTTCTTTATTAACATGTCCTTTTTCTTTTTTCTGAAAGTAGCAGGAGGAAAAGGTTGAGTACACTGAGCAGGAGGCCGCTCTGTTTAGGATACAAAGATTTTGGGAAAGAAGTGGATTAACTGCACTGAGAACCGAACCAGCTCTTGTACGTATGGCAGGTGCTCCTCTGGGAGCTATTGTGAGGAACCCTTGGCATACGCAGGCTGCAAAGCAGTGGGACACAGAAGGCAAGCTATACACGGTCTCAGTTCTCTGAGTTTCTGACATATAGTCAGGTACCATAAGGTAATATGTAAATTGACACTTCACCCTCTGTATTATTGAATGCATCTGTTATGGAGGCTCTTGATGATAACAAACTGTGATAAGAAGTCAGACTTAATTATGCATCTCTCATCACATTGCCCAAATGACACCGATTACATTCACAGCAAAATACAGGTAGCATATTTTTATGCAACAACATTATCCAGGCTAGTGTAAATAGGAAAAGATAATTACTAATTTTCACTAGTGTGATTTTAAAGTTGAGAAAATAAGAGAAAATAAATATGCATGTTCTTTACTTTTATAAACTGACAATGCCCCCCCCCAGATTGTGGAAACAGCAACAAACTATTTCTTTCCCTGTTAGAAGAAACCTTCTAATTGCTTGTCATTCACGACACAGTCAAGGAAGATGAAGTCTTTAAGAGCCCTTAGCAGCTCTTTTAGTATGCGACCAAAGTTCAGGGGCAAATCACGACTCTTTCGCAAAATAGATGGCCAGCCCTGGAGTACAACGGACAACATATGAGAAATGGTCTCTTTTCTGGAAATGAACTCAGCCCTACAAGGCTGGAGAAAGGGGGAAGCCAGGATTGCTCAGGTTTGGCTGCAGAACAGCAGTTTACCATCTGCCTCTGGTAAGAATCTATCTTTATTTTTACTTGTGTGGCTCAGGTTTTAGGAGCTCAAGGAGTTTACTTTACTGAATCCTCAATAAACTACTTGAAGATTCACGCTTAAATAAAGAAAAAAAGAGGGAAGACAGGGAATTCAATGGAAAACCTGACTACTGAAAATATTCCAGTGTCATGGAGGTTAGTAATATGCCAAGCCACACCATCTCAGAATACAGACTCACTGGAAGTGCTATGACAGCAGTACTGTCACACTTTGACTCCAGGTGTTTGAATGTCAGTGTAATTTTCTTGTTGCTATTGTTTTTTTGTTCTTCTTTGGTCTCTTTACCACAGAGAGCTCTAATGAGACGTGCTCCCAGAACAGAGGACCAGATGCTATCCTCAGTCCACATTACGAACAGGGATGTCTCTGAGAATTTTGCACAGGAACAGAAGGCAGTAGATGGCCTCAGCTTTAAAAATCTAACTCAGTGAGAGGCCATACATAAAAGTCTCACCTTCCATCTTGTCGACTGATGGTGTATCCGTACTCATTGTGGTGTAGAAAACTGACGTTCACTCCAACCAAAGGTGTCCCATCTACTGCAACCACCTGGCCTCGAATGACACAGGCACGTCTGTAATGAAAACAGGCAAAGCTAACAGTGTTAGATATATAGGAACGGTGAGAATAGCGTTATTTCAGAAACTCTGCTGTACTTCTGTCCCGAACACAGGCAAAACTACTGTGAAATCATCATGACTGTTGATTTTGAATGAAAATTCAAAGAAGCCCAAAAGATTGACTTGAAAAAACATTATCTCATGAGAAAATATATAGACTCTGCTATGAATGACTCCGCTATGAATTCTTGGTGTATCATGAATACTTTCCCATTTCCAGCTGTATTTCAGTATACTATTTCTTCTGCCATTGAATAGTGTTGCAAAGGTTTCATGACAGTATGATTTAGCTTGCTGCAGCTCTAGTGGTGACAATTTGTGAAAGGGGAGAACCAAACTCAATTCTTTGGTGCTAAGAATGGGGTATCACTGTCTGTTAGAGAAAAGTGGAACCAATGTGATAAGGCAGCAGGGAGACACATGGTCTTCAATGAACTTCAGAGAGTTATGTGGGCACATCCAGAGAGAGCCTAACCAGGTGTAACATACATTTTTTCACTCCCTCATCACACGTTATGCCTTTTTGCATTCCCTCTAGGATGTGTTAGGCTTGCATCCATTTACCAGCATAAAAATCCTCCCTTCTCAGTAAATGTAAAGAGGTTAGAATATGGCAGAACAGAAGAACACATCAAACTCACTGGACTTGAAAGCGAACTCATAACTAAGTGGGTCTAATCGGAGGCTAACAGAATCACGAATCATAGAAAATGAGAGCTGAAAGGAAATACAAGACTTTATCTTGTCCATATCTTTGCCTCAAGTAAGATCAACTACACCCACATTATTCCAGACAGATGCTTGTCTAACTCTATAAGCTCACCATGTAACCTACTGCAATGCTCCTGTATGAGTGCTTTACTCATGGCAAGTTTTTCCTACTGTCTAATTTGAATCTCTACTGCTGCCCTTTAAAACCAGTACTTCCACCCTGGCCATGGACATGGTGAACAAATTACTCTTTTTCTTAG
This sequence comes from Struthio camelus, assembly GCF_040807025.1. Lineage (NCBI taxonomy): Eukaryota > Metazoa > Chordata > Aves > Struthioniformes > Struthionidae > Struthio > Struthio camelus. The sequence goes on along the minus strand of NC_090952.1, from coordinate 10,793,946 downwards.
CTTTATCCTTTTATGTCTTTGAAGACTCATAACCTGAAACATAAAGGAAACTAGTCACATCAAAGATGAGGAATAAGATGCGAAATACTCTCACAGTGCAGATTAAGACCTCATGGGATTTTCTAAGGGCTTACGCAGCTAAATTCCACTGAAACATCTTTCATATTTTGCCCCACACCCTCAGGTCTACACTACTATACTTCCACTGGCTCAAAGGAGCCACGTCTTGGGTATCTAATGATACAATTGCACGTATTTCCTGGAAATGTGGTTTCAAATAGCAGAGTGAACAGTGTATCCAGAAGTCTTTTTATAATAGTTTACATGTAGACAAAGACAATGCAGGGTCAGAACACCAGAATACCTATAAATGCTTCCAGTATTAATTACTCAATATAAACAATAAATATAAATTAAGACACTGCTATGTTTCTCTCTCAAGTTACAAGTCTGTACTTTACTCAACAGATGCATCCTACCTTTGCACAGTGCATTTGAATACTAAAGGAAAAACTCAATAGCTCTTTAAATGAAAGTTATGCGAAAGACTATGTAAATCTAAAAAAGATCCCCTGAGAGGTTAATTGATTTTGATGCAATGAAATCGTATGTGCAAGCTGGACTACACATTTCCGAAAATTCTGACTAGTTTCCTAAGATTCCATTCTCCAAAAGCCACTCAACACGGCATTAATTTATACCTATGATATCATTAAACCCAGCTGGCTGCACCCTGAGAAAATGCGACTGGTAAAAACTAACCCATTGGGAGTATGCCTTTCACCACACTGGCTAATACGAATTCCATGCTATTGGCACGCAGAACGATAGCAAAGTTGTTGAAAAATGCCAGACGAATATGAAAAGTAAGCTGTATTACTTTCAGTACGCAGAACAGAGCTCTAATTTACCACCTTTTAGTTTTCTACATTAGCTAAGTTGGTTGTGGCCCTATTTGTGGGCAAAACCAGCTGCTCCACGGAAGGCAATCAAGCTCTCGTATGTCTCAACAGACTACGCCAGGTTCAATCACTTTTTGATTTGTTAGACCAGAAACTACAAGTTTCTATCGTTTTCTCACATTTTCTGACATCTACAGACCTGCCTTTCCCTTTCTAATCCCTTTATTTGTGCATTCCATACCTTTACCATGGTGGCACAGTGGTTTGAGGGAGAGAGCCCCTTAAGAGTCATCATTATTCTGTACATTATTCTAGGATTCCTCTGTTCGTTCATTCACTGTTTCTCATTCTGCAAAGACTTGTCTTCTGACTCCACTCCTCCCTCGTATTTTATCAAGCACACAGATTTGTGTGAAAACAACTCAAAGTCTTCATTATTTCACACATTGCCTTTCTTTCCTCTACTTTGCTTCTCATTATTCATAAATAATATTCACAGGCTTATCTTTCAACTTTCTTACTCCTTTTTTATTCCTCGTGTTTTACGAGCCACACATATTTACACTATGTGATCAAGACTCACAAACCTCTTTATTCTACATTTATCTGTATTGAACTGTCCTTGCAATCTTTTAGATTTTATATGTTCTAAGGCCGTCTATGTGTTGCTACATTCCTCCTCATTATTTTCTGTCTTTTTATTATCCTACTCCAAGTGGAAGAGTCTCTTCCTCTTTGGCCTCTTCTTGAATCACCAGCACCTACTAAATCTTCGATTAACAGTATTTGAGCCTAACTGGTTTTAATTTTTGCATTTACCACAGGCGTTAAAATATTTTTCAGTTACTTTCTGACCAGCACTACTCTGCAGGAGCTCTGGGAAGAAACAAACACCCCACGCAGCTCTGCAGCAGGTTCCCTCTCCTCCCTAACGCCTTGCCGTCTCCCGAAGGGGATGACAGTGCTCCAGACGGTGCCTGGCTTGCTTGCAGGTTCCCAGCACCTTTGCTGTTGCAGGAGACCCCACTTTGTTCCTCCCCTTGTCGGAGCTTTCAGAACACGTTTCCTGCAGCGACGACACTTGCGGCGCAACTACCATTTCATGCCTTTTTGGCTTCAGCGTTCACTCTCTTTCTGGCAGAGTTGGCCTTAGACTTTGCTACTGTTCATTGCTTTTCTTAATTTTAACAGAGCAACTTCTAAAGCCCATCAGGCCTCCTCAATGTGCTGTATTTCCCTCTTCCATTCTCAGCCTCTACGGTTTATTCTACACACTTGTGACTGGCCTGCTTTTATTTCTCATGTGGATAGTAACACAGTCACTTTATTTGCAAAGATTGTACAATCTCGGACGAAGGCTTTCAAACTACAATGCCCAAGTTGTGTAAGTGCAAAAATGTCTTTCCTAATTTGGAGGAGCTGGAAAGCCTGGCTTCTATTTTCTGTCTTGTATCTGGGGAGGGATGTGTCCCTGATAAGCTGCCTCAGTCTTTGCAAATGCATTAAAAATGTTTCTGGTCCCCTGGCAGGGTGTAGCAAATCTGCAACTCCAGAGGGAGCAGTCGCTTTTGGAGAGAAAGCAGAGATTCCCTTGGGTTGCAGGGGGCATTAAAGAAGTAGGACTTCTCTGTAAATGCCTCAAGGATCATTCCACATGCAGCAGAGGATCTCAGTTTTGAGGATCTCAGATCTCTGCCATCAGGCAGTTTGTTTGACAACTCTAATTTAAAATATAAATAGGAGTTGAAAATTCTAGATGCATTATTTTGCTACTTCTAAAGCATTTTATTATTCTACCACCATTCTGCCTTGCTCTACTACTACTACTTATTTATTAGTCTTTCACTTTTGGTTTTTGTGATAAGTTTCCAATACTCTCTGAGCACCGCAGGCTGAGGCATTAGGCTCAGACATGGAACCCTGTCAAGGAAACTTGTGAATTTGCAAGTGTCACATTACCACATGTCATTTACTGTATTACATTTCTGATTAAAATCTTCAATCAGAGAAATTAAGCTAAAGGCTAGTAAGGTACATTCATTTCTTCCTGCTGACAAAGTTGCTGTAAGCAGCCTTTGAAGGGTAATTAATTCAGTACCATGCACTGGACCCTCTTTTGCAGGCAATTTGCAGCGAGTCAAATAGCTTGCCAGTAGCGTGCATTAAAAATATTTGGCAAAGAAACAAGCTAAAAGCCTTACTGAGAACAGAAGTTGCTAAAACATTTTAATCTGCTGCACTCTACTACATGCAATGGGTCAAAATAGCCTGATGTAAGCAAGTACACTTCCTTTTACTCACAGTCTGTCTAATCCGCCTTTAAGCATGACATAGTTAAAGTTGGGATTTTGTACACAGCCAGTACAAATGACATATGAGAAAAAAATATACTTCTAAAACGTTCAGCTCCTTAACATTAATTTGGGTGCAGTATTTGGCCATGGCTCACTCCCTGGCCTTGACTGTGTTGTAGAGGCCAAATATTTGAAAGCTGAAATAGATGCAAGATCTAAGGTGAAGTCAAGATGTAAACACAAAAAGAAAGATGTCCCAGCAGTTGTTCGAACAAATAATTGTGGTATCTCAGAGGATGCTAAAAATGCCAGCATGTGTCAGAGATCAAACACTTTCACAGTCTGAAGGACAGAGATAATCTTCACCTTCTTTTTGATAGCATTCCCACATCTACTCGACATCACTTTGGCTTTATCTAGAAGCAGATTGATGCAAACATCACCCGTAATGGAGTCCCACTGAAATGCCACGGTAAAACACTGCACAATGCTATTTGAATCAGAAGACTGAAAACATCAGATAGTGTCAAAAATATTTCTTCATTAGCCCTCCAAATGGTCTCAGAGACCTACTGCAAAATTAAAAAATACCGAAGTTAAAAAACAAGGGTTTTGCAAAAGTCTACATTTGAGAACAAGTGGGAATGGATACCAATGCTCTGAAATAAATGAATTGAGCTGTTTTGTCCAGTCCTTCCAACGTTTCCTGATGAACCACCTATGCAATAAAATAAGTGGCAGGCAACCAAAACAGTTAACAACATCTGCATGGATATAAACTCTTCAGCACTAGCCAGAAGGAGATAAAAACTGAAACGCTCTTTGGTCAGAGTACCAGAGAGGCAGGTTCACACAAGTCTGAGGTATTTACAGTAGTTAGAGTTGTCTTGCTACCTTCTTTTCATTAATCTTAATTCCCAGGAGCAGAACAGACACTAGATGACAGCCTGACTGACAACGTCAGGGAAGATTTCTGAACAGAGGCAGCACAGCTAAGCCATTGCTTCCTTCTGAGACACTGCTTATCTGTGATCCTTAAGGAAAATTCTGACACTTTTTAATAATATTTGACTTATGGACGAACAATTTTTCAACGGCCTTGAAGACTTGAAGATCAAGGAAAGTGTGGACCAACAAAGTCCTTAGGGTGCCTCGGACATCGCAGATTACTGTTGACAAAGCCTAGGAGACACAACACAGCCTCCATCTCTCAAGGCACTGCCCTGATTCTACACATACAGACAGCATCATCTGAATCCCAATGATCTCAGTAAACTAACTAGTAATTTCTTTACAGTGGGAGGAAATGATATCTGGGGTGTGAACAATGCAGGAATCCAACTGCAAGTCCTATTCCTTATTATGAAGTCTGAAGTATCAAACCATGGCTAGGGTGGGCTGCTGGCCATGTATTTCTGTTTGCTAGAGCCCTCCCCACCCCGGCAGTTACAGCAGTTTCTAAGGACAGATCATCAACAGACCTTCATTATTTTTCATTCTCCAAAGGCATGCCAGATATCAGGGTAAAAAAATGAAATACTCAGAAAAGTCTTTTAAATCTAAGTGAAATCCCATCAACGACAGCTTTAAAAGATCAGGTACTTATATCTATAAAAACACACTGATGGGATTATGTGCAATCTGGCTGCTAACATTTGCCATGTCACAGAGCACTGTACAGGTGACTTGAGTGCTCATCTTCTCTCTGAAAACACCTTCCCACGAGGCATGGGGAACGTCTTTCATTGGTGACTTCTGTGTTAGACTGCAGCATGCTAGGCTACATGTACAGCTCGCCAAAGATGCCGTATGAGGCGCAGCAGCACTCTTCCATTAGTGATATACACTCCGAGAGTCCTGGCATCGTCAGGTGGAGGCTTTTCATGCAGTTCATTTCTGTACACTATAGTTCTATATATTTATAACATCCTGTTACATTATTAATAGTGATTAAATGTTTAGGTATTTCAGATCGATAAAGACCCAGTTTACATATTTATTAAAAATTAATAAGTTACAATGAAAGCGTGCGCTGGAATTTGTGTGCAGCTACAGAACGAAGGCAAGGCTGTAATCCAAGCGCTATTTACTCTGCTGCGAAAATAAAAAATTCTTATGTCCTCATTACGGGAACATGGTTTATCTAATGTACAGGCCTAGTCGACAGGGCAATAGTGAGATGATGTGGATGATTTGTGGATCTCTTTGTCAGCCTGTAAGTTATAGCTTCCCAGGTGAACTACAGCATAAAAACTTATGTGCCCCTATATTTCAAATGTTCAAGAAAGTCTGTGTTACTAGGCTTTCTGAGCAAGTGTGTGCCCCTTCCTACTGCACAGTCTCTTCCTGTTAAAGGACGTGCCAATCTCACAAACACTCAGAGATCACACTGCACTATTTGCATGGCAACTTAAGAGTAACCTGCAGCACAAAATGGTAAACTCCAAAATGTTCTATCACGGTATACTAAAAAAGTTTGTTAATCAAGTAGTTACATTATAAAAAAGAAACATGTGTTAAATCTATTAAATGTAAATACCAGACACACACCACTGGGCAGAAAGCCAAGTGACTGAATCCAACAGCTCATATGAATCCAATTCATCCTTCTGCCATCTGCCACCAGATGCATCTACAGCAGAAAGGGCTGAACTTCCCCCCACTTACTTGTGAAGTACAAGGTAGTTTACCTTCCACAGTTGTCAGGCTTCTTAATAAAAGTAGTCCTGTTTATTACAGTGACACTTTTATGAACTAGACAGAGTAATAAAGAGAGTCTGACAAAAAAGATTCTGAGCTGCTGTGACCTGGAAGTTTGCTATCCAAATATTTTTTGACCATCAGTGATGAACTCTCAACTATTGACGTATCAGTGGTTTTTCCTGGTTAAGCAATTTCATTGCTGCTCTCAATATTCAGAAGCGTCTTTCATGTACGAGAAAACTTACCTGCTCTCAAATGAGACATCTCCTGGGATTACATGAGTGCTTTCCTTCCCAATCAGGAATCTGATTCGATCATAGAAGAGCCTTGGAGGATGCTGCGAGAAAGGCGGTTGGCTGTGCTGAATAAGGTCAAGGGGATCAGGTGAACCTTGGCAGAGAGGACTTGCATAACAATTGCTTTGCTGACAACAGTCAGGGTCTACGCAGTCTGTCAAGCCATCTAAACATGGAGAAAATAGAAAGTTCAGGAAATTGAGTATTTCGAGAATAAAGTAAAATGCTTACTACTAGAAAGCACAGGAGAGCAGGCATTTAATCAATTGGAAGGCATGCTGATTACGATGACACATAAATTCAAATTTAATAAAGCATTTATATACGTGCTTAATTCAGGGTGGGTATTTCTCTCTAGTCATCAACACTGTATTACCTCAGAGAGTCCCCACGCAACAGTGAGAAAACAGAACCTACAAACTAAGTGAATAAGGAGAGTGTGACTGTCTTCATCGTAGAACAGGCAGAAAAAGAAAATCACCACACAATACTTGTTACTGCGTAGGTGACTGCCCTAATGGTCCTTTCCTGTCACTACTGTCTGCCCCCAACTGTCAAGGATATACGTTTGCTAATGAGTATGCAATAATCTGAAATCTAAAATGTTATTTAACTTTCATAAGCGTCTTCACTGCAGTAGTAAAAAAAGGTTTCTGTTACAGTTTTCCGACTTGCATTTTAAGCCCACAACACTTTTATTTGTGCTTTAGGACGTCTGTTTTCATTTATTTGTTGCTGTATTAGAGTGATCCACAAAAAGCAGAATCATGACTATGCTCCTTTTGTAGTTGGCGCTATAGGAATACACACCACCATGCAGGCGCTGACCCACTAACCTGACAGATAGTATCCTCTCCATGGATGCTTGCTCTCAAGGAAGCACATTTGGAAAGTGGAGATAAAACTACTCCTCTTCCCTCTACTTTCAAGCAGGAAAAATTGGAGAAATAATTTTTTTTTTTTTAAATCTACATTTCTTCATGTAAAGAATTGCTACTATATTTGTGGGTGAAACTGAATTACTTAAATGTCTAAAGCTTGTGATTAAAAGTGTAGCACTGAAAGTAGTCTACATTAAGCACCTAAATATAACTTAAAATTTGGCTATCAGCATTTAACTGCTTCTAACTACTAGCACCTTAGACATCTAAATTGCTAAATTATACACTCAACCAGAAACAGTCAGAGTTAATACTGTATGGTAAAAATGTCCAACTATCTTCTTAGAGGCAACATTCATTTCATGACTTACCAGTTGCTCACTTGCTTAGATTGACAACAACACTAATGCAAATACAGCGAGATTAGGTATCTTCTCCTTCAAGAAAAAACATCTTTTCTTTGTACTTTTAACAAGGTCAGGCTGTGTAAATGCTAAGTCGTCGTTCCCCTGGGCGGATTTCCCTTGTGTTAAAACGGCAACGCTGTAGTATCAACATACCATCAGCCATTTTCACTTTACGCTTTGACTTTCTTATGCTCTGCTCCTACCAACACTTTGGTTCCTATAAAACCGTATGTCCTCAGGGCAGACTCCATCAAGTCTCAGGGCAGACTCCAGGGCAGCGCTGCAGTTTTGTCATTGACTTCAAGGGCTGCAAGACCAACCCTCAGACCAGAACGTCTCTCCTCTCTCCTCAGGAGAGCGCACAGCACTCTGCAAATACTAAGTAACAGTACAAAACATTCGCTTAAAGAGGAAAGCAAAAGCCCTTCCGCAGAACAAACAAGCATCCTGAAATGAACTTTCCTGGAATCTGAAAATCCTTGGCTGACCTTGAGCGAGGTAATTGTTTGCCTAAGCAAAAAATATTAACAACAACTCTCTCCTCCCGCAGCTGGGAAATCAAACAGAGCAGCCTTGTTTTTGTGACAATGAACCAAGGGCAACTGTAAACAGGCAGCGACGACAACCAGAGATCCTCAGATTCAGCAAAGTTGGGCACAGCTACAGGTCAGCACATGCGTGTTTCAAAGCAGTTTTACCTTCCTTCTACACTCCCCCAGGCCTGGAGACAACAGGCATTTTCTAGCAGTGGGAGAAAGGCTCCACAGGGTGATGCTGACTTTACTGACTTAGAGCGTAGTAGTGACTTCTTAATTGGGAAAACCTAAAAAGCTATTGAAATTCTCCAGAAAATCAGTACGCTGAAACAGTAAGGGGCCTGCAGTCTAAGCAAAGCCACATGGCAAGCTGATGGAGGAGATAACTATACGAACCAAAGGGGTTTTCATTGTGTTCTGATGAAAAAAAAAAAGAAAAAAGCTTTTTGGGTTGAAACCTGAACAGCAGGCTTGGAACTGCAAGCAAAGAAAATACCCTCTTATTGTTTCCTCTTTTGTGTCCAAGGAACAAAACTCTCTATAGTCTTAATAAGAGTACTGAAAAGCATTAAATTACTACTAAATTCTCCAAGACTGCAAATATTAAAGAATTCTTTTAGACTAAAAAGGCAATAAAGAAACAGAAATCTCTCGCTCTTGCTTTTTACTGGTGCAGGTGCCTGCAACGGGTCCTTCTGCAGTGAGGCACAGCTACCCCGGGCAGATTGCTGCTGGTGGGGTGCCTGTGGCAGTGACAAGTCTTGCTCAAGAAGTCAAGGTACTCTCTGGAAGATACTGGCTTCTACAAGCCGACTGCTGCCTACCTGGGAAATTTGAAAAACGGTGGTCTGGCGGAAGAAGTATTAATCAGGAAAAGGCATTCTTACTCCAGAACAACAGCATCCATGGGGAAGCTGTTTCAGAGTCATTTATTGCACAGTAGCTATTCTGATTAATTTTTCCTTGTAAAGAAGCTATTAGATGTGGGAACCAAGCTGACCTGGTTATCTCATTTATGTAAAAAAAAAAAAAGGTGAAAATTCATAGAAATAATTCAGCCTGAAAATTTGTTTAGAAAAGAAATAGCCATAAAAACAACAATTAACTACCTTGCAGTTCCTTTCTCTAACAGACTCCTCCTCCTTTTTTAACCCCGGTCTACAGCTTACATGCCTGGCAACTGGCACTGGGCACTCATACTGTATGCACGGAAACCAAGCAAAAGGAAGGCAGTCGTCTTCCATTTTCCAGCCAGATTCAATTTTCGTCTTTTTTTGCAGTTTACCTGTCAGCACAATGAGTCTCTTATAAACTCTTAAGAGATGCTGCTAATGGAGTTATTTCTGCTCAAGTGACTTGCACCTGGCTTTCTTCGTCTCTCCAGGCTCTCAGGGCTAGGAGACGGTGGGTTTCCCAGCAGTAGCAAGGGTGCGAAATCCCAGCAGCAGATCTGAATAACTTGCAGTGAGAAACGTATTCTCCGTCCCAAGAGCACCACAAACGTACACCGTGCTGGACACACAGGCAGTCTGAGACTACTGAGAAACGTATTCTCCGTCCCAAGAGCACCACAAACGTACACCGTGCTGGACACACAGGCAGTCTGAGACTACTGAGAAACGTATTCTCCGTCCCAAGAGCACCTCAAACGTACACCGTGCTGGACACACAGGCAGTCTGAGACTACTGAGAAACGTATTCTCCGTCCCAAGAGCACCTCAAACGTACACCGTGCTGGACACACAGGCAGTCTGAGACTACTGAGAAACGTATTCTCCGTCCCAAGAGCACCTCAAACGTACACCGTGCTGGACACACAGGCAGTCTGAGACTACTGGCAAGACAGCAGCAGAAGCATTCGCTAACCAGGAGATACAAACGTCACATGCAAAGCAGTTTTCTAGGCTACAGAGAGTCATAAATGGCTTTTCTCGCTCATACTATATCTATTTTTTTTATTTTTGGATCTTTTAGTCGATTAGGTGACATTTTATTCCAACCTCCCCTATCAGCCATGCAGAATGAAACGGGAGAAAGATGCAAGGTTTTGAGAAAATGCTCTATGGGCAGCAGGACAACAAGCTCCAAAGCAGCAATTTCTCTACAAACTCTTAACACCACGTATTTGGCTCACGCCTAACGGACTCAGGGCAGTGCGTGCATGTCTGCAAGAATTACTAACTAGAATTGTACGAATAACACAACTTTTAGGTTGTCTTTCTAAACAAACAAACAAATTTAGAAAAAAATCAGCTGGCATAAAACTGAAGAACATTTTACATGCTTTGTGTTGACGTAAAAGAATGAAACACCTACTTTGAGGAAAATGTGGAACTCTTTACATGAGCCAAAATAAAACATTTGCTCCACTCTAGGCTTATTCAATCCGCTTCTTTCAACTTAGATCAATTTCAGAAAAAAATTTAGATCCAATTTAGATCCATTTTAGAGAAAACCCCCAAACCAAAAAGAAACATTCTGTTTGGAAAACATTCATATGAAGCGTTCCGTGATTTCTGAACAGAACAGCTTCATTAACAGATATGGAAAGCAGCTTGTTCCAGTCCCCTCATACACATAATTCTCATTATTTGGACCTAGCGACAGAGAGAAACGAAGACATACAGCCTTTCCTCACTTAAGCCTCCGTTTGCAGAACATTTCAGATATTTCTGCTTCCTATAAATATTTTCTTCAGTTACCACGTGGCTGTTTACTACTGTAATTCAACGTTATACTCATTAAAAGGAATCTGGGAAAACATTCTGGTGCAGATTCTCAAGTTACATATGGAGGCAGTTTATGGTACTGCAAATCATACTAGTAAGTGCATGCAGGGATAACATTTTCAACAAGCCAATCCTATTTGAAAGGAGATTTTTAATCTAGAAGAATAACCCAGAAACAGCAAATCTTGTTTATAAACTATCGCTTCAAACTCATTCACTTGAAAATACTGCAAATATATTATTTTCAATCCTTAACCAATGGCCATGCTTTATAGTTAAGTTTTCATACCAGGACCCAACTATTAAAAAACTCATAGTGTTAAGAAAACAGCAAGGTTTCTATTAAATCTCAGAAGACAACAGTCAGGAGTATGAACCAACTCCTACAAACAGCAAAAACTGTAATTCAGACAGCAGGGGAGGCTGTACACTGAACTTTTTACTTTCAATTATCACACAGTGCATCACAGCATAAGTGTAGACTAAAATGTATTAGAGAGGTGTAAATGGTTTACCATTAGCTTTTTTATTTTAAAATATAAAAGACAGTCAGGCACCTCTGCCAATGCAGTACAGATTATATAATAGAGTGATTCAGATTTTGATGAGTCAAATTCTAAATTTGTATTATGGGTTCTCATCTTCCAGATACCTTGTTTGTATGTGAGAGGTAATGTTGGACTGGATTTTTCTTTCTAATAAGTTAGACAATGAAAATATTTCTAACTTTACTGCTAAAACAGAATTCACAAAGACCAACTTGAGGATAAAGGAGCACTTCATAGCACTCTTAAATAATTTAAACAACGTCGAAGAAAAGGCAGAGCGTGCTAAAGCAAGTGGCTCTGTTTTCAGTCTCGCTACTCCTCTCTGCACGGCTACAGCTCACACAGTTAGGACAAGATCTTCCCGTTTCCTTGCTGGGGAAGGGATCCTTTCAGGAAATTTTCTATAAGGAATGGAATTAATATTTACTGTATCAGGAGCTTGCATCAATGGAATCATAAAGTGTTGTTCATCAGACAAAGTACATTTTCTCACATATATGTGTGTATATTTATACATATTTTTCTTATTTAGTATGATGGAAAGAATGCCACAAAAGTGATGAGATTAACTTCTTCTCACCTGTATTTCTACAGTAATCACTGAAGACTCCATCTGGGCTAGATACAGAACAGTCTGAAATGCACAGATCATGCCAACACACTCTTATTACACGTGGATGATCACCTTCGGCAGCTAGACAAACGGGGAGCGGAGCTATGGACCAACCCCTTTACTGGTTACTTTCTGGCAATATGCCTATTTACTTACCATGTTTGGGAAAATTCTATATGGTAAATGTATTTCTTTTTTGTTGTGTTTTAGCTTTATGTGCACTGCACATCACCAATATTCTCAAGAAAATAAAATAACAGTTGGAAAAGAAAAAAGGTATTTTGTCAGCTTCGGAGTTATTGCATTCACTAACACAAAAGTTATTACAGAGAACATGAAACAAATCAAATATTTAGGGCCTGATATGAACATTTCTATGCCAACCACTTTTCAAATCCTGGCTTTTCTAGTCTTCTCACCTACCTGTGAGTTTCCTGCAACTCATGACTGCGAATATGGGAATGTCACAGTAACTCATGTTGTTGAAAATGGATCTGTGTTTGCAATTAGTACAAATTTTCTCAGTAGTGGAATATGATCAGCGTAACGGAGAACAGCACAGAGGCACGGGGCAGAGGCACAGGAACGGGAAGTGAAGAACAAGGTGGTTCTCGGTTCTGCAGCAGTTGCCTCCCCAGCCCTCCAGGGCAGCACACGGCAACTTGCACAGCAGCCTCTCTTCTCTTAATAAAATCGAGAGGTTTTATTAACTGCATATGAAATGACAAATTCAATCTGACTCTACCTTCTGTATTACTGAGTTACTTCTGCTAATAAACTAGCCACTATCATTAAGCTCTGCCAAGCAGAATGCAAATAGTTAATAATGACTCTTAAAATTGTTATTCTTATGCTTTAAAAGACTTCAGTTCTCACCCCTTCAAGCTTTCAACATATTTGAGAAGACACTACTAACTGTAGCTACATTAGGTCTGAAGTTTTAGGGTTAACTCTGAAACAAGAGTGCTACAATTAATGCTTATATAATGGGTGACCCATATATGCTCAAACAGGTATGCCCGCATATAAACACACACACAAATAAATGGAGATGCTCTGTCACATGAAAGTCAAGTCCTTCTCTTAGCAACATGCTTTATTTAATATCAATAATACCAATGAGCTTCATTTCCACTGCTACGCAGGCACTCCCCCTCCCCGTACAGACCGCAGTGAGTCCATGCCAGGGACGGAGCTACGAGAGCCTATGCCCGTAACATTTCCACAGAAAGCAAAACGGGCTTTAACTGTATCCCTTCAGCAAGTAGATCTTGTTCTCCGAATTCCTTATGCAGGACAACTTAAAAAACTCAGTGCCATGACTGTCAGCTCTTGAGAGAGTTAACATTTCCACTCTTTATACTCACGCAGTCAACTGCTTAATACTATTGTTCTTTGTGGGAAAAAAAAAATCCACAGGAGTCTTCCACCTATGTTTGCTTGCTTTCTTCTGCAGATTTCAGGCAAGCATTAACCAACGCCTGTGCCTACTCGCTTCACCACAGGCTCAGTTAAGTCCAATTAGAGTTGCCAGGAATCTGAGCAAACTGAATTGAACAGTAACTTTAGAAAAGACTAAGCAGCACTAACATTAACGAGACAGTAAGGCTTTTTTGTATGCATTAATCCAAACTTCTTCTCAAATTTTAGCTGTAATATATAGGACGCCACAGCAGTCAGGGCAGCTGCTGACTTGAGCACGCTGGGGTTTGCATCAGGACATTCGAAACCAGCCAGGGCGTGCGCGGAAAGGCTGCACTGTGTTTTATTCAATGAGTACCAGTGGTGTTTGGCCTTCTGCACACAAAAGGATGCAAACAAATCAGGGTATGATTTTCAGCAACAGCAAGCATCCCTGGGGAGCCCTCGCTGAAAACCATTCCCATCAGTATTATATATATTGTGTAATAATAGCATATTACTTATATATGGACTCAATATCTCTGTGATGGATAGGCTATTAAAATGCCAATGGATGGGTCAGTAATACATCAATATTTTAGCTGCACTGGCTATCACCCAAAGGCTATGCTGAGTCATATGTTTTCTTGTGCTTTGAAAAGCTTGGAGAATGCTACAGTAAATGACTGAAGGGACTTTTGGAAGCAAATTCAAAGTTTGCAGTAAACAATATTTTCCTTTAAAACAAACAGCTGAAATAGATTGATTCACGATAGAAATAAAACGATGAAAAGAGATCTGGGTAAATTTAAAACAGAGATCAGTATCAAAGAAATTAAGGGGAATGATGGGCTGCCTCTTTGCGCTTGCACGTACAGTATCAACGTAAATATATGTGAGAATAGCATGTAAATTGAGGCTTGCCAGGGCAGAGGAGTGACCTGCAAGCTGGTCCGCAGCACCTTGCACGTCCCAGTGCCGCTGCGCCGGAGCGCTCTGCCTCCTCAGGCCTTGGGCACCGATAGTCGGATTAACAGCACTCAGCAGAGCGTTTCAAGCAATTTCCTGGAGCTACTGAAGCTTCCAAAAGAAGTCAGAAATAATGGCAGGACAGGAGAAAATGACCTGCTCAAATGAGCTGAATCGTCATCTTATAAACTGAGAACGAAATCATGTCAGTCACTACAATGAAAGAATGAGAATACGAAATGAGAACAGGAAATAACGTAACGTAGAGGAAAGCCATAGCGAGAGAGAGTCATATCCCACCGCAAAGGACATCTGTTTGAGATCTTGGCTTTATTTAATGGACATTACACTGCTAACAGACTGCAGATGTACTCCGCAAGAGCAAGTGCAAACCATCTCGTCGCGCATCTGTTATAAGGCTAAGACCTTTTGAATGATATTTGTAGTGATATTTGAACAGGTAAACATGCCCTTAAGTCTAAAAGTAGGAAAAAGCTAACCAAGAGTTATGAGATGGAAAGGCAGAGAGACGGTCACGGTACAGACAGGGTCCAAGTACTGTGGATACTAATGGGGTCTCAAAGAAAAAGTTCTCTCCCTTCTCGGGAAAAGTGTTTCTGCATGTCTTTAACCTTATCACCATGAAAACCTGCACCGATGTGGAACTGAGGCTTCAGTGTCCGTATGACTGGGACGCATGGGAATATGTTTATGGCTTACTGTGCATGCTAATATAGCAATCCTTACAAAAAAAATCTGCAAAATTCCTCTCTCCCAAAGCTTTTGTGCTGTTACTACAGACCAAACAGTAAAACTAACACTTCCTTATTCCAAGAAAGGGACATTATTTGATGCCTATACTTGGAACTAATAAAATACTTTTATTTCCTATATTAAAGTTACACATTTTTTCTACTATGTATTTTTATATAGTAAAAAATGTCAGGTTTTCAGTCTCTGAAAGTATGTATAATGAATCAACCAGAAACTGCACAAAATTATCATGGTCACTAACCCCTGAAATTAGAGCTTGCTGGGAATAATAATTGCATGACATTATTACAACTTTATTCTTTGGTTGTGACTTTCTCCTAATGAACCTGAAGCATAAAACACCTTCTAAAGACTGAGATATAAATGTTTGATTTAAACACAATTGGGATAAATAAGACCTCTCCTAGCCGGGAAAATCGTGATCTGGAATATACAGCTGCACTAAATTAGGTACTAGAGAGTGATCTCTTGTGGCTGAACGTGATCACATCATAACTAAAGAAGCTACCACCTGTCACCTGACTTTCTCTAACTCAACTAAGTGCATGCTCTTAGCTCACCACAACTGCAGGCAAAAACATATTAGCTTCCATCTTTGCAAACCTAATCCAGTCACCTCGCTGGATGGAGGATAATTTGTTATGCTGCCACAACCTGCTCACAGTCTACGCAACGATCTCCCAGCCAACAGGACTGCACAGGTAACGTCATGTCGCTCTCCTGCGTCCTGTTTTATCGTCCTGCGTGTACAAACGCCGAACTACCAGGAACCAGCTTCTGCTTTCATGGTAACTTAGCAGTGGTGTATCGCCAGTGACTTTGGGGGAATTTTTTTTCTAATTTATGCTTATGCCAAATCAGGCCTTTGAATTTCATATATAAAGAGAAATGGTTTCAATATGTAGATATAATTTTCTTTTCTTAATATAAAATTGATTGTGAAGGAAACTTAATTACATTTAGCCCATCTGTAGTAGTTGGATTAATTAAATATTTCTCTCTGCACTTATCTCTAATTGTAATGTCAACAGAGCTGTCCTACTACATGTTATGCTACCATTAAAAAAGAAAAAGAAAATTACTTTTAAAATCTGCAGTGAAACGATGTTAAGTATCTGCCTTAAACTGACAAATTCAAGGAGATTTAGAGTTCAGACTGCCAACTCTTTCAATAACTCACTGTTACTGCAGAATATAAAGCATACAAAATCACAATGCAGGGCAATTTATGTAGAGCCAGTTCACAGAGTGTATCAGAAAATGCTTTACATACATTATAGGCTAAACAGGGTTTTTGTGGACAGATTTAAGAGCGCGAGTGACTCAGTGGCTCGGCCAGCAGGGGAGAGCTGCAGACAGATGGGAAAGCACGCAGGAGGCAGCGATCCCAGCTGCAGGCACTCGTGCGACAGGGATACGGCCCGGGCCACTGAGCTTAGAAGAGCCGAGTGAGTGGGCAGAGAGATGGTTACCGAGGACTTGGAAATAAGGTGGAAAAGGAAGAAGGATGAGAGAGAGGGATAAGGCAATTTTGAATGGGATTCAGAAATGAGGAAGCCTTTGCCAAAGGACAGCAGGGTCATAGAGCCCACAGGATACAAAATCAGAAAGTCTCAAAATATATCCGCAAATGAGGAATCATCACTGAGTCAGACTCTTTCTACTGAGGTCCCACAGTGACCTCAGTTCTTGGCCCTAAATCCAACCTATTTTATCAATGACCGAGAGGAAAATATACAATCGTTACACTAAGATTTCACACTATGTTGGGGTGTGAGATCTCACCCAAGACACTGAGATGGTCTGTTAAGTGTGACACAATCAAATAGCACTTATCTCAATACATCCCAAAGGTAAGTTTAAAGACAAAGAATATAATCGTGCTGAGGGCAGATATATTTACAGTATGAACGAGAAACCTGCACAGCTCCAAGTATGGGAGCAAGCACACTGTAAGGGATGGCAATAACTAAAGAGAAGGAAAACAACAGCCCTTTTGACTGCCAGGTAAAGAAGTATTTCTCATAAAAAAAAAAAAATATCTCCCAGAACAATCAGTAAGGATTGCTGTCGCTTTTCTGCTGCTAGAACTAGAAGCTTTGACATAAAGACAGGATATTTTTCCTGAAAGAAACACACTAGACCATGCGTGAGCATGAACGCCTAGAAATGAGGCAGACTACTTTGTGAAAGAACTATGTTCCCCAGTAGTCCTCAAACATACAAAGCCCTGAAATGAATCAAGGCTAAGGGCTGAAGTAGGGAGCACCTAACCGCAAATGCCCTGGTCCAACCGGTGGTAAAGAGTGAAAGAGTAATTTTGCAGAGGGCTCTGTTTATGGTACTTTCCAATATTCCTTCCGCACACTTTCTACACTAACTCGCTCAACAGTTGTTGAAGTACAGGTCCAGACAGTTCTAAGAGCTGTACTGCATCCCAAAGGCAACATTAAGAAACAGATTTACCTTGAAAAAGCATCTCTAAATGTGTACTTTATGTTTGCAAATGTATTTATTTAATATTAATGTAAGATTAGGAACCTGTGGATGCTCTTTGTCAGGCACAGAGCATTAGGACAGAAGGTTTCGGTCTCTCTCTCCTTTTTTTTCAATAGATATTAGAGTTATCCTGAATGTGAAGGAGAGTGGAAAGGAGATAAAATAACATTTAATAGTGACTATTAAAATATGCTTTTCTTGGAAAACGCTCAGGTCCTAGGACAGCAGGGATGGCATAAGCCTATACACAGATTCTGCCCTCAAGAAAGTCTAACACGAAGGTCTGATCCTGCAATCGTTCACTCACTGCCCTGGTCAGCTCCAGTCAAATGAACGACTGTCTTGAGTAAACAAGCAAAACACTGACATTCTGCGATAGAAAGGAAAATATACACCAAAACTATATATATAAAGGACGCTAAAAGATGTGAAGAATAAATGAAGAGACATGAATTATGTATCCTACCTCCATCATTGTCCAGGTTATCTCCACACACCATTTCCATGACAACATTACATCCTGTACCACTCCAGCCCACTTGACAAACACAGTGCCATCCATTCTGATCAAGAGTGCATCTCCCATTTCCATAGCAGAGCCCTGGGCAGCCATCTGGAACAGAAAATGTACAAAAGAAGCCTTTGTGAAGGAGTTCCCTTCTCTTCCTTTAAAGTTATAATTATCCTATAACGTTCTTAAAAATAGTATCATACTGCTGGCCTTCAAATGATCACAGTACAATACTTTGTACTCCACTTAAGAGTCTTGGCTGAGTATGCAAAAATCCTCATCCTGGTCCCTCCCTTCACTTGCCCAGGCTGTCATGTCTCAGTAACGAATTATAATTTTTTAGCAGGTAAGATTTTGTGCAGAGAAAATACTCATCAGTGAGTAAATGCGTAATAAGATATTTAACAGCCTGCTGTGTCCACCTCTCTCTCCTGATGGAAAAATAGGTTGTATACTACAAGGAAAAACACATACATATGCAATGCTTATATCAAAGCTATAAACAGAAAATATTGTTTAAATGACAAATTGGCTTTTGTGGACATACTCCTATACGTTGCAGGGAGGGAGATGATCTTTTCATTTTGTTCATAAAGACTCAGCTGAATAAGAGAAGGCTGATTTGATTCATTCTGCAATACAACTCTTTCCACAGAAAGAAAACGATTATTTCCTTCCAGTGCCCATTTTCCACTTCCTTACAGCGCTGTATCTGATTCAAATAGGACAAACACTTGCCCTTTAGTGGCAGTGATTCTAGATGAAAACTGGAACAATGATTGTACCATCCCTGGATTATATGCTTGTAAACTCTGAATCAATAGTAATTTGGACATTCTCAGCTAGATATCTTGCTCTGTATGCCTGTAAGAGTGACAAAGGGATTGTCTCTTGGATATGTACACTCATGTCCATCTGCTTGCAGAGTTTGGTGCCAGCTCAGACATTTGTCAAATCCTCACCACATCACACAAGGAGCCAAAGGACAGTGGATAAAGCTGAGCAATAAGCTTAACACTGCAAGTGGCATCCCTTCTAAGAGGGCTCTTTTCTCTTTGCCAGCATGGACTTACAGGAATTGACTGCTCTCCTGCTCTTGATAGTGAACATCGACACTTCCGTGTTACCGGAGGGAATTTTTTTTTGATGAAGAAAGAAAAGGACTCAGTCCGCATGTGTGTCTTTGGCAGCCTCAAGGGCCAGATGCTTCAAGAGGGCCTCGGAAGAGCTGACCAGAGAGTCAGAGAACAGGTACAAGGGCTCTATCAGGTTGTGACCCAAGGCCCAGAATGCAGCACAGTTCCTGGCAACTTTGCATGTTACCTGCCTCCTCCTCACCCTCTGGGCAGTTCATCAATCACAGCTGGACACCAGGAGAGCAGTCAGTCTGGCCCTCTCGTTAGGAAGAGCTAGAAGAGCTGGAGCAGGGAGCACCATGCTCTCGCATGGGAATTCTGGAACTTGCTGCTATGAAATCGCAAAACCAATTCTTTGCCTCTTTTTGGGGACTGGGGGCAAGGGCAAGATTTGAGAGCTGTTCTGGATAAAGGGGATGTTCTTCCACTTCAATTCACTGTCCAGCTCAGTTATTTCATTATTTGCATATGATTATATTTTGCTGCCCTGTGTGGTTATCCTTCCAGGTTATAAGTCTAATCAAATGAGTGCCTAACCCTTTTTATTATTATCTAACTCTGAAAAAACCCCACAAATAAATGCCTAAGTCTTCAGGGAATTTTTGTTAGTTTGATATTTCTGCAAGGAGCACTTCTGAAAGGGGCAGTGTACATCACTGCCCCGCACAGCATGGCTAGGACTGAGAGGGACTGCTGCCAAACGCAGGGAAGGTACATACTCAGACTGACATAATCGAGTAGGACCTCAGGCAAGGCACAGAAATCTAATGAGCAGAACTAGGCACAGAACAACATTAAAATTTAACTCTTGGTATCAAGCAATTTGAAGAGAACTACATCAAATATAGACTAGATAGTTTTAAAAAATGAGAACTTCTCTATCAATCACAAGAAAATTACTCCAATTGCAAATGACAAAAATATGAAAAATTTTTTTCTCACGGAAGACAGGATCAAAACATTTTTTTCCAGTAAGTTCTCAGCTCTGTCATTATTTTGGAATGGTAACCAAGAGCAAAAATCTGATTTGCCTACCATAGCGTATTAGATATCCAAATGGAACATGCTTACACTGCTACAGCTTTGCAAATGAGTCGAGCATGCTTTCTGTTAAAAGCTACTATTTTTCTGCAAATCTCTCTCCCTCTGTATATGCACCTATCTCTATAAGTAAATACCTGATCTATTCCGTCAAATAACAGTACAGAAGCTCAGAAAAAAACAGGTAACATAGAACACACCACTCTCAATACTTTTTTTTATCTTTTCATTATTCTTTGCAATGCTGATATGAAACACTTACCTCGAACAGCATCTAAGTAGTGAGCTTAAAAAAGAAAAGAAAAAAACTGAGATGGATTGAATTTCTATACCAAAATAAAAATACTTTGCTTATGGTTTGCCACCTGTTGGTTAGAGATAACCTGTCTCCCTCTTATTAGTTAGGTATATTCCTACTGCTATGATCAAAACACATTGCCTATGTGTTTGATCTCCATTCGATCAGAAGAATGCTCTATTTTCATCTTATCATTCAAGATCTATTTTCATCTTATTATTACTTTGGTCCTCCCTGCCTTCACTACACTTTTAAAAATTAGGCCCTTACTCCTCAACCAATCTAATTCTAGAATTAGCAAATGCAATTCAGCAAATCCTAGAGTCAGTGAATGAATTATCTTAAAATGACCAAGAGAATGATAAAACATTCTACTTTTTCTCAAGAGGCAAGCATGAAAGATGATGCTGTTTACCTCCGAAAATCAGATACCCTACTCTTTCATGCAATTAAAATGTTTATGAATAATATTGCTCTGGGAAATTATTAATGACATTTTAGAGCAAAACACTAAAAGACTTCACAAAAAAAAGTGTCATCTTTCATAAAAAATGCAACAATTACATTTGTACAGTAGAGTAATGGATTTGGAAAAGAAAAGCTGAAAGCTTTAACTTATTAAAGTTATGTTAGAAGCTAGCTACAGAAAAAACACCTCTAAGTAATATATGCAAATCCTCAGACACAAAGGCAAAATAATTAATGCAAGAATTACTTAAGCTGAGTAACAGTTTCAGGCTCTCACAACTTCCATTACTTAAATATGATTATTTTTTTTCTTTTTTGTCCGTGACTCAAAGTTCATATATGAGCATAACCCAGACATTTGCCAGGACCTAGATACCTTTGTGTGTTTTTCTTTAATTAATGCGTCAGTGCTATTTCTTATAAATAGAAAGCGGCACTGAGTTGCCATTCTGCGGGACAAACAGGCTGCATCATCACTGGAGCGGCAGCTTTCCACACCTGGCCTGATTCTACGTCTCCAGTTTTTTAAAATGACTTGAATCTGACTGATGGCTATAGCAGACATTGGTATAACTGGTTCAGATTTTTTTTTATTTCATTCCTAAGGGTACAAAAACCTTACCAATGGTGCAGTGGTCCCCTTCCCATCCAGGGCTGCACTCACACTTCCCATCTTTGCACTGGCCATGCTCAGCACAGTGAGAGTGGCAGGTACGTTCTTCACAGGTTGGTCCTACCCAGCCTTCCTCGCACTGGCATATCCCTCTGGAGCAAACGCCGTGGCTACCACAGTCCAGGGTACAGAGCTCTACACAGGATTACAAAAATACACGAAGTGAAATGGCAATTTCATACTGTATATAGACTTTGCACTGCTAACAAACATAACCACTTCCAGATTAATGCCACTCATCAACTGGATCAAATACCAGGTTTTATCACCTAATTCAGACCTCATCCAATCTGACTGCTTCCTTCTTTAGCAGTTACTTGCAAGATCATCTATTTGTTTGGGCTGAGGACTGCAAACGATAGCTTGCCACACGGTAGGGCAATTGGTCCAAAACAGACCAGCGGTGATGCAAAGAAGTCCATTTCTTTTGACTGATTTCAGCTGAGGCCTTTAAGCAATTTATGCCATACCCAGTCCCAGGTTGCACTGGCTCACTTCTAAAATCTACTGTAAACGCAAGCATTGTGAGTAGGCTGAGACAAAGAACAAAGTGGCACGTTAAATACAAAACAGCAAAACAGTCTTTGAGATATTCAGTGGTTTGCAGTGACAGCAATGGCATTCACCTGTAGTAAGAAGAGTCAACAGGAAGGGAATGCTGAGAAAGAAGAATAGCAAGCAACGCATTGTCAGGGTAGTATACAACATTACCTGCCACATAGGGCACGCAGATCTCCCTAGTTCGAAAATGGCTTTCAAGGATTAACACTATTTCTTCCCCCCTCCTGACCCTCATGAACCAACTGCTAAAAACCCATAAAAACCGCATCAGAAAGACAGGAGTACTTCCATCATTTCACTCCGAACAATTTCTCTACCTGGGCATTGTAGAGCTCCACTTATCGTGAAGTGGAATGAAAGTCCTGAATTGTTTCAATTCATCACAATACGCCAATCGCAATTCTACTTCCACTTAGACTAAAGTTGCTCTGTGAAAAGAATGGCTTCATTATAAAAGAGTTCTATATAGTTTAAATTTATTTAGAATATTTAGTGTCAGGAGACAGAACTTGCTTATTATTCTGCAATTAACCTGCCATAGAAACGTTTCCTCCTCCTTCCTCTCAGAAAGCATCTGATAATACTGCGAGCGTAAGCCAAATAACCATGTCTGTTCTGATTTAAAATGCCAGTGTTACATATTTAGCAGTGGAAAGAGTTGTCCCTTGACAGATTTTAAACATTGATCATTTATATCCTGGAACTGTTGTATATAAACATTCTTGAAAGCATTTGTACTGACAAACACTGTCACTGTGCGCACCAAGCAAAGTTTATAAGGTGCAAATGGAAATCTTTTAACATAAAGAAAAAAGCAGCACAGAAATGTAACTACCCAGTGACATCATGGATGTGCCTAGGGTCTGTCTTGAGTCAAGTTCTAGCCATTATCTTCATTAATAAACTAGATGATGGCTCAGATTATAAATGTATAGAATTTGTGAGTGAAAAAGTGGAAGAGAGCGGTCAAACTCAAAATTACCCTCAGAGACGGAAGACTTGGTTAAAAACTTCAGTAAAAAAACCCTCAATAAAATTCAGTAAAAGCAGCTATGAAGTACTAAATGGAGGAACGTAAAATAAACTACTAATTTTATTACTCAGAAAGGGACTTGTGTTATACTGGAGCACAAGAGAAATATAATTATCTGATGATATTCCCCTAAAAGAGTAAATTATACCCTCTTTTGTATATAAGACAAGTAAGGAAATTGCTTGGCTATACTCTACTACAAAGACCGACACCCCCCCCCCCCCAAATGAAAAACTGTGCCCAGTCTGGGGCATCATCCTTTAGAAAGACTTGACTGCTGCCTGCTGATCATGTATTAATCTAATGCTTCATGCCTTGGACTGCCTGCCTGCAGGTACCAGGAGGGATTTTTTCCCCCTTGATGCATCATTCGGCTTGACTTTTTTGTTTTGCTACTTGTTTGTTCCTTGGAAATCTGGCAGACAGCTCAGAGCGCACAGGGAGGACTTGATCTGTCCTTTCACTGGTATCAAAACCACTCAAATACTTCTTCCTCCTCAGATGAGGAGGTAACTCATCCCCAGATCTGGGACCACAGAAGGATCCTCTCCTCACCCCAGGCCAGACTGGCAGAGGACCACTGCAATTATTTTTGCTTACCTTTATAGCATGGGGCATGGACTAACTTCCTGAGAATTAAATCGAACAAATTACTTGCTACTTCAAGGATTTAGGCTGTTTGAGGGATGCCTTTGATCTCTCCTGATCCCCCTCTAGTTCATTATAATTATAGCTTTTGGTATTTTACTCTAAGTGGGAAAGATTGTTAAGAGGATTTTAAGAAACATTCTGTGGCCTACACTATGTGGGGCTATCCGGAGTAGATGTTTTTGGACCATTCTGGATTAAGCGTCCTCTACATAGCTTTTTGCAGTTGTGGGACTGGTTCAGCTCAAATAACACCAAAACTTCAGGGAATATTCAAGACATCAGTGTACAGAACTTAACTCAGAACTTAACTTCAGGCTGGAAAGCCTGAAGTGGGGAAAGAGACTGATAGATAGAGCTTTCCTACCTTTTCAGCAGCTCTAGCAGCTTCCTCCACTTCTCTAACTGCAAATAAATCTCAGAGAACCAGCTGTGGAAAACAATGAACACATACAGTACCCTGCCTCACCTCTGCCCACCTTCCTAGCAGAGTTTAATCTTGACACTTTTGTCTTCCAAAGAGAAACGAAATAAATACACATTATGGAGTGGAAGGGAACACGGACATGCTCTGGTGGGAAAAGGACTCTGTACGGATGTGGTGCATGTTATTCTTTTACAACCGAGGGAATGAAACGGACCTACATGTTTGAAATCATTTGTTCTCCATGTTTCATACAAGGAATAAAATGTTTAATCACTATTTAAAGCAATGAAGTCAATCAGATTAATGAAGTAGAGCTGAAAGACTTCCTATCTCTTTAACAATATCATAGGCCAGTCAGTACACAGTCTTTAACCACAAGGATCTTTTTGCATATTCTATGTTGTCACGTCAGATTAGACACAGCCAAACAAATTTTCCTTTATTTTTAGCCTACTGCAACACAGTGGCTTCATCTCTCCCAACTAGACTGACTTGGAAAGACAATACGGTGGCACAACTGCTGAATGCCAAACTGGTTCTCCGTGATAGGGAATGTGAAATAAAATGTCCTTTGCCCCGTTACTCAGCTTTTACGCCTAACCTCTGCTAGTGAGTCAGAGCACGCTAACCACGTACCAGTATCTGCATAACAAGTGTTACAAGAGGGGAGCCCACCCTGCTTTGAATCAGCATAATTTGATTTTGGTCAAGGCAGTAACGCAAATTTATACTAGGTGATAATCTGACCCATCTTTTTGTTGCTAGACAGGTGGATATAATTAGCTACACTGGAAGAATTCACCAAAACAGACTTTAACGTATCACTGACATTACAGGAGGGCGTCTCAAGAATGTGTTGTAGACAACCAGAAAAGAAACACTTAACGTCATCTGAACTTTACATACATAATGCGATATGGTGAGACATGCACGAGGAATTTCGGAACAAGAAATTATTTCAGCAAAACTTCACAGTCATCTGTATTTTACCTACATGAGAGAGAGCACCGCAATACTATATTCGCCTAGAAAGGTTATTACTTTTATTAATGTAACTCTTTAGAAAATGTTACCTAGCGAAGCTATTGCTGGACTTAACTATGACCTAGCACATTTAAGTGAAATAACAATTCAATGCATGTGGTATAAATTAAGGAATGAAAAAACTGTAAGGAAGGCATCTGAAGAGTCAAACTGTCCATTGCACTGAGGCACACAGTAAATAACCCTGTACCGTCCCTGATGGACCTTTGTCAAACCCATTCCTGGAAGCCTCCAATGAAGGAATGCCAGAACGAGCTCACCTAGTCCTTGCTTTTCCTTCCCGCTCAGCCCCTCAAATATCTAATCTAAATCTTTGATGCAAATCAGGAACAGTGTTTAGCCTGGATAAACATAAGCAAGTAGATGCAATGAAGCCTGGTTTCCTGGTTTGGACATGGCATTTCCCTCAGTTAACCCAGTTGCCCAGCTGCTCAGTTCACTCATATTTTGTGGCCACTGAGGCCAATCTGGAGATTTACGTTTGCTTCAATGATGTTAAATGAGACTTCAGAAATGCTGTCTACAGTGGTAATGTAGTCTGGTGCCAAACAAATCCAAGGGCAATTCTTAAGATTCTCCTCAGACTTCTGTTCCCGTGCCAAGCAAGTGAACTCAAGCCTAATATCATCCTACTTACGCTATGGTAGTACACGCACCTTTAATCCACTGCCAATCCAAACAACTAAGATTAAAAAAGAACAAAATTATCTTTTCAGGTTGTCCTGTTTTGAATGCAAAACAACTCCTTAGTTCTTCTTGTGGATAAACATGTACAGAGAAATCTGCATAGGAGGGAGTCCCATTAGCATTTGCATTTGCACTGTGGGACTGTGTCTCCACAGCAGATGAGAGAAAAGGAGATATTCTGAGCGGATGATGACCAAATGCGATGGGAAGTAATATAATAACTTGAAATAGATTAATGGCTTCAAATGAGGCTGATGTGGTTAAAGGTCAGACGGCAACGAAGTCAGACAGCAAGTCAGACGTCAAGCAACTCTTCTGTGAAATGGAGATCCTCCTCCTCCCACCGCCATGGGTGCTGATGGGCTCAGAGGCACTCCAACGCAGCGATGCGCCAAGGAGCCAGCAGTCAAGCAGCAGTTTTGGGGGTAGGTGGACGCAGGAGCTGAGCCAGGCAAAGAACTCCACTCCACTGGGAAGTGCTACCACGCTCCCCTCCTTGTCAGCCACCTCCTGGCTGTGCGGTCCCTGTCCGCAGCTTGTGCAATGGAGGCTACCTGGCTCACCTCATGAGCCGGGAAGACATTTATTCACTGTATTTTTCTGGTTTAGTACCTGAGAGTTTGCTGAGGGTGCAGGTGAGCTCCACAGAGACAGGGCAGGGGAAGAGATGGAGACTCAGCAGCAAGGGGCCTGGCCTGCTCAGGAGCCTCAAGCTGTTGCACCAGACAAGACTACAAAGCACACAAGCAAGGGGCAAGTGACTTATTTAAGATAAGAAAGGAGGCAGACATTTTGCATCAGAAAATTGGACTCTGGGGGATAATACATCACTAGCCTCTAGTTAAGCTGTTGCATTAATAGTCACTCCTCAAAACGTATAGCTCAATACACATAACTTGTGAAGCCCCTCAGCTGTGCATGTGCTTAGGCTTGTGGACTTGCATAAAAGCAGTCTCTTCTCTTCCACTCCGCCACGGCACAGGTCGGTTGGATACACTCCTGCCGGCTGCCCCTGAGCTCCGGGCAGGTCTCGAGCGCTCATGGGGGAGGTGGATCGAAGGCTGCTCTGCGGCCAAGAAAGCAGGCCCTCAGCCAGCGAGGCTTCTCCTTGCTCCAGTGACACCAACTGAATCACCCTAATTTGCAGCAATCGAAGGCCTGTCTCAGTGTTTGCATGTGTACACTTTGCAATCAAAACAAGGTTCCCTGAGCATAGGGCTCCTTATTTAAAAAAGCCCTAGGCTGTGCAGACTCACTGCGAACGACATGCTGACAAATTGCTGGCAGCTGGCCTCAACCAAACCCTGCCGTTTCCTACAGACTTTCACGAAATATATCAAATACAAAATTCAGATTCCTCAGATGTAAACCAAGTAATGAATAAGAGACTCAAAAAATGTTCAACTCAAGCTGTCCAGAATCTTTAGTGATATGTCCTTAATTTTGAACGTTCATTAATTTTACTGGAAGAAGGCAAATGCGAGCTGTGAAGCATTATTTGTACATATTCTTGAGAAGGAGACAAATATGTTGATCGCTCCTGAGCTAATCTAAAAAGCATTAAAAATTCACTCCATACTCTTCATTTTAATTACCTAAGTCAACACTGAGTCCTTTTAAATGTGTTTTATAATAAGTTTCTACTTATGTAATATGCAAAGGGAAATTAAAGCTAAATATTTTATAATTTGTAATGATAAGGGAAGATTTTAACGTTAATTCAACCTGTTTCAAGAATAACTCTTAGAATAGGAAGGCAAGAATACAAAAATACATGTAAACAAAAGTGGTCAAATAATCATAATATGAAAACACTATCCATTTTACTTTTCTTCACATTCAAATGGTGAGTCGTGCAACAGACAGTCTAAACCCTTAAGCATCATATTCATAACTTTGCTATCCATTTTTTAATAAGTGGATTTCCATAAAGATTAGAAATTAATCTAACCTGACTTTCACCCAATATGTTTAACTGCTAGAGGCAGCAAAAAATCACCTATCTAGGCCTAATAAAGAAAATTTTTTCAATTTAAATATACATTGCATTTAATAAGCTTGCATGATAATCTCAACAATGTTCCTGAGCTTTTTAAAATTACCTTCCCACTGTGTCCTGGAGACAACTCTGTTCTAGCTTTCATTTTCAGCAACTGACTTTATTCATTTTCAGCAACTGACTTTATTAATCCAATTTTTTACATCATAAAAAAGTTTAAAAATGTAAAGTTTAGAATTCACAGTCCAAAAGCACTTGAGCTATTTTTTTTCAGTAAAACCTAAGGGAAAGTTGTCCTTACTAGAGCAGGTTATCTGACAGAATGCAGCAGAGAGGCTTAAAATCAAGCTTTGCACGTCTATAATATAAAAGGTGTTATTTTTATGGTATAGCTTATATCATTTTCTTGATTTAAACAAGCTCTTCTTGCAGTCTGGTTGCTCTGTCTAATCTGGGCTTCTCCTGACAGAGCTGCAGCATGCCAGTTAGGTGCACAACTTTGTACCTTCTTAGCCAACCACAGCTATGCCGATATAAACTTTTTAGCTAAGGACCTCAAGGCTACAGACAGTGTAAAAGGTGCTCTTTCTACTCATTCTTTCCTGTTTTCACAGGCAGATTATATATCCTATTTTCATAATACAACAAGAAGGAAAGATGGTTAAGGAAAAGAAAAAGCATAGCAAAGGTAATAATCAGTCTGCTAAAGCCACTGGTATTTCATTTTTGCTGAAGCAGAGAAGTGAGGTTAGTTTATCTAATTCAGAACTTTGGTAGCAACAGATAATTGGAGCTCACACATAAAAATGAGGTTGTCATTCTTACCAAAACCTAAAACCCCAGGCTACACTCAGATGAAACATGAGAATTTTATTACTGTGTAGGAATACATTTTAATGTGAGTATCATTTGTAATTTTTTGACAAAACAGCTGTACTTCCAGTCCCACTTAATATTTACTTTCTCCTATTGGTAAGTATGTTTGTAGGTAACATGGTGAATTAGTGCAAAACCAAGAAATTGAAGGCTAAACTCTTTGTATAAAGCAAGGCAGAAGAATTACAAGGGGGTATGTGAACATCCAACAGCACCCGCTCTTCAAGCCAGAGCTGGAAATCGCAGGGACTTGGAAGGGTCTGCAAAACCCGACTTTTGAAGACTGAGGCTGTCAACTGTTGGCGTCTGTGAACACGCTTCCTCTGGCAAACAGAAATGAGCTTTCTGCAGGCAACAAAGGTGCACTCCCAAACTGCAGATAAACTCTAAACAATTCCAGCTACATAGTCTCTCTATCTTTCACAACATCAAGCAACACTCAGTAGGAAAAAGCTATAGAACTTTATACAGAATTTGGCACAATCGAAATTAAATCAATATGACAGATCATCACCAACTGAAAACTGTTTGCACAAAAAAAGAAAAGCCTCTACAGTCAGCGTACTAAAACAATATATATGTTTATGACATGTACCTACATACATAGCATAACTGACCTTTCTTAATGTAGATTTATACAAAATAGGCCTGCAAAGGACTTCATATGATCATCTAGTCCATCCTCATTCCAAATTAAATCAGACTTGGCACCACCTAAAGAACCCCCAGCCACAGAGAATCTAAGTGAGCACTAGATAGTCTATCCAATCACCAAACTACCCCAACTGTGACAAGCACTTTCTCAATCTCAATTTCTCTCGCTCCAGTACTTCTTGTCCTATTCTCCATGCATCACATACTTACACCTGACAACGAAATAGAGAGGTCATCTCATGGTACCACGGCAATTTGTGGATTTGAGCAGTTTATTTGTGTGAGTAAACTGAAAGCAACATTTTAATGTTACTTACATGAACACCCTGACACTATTGCATTGAATTCATTCTTACAGATACAGCCAAAATCATTTCCACAGTAATTTCCAAAGATACTGGATCTTCAACAAAGTGGGACATGATGGCCCATCCCAATGCAAGACTGTGTACACAGAGTGAGATTCATCTCAGCCAGCTTGAGCACCTGTATCTGAAATAGTTTTCTATGGAAAATACAGATCAGGTTCAAAACAGCAAAAGGATAGCTTGCCAGTAGTTTACATTCCCAAACTACTATTACATTATGTTACTAGAGCAGAATATTTAAAGTTATTCAGCTGTTCGTATTTAACCTTTTTGATTGTGATGAAGGAAGAGAGCAAGCATATAAAGCTATGTTAAAGCAAAGGAGGAAGGATTTTGGAGAAATTCTCCACAGGAGAAAACAGATCCTACTTCAGATCATATTTGCCCTTGTTTCTGACTCTGAATAATGCTAGAGAGGTTCATAATGTATTACAACTATTTGTAATTTTCCACAGATTACAGAAACATTCCTTAAACTTAAAAAAGAAATAAATTAGTAATTACATCAAGTAAGTTTTTGGGTGGTCTCATGGAAAGATGGTATAGCTGAAATCACTCTATTTAAACAGAGGATTGAGTGTGGCGCTCCTGTCCACACTGTGAACTGCTTTATCCCAGCGGGGCTTCTAGCAGGGCGCAGTAAGGCAACACAGCAAGTAGGGTCTTCCGCAGACGCACGCGAATGGCAGAAATGCACTATTAAAGGATGAATGTCCTCAGATCAGAATGGGAAAAATCTAAACTTCATGCAGCCCAAATTATTATTTAGGATAATTCAGCCACAATTAACACATAATTATCAAATATTTCCACCGACACAGCAAAGCCAAAACTTCTCCAAATATTGTGTCGTTTTAAACCTTTTTATCATAAGCTTTACGCAGTAAACCGTTTTGATATTTTGCTTCAGAGATTTCTACCTACCTTTCTTATCTTCTCACCACAGCCCACAACACACAAAACAAAATCACTGGGACTAAAATGCCACATCCTCACTATTTGTTATTCATACTGTTTCCTCATCAATCCAGTAACTGTTTTAATTGCTTTCTGGAAATAATCCTACCCTCATCTCATTGAACTTATTCCTGATGCAGTAAGCACTCTAAAAATAGCTCTTCTGACTTCCAGTAGGAACGATGCCATTAACACTCCTGTGCACCTTAAAAGATACAAATGCAATTGCATTTTTTTTAAACTGTAACGTAACCTCTCATAATACTTTACCTATTTGGAAAAGACCTTTTCCAAACTTGGGAGCCCTGAGCTGCTTGAAAATGCGTTTGTGTGAGAAAGTAACCACTGGGCAGCGAGAGAAGTCTGAGCGGCTGATACAGCAAGCAGAGGGAAACGATAGAGAAACACCACTTACGTGAACTTCTCCCCTTTTCTGGATCTTTTATCACACTTTTTTCGGCTTTATTTTTTCATCTGATGAAGAATATTTTCTTCCTGATCCAAATCCAATTTGTATATATAAAAAAACCCTCACCCTTTATTGATTTCCCTGTGCTTCAGAATGGTATTTTTACAGTGCGAAAATTTAATCAATACAATCTTATGAGTCTGGACTGGTAATGGTAAACATACTAACAGATATTTCATTTCAAGGAGCCAAAGCTCTGAAAATTGATATCACTGAAAAGGATTACTCATTTGCCATTGGGTATATCTGTGTTTACCCAGCCAGAGTGTTGGTGTAAAGCAGAATACAATTATGCTGTGCTTGACACACAAGGGATTTTAGCCGCAGAACCTGTCTCTTTCTTGGACATGATACAGGTTGGCAGGTCAGATAAGGCCTTTGTGAGAAATGTTTAAAATAAATGAACAGAAATATAACCTAAAAGCAAGGAAGATTAGACTGACACGAGGGTGAGGAGACCCACACAGAACTCTGACCAGGATAACCTCTTCTTTTAATGCTGTGTTTCCCAAGTAAACGTCAAGTTTCCTTGTCAAATTTTGTCTCGTTTTATAATTTGTCTCCACTATTTGATTTCAGTTGTACATGTTGTAAAGCAGCGAAATTACAGCGGTCACTGGAGATTCATACTCTGACTAAAAAGCTTCATAAAATCCCTCACAATATACCAAGAACCACAGAAGGAAATGTCTTACAGTGTCTGTCTTGTGTGGTATTTCATGTGATCGGAAGACTAGCAAGAAAGCAGTTCAGAACAACCTCTCTTGAGCCAATAATGAATGAGAGGAAAGCTATGAAAGCTAAGGCTTTGTGCTCACTCACAAAGGGAAACTGCAAACCACAGGTCCTCAGGCTGGAAAGCCGGGGGTATAGGAAAAATGGAGAAGAAGGATGCCTGTTGGGAAAGTGACAGACCACGAGAATCGGTGAAGGGCATGAGGCACTGTATGACAACGATGAGGAACACGCAGAGCAACCACATTGTTCTGCAGGAAAAAAGGAAACAGGCAAAGTGATTGCTCAGTAGGTACATTTAACAAAACCGCCTCACAGGTACAGCCTGAACTAATACAGCATCAAAACAAAATAAAGGAACAGCTATTTTCAGGCAAGGCTCGCAAGCTTGCCTAAATGGATCAGGATACATCTTTTATATGAGCACTAAATCTTTCACGATGCACAGAGAAGTATTAACCCTGAATAGGGCCCTACTCTGAGCATAAAGTTTTCACAATTAATTAGTAAATCTGACTAGTGAATTAGATTAAAAATGGTTTGTTGAAGCACTACTTGCAAAGAACATGCACCACCTTCAATTCACTGGCTTACAGGCTGACCTTTGAGTGCGGGTCTACTCTCAAAAAGGGCTCTGTTAAATGCTTAACTCACCTGGATCACGTGCTCTGTATGTTAGACATATCTGCTGACTTCAGTAATTAAGATGTATTTTACCTTCATACCTCTGAAGGGCTCACAATGCTGAAAAAGCAGGTAGTGCTCCTACTTCCCATACATTATCAGGAGTACCTATTCAGATTCACTTGTGTAAAAGCAATGGCAGCCCAAAACCCGCAGAGGAGCCATTGCTGGCCAAAGCTGACATAGCGTTGCTGCTAAGAAGGAAAAGAGACAGTGACGTGTAGAATCTAACTCAGCGTTGCAGGACTGGCAGGTTCTGAAAGGCATCCTTTTTGACGTATAACAATGGCCACGTTCTGTTTTTACCATTTTTTTCAGTGAAGAACCACATACCAGTGACAGACAGAAATGGTGGATCAACCAAAATAAGCCTGAGGGATTCTGTGTTCCCAAGAAACAAACAAAATATCACTGTAAAGACTAATATCAGAACTTAAAGGTCACTATCAGGTACTGAGCAGCACCTCAGTTTCCCAATCAACAGTAAAAATCAGCTGAAGTTGCCCTTGCTACCTGTCTTTTTAGCACCAGTAAACCATTTCCTGGGCAAACTCGGCCCAGCCAGGTGACTCGAGCTCTTCCCCAGAAGCGAGGGCAACCTAGCACCAGCGAGCAGCAGCCATCGCAGCGCTCAATGACTGACTAGCAGCGTTGCCTACACCAACAGCCAGTAAACACTGATATGTGTAACTGTCTCCATCGCTGCATTTGTGACTTTGAGTACAGAGAGAGATGAGGCAGCTACCAGCAAGCAAACCGTAACTTCCTCTGCGTCAGCAACACGAACAGAAATAGCAACACGCATCTGGCAGCGGCTCTTCTGCCTTGTCACTGCTCAGAGAGACGCAGGGCTCGGCTTGCAGGCTTCCCTTCCAGTGAGAAGCGGCAACCTGGGCGCACGGCCCTGAGTTTAAGCGAGCACTGCTGCCCAACCTCCTCAGGGTCCCTGGCGTAGTGCTCTGCAGATCTGAGGAAGTGACCGAGTATCCTCTTTGCTCCACCTCTTCCCTCTGTCCTACACACTTCTTCCTGCTAACTTGGCACTGCTCTCCAGTTCTTCCTCCCCCTGCCAATGCTTTGCTGAGTTAGGTCCAGTATCGCCCGGACGTGCTGCCCAGTTGCAGACTGCTGAAACATCAGTTTGTCTCGTATGCTACTTCTTCTTACTCAAGCACAGCTGACAGAGGCGCACAGCGGCCGTCCTCGTTCCAGCTGCTTTTGTAAGGAGCTGCATGGGTGACTGCAGAAGGAGCTGAAAATGCAGTATACGAACAATCAGCTTTCTGCAGTCCCTCAGAAAATGATTTTGGATCACAAGTTGATAGATACAATTTTAATAAGCTGTTTACAAAACAACCAAGGCTTCCTAAACTGGAGAGCAACGTGCCTGAATGTACACTGCAGCTACAGCATGCGTGGAGTTTTTGCTCTATCATCACTGAAATGCTTTTGCATAATTACTATAATTCTATTTCAAAAGTGTCATCTGAGCCTACACATTTAAGCAGAAGTCCTTGCTTAAAGACGGCAAAGACCAGCAATTCCTTAGATGTCTACATCTAATAACCCTTTCAATTATCTACACAGTTGAAAAGCTCAACAATGCAATTTGCAGGAGAAATGAAAGTTTCCAAGCAGGAGAACTTTTACTGACAGCAATTTCCTATTTTCAGAGGTAAGTTAAACTTAACAGAAAGACTCTGCTGCATAAGCTTATTGAAATGAGAGCTATTTTTGTAAAACTCTTACCACAACAATCAAATCTGCTTTTGGGGACCTTACGCAATATATTTCACAGCTGGGTGTTCTGCAATTCATTGAAAGACAAAAACTCCAGTTGTTTTTTGTTTTCTTGTACTCTTGCTCTAGCACTGTGCTTTTCCAGCTGTGAAGACGGGAAGCTTCCTCCAGATAGCAGCACCCCCCCTTTAAATGCAGGCGGCACAGCTGCCTTCCCACTGGCTGGGAGTTTGCCAGAGTTTTGTCACCGAACTGACTTAGCAAATTAAAAGGTGAAGCCTCTGCATCCCTCTACTGCTCTCGTGTCTGCTGAGGCTCTTCATTTCCACTCTGTTATGGCACCTACAACAGCAGCAGAAGCTTTTCCCAACTTGCCTGCTTAGACAGTTAGAGAGGGCTACCGTGGAGTACGGGCCTTTCCTATTCAGAACTTCTCTCTTGGTATTTTCTTGGATATAGACTATTCGTAAAAGTCATTCCCATACAAAATCCTGTCAGATGTTTTACTATGGTCCTTAACGACTTTCTAGTAGATCTATTACCAGGTACGTAATAAGGATGAGATGCTCAAAGGGATGTAAGCACCTAATTACAACTTTAAATGTCTAAATCCAAGATTTAGATCCTTAAACCTTTGCTCTGCTTATCTACATTGTTTAAATTACTTAGGCACCTTAATTGCTACCAAAATCACATTTATTTGCCAGGTTTGCTACTAGATAATTGCCCAGCTGTGTTGCCATATAACCTGGTGTTAAGCCCTCTGGATTCACAATCGGCACGTTCCTTACGTGGATCTTGCCTACAAATTCTAATCAGCATCACTCTCAAACCGGATCTATGGGATTAGGCCTAGCAGAAAACACAGTGAAGTGGTTGTTTGCTGGGAACACTGGACTCCCTACACAGATCTGATTTTGTGCATGCACAGAGGAAGGTCTCTGTCAGCCCCCAGAAGGAAGGAGAGCCAGGAAGGTGCTGCAGTCACCAGAGCAATTCCTGTATCTTGCCCTTGGATAGCGGAAGAGCTCCCGGGACAGGAACATCCTAACTTGGCTCTGCAGATTCCACCCAGTGGACTAAGTAACACCTTTTTGTGGATTAGGCCAGGATCTACAAAA
This sequence comes from Struthio camelus, assembly GCF_040807025.1. Classification (NCBI taxonomy): domain Eukaryota; kingdom Metazoa; phylum Chordata; class Aves; order Struthioniformes; family Struthionidae; genus Struthio; species Struthio camelus. The sequence goes on along the minus strand of NC_090952.1, from coordinate 10,758,264 downwards.
GCTGACTTAAGTACATTATGTTTATATTTGAACGAGGGATATTTCCAGTAATTGCCGGATGAGGAGCAGACAGCAATAGATTAAGAATCTTAATTTTCAGGTAGAAAAAGGTAAGGGAATAGCCATTATGTCTGGCACGTCTGCAAAATAAGCAGCAATCAGTTGAAAAACATCCCAAGTTTCCTCACTGTATCTCTCATACCCTTGACTTATCCTATTTCTTAAATCAATACCTGACTACATTAGGTCTTTCTGGTTCCCTCTGGACTGATTTCAACATGCAGGAGAATTAATTTTTATTGGAGAGCTTCTTTGCTGCCTTAAATTTCTCATATTTTAAATTCTCTAGCAACACGTATTCAGCATTCCAATCTTTAACTACTGAGTTTTTAATAGAAATCTTGCTCACCAGATATCTTTTTGCAAACTCTTGCAACTCTACAGGAGATACAAATCAAACCAGTCACATAGTTTTTTCTTTTCAGTGAAATATATAGCAGTAGGAAGAGCCTTTTTACAATGTCAAACAATGTACAGCAGGGGAAACTTCAATCATCCTTTTAATTAGCACAGCAGTAATAGTCAAAGCTCCCCACAAATTAAAGAAATGGGACAGTTAAACGAAATTAAGTCCATCATTTCTGCGGAACAGAACAATGAGGGATGGTTACAGTAGATAAAGTTCTTCAGATCTGTCTAAAATAGGAAGTACAGTAAAAGTGTCAGCATGGAAAAGAACAGTCTGTAGAAAATGCCTGACGGAACACATCACGTATTGAAGAAATTTCAAGGCTATTTTCACTATTTGAGTTGTTTGTACTGAATACCCTTGTCCTTGGCAAATCAGAATGATTGACACCCATAATCTGCAGTTTCCTAAATCTGAAGTTTTCTGATTGCAATGAAATGGTTTTACCTAATTATTTTTTCAAGTTGCAGTTTTTGATGTTTAATTTTGAAATCAAATTGAGATGTCTTGAACTATATTAATATACTGTATTATGCCTTCATTTCTTTTTGAAGCACTTTACTTTAAAAAATGCATGCTTCTAATGATTTTTAAATTACTCTACTCTGCACATATCAATTTACAACAATTACAACATTTTGCATTTTTCAAACCACTTCAGTTTAAAGAGGTTTTTTGCTTTGCAAGATACTGAGAGAAGAGGCTGCTGATCCATTTTTACCCTTTGTAAAATTACCACCAATCTTGCTAGAGAGAGCTTAACCAAAAATAGATATGCTAAATATATACCATCTACATAGAATCATTTTAGGATGAACGTTTTCGTGACAAAGAACTGCCACTATTCTTTTACCAATCATAATTAGGTTGCTTCAGTGGTATAAATGCATTCAGTGGAATTATGACAAATGTCCTGGAGTAACGAGGACAGAAATTGGCCTACTTTGGCTGAAACGAATAGAGTCTAGAGAAATGAATACAGGACAGGATGTCACAGGTATCAGCTCTGTCACAGATTTCACTGTTTTTCAGTCTGTAATATTTTGGGCACGGTGCAGCAATTAATTAATGACTCTGGGCTGGATTCTCAGCTGAAACACACTGGCATTGCTTTGGCGGAATCACTGCAGTTATGCTCATTTACGCTAGCTGAGGCTCTGCCCCATTGAACAAACTCTGTCATCCATTTTCATTTGATGTTCTACTCCCTTAATCTCAAGGCTCCATGTTATAGGCATCCATCTGAGAAAGGAGGATGAGGTTTCCTCTTCACAATTTGTTTGTGCTGCACTTTCGCAGAATCTCAGAATGGCTGAGGTTGGCAGGGACCTCTGGAAATGATCAACTCCAACCCCTACTCAAGTAGGGTCAGCCGGAGCAGGTAGCCCAGGACTGCGTCCAGACAGCTTTGACCGTCTCCAAGGATGAGGACTCCGCAACCTCTCTGGGCAACCTGTTCCAGTGTTCAATCACACTCTCAGGAAAAAAATGTTTTCTTACTTTTAGAGGGAATTTCCTGTGTTTCAATTTGTGCCCACTGCCTCTTAACCTGTTTTTTTTTTTAAATCCTTTTGAAGTTTTATTCATCAGGTTCAGCTTTTTAATGTCCTGACTAGCTAAGGCAGGTCTTGTGGTCCTGGTTTTATCTGTGGAGATAGCATGATCTTGGAAAAGTCACTCCTGCTCTGTGGGTTTTATAAAAGCACCAAGTCGTCTTGTTTGCAGAGGTGGAGTGAACTGATGACCATATAATGTGAGAACAGCACATCAGTTCAATTAGCTCGAGCTCCTTTCTACCTGAAAATGAGTAGTCAGTACTCACAAGTTTGAGGTTATCTTTCGGAAATGTACTGCCTACAGACCTCAAAGGGAAGTGACTCATTAACATCAAGGGATTTTGCATGACAGTCTATAAACAAAGCAACAAAGATGCACACACGATAAGTAGATGTTGACTAGACTGATGTCCTGGTGACATTAAAATAGTCTACTATCAGTCTTCCATTCCGCTATTTTATTTTGCAGTGTATGCAGTAAATCATCCCCATACTGCACAGGTCAGTTAACCATATGTTGGAGGTTTGAATAATAATGGATTTTCACATACAATCATAACTGGATTCAGGATGGTGTAAAGCTGCTCAGACTCTGAAATAGGCAAGGATGACCTTTTCCAGTACAAGCATTTTTCACAAAAAATATTTTATAATCAGTCTCACTTGGACAGAGTATGACATTTCTATTCTCTACACAGCTTTTAGAGGAGGGGGAAGACTAAATGAGAAATGGAACCCAATCTCTTGTGCATCTCTCTTAGACACATCTACTGTCAGATGACAAAATCAATAATGGCCATAAAGGAGGCAAGATCTACATCTCTAACTTCTTTGGACGTTTTTGCGTGAGTTGCCAGAGGATGAACAAACCAGGGAAAAAACAAAACAAAATAAAATGAACAATGTGATAAACAAGAGAGCAAGGAATGAATTCAAACAGAGAATATTCACCTTATATGCTGAGTAGTATCATGGGTTTTTAATTTTCAGTGCTTTACATCAGGGAAGCATTTGGTTTTCCACAAATTAACGATTAGAGAGAAAATCTTATGTTTTTTATGAGCATCAGATAAAACCATGGCGATGCGTGAAGAACTATTTCCTTTATGGTTTGTGTGATTGTTGTGGTCAATGTCACGGACAGTGTCGAAGTGTAACGAGGTCTGTGCTACACTGCACAAGGATCCTGGCCTCAGGCCTCCGATGATAACAGTAAGATCTTGAAGCACCTCAGAATCACGACCCCTTGGCTACAAGTTGGCACAGCTGCTGCATCAGGAGAGGAGGACAGTGGTCTTGGCAGCAGGCATCTGCTCTCCTCAGCTCAGAGCGTTAACAGTATGTATGCTCCTGTATTGCAGTGCTGGAAAGGTGACTGACTGCCAGCTAAGCCTCATACGTAAAAGATCCTCAAGCTGATAGGTCTCATGAAGGACAGTTTAACTAGAGCAGCAAGTCAGATGGACTCTGGCCTGGCTATAGGTGCTTGGTCCAGTGCCACAGCTCTTTTCTCCACAGCCATAGCACAAGGACTATCTCTAGTATCAGTTGTGAGTTATTTTTTGATACTTCTATTCAGTAATTCTGAGCTCTAAACTTAAACTAGGGAACTGCCCTAGTTCCACTGGCCTTTGTGGTACAGATGTTGTCTATCGAATTATTCCACTCTACTGAAAAAATTAATTCTTTAAGAACATACATGAGGTCTAAAGAAAAAGGAAGAGCTCCTCAGAAAAAGCACTGTACAAATTCAACGGACAATTTGAGACATTTAGCTGCCGACCCCAAAAAAGAGATTATGGCAGAATACATATCCCTGTATGCAGGTCTCCAAGTGGGCCTGTGCAATATTTAGATGGAGCACAGCTACGGCCTCTTCATTCTCACAGTCCCTTTAGAAACAATGCCTTAAATGAGGGACGACTAGAAATAAGTCCCATTCACTCCATTACTCTGTACTTTTGTGCATTAACTTCCCTGTCATACTGTCTATACATTTCTCCTTCTCTCAAATAGCCACTTCTTACTACCCAATTAATTCAATCATGTCAGAGCTCACAGTTTGTTATATCCAAACACTCTCAACAAGCAACTTCATGTAAAATCTGATCTGATATAGTGCTCTAAATGTCTTTACTACAGCAATTGTGCAGAACAGCAAGTATATACAAGAACAAGTAACTGCTTGAATGACCAGGCCATATATCTTTGGCAAAATGGCACTTCTTTAAGTGAGAAAAATGAAAACTGTTTCATAAGAAACACAGGAAAGATGAGTCAGTTAAGACATAGGTATCTTCTTTTGTCTTTCCTTGACCCTTGAATGTTTAAGCTTAGAATTTTAGTGTTCACTGGATGTCATTCTGCAATAGCAAAAGAAAACCTTAGGTGGCCAGTCATACTTCCAAAAGGACTACCTGAAAATATGAAATACATAACATTTTCTGCTTTTTTGGCATTATATTTTTATGGAAGGAAGGAGGAGAGGAGAGATTAAAAGAGAGAATGAGATCTGTGCATATGTGTGTTTGCGTGCGTGCGTTTGTGTGTATGTATCATTACAAGAAGCAAACTGATAAAAAATATTGGCTCCTTTTATACTGATTTTTATAATCATAAAGGACAAAAAAATCAGTTTCAAAAACTTGTTTTTTTTTAAAGTCTGCCTTCAGATGAGAGGCTTTTTGGCTTGGCTGCTTTCTTTTTGTTCTGTAATTATACTGGCAGCACTTAAAAAGCTTCTCCCATTTTGAGGAAAATTACCAGAATTAGCACCACTCTGCACTGCATATATGAAAACTTCCTTAAATCAGTACAACTCTAAAATAGTTCACAGTCACACTATTTTAAAGTAAATATATTTTACAGAATTCCTGCCAGATCATTCATTTTAACAGTGACATACACTTCATTTGAAAGCACTTCTTTCTCCATCCTTACCTGCATTGCTTTAACTCTTTAAATATACATCCCTGATTTGGAAAATGTTTAGAAAGCTTCCAGCTGGACATAGGATCAGATGATTTTCCACTCAATGCAACTAAAAAAGTCTGGAGGAAAATGAATCAGTGGAAAGAACCCCTTAAGGAGATCATTATGTTAGTTTTAGTTTACTGAAGAGATGGATAAGAGGTGAAGAGTGTAGGAACATTTAGGAGAAGAGTTTGACAGTCTCATCTAGCAGAAAGAGGCACAAAAGTTAGATTTGTCCCCTATTCACATTGGGATTAGAAGGTGCACTTTCTACTGGTGAGGGTCAGACACGACTGAACCAATTTACCTAGGGATGTACAGATTACCATTCATTTGCAGTCTTTTGGTGAAGGTTGAATTTCTAAAACTAAACAGAAGTTAAGAGCTTCAAGCAGAACCTGAAGGATCAACTTTTTTGGTACATATTCTACCGAAAGTCAAACTACATTACTGCTCTTTTCTAGCCTCAAAAAAATCTACGAATGTCTCCATTAGATTTCAGGCTGTGGCTCCAAACATCGCCAATCCTTCAGGATATGCATGAGTCATATGCTCACCCTTTATCTCCGTTCTTCCACGTCCATACAGTTTTCTTTCTTTCCACAGTCTGCGGCATTTAAAACGCAATTTCTTATTGTATGAACAGTCAGAGATGGGCAGGCTGGGGAAGGTACTATATAGATGGCTCACCCCTTTTCCAGTGAGCCGCAGCGTACGTGGGATAACGTAGTCGAAAGTACCGGAGTACCTTTGCTACTGCTGCTTTTTGCAATACACCAAGAAATATGAATTTGCTATTTAGGAAAACAAGAAACTTAAAAATAAATTCCCCTTTTATTTTGAAAATGCTTGGAATTTGCTGGGAAATGCAGAAATTATCAAGACAGAAGCCCATATTCTTGACAACAATATAGAAAGGCAAATTTTCCCCATGCTGACAGACTTCTCATATATCACTTGCAAAGCTTTTCTTCCTTTCTGATTCCAGATGAGTGGTCTGTCCTTTATGCCTTTTCATCCTATTCCTTGTACAGAACTTCATGAATTTTTTCCATTCACATAAGAAAGCTCTTTTACTCTGACCCTGTTGACTTAACCTTCTGATGTTTTCCTTCCTCACTAAAATCAAGTTTTACTTCCAGGACCCACAGTAATCACTGAGCCTAAGAGAGAGGTCTCCAGCAGCAAATGAACATCTATATTTCAGTCTAATTCTCATGGTATTGTCACAACAATCCCAAATCAAGGTTAATAGCTATGAAGAAAGAGAAATTTGAAAGGAAAAAATTGAAGTATCTAGCTATAGAGGTGCCTGCTGGTGGTCATAAAAGCATCCCATAACTCTGAAGACAGTAGGGATGAAAAGAAGTGTCTTCCCTACTGCTTGATGGAAGTAAGGAAAAAATTACCTTCCTTCTAAGAATTCATCAAAATAACTATGAAAGTAAGACAAACATGAAAACTAAGATCCTAGCAGACAAGACAGCAGCCTCTTCGCTGCAGTCATTTATCATCTCCATGTTCTATGACTTAATATTCAATTGCCCCATGCAGCTGACACAACAGACCCATTAGAGATTAACAATAACTTTCGAGCTACAGTTACTTCGTATTAGAACAGAATTATCTTGTATATTTTCTGGTAAACAAATTCAGTACATAACTAGCACCTTAACTAATTATTTTCTCCATTAATGAAAGTACTGCTATATTACTATCCTTCAGGAAACATCTTCAACACATAATGAAACACATGATAAAAATGCAGACAACTGGGGTTTTGCTGAAAGCCAGCAGAAAGACACTTCTTATCAAAGTATCACCTCCAACAGTCTCAGACTGAAGTTACATGTATTATTCATTTCAGAGGGTGGAAATCAGGCTCTTTGTAACAAACACTCAAAATTATTACCAAGTCAGTAGTAAAAAGCTGCCATGGATGGGGACATTTTGTACATCACAACTCAAACGCTTTAAAGATGTGAGTGGAAGTTTACACTGTTTTAAGTGTTCTTCTGAACGACCGTGTCTAAGAAAAAACTGGACAAACCTGGACCACTGATTGCCTTCAGCTAGTCTGTCACTTGGATCTATTTTGTACTGGGATATGCTACTACGTACGCATGTAGTACATACTTTGGTAATGACATGCTCCATTATGGGCGTAAAATGCCCTGAGTGTATTCATTTCAAGAATACTAAATCTACCTGTACAAAGCACATAGCAAATCCATTTGAACTCTTAAACAGATTCAGTGGGATTAAACCTTGGCGTTCCTCTCACAAAAAACAATCTTTATGCCAGCATGAGAGGCAACCGCTTTTGTTTAACGTTTTTTTGACAGAGGCTTCTTACTCATGAATCATTGGATTTAGACCCTGTTTTCATATATCTCCAGACTCTCTCAGAGTTGTGGATTCCCTCATTGCATTGGAGGCATGATCCCAGTAAGTGCTGGACAGCTTCAGCGAATCCTGCTTAACTCCAACCAAAGCCAGGAGGCACCTGCACTCCAACAGGACTACCAAACTTGCTGCCACACCATCAGACAGTCAGAGTTCTTGTAACAAGGAGAAAGCTATTTTACCCTTGCCAGCTGCTGCCAAGCTCACTTCCATATCCCACAAGAAATCAGACTTCAATACCGCAGCACCTCTAGTTCACCCCATCTTGTGTTTTAAACTAATAGTAGTATTTCTAACTGGTGAGGGTCAGACATGAGCCTCTTTAGGTCAGAGAGCCTAACACAAAACAAAAGCTTTTAATAGGTTTTACTGAGAAAGTAAAATCTTGTCATACCTGTTGAACAGTCTGAACCCGTCCACTGTGGCTCACAGCTGCAGAGTCCTGTATCCAGGAGAAACGTCCCATGACCCGAGCACTGTTCCTGGCACACAGGGAGGGATGTCTCGCAGTTCACGCCACCCCAGCCTGCGGAGCAGTGGCATTCCCCTTGGACGCAAACACCATGGCCAGAACACATCGGATCCAGGCAGTCCTCTGGAAAGCAGGGAATATACAACTTAAAGCTTAAATCTTGCACAGTTAGTGCAAGGTTTCCTGGTGAAATACAACATCAAGGATTCAGGTTACTTACGTTAAAAAAGTGATTTCTGTGCAAATATGCAAACAGAAATAAGGTTAACAAATACAAGGAAAAACAGTCTATGCTAACAGCTGTGCAAAACTATAGACTAAGAACAGGAAAACCAGTAAATATGTGGATTGTTAGAGATCTTATGATTCTGCTTGTCATGGGTATTTTCTTATTTTTAACATTCAGATTCCCTGGATAGACTCATTGACCCAAATTAGCCAAGTCTGTGTTTCAGTAGAGTTGGGAAAGAACTGAAACAATTAACTATTTCTACAATCGTGCATTGTGTTTCCATCTGGGCATTTGCGCTCTATGTTTTAGTTGCACTTGGGAAAAGAAAGATTTAGTCTTTACATTTCCTGTGGAAAACTACTTTTATAGCAGAGAATTTGATCTCCCCAAAATGGTCATCCGCTAACCCTGAACAGTGAATCTTTGACTGAATACTAACCACAAAAATCTTACACACTCATAAAAAGTATGTGCCGGGCAATTGCAGATAATGAACAGATTCATAACAGACATAACATACTGATGAACAATTTGCAAACAGACCAAGAACAAGATTTGTTCCCAATTTGGATTAAACTATTCCTAGTGAAGAATTCAGGAGCTCTGTAGAAGAATTTAAATCAGCTGGTTAGTCCTGTATAATGAGCATATTCTTTCATAAAGACCCAGCATTTCCTTAATAAGACAAATGTTTAGCAGAACACATAGCCTGCCCCTAAGTAGGACTGCTTAGCTGAAGAGGAATTTGTGGGGTGTCTGAGCCCTCTTAGTCAAGAGCCTATCCATGTTAGATCATGCTTCAAGACAATCTTAAAAATGCTTCCTGAAAGTTCTTCTATGTCTGTTTCAAGTATTAGCATGAGGATTTCTTTAGTAAACAAATTGTAAACTTAAAAACAGCATTCTGTGCTGGATGAATGAAGAAGCTGTTCTCTGTTTCAGTAACAGATGACTAAATACTTCGGACTTATAGATTAATGGCCTCTACTTTATCAAACTTTTTGACAAGTGGCATTTTATCTTTTGAACATGCTACACCACTAATTGAAGATCTTATTGCAGGATTTTTTTTGGGTATCTTTTTCAACATTTCCAGCCTTGTGCAATGGACTTAGGGAAATCAGTGTTTCTGGACAAAGTACAACTTGCTGAGCACATGACAAAAGTACTTGGCAATGTTCTCTCACCCTGAAATGCAGCTTGGCTGATCTTTTAAAATTAACTGAGTGATTCCACGAACAGTTCAAAAAGCGTCACTTAGGATGGTACTGATAATCTGACAGGACAAACTGAAAGGGTGTCCATAGCAATGAATACATATAGCTACTGGTATTCTCTGGATATCACATCTGTTATTATGTCTGCGATGTTAACAATACTGCTATAATATTACATTCAACAGTTAATGATCCTCAGGTTTACATATAATAACGTCATTTGAATTATTGACAGAATTACTTCCACTACTGTACAAGCTATGTTGTACAACACAGTAGACAGTTAACAGTCACGGCATGCACACATTGTTACAATAAAAATTTGCTGCACAAAGTATAGGTTGTATAAGTTTGTGTCATCCATCCTAGTTCTATGCAATTCCCCTCTTTTTTTCACTTCAGTATTTTTCTTCTTGTAAAAATCCCAACTTTTTCATGATCTTAGTTTCAATAGCTGTCTGAACACATTTATCTCAATTACTTTTTCAACTGATTTACAGGATCACATTATGCCAGCAAGCAAAGCAACTGAATACAATTTCAGTCAACCTCTCATCAGCTACAGGCTTGTTCAGTACCGTGGCCTCAGTGCGTAAATGGGTACGCTGCATGCTTTTCTCCATCTCAATTTTCTTGATTTTGTCCATTTTTGAAAACACCAACAACTCAGTATGTTAGAAGCACTCTCTTGATCTTCCCTCTTAAAATCCTATCAGATATGTAAAATCCATCCAATATATCCCAATTTTCTGCATTTTTTTCTCATTAGAGAATTAGAGATGCTGTCATGGATGGCTATGTGCTTTTTAGGAAAGACGGGTCAGGAAGGCGAGGTGGTGGAGTTGCTCTTTATGTGAGGGAGCAACTAGAATGTATGGAGCTCTGCCTCGGGGTGGATGAAGAGCAAGTCGAGAGCCTATGGGTAAGGATTAAAGGGCAGGGTAACATGGGTGACACTGTTGTGGGGGTTTACTACAGGCCACCTGACCAGGAGGAAGTCACCGATGAGGCCTTCTACCGACAGCTGGAAGTAGCCTCACGATCACAGGCCCTGGTTCTCATGGGAGACTTCAACCACCCTGACATCTGTTGGCAAGACAGCACAGCTAGGCACAAACAGTCAAAGAGGTTCCTGCAGAGGACGGATGATAATTTCTTGACTCAGGTGGTGGAGACGCCAACGAGGAGAGGTGCAATGCTAGACCTTGTACTAACGAACAAAGAAGGTCTAGTTGGAGAGGTGAAGGTTGGGGGCAGCCTTGGCTGCAGTGACCATGAGACGGTGGAGTTCAGGATCCTGCGAGGAGGGAGCAGGGCAATGAGTAGGATTGCAACGCTGGACTTCAGGAGAGCTGACTTTGGCCTCTTGAGGGGCCTACTTAGGGGAATCTCATGGGGTAGGGCCCTAGAAGGAAGAGGGGTCCAAGAAAGCTGGTTAATATTCAAGCATCACTTCCTCCAAGCTCAAGATCGGTGCATCCCTCTGAGTAAGAAGTCGAGCAAAGCGGGCAGGAGACCTGCATGGATGAGCAAGGAACTCCTGGCAAAACTCCAACAGAAGAAGGAAGTGTACAGAATGTGGAAAAGGGGACAGGCCACTTGGGAGGAATACAAGGACGTTGTCAGAGTGTGCAGGGCTGCGACAAGGAAGGCTAAGGCCCAGCTGGAATTAAATCTGGCAAGGGATGTCAAGGACAACAAGAAGGCCTTCTTCAAATATATCAATAGCAAAAGGAAGACTAGGGAAAATGTGGGCCCGCTGCTGAATGGGGCGGGTGCCCTGGTGATGAAGGATACAGAGAAGGCAGAGTTGCTGAATGCCTTCTTTGCTTCAGTCTTCACTGCTAAGGCCAGTCCTCAGGAATTCCAGACCCTGGGGACAAGAGAGGAAGTCTGGAGAAAGGAAGACTCTCCCTTGGTGGAGGAGGATCAGGTTAGAGATCTTTTGTGCAAACTTGACATCCATAAATCCATGGGCCCTGATGGGATGCACCCACGAGTGCTGAGGGAGCTGGCGGATGTTATCGCTAGGCCACTCTCCATCCTCTTGGAAAGGTCCTGGAGATCAGGAGAGGTGCCTGAGGACTGGAAGAAAGCCAATGTCACGCCAGTCTTCAAAAAGGGTAAGAAGGAGGAGCTAGGAAACTACAGGCCTGTCAGCCTCACCTCCATCCCTGGAAAGGTGATGGAACAGCTCCTCCTGGAGGTCATCACTAGGCATCTGGAGGACAAGAAGGTGATCAGGAGTAGCCAGCATGGATTCACCAAAGGGAAATCATGCTTGACCAATCTGATAGCCTTCTATGACGGAATGACTGGCTGGGTAGATGAGGGCAGAGCAGTGGATGTTGTCTACCTGGACTTCAGCAAGGCTTTTGACACTGTCTCCCATCACATCCTCCTAGGTAAGCTCAGGAAGTGTGGGCTAGACGAGTGGACGGTGAGGTGGATTGAGAACTGGCTGGATGGCCGAGCTCAGAGGGTTGTGGTGAATGGCGCAGAGTCAAGTTGGAGGCCTGTGGCTAGTGGTGTCCCCCAGGGCTCAGTCCTGGGTCCAGTCTTGTTCAATATATTCATCAATGACCTGGAGGAAGGGACAGAGTGCACCCTCAGCAAGTTTGCTGATGATACTAAACTGGGGGGAGTGACTGACACACCAGAAGGCTGTGCTGCCATTCAGAGGGACCTGGACAGGCTGGAGAGGTGGGCAGAGAGGAACCTCCTGAAGTTCAACAAAGGCAAGTGCAAGGTCCTGCACCTAGGCAGGAATAATCCCATGCACCAGTACAGGCTGGGGGTTGACCTGCTGGAAAGTAGCTCTGCCGAGAAGGACCTGGGAGTGCTGGTGGACAACAAGTTAAGCATGAGGCAGCAGCGTGCCCTTGTGGCCAAGAAGGCCAATGGTCTCCTGGGGCTGCATTAGGCAGAACGTTGCCAGCAGGTCGAGGGAGGTGATCCTGCCCCTCTCCTCCGCCCTGGGGAGGCCTCACCTGGAGTACTGTGTCCAGTTCTGGGCTCCCCAGTCCAAGAGAGACACGGCACTACTGGAGAGCGTCCAGCGGAGGGCTACCAAGATGATTAGAGGGCTGGAGCATCTCTCCTCTGAAGAAAGACTGCAAGAGCTGGGCCTGTTCAGCCTGGAGAAGAGAAGACTGAGAGGCGATCTCATCAACGTGTGCAAGTATCTGAAGGGGGAGTGTCAAGAGGATGAGGCCAGCCTCTTCTCCGTGGTGCCCAGCAACAGGACAAGAGGCAACGGGCAGAAACTGAACCACAGGAAGTTCCATCTGAACCTGAGGAAAAACTTCTTCACTGTGAGGGTGACAGAGCATTGGAACAGGTTGCCCAGAGAGGCAGTGGAGTCTCCTTCCCTGGAGATATTCAAAACCCGTCTGGACGTGATCCTGGGAAATATGCTCTAGGTGACCCTGCTTGAGCAGGGAGGTTGGACTAGATGATCTCCAGAGGTCCCTGCCAACCTAAACGATTCTGTGATTCTGTGATTCTGTAATTCAGGCCACGTAAGAGCTTCCTTTGTGTTTTACTCAAAAGAAGCACCTAAAACCTACGCAACAGGAGGCATGAACTGTGCTGTCACTAGCTGCAGGGTGAGGGGCTACTGAAAAAAACATCAAATCAGGGCAAGCATGAAGAACGGTTCTGCTTTTCATGGCTATGCACATGTAAGTTGTAAGCTGATGAGCTATCTCAGAAACGCTAAAAGGCAAATGACAGCTGCTTCTTGCTATAGATGAGGGCAGACACACATCGGTACTATAACCGGCTAAAGTACAATTACTCGTTCTTGTAATTTCCCACTTTTATTAGCCAAGCTTTAAAGGATGCCATTTTAGTACCCTGAATATAGGCTCCCAGTAAAAATGACATACGACAACAGCATCACACAATACACTCTGGTAAACTGAAACTGTTTGCTGTCAGTACATCCTTCAAAGAAAAAGTCTGAGATGCAACAGAATGAAGAAAGAGAACAGCTGATTATGATCTACTGATTACTTTGGAAAACGACCACATTGTATTTCATTTAAATGATCTTCCAATTGTCTTACCCTTAGCCTTTGGCAAAGGAAAAAAAGTCTGCAAAGGCTCTGGTAGTGCACGCTATGGGACTAGGCTACTGGTTGTAAGGAGGCTCTGTGGCGTTAGCCACCCTTCCTGAAAGAAGTACGAGCAGTCTGAGAGAAGGAAAGTAGAGACAAACAAGTCAGGATGATCGCACAACTTTCACCAAAAATAGGAATCCTTGGCTCACAGGGCCACTTTGCAGGAAACGCCTGAAGGACTGAGAATCCAGCACTCGCTGAAAGGCAAGGACTTCTACCAGACCTGGCTGTTGGTATTCAATGGCGGGAGGCAAGTGAAATCACCTGAGAACTACAGTCCTCCTGGACCGAAGGAGAAACTGAGCATTTCAGAGGTCTGCCCATGCTACAGTGATTACATATTCTAATTAGACAACGTTAAACAGCTTTAATCTTTCAGAATAAAAATGCGAATCTTGGAAATTAGGTGATGAACTCCCACTAACTGTCACCGAGGCCTAAATGCCTTCTATCTTTCAAACCTACTATCCCAACATTACTTTCCATGAGACAGTAAAGGTGCTTTTGAGAAAAACAGTAGCACTTCACAGTAAGTTTCTTATATCTATGTGAGTTCTTAATCACCTTAAAACTTAGAATAGGTTGGCAGATTAAAGACAGAACGAGAAATGATAATTAAAAACAGGGAAACTTAACAAACCTTCCTCACAAATCTCTCCTTTGTATCCAGGGACACAGATGCAGACTCCCATGATACAAGTGCCATGGCCAAAGCAGGTTGGATCAATGCACTGTTCTTCTGGAACGTCACATTCTGGTCCTTTCCACCCGTTTCGACATACACAGTGGCCTTTCTCATATTCTCCATTTCCACTGCATAGCACTGGGCATGAATCTGAAGAAGGCAAATTGACCTCTGTAATGTATTTAAATACTTACATGGATTAACACTTCTTGCATTTATTATTCCGTAATTATTTTTTCAATTCCAGCCCCCTCAACCCTCCACTCTGGGCTGTGACGCACTGAAATGTTTGAAATAGGAAGTGTAACAGTAATACAAGCCTCCTCATCTTGCCTCTCTAGTATACCTTAATTCTGACCCGAAACAGGACATCTCAGAAGATAAAGATGGTTTCCTGCCCATGACTAGCCTCGCTTGATATTTGCACAGTGAGGCCTGCTTATGATTTTCTGTGATGTTAGCATTTGTTCTAATGAATTGGAGCAAGATATCGCCTTTTCTTCTTCTTTCTTCTAAGCAGACTTAACATTATTTGAGTTTGAGCTGTTACTGATCTGAGTGTAAACCAGTGATTTGGAAGCTTAGTTTTACAACATAGTACCAATTTCTGAGCCAACCAATCTCTTAAAATACAAAGTCAATCCTAAATGTGAGGAAACAGCAGAAAAACATGAGACTCTCCAGACATAATATTAAGAACATGTCAGAGAATACTGACAAAAATACATGAAATAGAAATAAACTCACTTACAATCTTTTTTTTTTTTTTTTAGCAAGTTTTTGCCTAGAATCCTGGAAAACAGTCTCTAAATTGCTTTAGGTTTCTCTTCTACATCCTATTCAAGCTAAGGCCACGGAAGCGTTTGATTGTCTCATACCATTTTCTCCAAAATGAAACAGCTGGCTTGCCACTTTTAAGTAAGAGTGAATACTATGCTAAACTAACACACTGGTTAAAAAACGTATTTTAAAGAAAGGGCGCAAGGAGCGATGGAGGAACCTTAACTCCGAAAGTCACTGAAGGAGAAGTGGTTGAGGCACCTTAGCAAGAACACAGCATAAAGAGACTTGCAACGCCTGTGCTTGTACTGTATCTGCCATCTGGCTGGAAAAAGGAATTTAATCTCCCTTAATCACTTGGAATCTTTGCAAGCACAGCAGTCACACACAATAATCATGATCCCTGTCATGCACTGCGGATCAGTTAATATGAGATTACCTTTTGCACAATCAGGACCAAGGAACCCTGGGAAACAGTGGCAGTGCCCCGAGATACATTCGCCATTCCCATTGCAATTAGTAGAGCAGTCATCCAGGACTTCTATTTATCCAGAGAGTTGGGCACAAAGAAAAACAGAAATTGGTTGACTTTTGAAATGAAAGGCATCTTCACCACTCTGCAGGACACATCTCAAAGAGGTGCAGAGGCAGTAAAAGGCCCATTTCCATTCATAGGGAGCATAAAACAAAATTCCTGTTCAAGCAACTTACAAATATTAGATTTTGCCTTGACAGCTTGGAGATAACAAGTGCATCATTTATATTACACAAGAAAGCTTTTAAAGTAAGTGTTCATGTAAAATTTACCACCATTAAAAGCACTGCAAGAACCACGGTATTTGCTGAGAAATGCCCACCTTAAATACTTTCTTTTATTGTTGAAGTAATTTGTTTTAAACTTGCTTAGAGAATAAATTGTTTTCTATGGTGTTCATTGGGCTGACTTCATATGGTGAGTGGGCTTCCATGGTGGAGGGAAAGATTTCCAGTTCTACTCAATCAGATGAAAAAATACCATCTCACGTTAAGTGATGAAGCTCAATGCAGTAAAAGAGTAAGAACTAGATTTCAAGAAAAAAACCCTCTTCAGTTCTGCTCTTACACGTGTACATCTTCCATCACACGGTTTTGGCTAGGGAACCTCTTAACTTTGCACTTCTTGGGGCAGCTCATATCTACATGCTGGCTAGCTGTTTTTAATTTACAGCTGTATTTCCTACAGGGATTCAGTGGCTGCCCTCATGAAACGGCTTGATGTGGATTCTGGGTGAAGAATAAGAAGAAAACTCAGGGCTAAACTATGCCCACGTGCTGCGTAAGCCAGCGCTAGGGCTGCAGACCTCCGCAGGCAGTGCAGGGTGGCACAGGACGGCAGGGGGTCACAAACCGGCGGGATCGGAGCAGCCACAAGACTATTTAACGTGCAGGCACAGGCGCCGAGAGAGCCGGGGCAGTACCTTTGGCTGCAGGAAGACGGGGAACACGACCCATTCTCCGCAGAGTAACAACTGCTGGGGACACAGAAGAAAACCCGGATCCTTTCAAAGAGTATCTGTCCACGGCAGATGTTTTGGGAGGAGAAACTTCTCTCAGGAAAGGCCATTCCATTGGAATATTTAAGCTGATCAAATCTGATACACTTTTAAACTCAGCTTGTCAAAAGAAGGGATATAAGCATATGCTTCAACTAATACGAATAAATGAAATACGTTGATTTTGATGTTATTTATGGGCACTTGGACAGATAAGAATTAGTTTCTCTTGGAAAATGCTATTGTTTTTTAAAATGTTTGTTTTCCTTTCGGATTATCAGTTTATACCAAAGGAGGTGCCTTTGCTACATAGCAGTTCACCACCTGCTCACCACCAACACACGGACGTCTGTTTCAAAGACAAAAAATTAGCTTTTTTTCAGAAGTAATTTTTTTTCCACATATACGCTGTTCATTATTAATTTTCACATATTATTGTTCATAATCAATTCTTCTCTTATGCTGCAGATATCTACCTACTTGCCTGACTTCTCAGGTTTCTAGAACCACGTGGTACGCCACCCCTACACTGACGTGAAGAATTAACGGTTTGAAAGGTGAATTCCTCTGGATACAAGGCCCAGTTTGGGACGCCCTTCATTCAGTCCGTGAGACTACCCAAGGTGTGCCGTGTTTTGCACGCAAATTACACAATGCCCTGGGGAAAGTCTGATCGGAGCTTTAGCAGAAGTCTTAGCAAAAGCGATTTTTTTACATAACTGAAATCCCGCTACTCAAAACTCTGCCTAACAGGGGAGGGCACGGCTGCTTCTCGCGGGGGCAGAGATACGCAGCAGAGACACGGCCAAGCTTTCTCTGCATTCGCAGTGTCTGCACCCGTGCTCCCGGTTGATTCCTTCGTCAGGAGAGAGAGAGAAAATATGCATGTAGCTCTAGATACCCCCCAAAGCCTACGGTAGGGAGAAGGGTCAAGAATCAGAAGGCAATTCATTTTTTTTTTTGGTGAATATGAGAGCACTGGCAGAAAAACTCCAAAGAAACACAGAACCATCGTAGAAAGGGAAGCATCAGAAGAAAATACACAGACTGCGAAAACACAATAGCTGGCATTATTTTCAAATGCATCAGCAGTAGCTTCTTGCAGCATGAACCCTCTTTTCCCCGCCATTCACCTCCTCGCAGACATTTCTGAGTGTAAGGAGGGGGAGCGCGGCCTGCCCGGTGCCCTGCACTGCTGCCCGCTCTGCGATCCTGCCTGGCCAGGAGCAGCCCCGCCAAGGGGCAGGAGGAGGGACGCGACGCCACCCTTCTCCCCAAACGGGACAAGAACCAAACTGTGGCTTTCTCTTGGAGAGGGTACCCTACTCAGAGATGAAATACTGTTTAGAAACGCCGGTATAAACACTTCTGTGTAACAGCAGGAATAAACAAGGAGGAAGGTGTTTGTATCCTGATCCGGGCTGGAGTTTGGCCAGGTTTTGTGCTCTTCGCAGAGTGTCTGTGAAGACGCTCCACAGACTCCTTGAGCGTTACTTTCTCATATGGGACTGAATAATGGCATCTCTCCTGGTAGTAAAAGATACTTTTTTTCTAAACATAGCGAATAAGAACTTTCTCACATAAAATCATCACTACAGTTCTGTTTGTTTTTTTTGAATTATTTTGTTGCAAGCCCTTCCTAATCTTGGTATTTGAATCATACTGTCCTTTTCTACAAAGTATTTGCCATCTAGTAAAAATAGCATCTAATTGTTCTAAAGAGCAGATGGCATGTCCATTACTAGTAAAGACATCTTGCTAAACATATGGTTGAACAGGTTAACTAAAGGGCAAAGTGGTTAAAATCTTACAGCAAACCAACACTGTCATAAATACTACAACACTTACCTGACACTAAATTCCCAACAAACCCTGTGTGTGAGCACTGCTCACCGACAACAAGTAAAGTTGCAAACATTTGTCCACCTTAATTTATTAAAAAGGCAACAGTGATTTAAGACGCCACCGGGACACTGTCTCCTGTATTTGCCTTCTGTGTTCCAAACAAAATGGGGCAATGAAATAATCATATAAAATAACAGCAACTCTCTTATCAAACAAACAACAGCCACAACCAAGCCCACAAAAGCTGCCTTTTAGATTTTCTAAATGATTAAAATAATGCAAATAAGAACCTGCAGTCTGGATAATTTTTGTAGGATTTATGATTCCCATTTAAATAGAGAGGACATACATAGTCTTTTTTATTTTGAGCACAGTATCACCAGAAATTACTCAGATATTTAAGCTGGCATATAATAATCTTAAAACATAGGAAAATGTAATTAATTTGGTAATATCCATCTTTAACATACAAATGCTGCTACTTGGTCTAATATTGGCATAAGCATGAAGCTACTCCACCGAGGTCACGTAAACTACACTGAAAAAGAACTTATTTAAGAGTACATTTAAGAGAAGCTGGAATCAAGGTCAACAATATCTTTTCAAATGCAGTTTCCCACCACAGAAATCAGAATAACAATTTTATTGTAACTGTCCTTACCAATTGCTGTAGTTAGTACAAATACTTGTTCCACTTTCTTTCCATCATTGTAAAATGCCATGTGCCAAGCTCCTTGATCCATATATTCAATGAAACCTGTCTCTTGCAATGAAGTTAAGATCAGATTCCGGGGAGCTTGCGGAGGCTCCTCTGAGTTTCTTGGTTCTTGTTTAATTAACTGTTTTCCATCCATCAGTTTTACAAAATCAAACTGAAATAATAGTGAGCAAAAATTAACCACCTGGCAAATTTTTATAGAATCTACTCTGCATTGTCTCAGTCAAACAGGGATAAACCACTGAAATCTTCAGAGGAACTGCCTGATTGAATAAGTATTCACCAATGTGAATAGAAGTTGCATAACTTGGTCCATTTAGCTTCAGTCCTTCATTCCACATAAAAAGACCCATATAGCAAGTAAGAAATCTGACGTCAAAACTTGCTCTCTAGTACAGCTGGGTAAATTCAGACCTGCTCCATTAAATCCAACAGACTTACTTCAAAAACTACATCTCTTTAATGGGAACAATTCCAGAATTCCCAAGCTGTAGTGCCTAGGTAATGCTATGATTAATCTCAAATGCCAAATACAGATTAAATAGGCTATTAGTCTATACCAGATTTTTAAATGTTTGTCCCTTTAAATATCACATATCAACATATGCATATACTTTTTTCTTTATATGTAGTTTTATCGATGCAAATAAGCATCTATTTTGTGACACTGAAAAAAGGAAAACTTAACGGAGTGGATACTGTCAGCTTTAAGACCAAGTAACCTCAAAGACACTAGGGGATGTAAACCTTTCTATGAATCCCTGTTTAAGGGATGGCTATATTTCTCTCTATTTTTTTCTAGGCATTCTGCAGCTTAATTTTCAGAAAAGTTCAACTTCAGCTCAACTGAAGGCTTCAGTTAAAGCCAATGACAGCACTTAACACGTTGGAGATGAAAACTCTAGTGAACCATTTTTGAAGTTGGACTTGATCATCTCCAGAGGTCTCTTCCAGGCAATTTTTCCATGATTTCCTGTATTTCTGTATTTTCACTACATACTGTGTGGCCCTGCTATAACAAAACTGGTAAATCTCTTAATTATCCATACAAATGATAGTTTAATATGCCAATATGTTAAGTCTAAAAAATGATTCAGCATGACCAGCAATACTGCATATTCTTATTGCTTAGCTTATTGCTTTGCTTTCTCCTGCAAAATCTCTAGAAGTAATCTTCATATTAGAAATCAGAATTAGAAACAGCTTTTTTCCTACTAGATCTTTACACTATGTAATCTGTTGGCTTTGATGGAGATGAAATACTGAAAAGACTAGAGCATTTCTGAACGATCTGGCACACCAGCCCACTGCCCCCACAGAAGGTGCTGGTGCCTCACAGTTACACAGTTGCACCCATCCAGCCTTCTCCACACTCCTACAGGGTGGCCAGAATTGCTGACCTTTCTAGTACCATCCTGTCCCTCAGGCTGAAAGAGCACAGTTTGAGGGGATAGCTAGACCTCAGTAAAAGAAAGGGATGAACAGTCCCCCCCACTTTTTGTGGTTAAATCCAGTTCCTTCCTTCCGTCCTCTGTGCTTTGAAAGTGCATCGTGAACATTAGCACCCACTCTGCCGTTTGAAAACGTAGAGCACGACAGAATTACTTTATTACTAATTACCTGAGTATGAGTAGGTGGAATGTTTCTTCTGCCATAAATTCCCAGCAGAGAATCCTTCGCCAGTGAAATGTTAAATTTCAGGTACATGGGGTGATGTATAGTAATCTGAAAGCGCCAGAATAAACCGGGTGGGATGGTCTGCATAACTTGTGTTCCAATCTCAACTTCTCCTGTGTCTATGGCCCGTCCCTTCTGAAACACTAATTTTCCAGAAACAAAGAAAACAATCAGTCGCCATATTCATAGTGGGTAAAAATAATAGGTCAGACCCATATACATATACACTGGAATATACTGAAACCAACCCTTAAACTGAGGACATTTCACTGAACCTATTGCATTTTTTTTATGCAAGTAACTGAAAAATTTAAACAAACTTGCCTGCAATATTTACAGCAATATACACTGCAGAGGGTTTTTGCCCTGCACATCTTAGAACATGCTCCTGATTATAGCCAAGTCCCAGTGCTGTGAGGTAAACACAAGTCTTCATATGAGAACATCAGGCTGTGCAAACACAACCCATGCAACTGCGAATGCCCAGAGAGGCACATTGTCCAGGCTACTGCCGAAGGGCTACTGCATAAGCTACGCAAATGGACACTGGTGAAGACAGAAAATGCATCAAATCTGGTAGGTCAGAGACCATGTCCAAGCCTGGATTTCTATTCACCACTATTCCTAATGATTTTATTATGGCAGTGATAGTCTAGTCCTAGAGAAATAAAGAACATCTGTTTTTGCTTGGTCTTTCTGCGTAAAAGGATATACAAGGGCATAAGGATAGGGACAGGCATTAAATCTATGGAGAAAATTGGCATAATTTCATAATGCCTAACAATAAATTTGCAGACAGCTACAGCGCGCAACTTTACACAAGGGTAAGAGAGAGCTGAAATAGAAAGGGAAATGGAATGTGTGAAGAAGTCATTGCCAAACCAAATTGGAGCTGGCTTGCTTTGCTGGCTTGTATCACTGTCTTTATGCGTTTAATGCCTGCCAGTGATCAGCATCCTGACAAGCTGCAAGCCACGGATTCAGTCCTGCTAACATCGGATGTAACTACATCATAAGATTTGCAAAACTCATCTTCTTGACTAAAAAAAAGCAAGATAAGGTCCTACCCCCAAGAAGCACCCAAGAGCAGAAAACTGAATTCAGCAGTCTTAGCTATTTACGCTTCATTTCATTCCAACATCAGGATGAAAACCAAAGAGGAGCAATCAAAAATGACTGGAATCTCACTTTTTACAATAATGCATATAAATATACAATACAACATAATCTACCTGAAATATTGTAAATTTCCACTGGAAATGAAAACAGCAGTAGCAAAGCTATGGCCAGCTTTTCCCTAAACATATTAATAGCATCAAGATCCTCAGTGGGCTCTTACATAGGTTTTAACTAGTGTAGGAGGTACTTAGCATTCTTAATGAATAGGGACTTTAATTTACAGGGCAGGAGCAATTCTCAGGGTACTGGATCTTCCAGCTTTATGGCTGCTTTGTGTCGCCAAAAACAAAGCTAAGGCAAGAACTAGAAGTGACTTTTAACATCTTGCCACATAAAAATGTCTATTCTTAGAGCACAAAACTTATTTTCTAGAACTCTAAAAAATGCACCTGTTACTTAGTTCATGAGTTAAAATGTTTTAAAACTGCTGCTTTAACAATGCTTTTTCTTTTCTTTTTTTTTTTTTTGGAAAAAAGCCCCAACATTGAGTCTTCAGTTTTGAAAACATATTTAAGCTTCTAATGAAGTTGGGTACAAAAGGTGTATCTCCTCCTGCCCCAACCCGCACATTAGATCCTACTTGGCTGATGTAAATTTAAATCCCCTCCCATTTCCAATACTCCAGAGATATTAAAACTTAATGATTCTTTGCAAGCAATTACCTTGGGTTAAATAAAACACTAAGGAACTTTTTGGTGATATTGACACACAGTAATTAATGAGATTCAATTACAAGATGGCAGAGCACTAAGTGGAGCTTCAAGGATACAGTATCATTTTTGAAGTTAATGGCATTATTGGTCAGTGTTCAAGGTCCTTTAAAAATCTAGTAACTGCTTTTCAGTTTGTCAAAGTGAAAAGGCCTGGTTCTTTGCTGAAAATAAAAATCATCGCATCTTTAGTTAGGGCACAGGCATCCTTTGAGAAAGAGTATTTTCACTAATTGACGCTATCAGATTTTTCTTAATTGACGTGTTAGTGTTGCTAAGGCTCAAAACAACGTATCTCAGAAGTTTTTCCACATTTGGCTGAAAATGCCTTTGTTCTAGCAATAATTTCATATAATCTTTAAAAAAATCACATGCCTTATATTTAGTTTTATCTCTCTATGTATGAAAGAAGTGCACGTTGCTATTGACAAGGGTAACATACATGAAAAAATATATGTCCACTGAGACTATGTAGTTGCAGCATGCCTTCCTTTCATGTATTATTTTTTCAGATAACCACACAGCATGAAATGACTACTGTAAGAGCCAGGTCTGAAGTGCATGTTTTCATATTCAGTGAGCCATTGTTTCTTCTTCACAGAAAAACACTTCAGCTCTGATTCTATGCTTACTTGCACGACACAGGTATGTGGCTTTACAAACAAGCCATCTAAAGATACACTACTTGCAGACTATTCTCTTAGGCTTTCTTGCTCTTTCTTGAAAGACATTGTGAAATAAGCTTTTCCAATATGATACAAGTCCTGCACTTGTTCTCAAAACAACTTTCTCATAACAGCATTATTCCTATGAAAAAGTATCATTTAATTATCTACATTCTATTCCTGATATAGCTCCCAATCTCACCAATTGGTGTTAAATCTTTCCTATTCCTTCTAGGTACACTTTCTTTGTAAGTCTAAAACTCTAAGACTGATTCCTAATCACAGCTTTCTTTTGGCTTCAAGAAAGTAAAACTCTGAACAGCATGGTGCCAATTATCTTCACAAGAACGTACCCGTATGCTGACTATTGCTGATCCTGAAACAATCAATCTTCTTGTACTCCCTGGGTAAATACCAACATCAATAGGACGTCTGAGTTTTTAATCACATTGCTATGTATTAAAATGTTAACTCATAGCCACGGGTCAGTATGTTATAAAATGGTTTCTTAAAGAAATCTGACTTGCTGGTTTGTCAACTTGATTTTCATTAAAAGATTAGTTAAAATATATGCTTTCAAAGTCTGGCAAAGCATCCTGTGCAGTTACATAGAGCTGGGAAACTGGCAGTTCACAGTATCTGGTAGCACTTATTTATTCCTGTGAAATCGCACGAGGGGCTCCAAGTTAGAGGCAAAACACCAACTCTTTCTGTGGCATACTGCTGAAGTGAAAGGAGCTGCCTGTTTCCAAATACTCCTTCTCACCACATCTATATGGAGGATTTGGTGCAAGCACTGGGAATAAAATCACTGGTATCTATTAAAAAAGAAGGGGGGAAAGAGAAAAAAAAAGCAGCAGAAATGACCCTGAGCCCATGTACCAATGCCTGGTACTAAGCTCGCATGCTTTTTTCTTGTGCTTTCCCAAGTGTATACGCCCGGTTAGCATGCCCTGGATTACAGGTTACCCCTAAAGACGGAAGGGGACAAGGTGGGACAACAGTCTAACTGCATTCAACACTAGTCTCTGACAGTGCTTGATGAGCCCTCAGTGATACGTCCATGCCTCAGTGTTTTTGGCAAATCCTGCGGCTTCACGTGAGGTTGGGACTGTTTGGGGCAAGGGGATTTGTTTGTCCTTTATCTACCACATTCAGTCACTACTGACCCACCCATCGCCTCTTTTGTTTTCAAGCATCTAACTTCTAAGACCATGTTTCGATGTTTTTCCTGCACCTCCTCCTTCGGAAGCCAAATGCTTTGTTAAATCTGTAATCTACTGACAAAATTATTTTACGTAGTTGTGAAAAATTGTTTGAGGTAGGTTGGTATTTCCCACAGTGCACCCGGACAACAATACCAAAGTGCATAAAACGTTTACTGTAATTCATGGCCAATCCATTCTAAGGGAAGAAATAATGGAAAATAATAATTATTACTGCTCATTTATCCTATATGATCTCTTAGCAGCTGTGCCACATTGATTTGTAAGACTACTGTTGTGGGATGTAATCTTCCTTCTGGAGGGACTGGTACAACAAAGTCCCACCTTGTTTCATATTTAGAGTCAGATCTTAGCTGGCATACACAAAATTGGACAGCTGCTCTGCTCTGGAAACTGAAAACTCTGGAGATCTCATATCATTGCAGAGCTCTCAGGACAGCTTTACCATCCTTCAAATGACTGGTGTTTGTATTATACTCCCATTCACTATTCTCTGATATAATTATTTGATTTATCTGCTTTTTCTTTTTTCTAAGTATTATAAGAAGAAATGGGAGGGCCATCTGCTTCCTACAGTCATAAAGCATTGTCGTGGTTGTCATCACGTGGCGGTGAATGGGAAATACGTGTCAGAGCTTTTAACTAATATAGGGGTAGGTGATTTAGCAATATTAAACAAAAGGATTTGAGAGGAAGAAACCGTGCGTCTCTCCAAGCTGCCCTGCTCTCTGCTCCACACTCCTGGTCGCACAGTCCTGTGCCAACCCTGGCACTTGTCTGTCCCTTTAGAAGAACCAGTTCGGCTCGCTAATGAGGCAGAAGACTATCCACTTTCCTCCAAAACCTTTTCTGCCTGCAGAGCAAACTGAGACGACTCACTCACACCTCAGACAATCCCTACAGGCGCCTGGGGAAGCCATAAAGGTGCACAGTGAGAAAGCGGGGCGAGAGCCCCACTGTCCCAGGGCAGCGGGGAGCGATTAGACCAGCTCAGTCATTATGTGAAACCTCAGCAGATTCCTGTGGGCTCATTCACTACGACTGGGTGAGCCAGGATTTGACAGGGATGCTGTATTTTAGCGTAAGCCTTAAAGGACTGGATGCCTTTAGAAGCATTAGGATTTCTATCCTTCTGCATATTCTGGCCTGTCAGTACAAAGATTTTCACTTATGCCTAAGACTGGCTTTGGTCTATGAGACACAGGCGCAGCATCAAGCCTTCTGCATAAATGGGGGACTTGGTGGATAGGGTCTCCCCTTTCCCGCCTTAAAAGAGAGCCTCTCTAATCTCCCATCTCTCACAATAGAAGGGCAATTGTTTTGGCATTGAACATAACTTTCCTAAAGGCTTGGTTCACTCCGGTAATTTCAGTAAGAGTTCTCCTAAAGGAAACATAATCAAGACATGGACTTTTGATATCCATTCTAATACTGTATCAGAGAAGATACAACTTTTATTCAAAACCTGTAACAAATCAGATACATAGTAATGTTTAAATGTCCTAAACTGCCTTTCCCCCCCATTCATACATACCTTTTTTTTCTGTTTTATCAGAAACTTTTCCTCCAATCGGTGGGTAAGTAGTATCCATGGATTCTGTTCCTCTATTTCCTTTGCTAACTCCATTTTCGTATAGCTGCCCTTCAACAGGCTGTAGTTGCCAGGTTAAACCAAACAAGTGTACTGCTGCAAAAAAATGAAGACCAGTTAATTGATTTCTAAGCTACAACACCGTCAGTCAGGCTAAAAAAAAAATGTTATGACCCAATTTCTGCAAAGTGAAACATTATTTAGTTCTGTTAGGAATAAATCAGAATTCCATGGATTCTAATGAGCAATTTACTATTTTACCTTAAAATTCAACGTTTAATTAGCTTCAACACTTTCTTTTGGAGCTCAGCCAGGTCAGGGTGATGAATTTCTACAGCAATTAATGGAAATACTTGCAATAATAGGATAACGGTTGCACGAATTAAATATTCTGTGACAGACTCTAATGCTACATCAATGCTGTCCATCAACTTTCAACTACCAAAGAGCTCAGAGTTTGTTTGATTAAAACACTGCCAGCAAGTAACACTTCTAACCCTTTCCAAACCAGTTCTAAGTGAAATTGTGCTCCCCGCATCCGCAAATCTTTTCATTTAGGTTAGTCTGAACAGGAGCAAAAACACTGACTTGGATAGATTTACTCTGCAACTACATTGCACAGAAGATCCTGGCTCTGTATCTAAAATATATGCAGTTAGTCTATAATGAACAAGAACAGAAAAACCGTTGTTATTTATGCATTGGGAAAGCTATTAAAATTATTAACCTTTTTTTGAAGTTATAAAATTTATCTTTATCTAGCTGCCTATTCCATTCCAGCTACATAGCCATTCAGTTTTTATGTTTTCTTTTTGGTCGCTTTTGATCTGAGGCATTGAAGGATGGTAGGAGAAAGACAGCAACAGAAGATCTTATTATAAGCATAATATGATTGTACTGCAGTCTTTCCAGCCAATTACCTAGGTCTCACCGAGGAGAAAAAGTTTTTCAAGGAAGAGGTTGCCTCAGCATTGAAGTAACTCAGCAGGGAGGACTGATGACCCACTAAAATACGCATTGAAGATACCCCCCCATAGAGGGGATGAAAAAATCATATAAAGAGCAAAAACTGTGTAACAGTCTCTTTAGCCATATGCAGCAATTTGCATCGAGCAGGAGCTGCCCACCATGGAAGCCGAGAAATACAGGCAATTTATCTGCTTTTCCTGTATGGTGTAGGAACCTCAAGGACACTCAGGAAAAACGAGGGGGATCTAGAATGGGGCCTTGCATTTAGAAAATGCATTGCTTTCTCTTACGCTTGCATATACTTTAAGAAAAAATCATGATATGAACCGGAAACCTACAAACGGCAGTCCGCATCTGTTTTGTGGGTGTTTTCTCACCTCTGCCCTGCATGCTTAAAAGTTAAATCGTAAAGCAGAAACCCATGCCTCCAGTGGGTTCCTAGCAAGAGCTTGCCAAACCCACCACAGGAATGCGAAGCTGTCAATCCACAAGCATTAATTCCAGATCTGTGCCCTCCTGGATCACTCCTCCTGGATCACTCAGCAGTAGAGCTACGAGCCAAGTCAGGCACGGGCAAATGAGAGCATTTCTACTGAATTAGTGAGGTGACATTACACAGACTTTGTGCTGCATCTGTATTTTTATATTGACTTCAGGACGAGAGAGGCAAGTTTACTGAACTCACAGACCACCGCTTCAGGATCAGACCTGGGCTCTGGAGACACCACTGAAGTGTAAATTCCTACCCCCTGGAAGAAGTGCTGGAGGACTGCTCTCCAGTGTTAGAGGAGAGCTCTCAAACCAGATTTGCCTCGATTGCTTCGTATTCTGTTGACTTGAAACTGCCAAGGGACCATGATAATGCTCTGAAAAGGGGGCTTGCAGTCAGATCAGAGACCTCCGCTCTGATCCTTGAGCTTATTAATGCAAGACAGATTACTGCTACGTAAAAAAGGTACAACAGAAATCAGCATGCCTTCACATCTCTGGAGCATGCAGCTCTTGCTCCTGGCCTGAGCTTCTGGGCATTACGATGACTTAAAAAGTCAATAGCAACAAAAAGGAACAAAGCGTAATGGGATTGATAATTAATGACAACATATTTAATTTATACTAATGCAAATAATTATATTAATACTTGAAACATTAACAGCAGGTGCAAAGCATAACTGCACATATAAAATTGTTTTTAGAGGCTATACAATCACGAAACATAACCTTTACTTTCTTATGCTATTTTCATGGTTGTTATTGCACCTATATTAAGACAGTATTTGCATGTGCTACAGAGGGCACATCACAAAAAAAGGACTGAATGTGTAATGCGTATTTCTCCTTACTCTCTGTCGTTTCCGGATTATATACATTATGTATTTTGTCATCCGTTCGCACCAATTCGACTAGTTTGCTTGCTTTGTCTTCCCTTCAGGCTGGGGAAGTGCTGTTGTTTTTACAGTTCATGCCAAAGCTTGGCAAGCTAGCAAAACTGTTTGTATGTATGTTTGACAGTCTGTTTCTGCCCTGAAAAACACCAACTGCCTTATAGAGCTGCTGGTCTCTGCCAGTCTTGGACTCTTTACTTCTAGTCTGTGGGAGACTGTGTGTGATACCGGCAGACCGGCTTCCTGTTAAACAATGTAGAGAGTGAGTACTTGAATAACAAAGGACACTGCTATGAAACTAAGTTCTACTCGAATTAAACTAACGGACTTCTACCACTGCAGAAATCCACTCATCTGGCAATGTTAAAATAAATCTGATTTTTATTACATTACCTGTCAAGTAGGTGGGTATGCAGGCAAACTGCAGCTCCTGACAAATTACCTTCAGATCCAGGTATTACTCTAGTAATAACCAGACTACATACAGCACCAAAGGCCATTAATTCTTAGAGATACCTTTTCCAAAAGATAACTACAGGGAATAATACACGTGTATTTAGCGGACACAGAGCCCTAGCTTGCCTCTTTTGTTTTCAGTGATACTTTTCTATTACCTAAGGTAGACAGAATTTTGACAAAACTGGTTTCCTGGAATATATGAGCCTCATATTTTAACTATTCAGATACTATTCAGATACCAAATGAGTTAACTTAAAACGTTCAACCATCTCTCTCTCAACTCTCTTTAAAGATCATAAAGACAAGTAAGTAGGCATGTACTGACTTTTATTGAAAATACCAAAAGATCTTCTCTTTCAAGTCACTTTCCCTTTTATTCTTCTAGTGGATTTCGGGCTTTTGCTCTTCCCCCGTACACACAGAACTCAACACCCAACTGAAAGGGTGATATAGATAGTGAAGTGGAACTGAACACAAGGCCACAACGTTTTTTACCACAATATAACTACATTTGTAAGATTCAATTGTGTTGGGTAAAGAGGAAGGAGATTTGGTTTCTGAGGAAGGCATCTGCCTTCTCCTTGAAGTTCAGTCTTCCAGACTGACATTTATAAAAAGAGGTCTGGACCTTGCCTACAGCAGTTTTGAGGGCTGGCTGTTGACCACTCACTGACACTGAACCCCACCATTATGACTAAAGATGCGCTATTAGGCACAGGTCAGCTTCTGATAGAACACAAAAACAGCACTCGGGGTTTGATGACTACATTGAAATTACCAAAAAAGCAAAAATCTACTTAGGCTCTGCCCACCTGGCGTTCCAGAGAAATTTTGCAATCAGATATCCTATATTTTGCACCACTTAAAATATCTTAGCTACTGATGGGTGCCATAAGATCACTGATGAACGTCTCCAGTTTCAAGCAAAACCAAAGACTATTGGGTAAGGGCAAACTAAACAACTTCTTAGCATCAATGAGCCTCACAGCTGCAAAATTCCTAGTTAAAGTTAGGACGGGCTGTAGTGAGTCACCAGGGGAATCAACCCACATCCCTTCATCTGGGCCTAACCAAACTTCTCATATAAAAGCTGAGTGCCAGTATTCACAGAATCACAGAATCGTTTAGGTTGGCAGGGACCTCTGGAGATCATCTAGTCCAACCTCCCTGCTCAAGCAGGGTCACCTAGAGCATATTTCCCAGGATCACGTCCAGACGGGTTTTGAATATCTCCAGGGAAGGAGACTCCACTGCCTCTCTGGGCAACCTGTTCCAATGCTCTGTCACCCTCACAGTGAAGAAGTTTTTCCTCAGGTTCAGATGGAACTTCCTGTGGTTCAGTTTCTGCCCGTTGCCTCTTGTCCTGTTGCTGGGCACCACGGAGAAGAGGCTGGCCTCATCCTCTTGACACTCCCCCTTCAGATACTTGCACACGTTGATGAGATCGCCTCTCAGTCTTCTCTTCTCCAGGCTGAACAGGCCCAGCTCTTGCAGTCTTTCTTCAGAGGAGAGGTGCTCCAGCCCTCTAATCATCTTGGTAGCCCTCCGCTGGACGCTCTCCAGTAGTGCCGTGTCTCTCTTGGACTGGGGAGCCCAGAACTGGACACAGTACTCCAGGGGAGGCCTCCCCAGGGCGGAGGAGAGGGGCAGGATCACCTCCCTCGACCTGCTGGCAACGCTCTGCCTAATGCAGCCCCAGGAGACCATTGGCCTTCTTGGCCACAAGGGCACGCTGCTGCCTCATGCTTAACTTGTTGTCCACCAGCACTCCCAGGTCCTTCTCGGCAGAGCTACTTTCCAGCAGGTCAACCCCCAGCCTGTACTGGTGCATGGGATTATTCCTGCCTAGGTGCAGGACCTTGCACTTGCCTTTGTTGAACTTCAGGAGGTTCCTCTCTGCCCACCTCTCCAGCCTGTCCAGGTCCCTCTGAATGGCAGCACAGCCTTCTGGTGTGTCAGTCACTCCCCCCAGTTTAGTATCATCAGCAAACTTGCTGAGGGTGCACTCTGTCCCTTCCTCCAGGTCATTGAGGAATATATTGAACAAGACTGGACTTGCTGCTGTTAGCACTGCTGCTGTTCGCACTGCTATTAGCAGCCACGCGTCTTTACCTGGTGTTCTTGAACATTCACCTTTGTTTGTCTGTCTCCTTGATTCTTCCATCCTACTGCAAATCTCATCTGAAAAGCTATTCTTTCTTGGCTTGCTCGAACCTTCAGCATATGCACCCCTCTACCATTATATTATTCCCTTGCTCTATGCTATTTATGAGTTGCATTCTGCTACAAGTAGAGTTTTACATTGCTCTGATTAAGGTGATGTGGAGGCAGGCAAATATGTCTGAAGGCAAAATTTGACCCTCTTCACGAAACATCTGGAGATAGAGCTTATACAATGGATGCCACCATACCTGTACTTATTACCAAATCTTTAGATAGCCTTGTTTAATTCAAATAAGGTTTCAGAGAAAATGGTAACAGAAAAGTGGACGTACAGTTTTTGCAAGGCAGATATGGATTTTAGTCCATTTGCTGGAGCTAAAGAGACTGGAGGTGCCGAGTGATTATGGTGAAACTAAGTTTCTTTCCTGGACAAGCAGCAGGGGAGAGTCACTCAAGGTAACTTTAAATTAGTTATCTTGAAAACAGAAGAGTCTACTTGTGGTAGTGCTGAGTTTCTCTTGACTAATTTATTACACCTCTTAGGAAAATATAATTATTAGGTATAAAACAGATCTCTTGCAGAAGATAAAGTAAAGGTCTGTATCATCTATCCCACCCATAATTTTCCTTCATGGAAAAACGACATTAAAAGTTAATATGGCTTTATGCCAAGAGATTTTCTCTATCCAGAGGCAGCTTTTTGGTTACTTCACATTACTTCTGTAATCAAAACCAGTTGGGCTCTGTTCAGAAGCAGAGCCCAGGCCTTTGCCTGCGAAGTAAATGACCAGATTGCTTACTTTGTTCAACATTTAAATAAAATAAACTGACGCTTTCAGATAAGGTAACTCAGTTCTTGCAATCTTGCAACACACTCAAGTAAATGTTCACAAACACATAAGCATTTTTTTCAGAACTCAGTTCGCAAACTGGATTAACCCACCATCTGCTATGAAGCCAATGATCTAATTTAATTTATTCTTATCTACCTTCTGTGTAAGCACAGCTTGTCAACTCCTGTGTTACACGTTTGGCAGTATATGAATAAGAGGCTTGGCTCAAGTGCAAAACAGACTCCCAGTAGTGAGGAGATGTCAAAAAAGTCTTGTGCAGTAAGTACTTATCAACCCCCGAGACGAACTTCAGAGGACAAAAATCCTAGAAATGTGAAGTCTCTCCAAATTGTTGACCTCCACTATATGCTTTTGTTTAGCTTTCTGTGCTGTTTTTAGTTATTTTAGAAAATCTCACTAGATCATCCCCCATGAAGCCTAGACTTTAGAAGAGCTGGAGTACAAAGCAGATCTGCAGCTGCTCTGACCACGTGCCAGGGAAGCAGTTATCTGCTGTAACTGGTAGCAGGTTCTGCTTATAAAACTGGATTTGACTGTGGCATACAGCCACACTGCACATCAGTTCTTCAGCTCCATTTGGGCAGTGTGAAGGGGAACTACTGTGAAAATATCTAATACAGCTAAGAGTCGAGAATCAAATTCTGCTGCTGAATCCCAACCTATAGAAGGAGTGCCTTTCTTTTTTAGGCTTGTTTTGGAGATAAAATGCTAATGTCATTTTGCTATAATGAAACTCGAGACTGTTAATACTGGATTCAGCCTGAAGCATCCTACCATTTCTTTTTCTTTTTGGATCTGTATTGAAGTGATATGTTATTCTGGACCATGTATCTCATTTCATGAGATAAGGATTTTTCCATATGGTTGTTATATCCATCTTAACTTTCAAGCATTCTGCTCTATCTCAAGTAGCGTCCTCTTTATACATATTTTTTATACCTGAGAATAAAAAAATCCTGCCCTCCCCTGCAATCCTCCTACTCAGATATATAATAATTAGACTGGTTTCACTTTTCATTACTAAGCCATCTGTTAAAGTTAGGAACAAACAAAGCCTAATCTTAGACAATAGTACAGTGTTGTCAAGCTTTCCCCTCAGTGTACTTGAAGGTCTGTGACAACATCAGACTCGTCAGCGAGACCCCAGCTCAGAGAGAACAGACGCCCTCACTTCCAGCGGGGAAACCCTGACGTCCGTTGGAAGTGAGAGCGATCCCACTGACGAGTTCTCCACCGTGACAGAGTTGCGCATCTAGACCTGAAGCGTTTAGCTATGTGTACTACACCATGACAGTCTTCAGTGTAAAATCGGCAAATATACCACTTCTGCTTTCTCTGCATAACTTCTAGTTCTCAAAAGTCAAGGATTCCTATTTTTCCCACAGTTTTATATTGTATAAAGCCATAAAAACAATGTTACAAATCTACAGACTGAGATACACACGTCCTCAAAATCTGGCCTAGCCTTCCGCTGCTAAAACCATCACTCCTCTGCCTTTTGCAGAGTATGAGAAATGAGAGAACCAATGGCCAACAGCGGAGAGGTTTTAATTTCCTCCCCCTCCATATGAGCATAATCTTAGACCTAACACCCTTCTCCATTGCCTACTCATAAAAAGCGATAATATCGTGAAGGACAGGGATAACTTTGCATTCATACTTGAGAATTCATTTATGTATAAAATAGCGATTTTGTAGTCAGAGATGGTTAAATCTAAGAACACAGGATCCAATTTTCAGAGGCACTGAATATTTGCATCTTCTGTTGAAATCAATAGGAACTGTAGGAGTTCAGCACCTTTGATCAATAGGACCAATGATTTGCAAGTCCAAATTAGATGCAGATAAAAGGGTAAGATATCATGGAAGAAAAATCCTACTGAATAATGGGCTAAAAATAACTGACTAGATGAACAGTCACATCATCAAAACATTGTATTATATGTAAAGAAAACAGTGTGGTAATGAAGAACTACAGAAAAAATGTTTACTTCTTATTTTAACTCTTACATTTGCCTTATGTACTCTTTTTAAATTTCTGATTGAATTTCTTTTATACTTGGCGATGGATTCTAAGGCTTTTATTACAATGAGAATAAAAAAAGAGACCATTTAGCGGTACCACTCCAGAATGGTAAACTATTTCATACTGCTTATAGCAGCACAGACCAATAAATGAGCACAGACACAACTATCGACTGAACTGAATCAAACAGATATGGTCATTTTTCTCATGTGATAATTAGGAATCTATGTTACGGCCATTAGACCCACCTCACGCCACAGAGAGAAATATGCATCAACACAAAGCCAGGAATTTATCTATTGCTGTTTTACAGTCAAAACCAGAAAACTTTGACTGCAACTGTATTTCTAGAATCTTCTGTCAAGTACAATGAGATATTTTTTTTCCATTTGAGCATTCATTTGCACATTTGCCTAAACCTTTAAAACATGAACAGCTTACACATCCTCCAGACAGAGCGAGTGCTAGGAGGCAGATTGTGCCCACTTCACATTGCTGTCGTAAGGACGGATGCCTCGTTTTTCCTAGTCAGTCTTTCACTCCATTGGCAATTTCACTCTGCCTTAATCTGATACTCTGCTCACCACCCAAAAGCTTGGCCAGCCTCTCAAGAGCGGCCGGGGGGCTGCCGCAGCGCCTTCTGAAGCACCCATGAAATGCATTAACATCACCTTTTCTGTTGGCTGTTACATTTGTTCATTTGTCTTACTGCCTTCTTGGTAGACAAACGGAAGGAATTGTGCTCCAGATGGGCACGAAGGCATTATTGTTGCCAACATATAAGAAAGCATAGAAGAAAAAAAATGCCTTTATTCAAGAGAAAAATAATTCAGTGCATTTACAGTGAGGCGACTAAACACCCTCTTCATGAAATGAGCGCTTAATGTAGTAACTACTATGACTTTACAACCTATTCATAGAAATTACTCCTGTTAAAGTGAAAATATGTTTTACTTGCTAAACTAAATACTGTGACTAAAGATTTTCAATAAATCAGCTTTTATAGAACCATTTACAGGATTCAGTAATTTCGTTATTGTCCATATAATACTCAAATTTATTTCAGCAAGAAGGACCAAATAATAAACACGCTGAATTATAGGGCAAAAATGGGAACACAGAGAAAAATATATATTATTATCGTTTTTTTTAACTGACTAAGAGTTCAAAAGATAGAAAATGCAGAAGAAATATGTGTTCTCAGTTAAAGCTTCTGTATTGAGTCTTATTGATAATAAGGAAAGACTGAAAAATAAAAGAAGGAAAACTTGATAATTTATCTTTTGAGGAAAAAGAAACCAGTGACAGTTTACACCAAAATGGCACAGGTCTGGGTTGGCTCCTTATAAATATTAGAGACACTTGCAAATTTTTCATCTGGAACAAGCCTTGAATTTCCAAGGCTTTGGGCCTGTCCCGATCTGAGGCTTAGATTTGGGGCCTTTTTATTAATTTTTATTCTTTTAACAGTAATATGTAGCTCTTGCATCTAACCGCAGTAAAAGCTATTTGAGAAAGAAGCACACTTAAGCTATTAGATATGCATAAGAAAAAGCTTAGATGTTGTATTTTGACCTACGCTCATTTGGCCTGAAATCTCAGCTCGCTGTAGGCTACTGCAGACTATGCCATAAAACATACGATGGAAATAATTCCGCCTTTACAAGCTCTCCCTTATCCTTCCAGTAACAACCACTGAGTTGATCACAGAGAGGTTTGATCCTGAAAGTTATATGAATTTTGTTTTACAATCTAGGCCCAAGTCTATAGTCCTCGCTCACGTTTAACTCCCTTTGACTTTAAGGAAACCTTCCTGGAGCAAGGACTGAGGGACCTGACACAATGCAGATCACAGTTAGTGAAAAGAAAATACTTGCTGGACTGTATTTTCACTGCAGGGCGTTGTATGCAGTCTGATTTTGTATAGTCACCTACCGTTATTTGAAACTTGCACATGAAAAGATATGCAAGTATGAAACCCTAAGAATAACTGAACTTTGAAAATAGTTCATATGTTATGATCCATGCTTAACAAAAGGCAAAAGTATTAAGGTACCTGACTCAGAAGAACAGACCATGAACATATTTAAATATTTAACTAACCAGAAATAGGCAGCATAGGTATTAACTTGGAGTAAGCTAACTAATATTTGAATTTACAAGAAAAAACTTTTGCAATTGAAAAACTTCTGGGGCAAACAAAAGGAAGTAAATGCACTTTGAAAATTTTTCTAAATTAGTATTTCTGGTTCAGCAATTTATATTGTGCTATAGAGAACGTCAGTAGAAACATATATATGTAATATAAAACATAAAGGTACATTAATTTTACCTAGTACTGCCTAACTAATACTTAATGGATAGAAAACAGGTGTTACAGCTTTGTGGTGCTGTGTTAAGAGAAATACAGACATGCCTACAGGGAATTCACATAGGGCTTTTTCATTCACGGTGGCGCGGAGCTCCTACAGCGTTCTCAGGGGGGTGATGCGCAGCGCTGGACCTCTGCGACGTTAAACAACTTTTCCCGGTGGCAGACTGAGATCCAGGCAGCGATGCAGCAGGCAGTGTTTCATCCAGACAGAACTGAGATGGTGTGGGTGGGGTTTATAGGTAGCAAACGGATGAGGCTGCAGAAATTATACAGCCAGTCCTTAACTGAGGGCATATGCTCACCAGCTGTTATGTAAATCTGCAATTAATGTAGCTTACTAGATCCTCAGGTGCTTTCAAATAATCATACACCAGAAACGATGAAGTCTGCTTTCCCATCTGCATTAGATCAGGGTGTCAGAAAAAATCCCTCCTGATGAACATCTCACTGATAGTAACTAGACCTTTGTCACCATGGGACCAAAAACACAGCAAAAACCGAAACGACTGGAACTTTCTGTGGGACTTTGTTGAGAAACCCAAAGCCAGCATAAAGATGTTTATTCAGGGAATACAGAATAAGCAAAAATTCATTAGACTTCCATGTGTTTACAGCCACATTCTAAGCTTCAGCATAATTAACATCGTATAATACTTACATTTCAGACTGTAAAATCAACATGGAAATTAATGTTCAGCCAAAGCGTCATATAGTAAGTCAAAAAGATTTGCTCTCTCATGTATGTTTTTAATCACACTGACTCCAAGCGTGACTTCAGTATTTATCTTCCAAATAAAAGGAAGGAGTTTCCAGCGACTTTGATAAATCCTATCAATCTATTGTGATAACAAAATTGCAAACTTAGTTACTTACCAAAAAGGAGTTTGAAATTAAGTAAGTGCACTTCAATCTATGTAACATTTTTCTGAAACATAAATTCAATACAGGGACAGCAAAATATGTCTTAGAAAATATGGTATAAAGTGCTACATATTTTTAAAGCTAGCTACAAGTCTAACCAATGATGTAAGAACTACGGGGAAAATATCAAAGTTTCAGATCTTGATCAGATCAAAGAAATGAAAGAAAGGCAGCAAGGCAAAAATGCAACAGAAAGTTACCAATATCTTTTAAGAATTATTATTTAAGAGCAACAATGTTGTAAGTGTTAATATGAAAACCAAACCTTTAATTCAAGAAAAATATCACAGCAATTAAAATCAGTAGGAGTCCTCTGCTAGTGCAAACATGTCATCTTGAATAATATTTCTTTCCCTATCAGGCAGTATTGAGGTTAACAGAGAAGAAAGTTAATGAGAATGCCATGTCGTGTACAACCTCTGGCCAATCTAGTATTTTGCTTGCCAGAATTTACAGAGCACCCAACGGCAAACATTATTAGTAAAACACAGTATTTATACTAGCGCAAAAGCAAGCGTGATAACAGAACAGAAAAGGTAAAGAATAATTCAGCATAGAAAAAAACCAGAGGCTTACCGATAACATAGGCTAGCAACAACGCCAGCGTAACTGTAATAGCAGTGGCGCTCAAAGCAGTGCACTTCCAGTTGCAACACCTGTAAGGTTTGTTAAAAGTGAAGGCAGGTCTAGAAAAGGTACTTCTAGGAAGAGGCCTAGGAGGTGGAGAGTAAACAGTATTGGAGGTTAAAGGATAGTTCTGACTGGCTGCACTGAAGATAGCTGAAGACCCAGATCCATGTTTAAATAGGAAATGCCTACAAAGAGAAGACAAAGAACCATGTTGTAAACACCAGTTTGTGCTTGAAAAAGTGAAAGGAACTGCATAAGCATTGTAGCATGACAAACACCGCATGTAGCATGACAAACACCGCCCGCCAAACGATCCCCGAGCCGGTCCGAATACGAGCAGGGCCGAGGGGCGCCGGCAGGCTGGGGCCTGCTGCCCCGCGGCTGGCAGCCTCGGCGCGCGCCTGCTAGGTGCCCGGGGGAGCTCTGCCGGCGGCGCCCCTCTGCCCACAACCACAGCCGCTCGGCTGCGTGCACGGCACCGACAGTTTGAAAAAAAATAAAAAGGGGCGCGGAAGCCACCACCACTCCGAGTACTTACTTATTTTTTACTACAGATTCTCGCCAGAGAATAGGAAAAAAAACAAACACAGGAGGGAAAGGAGACTACTTAGTGGAAAATCCACACG
Source organism: Struthio camelus (assembly GCF_040807025.1). Taxonomy (NCBI): domain Eukaryota; kingdom Metazoa; phylum Chordata; class Aves; order Struthioniformes; family Struthionidae; genus Struthio; species Struthio camelus. Next base: position 10,719,803 of record NC_090952.1, on the reverse strand, counting down.
GACAACCCATCTGAAGAATGTTAGTTACTGCACAGGAAAGCACACAATCTGTTTAGTATTCTTAATTGAGCTATATCGAGAGCAGTTTTTTTTCAAATGCTTTTGCTTTCTGGGTGTGATTCTCAAACACGCTAAGTTAGCAAGCTCGTTCGGAGACCTATTTCCATACGGGTGGGAGGACTGCCTTCAACAAACTAAAGCATCCAAGCAAAGACTGCAAAGACTAACATTAGCATAAAAAACAAGGTACAGAGCTGTGCCTTGCAGAACAAGCTCTGGTGCGTGAATACAGAGTGGTTATCTAGAGGAAGAGGGAAGATTTTCAGGGCTGGCACATGCTCTCCAGGAGAATTAGGGAAGGGATATTTAACTTCTACAAAATAACTTGCTCAGCCATTGTGGCAGTAAGGGACACAATCAAGTCTGACCATACCAAGTGTTCTTCTTTTGGAAACACTAATTTTTTTGCAGGTTTTTTTCCTTTCTGTTATGCGAGTGATAAGCTGCCAGCGCACAGCTTGTGCGAGCAAGGACTGCGTTGGCCACAGAGCTGCCAGGCAGTAACCGCTGTTTCAGCCCACGTGTCTCTGTAGCCTCTAGTTAACTGAACTGACCCCTGAATCACGAGGGCATTTCTGGAGACCCGCGCTGGCCCTCCTTTGCTTTGGGAGCCAGACTCTACTGCGAGGCAACAACTCTTCTGCAGCCCAGGTGCTTGGACCTGTAGGCCCGTTCATACGAGCTCCCAGCTCCGAAACAGCACGCGAGCGCCGCTGCCACTGGCTCCTCGGTGATCCACATCTCCCTTCGTCCCCCAGCTGTGAGAGGCGCGAGCGTCCCCGTGGCCCGTGGCTGGGGCCGGGGGCGAACGACGCACCTGACCCTAACGGCACAGAGGAATTTCCAAGCTGAAGCTCACTGACAAGAGCTGACATCATTTACAGCCTTTCACATGACGAATGTACCTTCATACCTTCGGCAAGGCACGCGAGAAGTTCTGGATACAAACACAGACCAGTCTCTCTGGCAGAATTCCTCTGGGACCTCCACAGCGGGACATAGACAGACTCAAAGGCTCAGAGGGAAACATGAGCCCACTGTGACATCTGACATAAGAATATTGTAAATCCATGCTCGTAAGAAGGTAATAGTTAAGATGGTGCAACGAGTATAATATTATCTGTTTCCATTGTCAGATTTTAAAAGAAAGGCTACAGTTCTCCAAAAAATAAGAAGGCACCACCGAGCAGATTTACCTTATAAAGGGCCTTTCTTTAGGCCGTTACATAAAAAGTAAATGAGAATATCAGTTAGCCTGCATTACAGTTTACGCTGCCTAAACACATGAATTCTTTTGACAAACCATTGAGAGCCAAATTTTGCGTTCCTTGCTATGTTGAATAACACATACTTAGGCTTCATACTTACTACACGTGTAAACAGTACTCAGCCAAATACAGACAACTGAATTTGACGGAGCACAGCATCCTGGCGGTAGGCCAGACAACGCAGTCCAATTTGCTTTCCCATTCACTAGGATTTCATAGTTGTAGCTATATAGCGTATGGCCCTTATTTAATAGATGGCAATGCTCTGAACATGTTAATGTTCCCTGTAACTATTTGAGTTCAAAAATTTTAAATTCAAACACTGTAACACAATAAATTCCAATGAAATAACATAACTGTCTACAAGACTACGTACTTCTGCTTCGCTCATATCAGGCCAGTGGAACGTGCCTGGCTATTTTGGCTTCAGTATTTCTCATCTTTAGACTGCTTCATTGTCACACATGGAGGCTTTCGCAAATACGTGGTTGTCTTACTTTCTGGTCAGCAGTTAACAAGATACATGGCCACCTAGACTTTCGGTGGTGATGAACTTCACAATAAAATTCCTACTAATATTCAAGGAGCCAGGAGCAAAATCACAATATTAAGAAAGAAAAGTATTATTATAATTTATTTTAACCAGTCAATAATTCTTTAAGCGGTTTACATGTTCAGGACATAATGACAAAAATCTACTTATCTGATACTTTTTCCTTTAAAGATTTTGGAAATTACTGCAAAAGGGTCTGATACTGGCAGGATTGATTGTCCTATACGGTGCACAGTTCAAAGATATCAGAGGTAAAGGCAAAGAGATGCTGAACTGAAAGTTATTATTAAAGCTCTAATAGCCTAGCAACCAATAGCCAGGAATAATTTCGTTGCCTGATGGTAAAATACTAGTGTGCAGAGGGATCTCTTTAACAGCAGAAGAGCATGAGAATCCGAGTACGCACAAGATGGCACACCCTTTCAGACAGACAGAAAACTATAATCGCACACAGGAGAATTTATATAGCTCTAATTTGTTGTTATAAAACTGAGATTATGATGCAATGCCGCACTGAAAGTGAGCTACCTACGAAATACTGTAGAGAAAATGTTACAAACTGCAATTGTTTATGCATTCCATTTTTGGGAGCGTATAATGAGCACCTCAAGACATTTCTGCAGAATTTGAAAAACACTGCTGGCAGAAAGACAAATTTCCAAAGCTAGACTGTGACTATGTTCTCATAAACTCAGATGACTACTCATCTGTCTAAGCACACCATTGTTCCCAAAGGACATTAGGACACAGTAAACTGTTGCTATCAATTCTATAAAATCAGCCTCTCTCTAAAGAGCAAAATAATAAAAATTGCAGTTCAAGAGTTTATACGTGACTACGGCTTGGTATGTGCCTTAATATTCAATCTAACAGAGAAGGTAAGGCTTTTTTTTTTTTTGAGTTGAGAGCACAAAAGAAAAATCAGAGAATTTATAAGAACAATAGATAAGACCACCCATATTAAGTAGGAAAGTTCTACATGTTCACAAAACTGTCAAAAACATTCATAAAGATTAAAATACTACTCTCTCAGAAAAAGAAATACAAGACACAATCTGCAAGGCATCTGTGAAATAAAAGTCACTTAATATAATGCTGATAATTCCAAGACATAAAAACATTCAAGGCTCAGTAATAATTTCACTGTACGAAACATGCAGTGGGAAAACTTCATAATGTAAGCACCATGTCTGTTTGCCTATCTGTCTCTTTGTTTGTTTCTACAAATCCAAAACTTTTAAACTTTGAATTCTTGTAAGCAAATCTGACAGGAAGAAAAAGATCCTAACAGCCTCATAAAGATCAGCAACGAGACAGGGGACAACAACCTTAACGAGTTCCCATTAATAACCTCAGCTCCTTACCCGCTCCGCGACGCTCCTGCCAGCCGTGCACCCCTCACCTGGGGCTATTGACTCGGGGCACCTATTGGCTGGGAGCACCGAGGTCCAGACCTGCTGCACTGACTCCCCCAGGCAGACAGGGAGTTACTGGAGAGTTCAGGTGACAGAAGGCATGAAATCAGCCCCCTTAGTCCTGCTGGTCACAGAAAAGCTTGCTTTCAGTAATGGAGTGGTTTCACGTGGCTCATCTAAGTGTTCTTGCTCTTGTTCTACCTCAAGAGGAATGGCACTTACCTCCAAGAGTACAGCTCACACAAAAACACCGAATTCTCAATTAGGAAAACGTTAGGAGAATGCTAATTCATTTCTTTCTTTACACGTTCCTCCGTTAGGATGCTTTGTTACGCACTTTCGGCTTCTTAGCTGGAGTGGCGACTTAAGTCCTATAAGAACTACCCATGAAGCAACACCTCAGTTGAATTCATGTGATGGTAATGAAATGCCATTACAGAAACTAGATCAACCACACACAGGATTCCTTAATTACATCCCGAGAAAGCATTTTGCTCTCCCAGCACCGCAGCAACGTCCCTCTACCCTGCCGAGGGCCTGGCATTGCCATGGTTCTGTACGTTCTAAGCACTTGCCCCGTGTTTCAACCTCAAATCTGTAGGCCTAGAAGTCTACCTTGTACATTGCAACATGTTTTCCTTCACTTCCTTACAAATTACAGGTTTTTAAGAGAAAAATGAAAGGTGAGAGGAGATTTGAAAGCAATCCAATGGAGGAGTTAGGAGAAATACAAATGCGAAAGAAAGCTTGCAATGCCTTGGCCAAAAGATTTGTCTGCATTTCTCCTGGCTAAACCAAGTAGGAACACATTTGTTCTTGTATGTACTTCAGTTTCAAGAAGTAGTTGTTAAAAGCATAATAAACTACTGCATAACTAAGCGACAAAAAAGCTAGCAAGTCTTCAGTTTGGTCATTTAAGTATTTTAACTTCTTTTTAACTAAGTTATGTAACTGTATACTCAAATTTAAATAGGCAATTGAAGTAATTCTAATTTAGATACTAACAGAAGCAGCAAAGGGAATTGATCAGTGGCATAATTATCGAACCATATAAAGAATTCTGATTTTGGGCATATCCAAAAGACTCGTAAAAATAGTAGCCAAAAGATTAGCTTTGGAACTGATATAGTTACCCATCTCCTTTGGTCAGCACTGACCACAAGCCCATGGCCCTTTTCAGCTGTGCAATATTTCCTGTGACACTGGAAAGAAGCAGAAACTTGCTCTTTACTGATTTTCTATCCATCCCACTCTGTACTGTGAATGGGGTGGGGGAGAAGGAAACTCCTAAACTTAGACAGTGATCAGAATATGGACCTCTGCATATAAATCATTCCTTACCTCCCACACGGCTCTCAGTGAAGTATACAGTATAAAAACAAGACAGCTGTTGTACAGCCATAATATGCCAACCATACCATCTTCTTTATAACCAATCTGGCAAAACTGTATGTGAATTATAAGACATGATTCGTAACTATACATAGAATCTGATCTATAATTTTATCTGGTGCAGCACTATGCCCTATTCTATCTATTTATGAGAACATGGGTGAAAGAAGAAGGAAATGGTCATGAAAAGAATGTATCTAATTTATTATATGATTCTATCTTTATATGTATAATTTTAAGACCCATCAGAGATTTGTCTTTGGGAATACAAGTGCATTGTTATAATTCCCTTTTTGAGCTGTAACTGCTTTCTGAATCTTTCACATAGAATTGCCTCCCTTTAGGCACTCACGTTTACTTTGCATAGTGTTTGAAAACTTTGACCCTGCCCTGTGACCCTGCATGTGAAAGGATGTAAAAAGACTTTGTCTGTGTCCCTCGCTAATCACTTCATTAAAGAGCATCAACAAAAGCGACATGACGCTGACTGGATCGCCCCACGCTGCCCTAGGCAAGCTCGCTCCCTTACCCAGGTGTCTCGGCTTTCAAGTCGCCCCCCCAAGAAATCTGGGACAATAACTATACGAATGCAGGAAAGCAACCAAAATCAATCAAGAACAGGTTCTAATTCTGGACAATCATCTGAAACACAATCTTCTTCTTGTTTCACTGGCCATTTATTGAAAAAGCAGCCAAAACAAAAGCTGCCATACTGGGGGCAGAAATTAGTCCTGTATAGGTTAGTATGTGCTTTATTGTTACGATATTCAGTGACATTGCTATATTAATGCCATGCTTTTCAATTCAGAAGTACTTTTCTGTGGATGAGGTCTTTTACAAATAGTACAATTCAAACAACATCTGAGTAAAACTGATCCATGCACACAGGGATTACTGGGGCAAACACTATGGGAGCTCATGGTTTATTCTATTTTCAGTAATTTCTTAATTTTCCATAGGTAAAATAGAACGATAGTAATAACAACATTTACAAAGGTTTTACAACGAATAGTTATATAATATCTGCAGGGTACTTTGAAATGCCAATAGGGTACTTTTGTCGCTCACACCTGTGCTTATGAGAACGGCTCAAAACAAAGAAATGAATATGAGATAACGGACGTAGAAATAGTTGCCCCTTGGTTCGCTTTGCCATATATTTCCTCCTGTGGGCAGGTGAGTCTCCATCCAAATACCTACACTCACATGCAGATAGTCGAAAGCTGAGCTGTACTGCAACAGTGACAAATAACATTCTCAACAAATTCAACTCAGCAAGAGGTGTATCACATTACTTATCTAAATATTATCTAATCCTGCAGCACAGATTTCCTGGAAGTAAGCTACCAGGGGATAGATACATGTTTCCAAGCAATAACGTTCCAAATGTATAAGTTTCTCCGTAAAATTAAAAGATACCATCTTCTGCATAGCTATGGCCCTTTCTGCTACATATATTCTGTTTGCCAAATCAGATGAGACCCTCTATATGAACCTGTTAATATTTTTCTCTTTCAAAATTTACATTTAGTCTCCTTCTGTTTTAATAAATGAAAATATTGCTTTACAGAAAGCCACCAGGCCAACTTCGTTATTGGTGGCCATAAAATAACAACGCATTTATACTCTTATTTATTACTTCATACGCTTGTCCATTATTCAAAATGAGCAAAGAGTATCTACAGCATGGCATTTCAAATTACTACATTCAGTCTGGATAAAACACTTACATGTACAAATACTGTCATACTGTTCTAGGGAAGCCCAAACCTGACCTTCTCCCAAAGAAAAATTACGGTAGAGCACACAAACAACTTAAATTGCCTTATAGTGACTGGATCCCAAATTATTCAAAAGAAGACGGAGCCTCAAGTGCCCAAGCTGGAGACATTAAAATTGTAATTCACTGGAGTTGACAAATGCTTGTATTTTTATTTCTGCAAAAGATGGTTTCATCCTTGCATTATTAAATTTAGGGTCCTATTTACAGCTTTTAGATTAAGTTCACGGTCATATTTATGGCTTTCAATATATCTTTTTCAATTCAGAAGTCTTAAATATTTTTAGATCTTTTCTTCTGTGCAGTGAAAACACACGGGACTTTGAATTTCTAACCCTTGCCACGTGTCTGTGTTTAATATGATCAGCCTCTCTGTAGGTTAGATTTGTTGCTTAATTAGGTAGAAAATGACAAAATACAAGTGCCATGGCAAAACAGCAGATACTGAACAATAAGATTTGAAGGAAAGATCATAAATGAAATCCCCTTGCATTTATTTTTGGAATAACCACAAGTAAGGTCACTTAACGCAGGAGTAAGTTCCGTTCACAAACAAGTTCCTAAGGAATTGCACTGCTCAAATAGCAATTGTCTCCTTGCTTGGTGACCAAAGCGCTTTCTGCATCTCTGCAGTGGGGCAACGTTCTCAAGAAGATGAAGTGGCCAAGGGGAAAACATAGAGCTTCCAAGATCTCACACTGCACTCTGTGTGTGCACTTTCACATGGTTTTTTGTTATTATTACTTCTGCATTTCATTATTATTCGGTCAGCTTAAACTGACGAAAAGTGAGTATGTACAAGTTTCTGTGGTTTGGAAGGCTATAAACATACGTTTTGAATAACGCAAGTAAGTAGGAGCTTGATTAAAAAAGAACAAGGGAAAACCACAGTACTCAAAAAACGTCTTGGTAAGTGACAGCTGTTAAGATCTCCATCGTCCTAAAAGGCACCACAAACAAGACAATACTTTCAAGACGACTGAAATGCAGAGAGTCCTAAATATGCACAACTACATAATATAGAAAGGAATGACTCTGTCTATATAATGGGTTGAGCAAACTTTTTAAAAAAACTCCAAAACTCTTAAAGTTTTTAGAACCAGAATCAAATTTTAGGGCTCTGAAATATTGCTGAATAATAACTAAAAATCACAACTGCCTTGAACTCCAAATACTTCTCTTATTATCCTACAACTTCAAAGTTTTATAAAAATTAATGATAATTGAATCTCAGGTTCATGGTCTGGTACCTCACTGTCCCTTTAGAGGAGCTATTACCATGGTGATAAGATTGCTTAAATTAAGCTGTCTTTTTCACAGTACTTGGCTCATTGCCAGTGCATTCAAGGGAGATTTCAGTCCATTCAGCACAGCATTAACCTTACTGCCAACACTGCTAAATGGGTTATAGGAACGAGAAAGAAATCTGATTTAAAAAAGGAAGGAACAAGCAAATATGCAAAATACTGAAGCACAAAATACAGGACTAAAAATAGACACTTTGAAACAAAATCAGAATTAGGTAAGTTTTGATGTTTTGGCAGAGAATTTAAACATCACAAAGTAACATGCACCTAATCCTCAGGGAGCCTAAATGCAAAACCAAACCATATTCAAAATAAGCACGTCCAATGGTTTATCCATGAGAGGGAACTGCAGCATAATACAGGGAGGATGAGAAATACACATTTAAAATCTAATTTTTTCTTTGTATTTTGGAAATTGACTGAAATGAAAAAAAAAGTAGCAAGCACCAGAAAAAAACCCCAAAATATCAGATATGTAAACAAACACTGAGTCAACTAACAGGGAATGGAGAAAGCCAAAAACACTCCTCTGAACTGTCAAAGTTTAAAACATATTCCATAAAAAGCAGTAAGCCTTGTTCAAATGGGGCTGTCAGCGATAATGACAATGTCTAACACTGTAAATCATAAGATTTGAAACATTAGAGCAAAGTATCTATGAAACCTGCAAAAACAATTATTTCAGTGGCAAGGAAGGGAACAGGCAACAGGTTTCAAGTACTTTATTCTGGGGCAGAAGAAAAAATCAATTTATGTAAGAGCCCAATAACATTTTGCTGCTAAAAAAGAGAACGAATGTTTCCCGTGTTTTTATGCGATGCGAGAGAACCTTGCAGTCTTTTTTCTGGCAATACTTACAAATTATTTTCTGTGTGACACAACAAAATTACTGCATGTTCCTAAGTCATTTTAATAATGGATAAGTTGTTTTCTGTACTGTATGTGCATGCATACAGATAGAGGACACATTTGCATTCACGGGCACATTACAGCCTTGAAGGCTGCAGGGCGGTCAGCTGGCAGGTCAAGCTGTTACCCTTCCTGCAGGTACAGTTTTTCTCCAGTTTCTTCATCAATGACTATTCTGCATCTCATCCTCTGAAGTTTTAAAGGTGTTCCTGCTTCCCGTTTCCATTTGGGCTGCTTACAGTCAGAGCAACAGCCGGAGGTAGAGAACTGGCCTTGACGACGACGACGACGATCTAGATTCTATTTTTGGCTTTACCAAAAGCTGATGTGAACTTGAACAAGTCATTTCACCTTTCTATGTCAGTCTACTCATGAAGTTGGGAGAGCAAGCTGGGTCCGGGCAAGAGTGTTTCATGGATTAGTCCATGCACCAAACACCTTTAGATGAAGCACAGAACGTTTGCAGAATTTCTGATTAGCCCTTTTCCATTAAAACTTAACAAAGTTTTACTCCACAGAAAAGCTTCTGGAACACACCACCTCTGTGTAAGTCTCTACGACACCCCTTTTCAGTCTAAAGTAGGTTTTCAGAGCCTAATCATACAAGAATAGATTTCTAATCGGTGTGTTAAATATATTTTCAGAACCACGGAATTTTCTTATATGTAAATATGACAGATTACCATTACAAGTCTACTCTTAAACGTGCTTCATTTCTGACTATCCACAGTAAATAGGATTTGTAGTCACACGATTAGTTCTAGGAAATCTTTTCTTGCCTAAAAATTCTCTCATACTACGCGGCGATGGCTGAACTGCGCAAACACGTGCGCTGTTTATGGATTAACTGGAGATTCTGCTGGATAGAAAGGCTGAACATGTGCATTGTGATTTTTCGGCCAGTTATTACAGTAGGGAATAAATTACTGTCTCTAAATCTTCTTTTTGTTTGCAAATGTTCCAAATTAAAAAAATAAAATCTGCTTATACATATTAGGTACATATATATTAGGTAGATTTTGTACTATTAAGGATTTAGCACAGAAATACAGCTGCCATTGACATGTTTCCATTTATTTTGTAGGATTATTTTTAATGGAGGGCTGAACATTAATGGAGGAGGAAAGGAAGAGAATCCAGGTATTAAGCCAAAGTGTTTTCAATTCCATCTGAATCTTTCCCTGCTAAAGGAGGAAAAAAAGAAAAGTTCCAACTTCCCCTCCCCAAACTGTGCTGTGTGCCATAGACTTCTGGGAGGTGGTGACCACAAACATTATCACTTCTTCCTACATAAACTGCAGATATACCTTGGTGAATAGTCTTGCAGATTCTCCTTTAAGATTATATAGCCTTTCAGCCAGCTTCATTAGAGGCTGCAACCAGCTACCAGAGGGTGCACAGAATCAGCTAGAACGGCCACCGAGGGTTAGGAACGCGGAAAACTCCCCGACTCTGGGAGTCACTGAAGTGGAGCCAACGCTGTGTTCTCCAGTTTGGATTCTTAATCCAGTATATAGCCCTGTCATCCGGATCAAATCCTATATAAATACATATACATCTAGAAAACACCCTTCAGGTGACGACTCAAATTTGCAAAAACAGTAAGCCAGAAAAAGAGAGGTGCTTACAAAAAAGACTTAAATTAATAAAGTATTTCCCCCAATAAGGAGGTCTGAAGAGAAAATACCAAATAGGGATGGAGAAAGGCTGCAGAAGATCTGCCAAAGTGTTAACCGAAGAGAACCAAAAAGTACTCAGTGGCTCCAAAATGCCTACGGACCAGGTTTACATGCAGCAAAAGGTATAGATACACAAGCTTGTCACAGAAATAAGAGAGATTTACCATTATGAAAATTATGTAAACAGGAACTCTGATTCTAACCATTGAGGGAATACTGAGGTTTTTAAAAGTTTATTTAGGAAATAATAGAATTTGACCGATACTTACTGCTGAATGAGTACTAGAAATTTGCATTTTTATAGTTTTCAGTGTACTGAAATACTGTTTCAGTGTTTCATTATTTCACTGTTATTTTATTATCACTTTTCCCTCTCAAGTTCTCACCTGCAAAAAGCTAAAAGCTTTCTATTGTGATTCAATCTTAAATGACAAAATTATATTCTGAAACACAGATAAACGTGGTTAAACCTGAAATTCCAAATAGAAGCATTTTTAAAAATTGCTTTCAGTTTGTCTTTTTGATTTAACTTTGAAAAAACAGACTGAGGGACTAGTGGGACTAAAATTTTGTGTATGTTCAATTTGAGGGAAAAGTTTCTTTCCTCCTTGATTCTTCTGTAGTATTTCAAGCAGATATCCTCCAGACAAAAAAAGAAAGCTTTATTTAAAAATGAATCAGCTCATTCTTCCACTGCAATTTACGATGGCCTTTCAAAGATAGACTTATTCTACATGACATTTCTGTTTAGCAGCAGTTATATGTTTGAAGATTTATACTAAAATTAAATTATGCAATAAAATCAAAAAGAGTCTCAATGATTAAATAGCTGTGATAACTGGCAACTGGACACGTACATATTAAAAACCCCCACATTTATATGCATTTTACATTATATTCTCTGGCTCGGATTAGTCCAATGTCAGTTCATCTGAGTATCACCAAATATCTTTCAGAGTCCTGTGCTTTTTATGTTGTAGAATGTCAAAACTCAAAGAAAACTCTAGTCAAAACTTCTTGCTGCTGTATTCACAATGGTTCTAAAAGGAAGAGAAATGTTGTAGAAAATCAAGGGCTTCTTATATGCACCAAGTCAGCAAACACAGCTGTAGTTAAAGGCCATCAAATTAGCTAATACTTACCAGGAATAAAGTTGTTTATGGCCAGAAAGTCAGAGGAAGCTGTGCATGCACCTCTGCAGGCAGAATTCTGGGTACTGAACCACAGGTTTCTGAATACAGAATGTATTTTGTTGCCATTATTTTCCTAAGTAGATTATTTGTGCCACTTACGGATGATTCTGAAGTTGAACCCTCCCTGCTCTCCCTCTTGAAAGTAAGGCTTTCCATATTTAATACATGTCTTTGGCCTGTATCATCTCTGTATTATCAACTGATTATGGTATTCTTTGTGCATATATGCACTGACATGTTTAAACAAACACGGAGGAAAATAATACTTTAGTATTATTTCGTATCTCTTTTTTATCCCCAGGATGCCAAAAAGCCCAAACAAAATTTCTCCTATTTGCTGATTACCGCGTGCGCAGAATGTCCCTGGGAGAAGATGGGATGGCGGCACAAGCATGGAAGCACCGATCTTGCTTGCACACAGATCAAATCTAAGACAGTTGCGTAACATACACACTTTAAAGAAATCAATCTCTTCCCAAACTTTACAAAGCATGCTTTTATGAGCGTTAATGATCTCGATGAACCGAATAAACACGGTGCATGACAACATGGCCTCAAATCAAAATGCTTCGGCAGGGCCTGAATGACAAATCTGCAATTCCCCGTTGTCTTCTCAAGTCAAGCTCAGGCCTCCCCCCCAGCTTTTCTTTTCTTAACATTTCCAAGCTGCTGCATAGCAGGGGTTGGTCCGTACCTGGTTTCCAGCGGTATGTTGCTGTTCAGGACCCAGCTGTTATGGAGATGCACGGACTCCTGGGTGCTGGCGGGGGGCGTGGGGGCCGCGGGGCTGGGCTGGCTGCGGGTCGTCATCGACCTCCGCTGCAGAGAGTCGCCCGGCGGCGGCGGCTTCCTGCTGCAGGTGCAGGCATGCGGCGGCGGCGGCGGCGGCGGCAGTGGCCTGAACGTGAACTGGTTGTGGGGGCTACCCGGCATGTCTGAAACAACAAAGAAACCCACAGAGACTTGTAATTTCAGAACAGATCAGGAAAGCATGACATAATATTTAATGGCATTAAAGCACTGTGCAACCAATCACACTGTTAACTTGGGTGTCTGTAAAGTTATTACAACTTGCAAAATAATTTAAAATACAATACTCTCCTGAAATAAAGAACATTACATACAGAATAAAGAATATTATACGTGCTCCAGCACTGTGCTTCAGTTCAGCTAAAAAAAAAAAGAAAAAAGAAGACGACAGAGCATTCACGTAATTTGTCATAGGATTTTTGGGGAGGAGGATAAAGAACAAATAAATCAAGCTGACGTTGAATTACAGCCCAGATACCAACTGATTTCATCAGGTATAAATCTCATTTAAGAAGAGCTGTGAAAGAAACAGACACACTATAAGAATAAAAATCTTGCACTTCAAATCAAAAGAGAAAATAATTCAGCAATTCCTTTTGCAAAACCACCACCTAACACGCATCCTCCACAAAATAAGGTTAACACATTTCTACCACTGCTTTACTGGATTTGTTAAATGTGAGCTGGGGAGAGGTCTGCAGCACTAATCACTGCGACGCCTGAGAAAAGGCTCTGTGGAGGCTGAAGGTGGCACAGGAGTCCACAGCCACCAGCGCAGGCTGCGAATGAGGGTGGTGCCATCAACACCTGGTGGCGGCGTGACCAAGACCCTGCGGTCCCTGTGCCGGCCGCTGCCCAGCGAGGCCGAGGAGCAGCCCGCCGGCGGGTGCCGTGCGCTCGCTCACACGGCCGCTCCGCTTTGCCTTGGCGCAGAGTGGGCTGGAGTAAGCTCAGCTGCCTGCAAAAAGGAGACGCGCCTTCGGCATAACGGCATTTTGAAGGGATAATAAAAAAATCTTCTCCTCTCTACTCCCCGCAAGAGTCTCCAATGCCTCTCGGATACAGCAAGAAATGAAGTTACGGAGAACTGAGGTAAAAATTCCTTTGTAAAGGAATGATAACACATACTTTGCAAACGAAGCTGATAAAAGTTACTGCCAGATTGGGCAAAGTGCAAAGCTATTAACCTGAAACTCTTCCAGTCCCTAAATCTTGTCTTCTAGAAGTTACCAAGTTAGTGAGAGGTAATTTTTGACCCTTTCAAAGGAGGTAACTAATGAAATTACCCAGATGCTTTGAGAAGCTGTGAGCGATCCCCCCAGCCGAGCTTTGCCCAGGAGGTGCTACTCTCACGCCCTTCCCTGACATTAATAATTTCTCCGGGAAGGAAGAGGAGCTGCTTTCCAAGCTTGGACGACCTTGAGGACTCGACTGGGGTGTCTAGAGAAGGGTTTTTAGCCCACTGCAAGGTGCCCAGCGCGTTCAGGCTGTGCACACGGGTGGTGGGTATGACACAGGACAGGCAGGGGGCCGGCGCTACTCTGGGGCGGCAAACGGGGCCACCGGCAGCAGGTCGAGAACAGCAGCGACGCTCGCGAGGAAGCCGATCACACCCCGACGTCTCACAGCAAGGACCCTTGCTAGGTTGAATAACACACGCGTGCAGGGGTACAACCATTTTCCTTCTGTATCACATGCCTGCACAGGAGACAGATCTATTTGCTAGCTAGTCTGTAGGAAAGAGCAGTTAAAACGACCTCGGTGTTTGGCTCCAGGACGCTGTGATCGAGACCTTTATTCCCACTGCAGCAGTGACCACTGGTGTCTCCTGCTTCTTGTCTTACAAGCAGCTACATAGTCCCTCTAATGTAAAACCTCCCAGCTCACCGGCACAGCTCACCCATGGTTTCTGATGGGATGGCCAGGAGTCACCCGAGGGAACGCAAGAAGGGGACAGCAGCGGCGTCTGCTGCTTTGTCCCCTTCCTGCACTGTCCCTCCCTTTTACCTGAGCCACTTAAAGTCCAGCCAAATTTGCACCAAACCCGGCCGGAAGGGAGCTCTGGCGAACCTGGAAAAAGATCTCCTGCAAGGAGCTACTGCTGACATCCACTTACACCACGCCGGTTGTGGAATTATGACGCGATTTTCTTCACGATGCAAGACGAAAGCAGACCCCCTTCCCTTCTTGGATTGCCTGGTGGGAAAAAAGCACTTTTTCCTCAGTGACAACAACAATTTACCCCAACTGGAGGAACAAGGTTGTTTAGTGCTCAACATAAGCTTTTCCATGCTGCGGTAAGCAAAGCTGTCATGGATTTGTCCCAGGCTTAATCCTTTTAAATTTCATTGATCTTTTATCAAGGCAGCATTCTTACACTCGCGTTAAGGTTTACACTGTAATGTTAGTTTGCATATACCAGAAAAGCATTTCTAAGCATATTAGAAAATTGGAGACCTCAGTAAATGAAATCGCTGGAGTCAACAGTCCAGAGCTCTGAAATAATCTCCTAAGGCACTTTCATATAATGATTAATCCTGGTAAGTCCTGTATCCTGCTATTTCAGAATTGAAAGCTACCAAAGTTTCGGACATAATATTTGATGCCCAGCGTCCTCAAGTATTTGATCAATGACTTTCCGTTATCGGTGGTATCAAACTTATTCCCACTCTACAGAAAATTTGCAGGAGTATTAGACAGCCCATAATTTGCACGACAAACCATTTTAAGAGCTGTGCCACTGCCCTGTCAGCTAGAAGATAATGATTTGACCGATCTTTGCCAGGACAGACAGATTCCAGACGGTACTTCGAAAGCTAAGCGGCAAACGCCGCGTGGTCAGGGCGACCCCTTCCACAGGTGAACGGGAAAAACGGTACAACCTGTACAGCAGCGCATCTCTTAGCTCCTTTCTTCTCCTTTTGCCTCTACCACCCCTATCCTGTTGACAGCACACCATTATCTGACGGATAATTTAGTTTGTTCCTCGCGACAGGCCAGAGTTGCTCTGTGAACCCTATATGCCATAAAATACTGCTGGCCAGCGGGGTGCCTTATCGCCCAGCGCTACTTCCCACAGCACCTCACGGCACCGGCGTTGGAGGGGATTCCTCCTGCACTACCAACTGACCACCCCTTCGTGCCGCCACTGCCGTCACGGCAAACCTCCGCCAGAGACACATCTTCTGCGTCAGACCTTCACTTCAATGGACCATTGTAAATTCATTGAGCTGAGAAGCTGGTCCGAGCTGCTAATTAGTTTTTACAGACTGTTTCTGATTTAGCGAAGTTATTTTTATTTTGCTTGAAACTAAGTCTACATCCCATTAACTTTATTTTCCTTCCATAAAAAAATGTTGCTTGTGATAAAACAGTATTGTATCTAAATCTGCATACTGATGATCCTTCAGATCTCTGAAAGAATAGCAGACTCTGTAAAATAGCTTCATGCAAAATCATTTAAATATCTAAAAAGGGAAATTATGCATGATAACTTGTCTAAAGCCAACAAGAATCTGGAGTGTATGGGGATGATATAGAAATTAGCTTAGTTATGAATTTTTATCATGCTGCTATCGTTTAGCACAATGCTGTCTATTCATGGCAATACATGTTTTTATTTATAATGACTGCTGAGAGAGCAATGTTCAGGTTTTATTTAAATTTTAGATCAGAAGCTCTGAGTTTGAAATGCAAATACAGCATTATTAGTTTTCTATATATTTATTGACATGTTAACAGTTTCCCTTCATCTAAAAACATAACTATAAACTTGATTTCAGCTAAAACTTCTCATCTACAGTAACTCGCACCAGATCAGATTCTCATCTGATGACTGTCCAAACCAGAAGCCACCCTCTTTGGCCTCATCACGCAGCGTCATGTCCTCACCTGAATCTAGCCCCGTTTTTTACAGACAGAAAGGCCTTTTTAGAAACTCAGTTCTTTCCCATAAGAACTTGCTATTTTTAAAGAGTTTTCTTATTTCAGCAAAGCCCGTCTAGAAACGTGACGTTTTCCAAAGATGTGTATGATACTCTGCTTGTTTTGCACCTCTTTGTTCCATTCTGGAGGTAATTTGTTTTATTCTCACCAATCCAAACCACAAACTCCACTTAAACGTCTTTCCAACTGCTTTATTTAGGGCATTTACTTTCATTCTTAAACAGCAATGTTAATTTGTTCAGTGTTTGATTTTCAGATATATCTCAAACTCTTTGCATTCCAAAAACAAGAATGCTGTATCGATGCTAGTTATTAAAAACTTTTCTTGGAATTCTGCTTGTCTGAAGGATTTCTACTTGCTCTCCTTTTGCTGGAGACGGCTGGGAGGAGTTCTGGTCTTGACCTGAATGTTTCCTCTTCTCTGGCTCTGAATCATTGTGCTGGATTGCCCTTGCTCAACGCTGAGCCCAAGGTGCTCCTGGGCAGCTGAACGCGCAGGCTTGGTCCCCTGCAGTTACGCAGTGCAGACCTGCGCAGCTGCCGAGTTCTAGCCGCTGGGGCATCTTCCCTCAGGGAATACAACAATTCAGTTTTTTTTTTTCCCCTACTTGGCCTCCGCTTTTCAGAAGGTTAATTATCCTAGAAACTTCCATTACTCTGCCGTGTTTGGCTGGGTATCGCCATTCTACTCAAAAGTTATCGGAAATACAGACCCATGGACATCAAGAGCATTAACATAAACTCATTTTCCTTGAGAAACAGGCTAAAATGCCTTTGTGATCACAAACATGTAGCTGAATTTGTATAGACAAAGACGAAATAAGAAGGCTTTCTCAGTTAGTTAGCACCCGATTACAAATTATTTTGGAAGGAAACTAGGCCTTTTGTTAAACCATTTTCCTAATGACTCATCTTTGGATCCACTAACTAAGAAGGGGTAATTGAACTGTTTTACCATTTACTGAGAAAACGGCAATACTCAGCAAAGTATATCAGCGAGAATATATTAAAAGTAATGAACTTTAAAAGGTCTGCATTTAACCTGCAGTGCTTTTGAGAGATTTACATTTTTTCAGTTCCTAAATTAACTATGTACTGGTAAGTTTTTTACTAGATCTGCCTCAGCTGAGTATGAGTTAGCTTGCAATCCATTATTTAATGAAGTAAATAGCAACATATGTTCAGAGAGTTTAGTTTAGGTTTCTATTTAAAAGCTGTATGGGTGTACACTACTCAGTTCCAAAGCAATCTGTAATATTTTAATCAAGCAGAGACGACTGAATGTAATCTTATTTAAGAAAACAGAAGCTACAAAGACAGCATTACGCAGGAGGAGGTGTCTGATATTACAGAACAGAATACAAGCATTATGCCCAGAGCACTGTGCCCCATTTATATCAATGGGCACTGAAGAACTGGAAAAGATTCAGTGCAGGGAAGACAAAGAATCTGAAAGCTTAGGAGTAGAGCTAAAAAGCATACACTAAATTTCTGAATTTTACAATGACATTTATGCCCAGGGTCTAAGACGACAAACTAGGAACTAAACATTGGTGTTACAGTTGCAGAATGCTGGCTCTGCTACATGTTAATATACTTATTGATCTTATGAATCCTCCTGCCCTTTCCTTCCATTCTGATTTCATGAGACCTTATCTTCAGACTTAAAATATGTTTTTTCTATGTATGCCCCTATGACCTTATCAAGCCTCTAATTATCTGTTGCCCATCTCTGAATTCCTTCTATTTTTTGCTGTCATGTATTTTGAGAAAAGGTGAATATGAAAGAGAGTTGTGTGTGAGATTCTCTGTTGATGCATAAATTTACATTGTGTTTTAAGTAATATATTCTACACTTACGCCTCAACATTCAGTCAGCCTACCTCGGTTCCAAAACCCTTTGCTTCTGGAATTTTTCAGACCACTATGATATTATACTTTTTGCTGTATATAATCTTTTTCCCCCCCCGTCTTACTACACGGTAAATCTTCTAGAATATAAAATATTAAACATCTCTAAAGAATGCTACAAAAATATACTGCTTTATGCAAGATAAAGATTATAATGCAATGAAAGCTTATAAACTAAAGGTCATATGGACTAAAAGTTTACATCTGTGATGCTAAGTAAAAGAGATCTAGAGGCCTCCAGGGACCAACACTACTCCCCCCCCATGCTCTACTGGCTCATGCCTGCAGGGCTGTGAGCCAGCCCCTGCAGCAGCTTTGCCTTGGGGAGCTGGCTGGGAGGCTCCAGACCACATCGAGGCAAAGAGGGAACAACTAAGCCTTCCAGATGATCAAGGAGCTCTGGGCCCTTTATTTATCAGTATAGGTGCACCCTAAAATAGGCAATTTCCTACCATATTACCACTCTAACAGTAGGATGAATGCCCTGTATCATTATTAAGGCTCTGCTGAAAATACCGCAGTTCTGAAGAAAAATTAACAGAGGCCTTAGACCATGTATTTTCAACTGTGTCAACGAGCACAAAATGCTGACAGCTGGATCTGCAATACAATAACGTAATGATGTCAAACCAGTGATTGATGATACTTAAACTTTCAGTCCAGTGTGTTCATATGGATCCCATTAAATGTTTCCTTTAAAATTCTTAGTAACACATGTTCAATTCACCCGAATCTCTTACAGTTATATGGCATGTGTTGACAGCTTCTAATTTGTGGGTCATTGTAACACAAATGGATCTGGTACAATAAGAATTCTAACAATTTCCTAAAGGTAACAGAAACTTAGGTCTGCTACTTTTCTTCAACATAATAAAGTTTAGTCATATTTACAAACGAAATATGATGGCAATGTAATTCTCTTTTAAAAGCACAAGTAATATTTATGTTGACTGTTGCATGGTCTAACTCTGTAGCAAAAAAAAAAATCTTTTCTGTCAACCCTAGTATGGTAAGGGCTTCTTCCAAACACACTTTGTGCAACACTTCTTTTCTATTCTTACATTAATAAAATAGTTAAATCTTGTACTGTAAGACCTAAGTGACTATAATTCTTAAGGACTCATAGCGGACCTCATTCTAGCAAACTTCATGAAAACGTAATTCCCCAGCTTTGAACACCAGGGTAAAAGAGAATGCTGGGAGCATCAGCAGACGGTCTCTAACACATTTTCACTTTTACAGAAGTAAGTATTTTCTGTGTCTTTAATTCTGTTTAGTATGATGTCCTGTGAAACGCTGCACTATTCAGCTATACTTCTCTCTGGATTCCGTATTTATTTACATGGATTAATACGATCCTAGTATTCTCTCATTATTTTAATTTACATTTTCAGTCTACTTCTAATAGATATGTGTTGTAAAAATTTCTTTAAGGTTAACATGAAATTTTGAAATGGATTACTTAATCTTAAAATCTATTAGAAACTCTGCAATTCAAACAGCGTGAGCAGACTGGAAATTATCTGCATATGAAATTGGTATTAAATATGAATGCCTTATGACTGCTATCAACATAAAGCATTACCAATTTTCATTATCATGACTTCTGTATTTGGGTCATTACTTTTGCATGTCAGAATGGTAACGCGGCTGGGCTCTATTTTCTGGTAAGACATTAAACATATGATGCTATCAGCCCACCATTAGTAGAATGATGAAAGTGAAAAAAAATAACGGAGATAACACGTTTTTGGAAAACAAAAAATAAGTACCTCAGAAGTACCTCTGCAAGCACTCTGTTTCTTTACTCAGCTGCAGAAAGATGTTGGAGAATTTTTCAGGCAAAAGAATGGAGGTTAGAACTCATTAGAGACAGAAAGGCAGTGATTTATCACTAGGGAGCTATCACACGGCAGCCCTTTCTAACTTTGCTGATAGGATGTGTTTAATAATATTCTGCCTTTTAAGATTCAAATGATTCTGGCATCCGTCTTCTTCGTCTACCATGTATTGAGCTTGTCAATTTTTACTTTGTAAAATTCTTGAAATAACACTGATTTATTTATTTCTTTAGGTGTGCGTGGGGGATGGTGGTTTTGCTTTTTATGACGACAGAAGTGTTAATATACTCAAACCAAAAGAAGGGTTTGTGTGCCGAAAGCTTTTTTTTTTCCCCCCCAGTTGTATCAGCTGGTGCAATGAAAGACATCACCTTTCCTGACAAACTTTGCCTCACTTAGAGGCACTTACATCTGCAGACCATTAGTGCTACAACAGCACTACTCCTCCTTAATTAACTCCATCACTCAGTGTTTTAACTTGGGAGTCTGATTGCTAAAGTAGAGTAATTTTGGACATAAACATTGCACTATAAGATGCCACTCTCTGTGCTGTAGTTTGTAACAAGAAATGACTCTTGGGTTATAACACTCTGTACCATGGATAAGATGCAAGTTTTAAATGTTATCATGCAGTAGCACCTGACAACATAATCACACAGATGCTTGTTCATATAAAATAAACATTGCCAAAGGGGAGTGAATAACTAGAGCTCCTGAGGTGTTTTTATTCTGCTGAACTGTCTGAATTATAGCTTTGTTTTACACTATTTGTTCATATAGCTGTTAAATACCAATTCACTCTACATGTAATATTTATGTGCAAAACTATCCCATTAATGTGAAATGCTGAAATGCTCACATTTATGTCAATTAATAAGACAAATTAGAAATGAAACTATCCTACCCAGTCTTCCATCTCCTTCCTTGCAGGTGGTACAACAACGCACTGGAATACATGCATCAGATTTTCTCAAATACGGATCGAGAACTTTCCCTGAAATCACTACGGTATGTTCCAGCCTAAGACCTGTCAGTGGCTGAGTCACACAGGTCAAGGGAAAACCGGGGACGGAAAAGCAGTCCAATTACGAGGGAGATGGAGGGAGCAATCTGAACAACCAGCTCGGGCTTCCAGTGGTTTGTTTAGCAGATCAAGCAGCTGCTAGTACAATTACTGTCAGACAGTATTCATATGATAGAAGTGGAGACTGACAGCTCCCAGCCAGCTTAAAGGTGATATTTCAGGAGAACGCATAATTCCTGCCATTACTTACAAGTGGTGGGTTCAGTCAACATCATGAGCTGTAACTTCTATCAGTGGCAACTCGCAGGGGACAGTAAATTACCGTTCTAAACCTCTGAACAAAGAGAGAGAGATTATAGCCTACATGGTAAGCCTATCATCCAGGTTTACAAAAGCCAGTTACACACAGCCTGGCAGCAAATTTTGCTGGCCTTATAGGTGAACAGATTTTGCTTAAAGAGCAGTTTATGACTGGTAAAATAGGTTGCAACTAGGCATGGTTGTAAAAATTAACATTTCCCCAGTTACTGACAGTCTTCAGTAGAGTAGTATATATTCAGGTTTGGGCCTTTGCATCATTAAATTCATTAGTTGTGAGTTAAAACGGATCTATAGGTAACAGAATTAGGAACTGTAAATCATACTGAAATACATGGTATATTTAGCCCAGTAGTTCAGTGGAAATATGAACACGGGCATATTAAGTCACTTTGTTAACAAGCCTTTCTGCAATGGATGATAACTTTGCCTGCCTGTCTCTGATCTGTTGCATATTTGTTCTTGCTATTTTGCAGCATTTTTAGGAAACGAGAACTGCTTGAGGTCAAGCCATGTTACAGGCCCAAATAAGGTAAAGGAACCGCACCGCTCGTGTTCAGGGCACAAGGATGGCTCATGACTCCCGCCACGTAGTCACATGCCCTCTCACGTTTGGGGACAGTGATTCCAGATCTATCGATTCACTGAAGAACAGAAGCCTATTCAACGCGGAGCTCAGCCATGAAAGAGGTTAGTGTGTCAACTGGTATTTTGATACATACAAAATACCCTCTGGCTGCAGAGAAACATGAAAAGACGATAAGGTCTAGCTCATGTTTATAGACTTGCTACTTACTTCAGGAGTCAAACTCAAGCCCTACAGAACGGGCTCCTGCACAGTCCCTGACAAAGCTGGGGGCAACATCCCAAAATATTCCTATCTATCGGGTCTAGGCAGCGCTAGCGCTTGGCTGGCAGTACTAGACCCACACTGTAAATTTATTTCAGGAAGTGCCTGAACTTCCCAGGGTCACAGACAAATCACAGTCCAGCTTCTCCAACCTGGACATACAACAGCTTTGCACAGGATACCTTGTTCTCTGAATTCCAGATTACTGCGTGAAATCCTCACACCCTGCATGTCTACTGACATTACTTGGTAGAGCATAAGCTAAATACTAGATCAATTTTTATGATCAGTAGCACATACGGACATAGAAGCTTGAAGCTTTACGAGATCATTCAGTAATTGTGTCTCCATGCCCAGATATTTACTTCATTTTTAAGATAATGCTTTCAGAAACATATCTATATATCAGGAATATCTGGAGAAACACATCCTAGTTCTTACATTCACAACACTCTGAAGAATGTGTTTATAGCTTATGTAAGAAAATAAAGACCTCTGTTTTATTCAATGCAACAATACCCCATATGGTTTTCTTATGGATTTCATCCTGACATAGAATTGCTCGATATGAATATCTTTACAAACATTTCCAGTGACTGTTATAGGACTATAGGCAGTATCAAAAAAACCCATGCATTCATCTGTGGTTATATAGTAACCCGTTGGGGGGAAATCTCTGTCCAACGTATCCGTAATATGTAAACATATATGGACTTTACCTGTGGCTCTATATGCCAGCCTATCTACCTCAATTCATCAAAATAACATTAAATAGTAAAGTTTTATTAATAAATGCTATATTCAGGAATATTTTTCTTGACAAAACTTTGCAACTATATTTTGTGTAAATACTATAGGCAGTTAAGTAGACTAAAATGTCTGAAAGAGCAGTGCATAAAGCTTTATTTGGGCTCATCATCTCATTCACCTGGAGGGTACAGAGGAGCAGAGCTGCATAGTAATCGTGCTGAAACAGGCTGAAAATCACTGCAGCCTGTATCATGCTATTGATTCTTTTAAAGCAGATTTATGTGTTGTGTAAAAAAAGTTAACTTCTAGACTCCGGCTTCTTTGCCTGCCCGAGGAAAAGGGGCAGCTACGGCTGCGGGAAGCAGCAGCAGTAGCAGCGCGGAAGTCGTCAGCTGCTGCCGCTGCCCAGGCGCTGGGACGCGGAGGGCAGCTCGCTCAGTGCCGGGCGCAGAACGGCGTCTCCCCGCTGCAAAGCCAGGCCAGGACTCACCGGGCGCCGCCTGACGATAAACCTGTCTCCCCTCTGCTGCCTCAGCAGAAATTAACCCCCCTGTATTCTCTGAAGTTTCATTTTAAAGTGATTCTTCCTCCCCTGCAGACTGTAAGGGCTGGCTGAGCTGGTTTTGTTATGATTTTCTGCTTGGTGGTTTGGTTAATGGGGAAGAAGGCTTTACGCAGAAGCACACTACCAGCCAGTAAAACGTTCCTGCTTTAGCAGGAACCGATAACGCTTACGTTTGGCTTTTCCCGAACGACTGAATATTCAGACTAGGATATATAAATTAGGAATTATGACCCATTACTCTTCTGAGTCAAGAAGAGCTTTCCATTTTGTCTTAGTAGAGGTCAGAGTCTCAAACCTACGTTCACGAATTGTACAAGCAACAAGTTTATATGCTTATCAGGATCATGAAATAGCGATGACTTTTTCTTTAATTGAAGTATGTGTGGCCCCACCTTCCTATCCTCAGAAGTAGTGAGATCTATGAAATAACTTGCATTAATACACCGTATTAATCACAGTAGGGCAGATTTTGTCAACTTCACCACCTTACTGGTTCCCTTCTGGTCAGGGCAGGGAACTCCTCAGAAACCAGCATCTGTTTCCGTCAACTTCACTTATATTCTGCTTCACATATAGAAGGCAAGCTTTCCTTGACTTGACACATTCCTTACAGAAGGATTCTTTAAGAAAAATCACAGTTTCAAAATCTATACTGGCCTTTTGAAGTTTTGTTTTTGAAGAAAGCTACTTAGATTTTTAAGTAAAAGAAGCACAGAAACCTTTGCTGCAGCACAGTTATCATCAATTTATTTTTGGCAACCCTCAGAAGCGCATTTTTTTGTTTAAGAAGGAGTAATTGCATGTATTTGTCAGGTAATACAACACAGAACTGTATTAAGCCTGTACCCACACACTAAATTACTTTTTAAAGGGTATATGCATAGGTACCTCAGCATGGGAACAGCTGACCGACTGTTTCTGCCTTTTACCCGCACAGGTAGCTAACACGTTCCTGTCCTTCTCAACCTACTCCACAAGTAACCTAAATACTTTTACAGAAAGACCTGTTCCTACCACTGATGTTGGTAACGTTTTATTTAGGAACGCTGACACTTCTATCATATTAGGCTTGCTTGGAGGAAAGACGACGTTACATGTGTAATTGATAGTAAAAATCAAATCAATTATTTTTTAAAGCAAGGAAGAACTCCTTCAGGGGAAGACAAAACAACAACAAATAAACACCTAATGCAATGCCTAAAAATGAACATACTAGTCTTGGCACAAACCCACAGTTTTCAAGTTAGTCTCTCAAATGTGCATTTAGGCATTTATAAGCAAGTATGCAGACTTTCACCAATACCAACGTACGTACACCCTTTCACTCAAGAGGGGGTTGTAGCCCAGGTCTTCAGCTCTATTTAGGACTTTAACTCCACTCCGGATTTTTAGGCACTCTTAAACACCCCTGAAGATCTGAGCCTGAGCACCTAATCAAGTACCAATCAAGTCACTCGTGCATAAGCTGACTTAGCTAGCCAACTCTAGGAAATAAGGTGTGAAAAATGTCTCCTGTTATTCTTGCTCAGCTTGTAAAAGAAATCTGGTGCAATCCAAAAGTAATAAAATTGACATTATTTTACAGCATTAATAGGTTATAAGAATTCTTTGTGACCATCATTTCAGTTCACCCCACAATACATTTCTAAGGTGCTTTTCATGCAAAGCTTATCTATATACAGTTATTTAAACTCTTTGTAAATAAGACATGCATTTTTGAATATTACTAGAAATTACCTCTATAAAATATCAAATAAAACCTTCAAAACAAATGCATAAAGAAGTATCTAGGGAAACATACTTTTTCATATGAATCTAACCAACAAAGTATTTTAATGAGTGCACATCTATTAAAAGAATTCTCAGGACACTGTAATTATTATTCATTTTCTAGAATTGTTTCACCATCAAGCTTTATGCTACTATGGGGACTTTAATGTTTATGTTTTGTGATGGCTGCGTTGACTATTAAAAAGCAATTTGGCTGACATTTTAGGTCTTTTGTTGCCAGTTTTAATTGGATTGTTCACCAAGCATCAACTCCCCCGTTAACTGCAAAAATTACAGGCCAACGTCAGTTTATAGTAATGACTGTTTAATGATTTTATCCTGTCAGTATGCCAGCTTCATATGGATGCATGCATGATTAGTTTCATATCAAGACCTGTAATTAAATAATAGAAGCCTAAACAAAACAGAATATCAAAAAAAGGAATACATCCTTCATAAAGACTCAGAGATTTATCGAGATATTTTTTACTAATTAAACATAATTAATGTTGTGAGTTCAAATACTACAAATACACTGGAGTTGCTGTCAAGGGAAAAAATTCTCTGCATCTTTTCCAAATTCGGGGCTATAAATTTAGCCCTGCACTTTACAGAAATTTCCCCTTAAGTTGGGGAGTGCACTGTTGTGAGCCTTTGCATCGTATTTCTTGGAATTGACTCAAAATTATTCAGAACTCATTATCAGCTATTTTTGTTTGCTTTCCAGACTAGGCAAAGCTACCTCTATAATAATTATTCTAAGATATAACAGTAATTATACCTCAGCTTAAACTTACAATGATTACATTCAAAGAACAACAAGCCCACTAGCTTCTCAGCAATTCCAGTTCTTGAAAGAAAACTGATTATTATTCTTTCTTCAGTTCTGAATCCTATGTCAAACTCCTACCTGTTTTAGAAGTTCAAATAATTACAGCAAAAAAAAAGGGCTTTATACAGGTTAACTTTGAAAGTGTGGAATATCCATGAAAATGAATCGAGACACAAGGACTGCCAAAGGAGGGCCTGCGCTGCAAAGACGGCAAGTGCCTCCTCATACTGGTCTAAGCGAGTTCAACAAGCTGGGGGCTTCTTAGGAGAATTTGCCACCTTACATCTTTGGCCATCAGACATGGATGGGTAACTTTCTCCAGGTATTTCAGTTTCTGATTTTGAGCAGAACTTGATATTGCACACATTTTGACACCTGGAAAACCCAGGGGAAAAAAATTATTCTCCAAGGAATAGATTTTCAAAAGGTTTTCACTGATTTACTAATAAACACATCCGCACTACAAAAATTGGGATGGGATGTGTGTGCAACAATGTCTCTGTAAACTGAGAAACGTACCAGCATGTGTTTATGGATTCCCCTTAAACTTAGCCCTGAAAGGTCGAATACCAGACTTTATTGTGTTATGCATTCAGGAAGTATTAAGGCAAATTTCAGCAATTTATAGCAACTTAGAGGAACTTATGCTCATCTGTTTTCACGCTTTGACATTTATAGGCTTTAGTCACCTACTAGAAAATATTAACCTACTGGAAAGTCAATAGATTTTCAAGGTTGTTTCATTTTTATGTACAAAAAGCTTTATGCCTCACAGAATCATTCATTTTCCTTTTATTGCCAGGACGGTGGCTTAAAACCTGTTCTGACCAAACTTTTGAGCAGATGGCTTTATTTGAAAGATTTAGGTGTAGATTTAGGACCCATCTCTTTTCCAAGTTACAACAGCATGATTTCAGATTAACTCAACTGATTTCAATTATGTTATTCGGACTCAGTTTGCTAGATGCAGCCACGGAAGCTAACAGTCCTCCCCTGAAACTGCATACCCATTTTTGACATATTTAGAAATAGTAAATTTATCACTTCAAAATATCAGCTGTGGCGCACCCCATGATTCTATTCCCGAAATGGGGTTACTGTATTTATAGAAGATTTAGCAAGGGATGAACACCAAAATGGTAAAATACAGGTTGATGCAAATTTATCTGAATTTGTAAAGAGAAGACTGAGAACATTTAGCAAGGTCCCGCGGAGGTATGCGAATGGGCAGCAATTTTCATCAGCAGATCAAAATTCGTGTTGACAAATGCAAGGTACCACAAGTTGTAGTGTACCTCAGATCTAAATCAACTGCAAGTACTCAGACAATGGACCTCTGCATAGCTGTGAACAGCTCAGTGAAAACCTCTTTTCTGTGTGCAGCTCTACTAACAGAATGTAGCAGTATCAAAAATAGAGAGAACTAGATAGTAAAATGGAAAATGGCGTTACATCATTGCCTGTATGTGCTGTGGAGTACTATGCTGTACTCTTGATGCTTCTTTTCAGAACAATTTAGGAAAAAGGAAGAGATTTTACACACAGATGACTAGATTAGCGGTATGGAAAAGCCATTATATGAGGAGACACTAAACAGATTGTTTACGTTAAAGACAAGACAAGAAAGATGTAAATGACAGAGAAACAAGATAATGAACTCAATGGCAAAACAGCTAGCTATTTACATTCACAATAAAGGTACAGCATATCATTAAATGAAACTGCCAGGAGGCAAGCTTAAAACTGATAAAAGGGATTTTTTTTTTCTTACAATACAGTTAATCTAGGAACTTGTTGCTACAAACTGTCATTGAGATAAAGAGGTTGGTAATATTTTCTTTAAATGTAAAATTTCATATAGTTAATTATTTATCTACACTTAGAGCTGGCAGTCAATGTACACACAAACCTAAGTACATCTGTACTTTAAAAGGGTGCATGTTTATGTGTGTGTGTGTGTGTATATATATATATATATATATATAAACAACATAGGTTTCTTTCCATCTCTCTCGGGTGGAGATCCTGTAAGAAAAGGGGAAAGGAGAGCAAACGAGGGCCAAGACAGTCAAGCTAAGTGCATATACATCTCTCTTAATATAAAGCTTCTGCCAATAGATTATTAAAAATCTCCACTGAACTGAAATCATAATTGAAAGAATAAAAGGTAGACTGATAAGACTAAATTTTTATTACACTGAGGGATTTCATGTCATACTACTGAATATAGCATCACAGAGTACACTGCCCTCATTGCTTGCTCCTTGTACTGATCAGAGAACATTAACCAAATCCCAGCTATGGGGAAACGTCTCCCTGTCTCATCTGGACAATCCTGTTTCAGTCAAAAGACACATATGGGGAAAATAAGAAGAGTATGTAGTTTACTCAGCCAACTGATGAAAAAAGTTTAAGGCAATCTATTCTCCTATCTGCAAAAGAACACATCTGCCCCAAAGTCAGGTACCACCAACAATAAAAAAATTAGAGGCCAAATATTTGATTTGCAGATTTCAGATTGAGCGAGGTACTGACACTTAAAACAGCACTTTGAAACTTAACATGCATAAACAGTCTGTGAAGCCACATCTATACGATTCATTGTTCAGAACAGAACAATAATTCCAGAATCATTTTGTCCTGACACGTTTAAATACTAATTTTGATGCTCACTTACTTACAACCTTTCAAAAATGTACTCTTAGCAAATATTGACAATAACTTCATATAGATTTTGTGAACACTACAGAGGAGATTACTGCACTCAAACCTGAGTGATACAATAATCATAACAAAAATACCTGACGCCAAACTCATTTCACAATACTGAATTTCTGTTATTTCTGTTTATATACCTGCAATGTGTTTCATCCACCTGCTTTTGTTTATCATGGATTATGCAGACTGAATGCAAAGAAACTGTACCATGGAGGTGGAGGAAAGAGTTGGTAATAATATATCCTAGAGTTAACTTTTTCTAAAGAGAATGGACAGAATGGGTGAAGATCAGCAGGCAGTTTCAGCCTATGTAATTTCTAAATGATCTGTTAAATGTAATTATTAGAGCCGAGTTGTAGCATTCAGCTGAAATTGAACTCTCTGTAATTCCATGCTCTTATGAAGTAGAAATCATGAAATTCTGCATCAAAAAGGTGCGGGGCTACTCAGACCCAGCTTTCCTCCTTCCACGGTCTGGTTTTACAACCTTACATCGAAGAAAGAGCAACACACCACACATCTATCAAAATAAAGCATACCCTAGCATAGAAAACACATAGCTGAAATGAACCAACAGCTAAACCATGTTAATGAATTGGTTCCAACGGAAGAAAGTAGAAGCGAGTACAAAGATCCAGTGTAAGACAGCTGCATGGCAGCTCATAGTCCAAATCGAGATCATTGGGATGAAAATTTTGCCCAGTATTTTAGGAGGGAATATCAGATGGCTGAAGAGACGCTCTGAGGCTACTTTACAGCCTGTGGTGATCTCCAAAGTCCTAATTCTGTCCTTTTGATTAGACAGAAAAGAAAGGGCAGGGAAGGATCTGTCACTAACTCTGTTCTGCAGCGTACGTGCTAGCACCCGCACTTGCCTGCTTTCTGCGGAGGAACCATGCCGGTCCCAAAGCAGCTGTGAAGAAAGAAATGGTTCCGCTGCCTGGAACATCTGCAGGCACAAAATTCATCTCGTGAATAACCTTGCAATTTGATAGCACAAACAGGATTATATTGCTACATCATTTATATTAAAAACATTGCTGTGCACTAAACATGACAGCATAGCTAATACAAAAGCAACTTTTACTTCATAAGACAGAGCTAAATGACCAAAACTGTAGTTGACATTTATGGTATTGATCCGGCTCCAATGCTTCATACAAAGTAAAAAGGTTCGGGAAGTTTATCCATTTACTGATTAGTGATTAATCTCCTTCCAGATGATCTCAGAGCATGATAGTGTTGTGCATGTTTGCCTTCATCTTCACTGGGAAGCATTAGTTCTATTTTGAATTACATCTTCCAATGCTTGATAAAGGCAGCACTAAAATTGCTGTGCTTTATATACAAAACTAAATACTTTGTGCTGCTTTCAAAGACGCTACTTTTCAAAAAAACACAAGGAAAACTCAGAAAACCCTCAAACTGCAGAGAAACAACAACAAACTCCAGGCCTTGTAACAGGAAGCCTCCTAAGCCATTAGTCAAAGACTTCCGTTCCGTTAAATTAGTACACAACCCTTGAACGGGCCAGGGTTTAAACGAGTAATTTTGTTTGTGTCAACCCTGAGTATGTAAAATCACAAGGAAGATTTCCAGTACAGATGCCATGAACTGTAAGGAATTGCACCCAGTCATACCACGAATTGCATACAGAGCAGGACCGCGGACAACTGCTATGCACACAGTATACAGCGAGGACAAATACAGAAGTTCCCCATGTGAGCCATAACTAGGGGCAAACTCTTGCCATCAGAGCAGACAACCCTTTGGAGATGCTCCTTCCTAAAAGCGGAAAGGGAGAAGCACTGATGAAGTGGGACTCTGGCTTACTCTCCTTTCACACTAGCCAGGTGAGCGCAAGGGAACTGCAAATGCACTCTCCTGATGCGGACAGTAACACACTCCTCCACTCGCAGTCTCTCCTGGTGCTTCCACCGGTGCAAAGCAGCTTCTCCCACTGTCAAGCAAAACCAAGCAATGAATGGAGATACGGTTCAGCTGAGAACAGACTTTAATATTTTCTGTAACACTTGGAACATAAAAATGCACTATAGAAGTGCTAGGACGTCTTAAGCTTGGCAATAGCGAATGCGAGGTGACAGGTTCCCTAGGCCTGACAGTACTGCTCACCACAACGCTCCAGGGTGGATAAGGACAACCAGGCTACACACATAATACGTAAGGGTAGAGGAGAGAGGGAATGCTCCCCCGCATATCGAGAAATCCCGTCCTTACGGCACCCATCTAAGCACAGGAGGCTCAGCTTTACTTGCTCTGTCTGACGCAGAAATGGGACTCGTGCCTTAGGCTCTCACACCAAACACCTACTACCTGAGAAGCGCCGCTCTGCATCATTAAAATTCATTTGGCACAGGGAGTTGAACTACAGTCGCCACTTAACACTTGAGCACCTGACCACTGAGCTACAGAGCAAGCTGGTGCCTCTGTCTCTCCCGTCAATAAATATTTGATTATTTATACACGGTGGAGTAGTTCTCAAGAGATTACGAGAGAGAATGAGAAAAAGAGATTATTAATTCTGTACCAGGTGCAGGGATATCATTTTCAATCCTCTCCTTCACCATCATCTGACTTTCCGGGTGACCCTCTCCACGGCCGCCTTCCTCTGGGAACCTCTGGCTCCGACGAGGAATTTCATCCCCCAACAGAGAAGGCCGCTCTGGGGAGAACGACGCTGAAGCCGACGCGTTTCCTCAGATGTCTGGGTTTGAACACACTTTCAACAAAATACAGCTTTATGTTTTAAAGCTCTACCACAGAAACACAAAGAGCACTTCAGGGCTAGACCCAGGTCACAGTGCAAGAGACCTCTCCCACGGGCAGTGGCCGAAGCCTTAAATTTGGAGAGGGCCTTTTCTGACTGCTATACCGCAGCCTCGCCCTCTCGCGGGCCCGGGCACCCACCGTCAGGGCCAGCAGGCCTACCTACACTGCAGTGACACCAGCTTCCACCGCTGCTATTTACTATTACTAGTCCTGCCAAAAAATGAGGTAAACAAAACCGAGGCTAAGGATAACCACCCAGAACACGTGCCGAGTTCAGCAGGAACCGTGTGTGACTACCCGAGTGCATCACTTCAAATCTGTTGTACAGAGTGAATAGCCAGTTCACTAGTTTTTCTTCATGGTGCAATATAGCAGAGAAAAACTCCATGGATAATGAATGTTTTCATCCAGTTGCACTGCTGATGCTATGAAGACAGACTAATTCCACTATACAGCCCAATAAAAGTCGGATACCTGGCACTCGGCCTTCGTGTGGAGCAGCGCTTCCTCTGATCTCAGGCGGCAGAGATAAGAGACGCACTGAAAGCTAAAAGGACAGCACTTTAGCCCTTTGTTTGACAATTTCAATAGAGAGCATTTTTAAAAAAATTAAATGGCTTGTATTCAAATGCAGCACAGAAGGAGATGGTGTCTAGTTCAGGCTGGGCACAGCGACCTGCCCTAGCTCGCGGCAGAACAAAAGCATAAAAGCAAATGATAAAGTTCCATTTTGTTATACAATATTTCATTAGGGAACTAATTAAACAGGCTGCACTCAAATGCAGCATATAAACAATATTACACATGGAGGGGAGCATTTCTGGGAAGGTATTAGCTGATAGCACTAACGTAAATGATTTTAATTTTTTTCTTTTCTCAACAGTTAGGAACAAAAAGCTTTTTGCCCATTACCTCATCCTAAGTAGTTTTTCAAATCAAGCCCGTGTTCACACTCATGCTGTCACTGATAATGGATCTTGTGTCAAATACAAAGAGAGTAAAGGACCTGATAATAAGTGCAATTATAAAACATCAAAAATGGTAGATCAAAGTGGATTTCCTTTATTCCACTGTGTACAGTCACTTCACAGCTTTTCAGTGTTCCCGTCATGTGGTCCTGACAGGATATATTAATTTTCTCTATTATCATAGCAACAAGAATGGCACACTTCAGAAAGCAGCTGACAAATGCAGGTCCTTATTATTACTCTGTCTTACTTTTATTCATTTTGTTTATAAAAAACACTTTTAAAATCCCCTTCTCCTGAGATTCTCAGGCATGATGATGGCCAGCACGTGGTTGATAACCTTGCGAAAAGGCAAACTCAGGGACAGAATCTCAAGCCTTCTCAGGTACCGCCACTCTCAAAAAAATAACTGAAAAGTACAGCCTACAAAAATCTCAAACCTAATAATAAGTTAATGTTAGGAGAGCTCGAAAACTTTACCTACATATTCCCGCTCTAATTCATCTTAGAAGAGTATCCATTTTCTATTCACTAAGCTCTGTACAGGTCTTGAAAAGACATAGTAGCACAAATTGGTGATTTCACGTATAAATCCCATTTGAGGACGAGAAAGAGGAGCTGAGCAAACCAGCTCCGTCCCATCTCCCCGCCTCACCCTGCGGGGACTGCGACTCCGTGCCCGGTCCGGCCACTCAGGCTGGTCGCTGCAGGCACAGGGGAAGCGAGCTCCCGAGGTGAAACGTGCCTCGCAAAGAAATAATGTTGTGACGTTTTCCCACAGGGAGAAATACGGAGAGAGGCTTTGAGCCGGTGAACTCCTCAATAAATTATGTTTAGCTTTCCAGACATAAAAGGTTGCAAGAGTGTTTACTTTTGAGCTAACCACAAATTGTTGCAGCTGGTTTTATTAATATGCAAAAGAATATAGAACCGAGCCTGAAGAAGGCATGATACGAATCAAGCACATTGCACCACGCAAACGAGCTTACGCAAAACGTCCTGAAGCAATACGCTGTCATACAAAATTGCATACTTCTGCTGAAGTGAGTAAACCATAACAGTTTACGTTAAGTGAAGACCTAATATTCACACTAAAAACTCAGAACTATCATATTCCATGTGTAGAATTTCATAGGATACATCCTACTCTAACCACATATGCTAATATAGAGCACCATATTCAAAATCAATGACGTTATCTTGGATTTAGAGTAAACTATACTAGCATTGACTTTCATGGACTAGTTCAAAAGAGTAAATCTAAATTCATGAATGCAGCCGACTGACACAACTCTGCACAGTTGGAAATCAGCGGCAGTACCGAACTGTACTGCCTTCACAAAGAATAATTATCTTGAATATTAGTATAAAAGTGGATGCAGCAGTGTCATATCCTATCACATGAATATTACGGCAATGATGCGTAGAAGTGATTTACTTCTTCATTATTTCTAGACTGTAAGAATCACTATTGCTAGCACTTTGCAGAACCATTTGCTAACATTTAAGCAAGTTACGATTCATGCAATTTGAGTGGAATGCATATTGGACAGATAGATTATAGCCCTGCTGATACCGTATGCACAATAATTAGTACTGTGACAACAGCTAATTATTTTTAATTTTAAAGCCGAAGGATTTTATCCATAAATATTGGGGCTGGAGTTAATAGTTCAGTTCTTTCAATAGCCAAAACAAGATGACAGAAATTATGCATTAAATAAATGAATAATTTCTTATCAATTATTAAATTTAATGGAGTGCCAATCAATAACAGCACTAGACTTTTAAACGACTGCTGCTAAGCACTACTAATAAAATTAGTATATATTTCATAAAGCACCCAAAACATCAGCCCACCTGCAGTGCCACACAACACAATGAAACTTATTAAAATTAAAAACATAAAAACTACCTCCTTAAAATTCAGGAGAAGGAAGATACCAGCATGAAACACTGCTCCAGATGTATGGAAGACCATCTGTCTGCCTAAGAACTGGAGTAAAAAACCAGACTCTCAGATAAGCTCAAAGGGAGTTATTTTCATTGACTTTGCTGGGGTGCTCTAGCAGAGGATGCCTGCGGCTAGCACCAGGACCTTACCCAGCTGCTAATGCTCCAAGTAATGCTCTGGACAGCATGAACGCACGCATCTAAGAATTTAGATAGCACAGCACCAGGAGAACTACAGAGAACTCATTTCAGAATGAACAACAGGTTTATTTCAGATCGGAGGTTCTCAGTTTACAATATTCTAGCAAGTCTGAAACTTCAGGAAAAAGTTACTCAAGGACTAACAGAAAATTCCTAGAAGCCAAAAAGGAAAAAAATTTATTGTTGGATTGGCACATGCAGATGCTGCACAACAGGAAATAATCTGTAATGGAGTATGCAGGACTTATTCCAATATATGGTACGTCTCGGCTACTTCAGCTACAGGTATCTCCGAGAGAGGACAGTAGCACTGAGGAGGTTGCTCCCAGCGCTAATTCCTGCCTTTTCTCTCCATGCAGAGCCCACCAATCCCCCCAGCAACTGACTCGTGCACAATCTACAGCTACTGGCGTGAGCTGCTGCCAAACTGCACGGTCAAAACCCATCATCTGGACGGCCTAAAGCAATGAGGCCCTGAACACAGTGCAGGGCAAACAGTAGTTACGATCCCAACTGCTTAAAAATCACGAATAAAGGCCCAGAAAACAAGGGATTCTTTTAAACTGAAGCTTTTTTATATCCATTTATCCGGTGCCCTGGAAGTTTTTTAGTCCCAAGGGCATTTGTTTTTTAACAATTGAGAGGAGTACAATTTTACTGGAAAACAAAACTGGAATTCTCACATCACCCTGGGATCTCTCCCGCCTCACACGCTGCCGGGGAGGAGAGGAAGCCGCGAGAAGGCCGCGCTCTCGCGGCCTGGCCCAAATCGTGAAAGAACCTCGGGGCTGCGCTACGGTATATACGCTCGGGGATTGGCGCAGCACACCCGTGTTCTTTCAGCCCCTCCAATTTCCCGGCAACACAGAACATTAATAATTGATGTTCCACTGATTTGGTTATTTTCTTTATAAATGTGCAAACTTGCTCCTCAGCTACGAACTGCAGAATGCTCCCAGACACACTCGCATTTATCATTATTTCTCTGACTGGCTTAAAATTAGTTTATTAGTCTTAATTTGTACCCTTGTGTCTAACATCAAGGAAGTTATTCTTTGATTGACTAAACAAACAACCCTTAAAAATAGAAACTAGTAAGCACAAAAGCTTTCCCAAAAGAACAGTATTTTAAAATTAGTAGAGCAAGTTTCTTGGTTTCATTTATTTGGGTGGTAATTGCTTGCTGCAACTAAGAAGCCATTTCTAACAGAAGCCTCATATCCCCAGCTCCTTTAAGTGCTTTCCGTATCAGATTAAATATTAATACAAAATAAGCTGTGCTATTCAACCACCCTGTATACCTGCTTACGAGCCACTATGTGACACTTCTCTGATTCAGAATATGCTTGCATTACTTTTCTATATAGGATCACATCCTGAAGCAGAAGTAAGACTCTCTGATGCTGACTATTAGATGTACTTAGCTTTTCTTTAAAGTCAATGTGTTTTAATTTATACAAACAGAAAGGTACTCATCTTTTGGCACTTGAGATTTTCTTGAGCATCTACATCTCCGAATCATCACAAGATGAAAGAACGGTCAGAAATACAAATAACGTGTTTTATTAGGCAGAAGGTCCTGTACATTACAAACGGAAGAACCTAAGACAGCAGTCAGGTAACTATGCCAGAACATGAGTCTATTGAGAGATCTGAACAGCCAGCAGAGGCAGTCTTAATTTCAAGGTGTGCTCTACAGGTGAGACTACAATTATTACAGAGGATACACAACTTAACTGTGTTCCTGCTGCATACCTCCGTAAATTCAAACATCACTACAAATTCTACCTTACTCAGTTTTATTTAGAATTCAGCATCTTTTGCCTCATGGGGTATTGAATGAGGAAGAACTAAGAAATTTTTCAGCTACTGAAAAGTTCTGGCCAGCATACGCTTGCAGAAGGAGCAAGGTTTCCTGCACAAGCAGACCGGGCAACATGCTCTGCGAGACCAGCAGTACCAGGACAGGTCCCAGTGTCAACGATTCTGGAGCTTCTGAAACAGTCCAAAATATTATATATAATCCCAATATACTTCAACATTATATTGGAGTACAGCTGAATGCGAGTGGATCTACCCGTTCCAAGCAGCCTGCCAGCGCTCACGCTACCGAACAGAGCGGTTCTCTCGGACAGAACGGTACTTGAGAACCAGTATTCTTTCAACAATTTGTACACAGTTTGGCCAGTGCTTTCCATGCAATGCTGAGACGCCATGCCACACGCTCCCCTTACAGGCCGTGCCTCAAGCGCACCCGCTGACAGGCAAGCAGAAGTTCCTCAGCAATGGAAGATGTAATCAGAGGACCGGCGAGGGACACCGAGACCGGGGCGGAAGCACAGGCTGCCGCGGAGGTGGAGCCCAAGCAGAGGCCTGTAACTCCTACACAGTGGAAGTGCACTAATCAAGAGAGAACCAATAACTTGCCTTGAGCTCAAATATAAGCATCTTAAAATAGTATAACCAACAGCAGGATACAAATATTGTGTAACACTTGATGGCATAGCCAGACACACTGTGTAAGCATTTTAGGTAAGAATGTGAGCAAAGGGACCAACCAAGGGACAAAGACTTGCACTGAGGTGTCTTGGAAAACCACGTAAACTGTGACCCAAGTAACGGCGTTTGCAAGACAAAGAACAGGACAAGCACAAAGGATTGCAAATGGACAGGACACCCTTACCTCAAAGTGTGTTGTTAATGAATAACTCTAGACGTCTAAAGTTTCAAAGTCTAAAAGTGGCCTCATTTAGAAGACTGACCTAAATGCTCCCACCACAGCTCTCTCTAATTCCCTAACTGGTGTATGTACGTATGCACGCACGCACGTTTGTGTGTATACAGAGAGAGAGAGAGAGATACAGATATGGATACATATGTGTCCAGCTGCAGCAGAGATGACCCTGGCTTGCCTGAAATCTCTGAGGTTTGGGGCAGGCCTTTTGCCCTTTTGATATATAATAAAGTATAGCCTTAAGCCTCAGCAGGTGATTAAATGTAATCTGACTTGAGTTCCTACTTCTGCATTATCATCCAGAGCGTCTTCTCCTCACAGAGCTAACATTTCAGAAGCAAACAACAGCTCGAAGCCCCACAGGAATTAAGACTGAAAGTAGTAGCAGATGCCTAAAAAAGAAGCAGTAGTAGAAGTAGTAAAATGCAAAAAAGGTATGGGTGACACAACCGTGTTCCCATAGATTTTACTGCTCTTTAAAAAATTCATAATTGGCACTAATTGCACTATGTACATGTTAATGAACAACACCTGGCCTCAGCTGGATATAACGAGGCTGACAATATTTTTCTCTCACCTCATTGACAAAGAATTGAACATGTGCAGTTTTATAGAGATGGGCTTGCCAAATAGAAGGCATCAATAATTAGCAGGACAACGTGAAAGCAAACCAACTTCTTCACAATCTCTATAACAAACGCACACAGTTACTGAACGTAACTTTTTCTGAATTATTACAGAACTGGACTGGAACAGCAAGGGTCTGGGACACAAATATGGGAGAAAAAGTAAAACAAACAACCAAGCTTGATTAAAAAATTTGTCTTTTAGCCAAAAAAAAAAAAAAAAAAAAAAAAAGACGACCCAGCTACCTTGGGGATAAAAAGTAGATTAAAAACAATTCTGCTGAATGGTAGCCTATTATTTATCCTTATGATAAAAGTCAGTATACTGCAGGACACATAGGCAGAACCCTCACACAATTTCAGTAGCAGGAATAAAATAGTGATGATGAAGCTCAAAATTGGAATCTACTTGATTTCT
This sequence comes from Struthio camelus, assembly GCF_040807025.1. Lineage (NCBI taxonomy): Eukaryota > Metazoa > Chordata > Aves > Struthioniformes > Struthionidae > Struthio > Struthio camelus. Next base: position 10,681,223 of record NC_090952.1, on the reverse strand, counting down.
CACTGAAGAGTTTTCTTCCTGCAGAGCTGACCTGGACCAAATGAAAACCACATGACTTATTTTTGTTTAATCAGTGAGCCATTTCCAAAATAGTGACTTTAAAAAAATGTCCAAGTTAATTTGATTTTGTGCTTTTCCAACAAACTTCTAGCTGCTCTACAAATACAGCTCCTGAAAAAGCTCATTTATTGTTGCAACTGTCCACATTGCTGGGATTTATTCAGAACTCTGGTTCTCCAGCATCTGCCAACTTCAGAAAAAAAATCCTCCAAAATGGAAAAAAAAATAGAAAAAAAACCACCCAACCCCTGCAACCAAAACAGAAAGCAGCCAACACAGCACTAACACATGCCTTATCAAACTCTAATGAACACAAACCTAGCCCTACTAACAGTGACATGATAGCACAGCCTGAAGGATTCTGCCCATGTTCTGAGGATCAGATAGAATATACTCCGGGTGCGATCTAAGGATCTATCAGTCTGACTCTACATCCAGATTCCCTCATCATTCTAACCAAACTGTATGTAGTAAATATGTTCAGAAAATATTAATTTGCGATTTAGTTTTTAGTTCTGTTTTATTTCAAAAATTTAGGAATATCCTTCTGGAAGAAAAATACAAGTAACATAATTAAATGTTGCTAACTTGCCACATTGTTTAAAAACGTTGCTTTAATTGTTGAATGCTTTGATGTTCTAATCAGGTTTTTCCAAAACACCGAACATTATTATAGTTCAGGTAACTATCATCCTGTACAAAATTTGTCAGAAAAAAATATGCAGAAAAGCTAAATCAATTCAATACCAGTGTTTGGTATAACTACTCTTGACATGCAGATAGCATTTATACATAAGAAGAATATTTGCATATAATAAAACTCAGCCTATGTTAATTCAAATACGTTCAGAATAACTAAATATAATTTTATTTAACCATACGGTATGCAACAGAATCAAAGCAAATTCAGTCAGACACAAGTCTCCCAATGGAACACAACCTAAGGCGACTTGCTGTGATCGTACTTCAAACAAAGGACACAAAAGGAGGATTTGTTTAAAAGAGAGGGCCAAACACAGCTGGAGGAAGAACTGCCATGTTTAAATTAGAGAGATTTGCTGCAAAATCAAAAATGCCATTTTAACAAAAGATAGTTTAATCGGGGTTTACACACATATTTTAAGGATAAGTAGGACTTCAAATCATGATACACACAAAGCAAAGGTACAGAACGTAGAGTAACACGGCTCATTTGCTATTTCTACCGAAGCACTAAGAAATGGTACTTACTATCTGTAAACAAGTTTTATGATACAATAACAAATAAATGCACAAAAAGATATAGATATTTGAGGGAATGTGAAGACTGCAAATGGAGGAGCAAATGGAGAAGTTGTTGTAGGAACTTCAGTCATACTATCAGCGTTACTCTAAAGAATGAAGACAGATGAAGCAGGTAACCAGCTCCTACATAAACCCCACGCACAAGAATGAAAGTTGCTCCATTCCTATCATGCCAGAGCAGTCAGGTGGTACCTCCCCAGGGAGATGCTTGGAAAACCACACAGAGGCTTTAAGGCCAGTCGTAGCTGGGACACAAGGTGCTGAGCACCCTCTTGCTTCCCACCCTAAGGGCCTGTCAACAGCCTTTCACTGACTCTACAGAGAACCAGGTAGAAAACAGGGAAAAACTAAGGACACCTGTATAAATACGCATAGAAGATTAAAGTGCACTCCAAAGATAAGAAAAGCACAACAGAAGCCCCACTAACACAATACCTAATGAGGAAGGTCATTGCAAAGTCAGCATCACATGGGCAAAACACAAATACAAAGTTAAAAGAATCGCAGTTAAGAAAAACAGTAACACCTGCACAGTTCTGACAAGGTCTCTGAAGTCAAATTTATCTTACCCAGTTTTAGCCTATTAACTTAAACGACTAGAAAAAGGGAATTTCCTTTGTATGCACTTCCATACATAGGGCACTTACAAGTACAGTCAATTTTTGGAGCTACGTCTCTCTCCAACGACGATGGAGAGAAATGAGGCTCTCGGATAACGCGCCCCAGGTAAAAGCCCAAAGGACGAAGGGCGAATCCGGCCCCCAGGGCATACATGTACAGCAACGGCACCCGCTGACTCTTCTGCATCGGCATGCAACTCTTCATCAGGTGTACCTGAGGAAATTAGGATCTTGCAAGACACCTTGCCCGTCCAGCTTTCAGCTCAGCTCTGTTTCCTCTCACCAGTAACAGACCCATCCCATTTCCTGCTGATCAAAGCTCTGTACTTCACCAGGATATAATCTTCATACTGATAGTTTTTCAAATAATTTCATTTAAGCAAGAAAGATGCCTCAACACTGCTGCCATTTAACACAACGGAAAATATATTATTATACGTGAGTGTTTGTTTACATAAATGCATATGTATTTCTATCATTAAAAAAAAAAGCCTAAAGAAAAAACTGCCTCAGAGGTAGCTTCTTCTCCAGTTGTCTGTTACACGTCATTATACTCTCCTGGTTACTTGCCAGAAAAGACATCGAATTAATGAATCTGAGACATCCACGCAAACACACACATACGCAGCCAGGTCTAAGGCCAACGAGCAAAGCAGTCACACATGCTCTGGGACGTACTGAGAGCAAAAAGGGATAAAAACTCTAGATCAGGGCACGGCACAATATAAATCACTCGTGTGCAGTGACAGAAGACTCAGGCCTAAACTCACTTCTTGGGCCAAGCCTAATTCCAACCCTGTACACCTATAGCATAAATACACATACTACTTACGCCCCCCCCCCCCCACTCCCCCTATGAAATAATGCCATGTGTGCACACACGTGGTACGCATGTCTTAATTAAATTAACTTTAACTAAATTAGCTAAATTAACTAAATTAGCTTAATTAACTAAATTAACTTTAACTTTAACTAAAACTTTTATTTTTGCTCTGATTTTTAGAACAGGATTTAGCAACAACAGCAAAAGATAAATACAATCTTCATGCAACTCGGTGCTCCATCAATCACCCAAGAAAGAACTAACTTTATGAGAGTCCTGGAAGAAAAATCTAAGGCTGCAGCAGAATGTAAGAGGCATTCGAAAAGGGGTCTGGTTTTGGTGAAGAAAAAATTAACGCAAGATGAGAGGCAGCCCTTCATATAATGTACAACTGACACAAAAAAATAGTGGTCACATTTGTGAAAAATCAATAGGGATAAATAAATTTGATAATAATTAGCAAGAACTGTATTTAAAAATAAAATGACAAAAAACTAACTACAGCTAAGGCTGACACTCTGTAATGAATGCCTTTGCAACTCACAGCTGACAATAGGTGCAAAACCACTTACAGAAACAATTTGGTACAGACTTAGCATTTGAACTTAATTTCTCACTTTTTGTCAATTCAATTTATGCTTCTCTTATTTATCTGTATTCTAAAATCACAACACCTTTTCAACATTTCTTTTCCTGACAACTACTCACAGTTACTGAAACACTGATTTATAACAGAGATCAGCAAACACAAGTGCTAGAGTAGCTTCTTTCCCAAAGGAAACCAAAGCCAGGTAGTCGTCATTACAAATACCTGAATTTGACAATGGAAAAGCCTACAATTTAATTCTGAACTTCAATGTAACTTGGCACAGGTTTGAGACCATCAGTTTTTCTTCACACTGAAGAAAATTCTCTTAATTAGAAATTCTGTCCATTCCCTCCTCTCCATAAAAACCACACCTTGCTGGCTGGCTTCTCGAGCCGTGAAGCACCTCTGCTTTGTTCCTAACTGGTATTTTACAAAGTGAGTAGATCAGTTCTTTTTCTTTGGCTACTGAAGTTAATTTTTCTTGTTCATGTTATTTAAAATAGATTAAATTTGGTAGAGAAATGACCTTCTCCTTCACCTTCTTCACATTATTACACCTTCTACTATCACAAAGAGAACACAACTCTCAATTAAAAAATATATTATATGCATGCTTATCTCTGCAAGAATTCATGGAATAAGGGAAAAGAACCCCTACAGGGAGAGTAAACAGACAAATGCATATGATGTAATATTAAAAAAAAAAACATTTATAGGGTCTTGCTTTGACTCTTTGCAATAATATTATTCTAGAAATTTAGATTTCATAGCAAATCATATCCCAACAAGTATGGCAAGGCATTTTAACTCTTCTCGTCTTTTTGCGCAAGTCTACTACCACCTCCTATGAAGGAAAATTTTTAATAAAAAAGGCTAGCATTTAGCAATAAGGGCTCCAAGTAGCCTGACAATCAGTAAAGCCTATTACATGTCAACCGGCCGTCAGATTAGATGGGTATGATCTGCCACTTTGAAGCACTGGTTTTCCTCTCTTATGATATGTTAGTCAGGATGTTTATATAGCTGTTTCTTTAACTACCATTTCTACCACTTCACTTAGTCATGAAATAAAGCTAATAAAGCTATCAGCAAATATCAGGAAAAATCCTTGTCTGACATTTTAAACTGACTCCTGAATTTAATATGCATTTTTTCCTTTATGTTTATTAATAAAGCTTGACGTAACTTTCTTGTTGTTAATAACCAGACTTGCTTTGCCTCTGCATAGTCCGTACGGGTGTACGAGCGGGGGTGCCACGTTCCCAGGGACGCAGCAGCGCTGCCGGGGGCTCGTGTCCCCCCCTGCCCCCCTCCGGATCAGGCTGTGCACGGGTGTGTTAGCTCCCCGCACACCCACATGTATTTGGGGGGTTAAAAGGGAGATGTTTCCTACATACCCGCGCGCGCAGACGAAAACTGCAGCGGCAGGCCTCATCATTGACCAGGCTACCTTAGGGGTGCGAGAGCTAATGACAGTTTTGAGACGACTGCAGAGCTGGGGAGAGGAAAGCGCATACAGTGCCGGAGAGCTCAGCCCAACCCTACCAACGCTGCACGTCAGGACATGACCTCAGCGCTGTCTTTCGCGAGAACGACTTTTTTTCACTGATACCATTAGTGTTTAAAGTACGCCGCAGCGCTGACACGGCTCATCCCAAACGCAGAAGTTTGGGGAGAAGCCAACAAACCAGAAGAAAAACCCAGCTTTATGAGCACAGCTGGAGAGACAAGGAGGTTACTTCTACGCTCAGATTTTACATTGTACCAAAGGGTCTTGACAGACCTGCTACAGACATTTTCATTTAGCAGAGCCATTAAGAAAATATTAACCTAAGACGTTCTTAGGAGTCAATTCCATTCTGAACTGGTTGCTACAAAATAAATGAGGTTTCAGGGTACAGGAAGAGCACTCTCAGCTAATGGATTTTACTGCGCGCTGCCTACTGTTGAGGCTTTCAAAGACGAATGCGCACAAGCACACAGAAGAAAATGATGCAAGTGTCAGCTGGTAGACCTCTAGCTCAGCTGACTTAAGCGATGTGCGATGGTATCAGCGTCAGCAGAGGGAAGGCCTTTTCCAGCCGCGCGCTGGCCGCGGCACTTAGCGCGGCTCACAAGAGAAACAAAGCCGGAAAACAGGCAGGAAGAGCAGTTGCAGGATTGAATTCTCAGTAGTCTCCTTGATAAGACGGAGCAATAATCCTGTCTCCACGGATATTGGGAATAAGTACGCCACAGAACATGCACGTTAGGACAAACGTGTAAACGTCAAGTAACACTTATACTGGAGAAACTGAACTGAACACAGACCAACCTGCTCCACAAATCAGCCACTCTTCCATCCTTAGCTTAACTGAGAACAAGTTTACAGGATACTTGAGACGTATTCTCAGAGTAAAGGGTGGATTTTTTTTTTTTTCCAACTGACCTTTTAAAACACCTCTGCGGAATAGAGGTCTCATGATAGTTAATCTTGAGGATCTCTCATGGCAGTTAAAAGTCGCAGAGAGGCAGCTCCCAACTTGCAGAGAGACTTGTTTACATTACATAGCATCTCCTCTACAGTCAGCCAGGCCCACTTGCATGGCTCTGTCCACTAAGAAGAAAATATGAAGGCTTCTGTGACTTGGATGATTTTACTGGGACAAATGTTGAACAAATTATAGCCAAGACTTATGACCTTAATAACATCCATGGGCTTGTCAGACACTGAAAGCTGCCCAAATGATTTCCGAAGAGGAAAGCCTTTACGCAAGCTTATCGCACTTGCAAAAATGGAGGCCTGAATCTGGAATGAGACATCAGAGAGGAGTATTAGGCAAAACTAAAATAACTTTTTTTTTTCCCCCCTCATTTAAAGTAAGTACCAATGATCCAGTTACAACTAGCAGCGCAACATGTCTAGAAACTGAGTGATACAGAGAAAACTGGTACTGGGCAGTCGATCTCCAGCAGCTATTTCTAAGCCTTCAGCCACAACAGGAATGTGGGGGAGGAGAAAGGAACAGCGTATCAACAAAAAGAAGTGTTGAATGAAAGATGATAGCCCCTTTTTTCTTTAATAGCTTCATCTCTTCCTTTCTGCTACAGTCATGAAAAAAAAAATTGCAAGAAATATCACAAACCAGTCTTGAACTTCCCAGGACCAAAGGCCCTACGTTAAAAGCCAAAGCACGTTAGGACTGGATCTTTCCCCTTTCCTCTCAACACCTCTCAGAATGAAATGTAACCCAAATTAATAAGCTGATCTGAGAACTGGTAAAGCAGGAGTCTGAAGAATAAGAGTCTTCGGGGGTAACCAGAAGTTAAAGTATCTGCCAGCTTACTCGTAGGGAGTATGGTCAAGCCTGAAGGTACTGAGTGAGCTTCAGCCACCCCCTTCAGAACAGCGTTCGAGATAGCAGTATTCACATGAGCACAAATATTTGTATGTGCAAAATTACTGCTGCAAGATTGATCTTGTAGTGTTTTGCACCTGATAATTTATTGGAAGAGTCAAACCTCCCTGTGATGCAGTGTTTACAGTTTCATTAGCTGTGCTAAAATACAAATAAATTGAAATATTCATCAAAACAATTAAATGTAAGTCAAAACCTGTTGAGCAACAAAATCTAGCATGCTCTCCAAATGCCATTTTATCAGGAGTTCACGTTGCTAACATCTCATTCGCTAATTTTACCATTTGCTTTCTATCCCTGCCAACTTCTCATGATCCATCAGCAGGTCTTCAACATGACATCAGCTACTGAACATCAATTAAAAAACCCGCAAACAAGCTGGCTGCTGGAAATTGATTTAATCTGAGTAAGAGAAGTTGGTGACTCTGCTTATGCTCTTATACCATCCCCTCACCTTGGGGAGGGCATTTTAAGTTGACGCAACTCAAAGCTGTAATTCTGTTCTCTGTCCCTTCTCTGGTTACTTCCCTTGTGCTGGCTCCGCTGGCTGTGCAATTGCATTCCTTCTGCTCCTGAGCCTTCTCTGCTATCCCATTCCTTGGGCAAATACACAGGGAAATAGGAAGTCTGGCCTCGCTAGCACCTCACAGCAGCCGAACAATGGCCGAAGCCAATGGCAGCTTGGCACGGGAGCTGGCAAGACAGGGACCCTCGTGTAGAAATGGTTTCATTAAAAAAAGTATTTTAAAAGATCGTTTCTTTTAATTTAATCATCTCAGGGCGTATTCTTGGCATTCTGGGCAAACAGCTAGGAGCAGATTAGGAAAAAAATCTTCTGCAATAGTAAGAACACATGAAATTGGTAACGTTATGATTCAACCATTTATTCTACATTCTATAAGTACAAAACAACACATTGTATTTTTAGTTTGAAGTAGGTTCTATTTTCTGCCAAATGCAGTGAAGGTGCTTAAGATAGATCTTTTAAAGAGGGAGTAAAAGTTGCAAACCTCATTACTATTAAAATGTTGTCTTTAAGCTTCAGTTTTGTAGGCTTCTTTGAGAAGTCTGCAGCGCTTATGAAAAGGATCACGCTGACAGCCCCGGAGCCTTAAATCTGTTTCCTACCAAACAAGTACAGCACCTCTTTGGCGAGAATATAGTTAATTCTCTTCGATCTTCACTCAGTCCTTGGCCTATGGCTGATACCGACAACAAGGGCACCCATTAGTGCCAGCTGTGGTTTTGTGATAGGAAACCTAGATGCCTGATTATGAGCACTTAAATGCCAAGATCCCTTATTAACCATTTCACTTTAGAATTGCTAACAGCGAAAGCAAGGTAATGTATTTTCTAATGCACCAAGATATTCTCCTCATGTCCTGACCTTTCACTCATTTGAAAACATGTTCTGTGAAAGCAAATTAATACTATATTTCTCTCTTTTCAGCAGCATTTCTAAGTATGCTTTTGAATATTCAGACAGGTGTCAGCTCAGGGAAGCAGTTGCTTAAGTGTGTTGTTTTGTGAGACTGCAGCAGTGAATGATGGATATAATAAAATCCTTTCCTATACGCTTCTTAAATGGAGAAAGAGTGGATCATTCTCATAGTCCATTTAGGATTAAGAGCGCACAATACGGGACAGCATTTCCTACAACATTTTCACCATCATCATCATCGTTATTCTCTTTGCAGCACGGCTTCCACGTGCTCCATGTTGTTCAAACTGCAGTTCCTCTTACCAGCCTCTTTCCAGCATTATAGACATTATGTATATTCAGTCATTTGAGTACTGAAACTTTTGATTACTTCTGATTACCTCTAAATAACACTGATGCAGCAACCCCTTGCCCGTTCTGCAAAGCACACATGCTTCACTCCGATGTTTTTAAGCATTCATAAACGCTTTGCACATTCAGAGTGTTAATTTCCACCTTTTCATTTCACTAACAACCCCTCCTCCACATGCTTTTTACTGCATCACATATTCTTTATCCGCTTTTCACAACGAATGTATTAAACACCACTGTCAAATTTATCAAAAACTCAAAAGCTAGATACTGATAATGACAAAAACATAATACAAATAACAAGGAGGCTAGAAACGTTATAATATGTAGAAACTGAGAAATTTGTCGATTATTTAAAAGATTTCAATGTGACACTGTAAACATTCCCACCGGCTTTTCTTAATTCTTATTTTAATGATAGTAGGACAACAGTGAAGATAGTTCCAAATAGGGAACTGTCAAAAAAAAATTAATGAAAACAGACTAAGTCATTTCAAGTATGAAACTAATATTCCAAATCAGTTCATCTTTTCATGTACAAAACATCCACACGGACTCCAGCAATACAACAGAATGATTACTCAGTTCCTATGCAACAGTAAAACTCAAGGTACTATTTCAAAACTGGCTTTTATATAACAAAAAACTTTAAATTACAGCTTAACTAAAAATAATAGTTTGTGGATGATGATGAAGGACAATAAGACAAAAATTGTTCATAAAATGCGAATCCAATTTATTGTTTTTTTAGCTATATGGGATTTTATTTTGACTCTACTCAGGAAAACTTCTGATTTTCTAAAACTAATCTCCCCATGCAGGCAAAATTTTTTGCTACTAACTGAGTGTAGGAAAAAAAAAGGATTTATTTTCCTTTTCTATTCCTTAATTAACTTAAGGCCAATGTAAGGTTCTGGAGGTAGAAAGCTGGGCACCCCAGATTTCAGTTCACAGAGACATTCATATATTTGAAGCAAACAGTTCTGCTTTAATTGACTTTTCAAAGATTAATTCTGCCTGCTTGCAAAATTTTAGAATTAAAAGACTGCAATCTGGTCAATAATCAAAATATATGGCCTTCAGTGAGGAAAAAGATCATAAGACTTTCTCAAGTCCACTACCTTCTTATCTACCAACCTAGAAGCCAGTATGTCCTCCAAGTCAAAAAGTGATAAACTTTTTGAAAAAAAAGTGCCACTGTTAAAAAAGCAACCATTTCTAACTCCAATGGATCACGACAGATCATAAATCTACCAGCGGAATATTGTGTTTCTTGTACCTAGGCTGCATGGAAAAAATCCTTGGGTAGAAGAAACCTGCAGAAATTGTGCCTCTTTTTAATGGTTTTTTCTTCTGATATTTTTAGGATGGCATGAACAACGGTTCACTAAACCTAATAAGAGTGGGTCAAAGAGGGTTGCTGGTGGCCATGTATTCTTCCCTGGTATTATTAATACATCATGCATAACCTCTAGGAAGATCTCAAAGTGATCTGAAGACTCTTGAGTTCCACAAGAACAGAATATTGAATACCTCTTACAAGATGTAATTTATAAAATATTTCAGTGAAAAATTATAAAGAAAGATAAGAAAATAGGAAAAATTATAAACGGAAAAGACTTAAGGAACACCACAGAAACGCTAACTCGGTGAAAGCCACAAAGTAGGCTGGATGGAAGGAAATTTAATAAATTTGAATTCTGTATTCCAGAGAAACAAAGACATCAGAGCCAGCTTTGGTACACGTTCAGAAACTACAATCCTATTGAATAACAGAACCAGGAAACGAGGTGTAACACCACAAACATAACATAGGTGTAAAAAATGGACAGAAGAGCCTGTCCTGAATAGTGTGCAGGAGAGGACGAAAGGAGACTCAGGAGTGATTGAAGGCCCATGAGGGAAACAGGAAAAGGAGCTGCCTCCATCCTCAGAGCAAGGAAACCGAGGAGAAAACAGGAGGAAAACAAATTCCTCCGCAGTCTCCCTTTTCCAAGGGAGAAAAGAGGTGCCATTCCTCTTATCCCCCGGGACCAAGGCTGAGGGGGCTGAGGGCCAAGAGACTGTGGGAGGTGTACCCTAACTAGGCCTTTAGAAGTATGCTACAGCCTACAGCAGCAATAAGCACTTGCTCATTACAGTATTGCTGTGTAGCTTTCAGTAACCACAGGACACAGAGAATGTGAGATTTTCAGGTTCTAAGAACATTTTGTGCAATGGAATGTAACTCAAGCAATAACACTCAGGATCAAAGAGGTTTTCTCCATTTGTCTGGTCACTAAGTGGTAGCGCAGGCTTACTTTCATAAATAATTCAAGCTAATGCTAAGTATTAACTTTAAAGAAATTATTAGCAAAAATAGTGCTTTGTATAGGAAGCACAAAGGGCAGTATAAAAAAAATCAGTAGCTTTGGGAATAATTGCATTTACATTCATTGAACGTATCTTCTCCAAAAACACCAACATACATAAAATGGGGTATTGCATAGCATTCCTTGTAACATAAATATGGCACTGTGTGAAAAAAAAATATTTGGCTGAATCACAAATTCTGAATGGAAGGAGGGCTGAGACAGGCAAGGCTGCAGCTCAGCTACAGGTAAGCCCAGATGTCTCAGCAACAGAAATTAAAAGACAGATGTATCCTTTCACGTGGAATCACTGTTCTCAGTAATATTTTTACACCTAAATAAGATGGATGCTCCCCAGAACAGATTTTTTTTTTTACAAATGTTAAGAGTATTCAAGGTAGGTTTTTCAGAATATTGTATTTCTCAAGGCAGAAAATTGTCAAAACAAGATCAGGGCAGTTTGCAGAGAAGGATCCAAGAAGTAAATAGTCATCATAGCAGGCATTAATATTAACAATGGCTGCTCACACAGAAGAGGAGGATTCATATTTTCCCAGAAAGATTAGGGGCCTGATCTAAACCCAATAATAAAACAGAACTCATGAGAAAACTTTGGATAATGTCTGATTCAGAAACAAGGGGCTACCGGGCAGGATTTGTGTTAACAGCCTAGTAGAGCACATGACATTATTTTGTTTACAACTGAAGTGACTATTTGGTGAATGTTTTTAGGCTGGGGGAATATTGCAAGTATCAGAGAGCGATGTTGTACATCATAATTACGACTGTTCACTGACTAGTTTTTTAAATTGAAATTCTAGCACAGAATGATTACTATACAGCTGAAAATACAGGAAAAATAAACTTATTATCTGTAAAGTAAAAAACTCTCAGGCTACACATCGCATCTCTTACCGAGCTTCCACATACATACACATTTTTTCAACAGTGCCAATCAGTTATTATGTACTGCATGCACAAGCGACGTCCATCAACGCATGCGCTGACAAAGCAAGTTTGAAAGAGTCTCTGCAGCGAGTACTCTTGCCTGCTATGTCAAGAACTTGACCTCCTGAATTAACAAACTCTGTAAACGTTTCCCTCAAAATCCAAACAAGACAAGCAGGACAAACCACCAGTGGGCTACATTTGCCCCGCTCCCCGAGGGACCGTCTGCTCGCTGGGCGGCGGCAGCACACCTCTGCGGCCCGCAGAGCTGAGCGCGGGGCTCTGCGCACCCCAAGGAGCCACGGCTCCTCCGCTGGAGCAAGCGGCAGAGGAAATGAAAGCAAAGCTTTCTGACTTCCCAGAGACATGCCAGCTTAGTTCAGTAAGTGCACACATACGGCGAGGTAGGAAGGGCAGTGCTATTTTAAGAAAGCCTAAAAAAATTACAAAGGAAGCAGCTCGTAAAGAAATTTAGTTTTATAACGAGCAACTCTTGTGCTGATATACAAATCTGCACTCCCTACAAATTTACATTTATAAAATCTACATTTATTAACATACGTTTTCAAAGGTGATATGCACTGAAGTTACATCTGCCCTTCCTCAGAGGGAAAAAAGAGCTTAGAGAAAATACTCCAAGGTTTTCCTTCATAACTTCCCTCATCCCTTATTTAGGACATTAGCTGACTATCTCCGAACAAAGATTTTAGCGGGACATGCTATACAATCTCTGTACAACTCAATTCTCCAACAATAGGGATACCTGCCTTTTGACTACATGATGGGATATGCCTAAGCTCATGAACATCTGCATTCATGTGTCCAGATGTGCACAGTTCACATGACCTGAATCCCTCATTTTGGTCACATCACAAACGTCATTCAAATCAGGATCACGTGACAGGATCAAGCTGAAAATGTTGAGGGGAAAGGGTGGCAGAAGCAATGAAATGCGTGGGGGGGAGGGGGGAGGGTTGGGGACCGTTAGTTGAGCGGTCAGACAGACAAAAAATACAAAAGGAGAGAAGGGCACAGCTCGTGAGCGAGACTACTGAGATCGGACCTCTTGAAGACTGGTACAGTAAAATGAATGGAACTGGGATGGAAAGCCCAGAAGTAAGAAATTAAAAATGGCACAAGTGTTACCAGTTCTCAGCTGTCAGTTAACGTTTGTGACACCCAACAGCAATGTATGGACTCCTTTGCCTTTCAGTGTTGGTTCAAAGAGAAGACGGCTTGTGACTGCTATTGACAGCTCATTAGCTCAAGCAGCCTAGGTCTTTATAATGAATCTAGATGTTAGAAACCGCTGGGAAACCAACTGATGTCACATGATAATTCAGCTTCTCACTTTGCCTTTTCATAAAGCTACAGAGCCGCAACTGAAGTCAATGAGAGCTATTCTTCTTGTTATATTGCACTAATGTTCAAAGTATTCCGAAAAAAATAAGGTGTTCAGCGTTTCAAATGAGACAGCCACGTTTAGCAGGTATTTCACTTTAATCTATACGTATGCGAATTCTCCACCCATAAAATGGAGGTAATACCCCCATCATTTCCCGGGGTTATTGCAAAGAGAAATAAATTAGTTTGTGAAGTATTTGAATACCATAGTGATGAGCACTGCAGAATTGCCAACAGGAAATTAATACTGTTGTAGGAACAAGGTTTGAATAGCAGTAATAAATAAGGATTAATGCTATACATCGAACAACAAAAAGAAAGTAAAATATTGAATTGCTTGTCATTAAGTTAGCACAGTCTATTCTGTACACTCAGTATGAGAGAGCTCCTGTGGGAGAAGAGACGACGAGATAATACACATAATGACGGTAACATAATACATATGTATATGCACCTTTAATTCTGATGCTTCCTAGTTTTTGGACTACTCGACTTGATTTTCATAGATTACTGATCATTATCATTAGAGGGAAAGCACCTAAGTACAGGAAAGCAACACTGTTCACATGGCAAGGTAAACAACACTGAAAATGCACCCGTAGCAGACAGGAATAGGGGGTATTGCTGAAAAGATTAAAGTTCTGCAAAGGCGGTGGGCGATACATTGTAAAGTTTTCTGCCTGGCACACTTATTTTACCAGTGAACACTTACTATAACTGAGGAACAAAATAACACATGACTTTCCTTTGTTCTGGATCTTTTTCTTTCTATACATAGGTCTGCACACAATCACAGGAGATCATTACTCCATCCTCTCCAGGAACATCTTTAATTTCACGGCATACTAAATTACACAATTACACACACACACACACACACACACTCCCTTACTCCTTTACCTATTCACTTCTCTGTGATCTCAGCCTATGTGAGAAATAAAGGTAATTAAGTAAAGATTTTTTATTTTATTCAACTACATGATGAAGCAAATTCAGCTTCCATTTAATCTAGTTTTATAGTGCAGGACTGAAACCTTCTCATTCATAAAATGTATGGATTAGTTAGCATACAACTGTCAGCGATAATTAAATTAATTTACTAACGTGTATTTACACATAATGAGTGCCTTCTTCATGATCTATTATTAGCACTTATAAACTAATTCATAGTGAGGTAGCAGCACTAAGCATGATGAAGCTAGCAAAGTATTTGCCCTTTAGAAGCAACTTCTAGAAAAGCCTAAGATCATGTCCCTATTTTGGTGAGTCACTTCCTCCACGTCAAATCATGCTATCCTTCCTTCAGGCAAAAATCCCAAGTTAGGCTAATTTTTCTGCCCAAGGAAACAGTCAGAAGACAAAAGCAGTGCTACTTTTCTCACCCAACGTAGTTTGGACTGTGCCAGCAGCGCAGAGCTGGAGGAAGCTGGTCGGACTCCTCGCCCGTTCCAGCGTACGGCACACGCTGCTGCTCGGATCGCGCCGCACTCGCATTCTCCCTCTGGGCTTTTAAAAGAAAAACAACCTGACATATAACTTGAACTCTGGATTGCATTAAGCAATTTCTAGGCCCCAGGTTGTTGATTCATATGACTTAGTGCTGATAGGCTGGTCCTGCAGTATATAACACACTAGCATTAGATAATGAAGTACTTTCCTCTACCTCGCTACATGCAGCAGTCACAAAAGAAAATACAAGTCAAACAGATAAAAGAGAAAGTACCCAAAGACACGTTCTAAATGCTTGTGCAAACTCACTTAAAACATTGATCTATTGAGGCAGAGTTAATATACTGTTTTACGTTCACATTTCAGTTCAGTTTCTCTGGCTCTCAATGAACAATGACAGCATCTGATTTAAAACATTTGTTTCAAGGTCATTTGATTTCTTCCACTGGCATCAACCTAGTCACACATCAGTCCACGGACAAGATAGATGAACTGCTAGGTTTCTTCTAAGGAGCCAGTCTGTAAGGTTTAGAAAAGCACAAAGCTCCCTTCACATTAACTGTCGGTCAAGGGTAAGCAAAGGATAAGCTAAAAGAGAGAGTTACTTACTAGCGCAGTAACTAAAAGACACATCCTGTAGAGAGTCTTCACGGACCCAAGACTTAACAGGGCAAATATGTTACTGTGATATTAATGCTTTGCTAAGAAACAGAGACACCAGCTAGGATGATGTGCCTCACATCTAGAACAGAATCAAAATGAAGATGGAAGAGGACTTGCTTCACTCACAGCTAGTGCTCAGCAGGCATCCAGTGGAGAACCACAGCTGAGTCAATCAGACTGTATTTGTATCATTATATTCATAAATGCAAAATGAGCTATACTAATTAGTAGCCACTCTCATTATAGTCCAGTCTTTGCTGCTGAAACAGAAAAAGAAAAAAAAAGATGTTCTTAAGATAACTATCTTAAGAGAAGAGTCCAGTGAAAGCACGGCAGACCGTATGTTTTGAGTCATTAGGTCAAACTTTAGTCTGCCAATTTACACTGAAATGACAAAACGGCTTTCTTGGATCTTAGCTTTGAGCTAGTTAATTCAAATATTTAAGCGTTTAATGTTTTTCTTTATGGGGAGGTCAACGCTAAAATTCTGAAGTAAAGACAGAAATCCTAATAGAAGATTTTCATTGTCTACCTCAAGTGCTCTGCTAGAAATACAGACATGCGCAAGAGATCTACAGAGTCTTCCATTCAAAATTTTCCAAAGCTATTACTGGGCAGAGCGTGTATCTGCCTGAAGACATGAAGAGTATTCACAAGCGAGATAACTGCACCAACAGAGATGCTGCGGATCAGCCACTCAAAACCCATCCTCATCCCAAGGGGATTCATTCACATTGTGCCCAGCCTTAAAGCACGAGTTCTGGGAACTGGAAAATTACCTGTGTGGATCCACTAGAAGACCACAAACAAACTGAGCTGGAAGAACCAACGTGCTTGAATAGACGGCAGTCTGCTATAGGAAATGGGCCCTGTCACGGAGGGAGTCCCAAGCATGGAGTTCATACAAAAGAGGAATCCAGGATTGGTGCCCTGTCAGGGGAGGACAGCAATGAGTGAGGGTAA
The DNA here is from genome assembly GCF_040807025.1 of Struthio camelus. Lineage (NCBI taxonomy): Eukaryota > Metazoa > Chordata > Aves > Struthioniformes > Struthionidae > Struthio > Struthio camelus. The sequence continues at coordinate 10,664,879 of NC_090952.1, read as the reverse complement.
TGGAGGGAAGGTTCTCATTTAACCTTGGCACAATTTGGTTAGATGCGTTTTCCTGTGATTTCTTCACTTACAACTTTTAGAAAGGTTGGTCTGTTTGGGAAGCCATGAACCACCTTTACTTGCATTTAGCCTCAACTCCCTCCTTAGTTAGCTACTGACTGATTACTGTACAAATATTTCTCTTATGTTTTGGTATTATTATTTCACAAATGGATTCTACCGGCTCATTCCCAGATGTACAGTTTTCAGATTCAATAAGCTTTCTGTATAAACTACAGATTGAATGGCCTTTGTTCTTCTTTGCTGATAGAAAATTAATTTATTGGTGTTTTTTTTTTTTTCGTTTTGAGCCAGTTGCAAACGTTCAGTGCAGCAGCTACTACAGACAGTGTATCACACAGAGATGGAAAGATCTATTAGGTTATTTTCTTCTGCTACAAACTGATGAAGAACTGCAATCAATGAATCACATGCCTGTCACGTCCTCAATTGTGTTGGCTAGTTTTAAACAACGGGATCCACACAGCCTCTGCCCGTTCATTCACTGCTTCCTACTACTCTAAACAGACATCATGTCTGAAAAATGCAATATTCAGTAAAAACATAATGGCTTTACAGATTATGAAGCCAGAAAGAGTTGATGTGCCCATCCAATCTGATCCCTTTCAACATCAGAAACACAGTTTCAACCAGTGACTCTTACGTTAACCCTAATAATGCAAGTTTCGGCTTAAGCGTGTTTTGAGAAATTTCCGATCCCCAAGGGCCACAAATATTAAGGACTTAGTGTCCTTTAGCAAACTATCACCATGCTGAATGACTAAACTGTTCCAAAACTGTACTTAATTTTATGCTTGAATTTCTCAGACTTCAGATTCCAGCTACTGAAACAATATTGACAGGTCTGTGGCTGGTAGCAGACGTAGTCTTACTGTACTGTATTCCCCTTGCATCTGTGACACTATATGCCTTTGAGATACCTTCAAAATTCTCCTCCATCCCGTGTTGTTTAACAACATTCACGTACTTGTTTGATGTTATCATTTCTCCCTATTAGAGGTCTCTTGGCCATTCTCTACATTTCAGTCCTTTTGAAAATCTTTCCTCAAATAACAAGTCTCAAAGACATGTAATCATATTTTGTATTCCTCTGATAGTCTCTTCAGTATTGGTATTGAAATGCCCCAAACTGACTAGTCAGAAAGTCTTAGCAACATTTACTCTATTTAAGAGCTCCTTTACAAGACGTACCCACTACAGCCCCAAGCAGCATTTGACTTGTTCGCTTCATTTATCTCATTTACTTTAGGTCTCTTTCAGCATTACTGCTTTCCAAAGTAGCTCCTACTAGAGTATTTTAGTTTTGCCTGCTGCCCTCAACATTGAATCTCATTTGATTTCCTTTGTATCCTTCTGGATCTTGAAGTCTTCTACATCTACTTCTATGCCGGTAATGACGTTTACAACGTCTTCAGCTTAAGTACCAGATTAAGTAACATGCTGCTGACATCTTTCACTCCAGTCTCTCACAGGGATGTTCATGTCCCTAACACAGATAGGTGCATCACTACATTTCCTTTCCCTGTTTTGGATATTAAAGAGGCAACCACCTAAAAATGTTAAAATTGTAAGAAGTATCTGTATTACCTACCACCTGATAAAATTTCAAAGAATTTACAAATTCAAAATATTATATTTATTAGTTCTGGCAATTAACGTTTCTCAACGTAAACAACAGCAATAATATAAGCAAGTACTATTTTTTTATGGTCTGCTCAACTTTCATGTTTTAACTTCCAGGGTGCAAAATATGACAGGGAAATAAAGGGTTTCAGTAAATTAAAATACAACAAATTTTTTCCTTGACATAATAAAAGCTTGTTTATATGGAAAATAAATAGTTGGGCAAATTCTGATTTGATACTGTCTTAACAACAGATAAGAAAAGGATAATAATAAAATTATTTACAGTTAATAAAAGTTGTGTATCTAGGAGCTTTTTGTATATCACATGAGACTCAGAGTGAACCTGTGAAAGATAACAGAGATAAACTGACAAAAATCTACCTACAACATCTGGGCTCTTCAGAGGACTGGCTCATCTTTTAACTATGTCTATGTAGCATGAAGTAAAGTAAGTCCTGATTTTGATAAGGATCTGTTAGTATTCTCGTAATAGAAATAATAACAATCACTGCCCAGAAACGTTGTTTATGAGATTACAGAAGAATTTCACAAAACTGCCCTATGAAAAGGTTAAAATCAGCAGCTAAAACCTTTTGTTGTGACCTGCCTCCAGTGTCCTATTATGATTAGGGCTTTTTCTTTCTTCCTCATTTTTCCTGCTCTTCCATTAACAAATAAACTTAATTATGTATATTGAACCTAGGCAAACATTTCAAAGTAGTACCACAGAAGCCAGAAAGAAGAAGAAATCTTCCTGTGTTACGAGCACAACTAGAGTACTTCTGAATGCTTTAAATTCCATCCAGCAGAATGGGACTGACTGCAGCTCAGGTACAGCTTTCTCATCTCTACAATTTGCCATCTTTAGGCTTCCGAAGCAACAGCTTGATGAAACTTCGTTTTCTTCTTGTTCTCTATTTTTTTCAGGTTGACTACAAATTTCAATCAGAGTTATCAGTTTATCGCACCACTGAGGTGACCCAGAAGCATGTCTAACTAATCCCCTAGGTGCCCTCAGATTAGCAGACAAAAGCCACATCCAAGAGAAAAGTCAAGAAATAAATTCAAAGATGTGGATTTACAAAATGCCATCACATTTGGTAGGTATTTAAAATTAATCAGGTTAGTTTAGCAGAACGCTGTTCCTTGTTCTGCTTTTCTTAAGGAAATAAAATAACTGATCAGACTAAGAATGTTTGTCCTGAAATATTTTAAGTATTCGTCATTATCTGCTTTCAGATGACTCTCTCGATTTAGAAGAAACCTGAAAAAATATTTTCAGAAGTAATTAAACCAGTCAAATACAGTGAGTCTGTAAGAAAGACCTACTTACAGAGGAGAACTTCCAGTTAACTGTGCCTCATTTTCCTCTCCTTGCTGTTTTAGTGGCTCATTGGGAGCATCCAAAGAAGAGTCTCAAGCTGAAATTACCAATCTGAAATTACCAACACAAGTTGCTTGACGGAAGTCAGTGGGAAAACTGGCAAATACAATTGTTATTCATATGAACAGGAACAAACGCTGGACTGCGAAATCAGCTGTCCCTCGGGATGCTTGCTTTTCTTGTATTTGCATGTGGCTCCATATGTGATAAAAAGAGGGTGCCTATCTGAGGACCTTTGAAACACTCACTGGCTTTTCAAATTAATTGAAATTTTGAGGCAACAGTTGTGCAAGTCAAACTAAAAGACAATAGCAAATTTATCAACTGAAAAGAACAAATTATACAAACGCTTTTCACCAGCTTACCTTTTTCATTTGAGCACTGATTGATTTCAGTGCAACCACTCATGTGTGTGAAGTTAAGTGTATAAATGCTTCCAGGATTCACACTTTTCAAGCTGCTGCAAGCAGCAGCTGCACTGAGCCAGAGCAGGTGGGTATAAGCAGTGTGGCCAATGCCACGGGTCACCTCCTAGAAGGCTATTCAGAAAGAGTTAGACTTACGCTTCAAAATATCTCTCAGGATGACATGTGTCACAGGAATATAACCAGGTCCTCTGGTTCTCCATGAATGATTGCTTTAGAATATTACACAGACTTGAGTTTTCTTTCTATTTTTTTTTTCCAGCTTTATTAGTACATTGATGCTAATTTGGGTATTCAGGCTTCAGAATATTATCAATCATAGACTTTATCAACACCATCACATAAATATGTAGCTGTCCTTAGAGAACATAAGGAGACTTTAACCGAAGCAAGCAAGTAGAGAACATTTTGACAGGAAGCAGGAAAAGCGGCAGGATGGCAAGTTGTTGCCACGACTTCTTGGCAGCTATGCTGGAGACCTGAACTAAACGGCTACACTTCTAAGAGGACTCAACTACTTGTTCTTTCCTACGGGCATATGAAACTGCAAATTATATCATTATACACTGAAAGGGCAGCAGTGACAGGGGCAGTAGTGCAGGAGACTGCATTTCTGGTGACGGGGATTCTACAGGGAACTGCTGTCAAAGACTATCATCAAAACATGACCCGAGCTGGCAAAGCTAACAGCCAAACATCTCCACTTTGTGGACTGTCCTTGCTGGTTTCCAATCTGGCTGCAGGTTATTTATGTTTTCTCCTTCTGCCTCCTAATGCACATTCCCCCAGTGGGAAGCTACAACCTGAGTTCTGCCAGATGTCTAGAGGTTGGATCAATTTACATGAGTTCACAGCCAGGAACTATATATTATTTCATGACTGCGCAGACCTAAAGCTTTGGAAGAAAATCAGCTAAAATAATTTACTTTTATTTGAATTGAGGCTGCAGCCATTTGAAAATGGCAACTCACAGCCATTTTTCTTAAGAGACTACTTGCCACAGATTTGACCACAGTTCAGTTTCTTGAGAGCTCTTATCAAGCCTGAAAGAGAAACCTAACTCAAATTTCAGGCTTTGATGTAGGTTTCTGCAACATGAAGAATTGCAGAGTTCAGGGTTTTTTTTTTTGTTTTTTTTTTTAGCACATGGTAGGTAATCATTCTTTCTAAACTACTGCAGAAGCAATGAATGAACAAATGATTTATGCCAAAAGTTTACCCATAATTGATTCAGACTGTTTACTTACTATGGCTCTTTTTAAACATCAATAAGCATTGTTAAAATTCTAAAGTAATTGCGTATGAACATGTTTCTTTTATTGTATTTATAACCATAACACTTTTAAAAAATTCATTCAATACAATAATCTTTCTACCTTTTTTTCTTCCAGAACTTTATGATACCCTCTTTTGCCACTATTAGCCACCAACCAATTTGTAAGATACCGACAAGACAGCTGAAAAAAATGGAGCGATAGTAAGGTGGTAAAGTACAGAAAATGCTTTCTATTTGATTTTGTATTAAAAGGAAATTGGATATCACAAGACTAAAATGGTGATGCCAGCCAGAAAGATAGTTTGAGACAAAATGTAGAAGACCGACTTCAGAGAAAAGATGTAAACAAAAATGAGGGACTGAAATTATGTGGACCACTTCAGACATGGATGAGAGGTACTAAGGATCAGAAATAAATTATTATGCTCTAAAATGATCCAATAAAATGATCCAATAAAAATTGAACTGTAGTGCAGTAATCAGAACATGTATCGGGAAAAAGGGTAGGTTATAAAAAGAAAAAAGAGCTTTCGAGTACTGCAGATTATTAGCTGCTATGGAGAAATCTGTATTCAGGAGATTATATTTCTAACAAAATATGCAAACATCCAAACACAGCTGAATTCGCTGTTCAACAGGAAGTGAACTATAAAAATTAAAAAGCCAGAATGGAGACAGACTCACAGGCTGGCATAAAAACGGTCCATGCAATCATCAATGGGTTGGTTGACAGAAACATGGTACTGACTGAACACAAAACCAGGCAGGTTGAGGAAGAATGACTCAATTATATTTTTCCCCATGGGCAGAGACACAAAAAATAGCCATGGACATATTAAACATCAGAAAAAGGCATCCAGGCAATGCCTCTCGTTGTAAAGGGCAAAGAGCAATTCCAAATGGGTGAATAATTATAGGCACTGTGGAAGAAAAACAACCTCAGGGCTCAGCTGCCTTTGGGCACAGCAGTACTGACAGCCTGCAACACAGTGCCCACCTCCACCAGTGCCCACGAGTTCATCCTCCTGCTGGTGGGACGTCAGGCCACACCACCACCACCACCTTCCTTTTACCGGCCGCGGAAAAGCACTGGAGCGCCATCGTCTTGCTGATTTCTGAGCCTGGTGTGCAGGGGGGAAAGATTTCTGAGGGTTTCTGAAGGTGGCACAAAACCCCTCCTTAAATAACTTGGTGCTAAATTGAGGCCAAGGGAGAGAAAGGATGCAAAGGCTTCCTCATGTGCCTGCACCACAGATAACGTCTCACAGTCTCCTCATACCAAAGCAGGCAGATTTCACAGGGCTGCAGCATCCCTCACTCCACTGGTGGACCAGAGACACCAAAACGTAGCTGGGACTTGGCCGAACAACGACAGCCAGCCCAAATGCACTGCCTACCTCTGAGATAGCACGCACCGCATCCAGTCTGAGGGTGGCACTGCCCGCAGAGCAGCAGCTTCTGCTTCCCTCTCCCCATGCCAAAACACCAAAAAAGGATGGATCTTCCAGTCGCATTTAGGCTACTGAGGTAAAAATGTTTCCTCAGAGCCAAGATAGCACATTAAAACCTGAATAAACTGACTGCACTGTAGCACAGTACCCCCAAAAGGGAAATCTGGGTTGCAAAACCATGCATTAATGGGTTGCAAAGTCATGCATAAAGAGGGCTTTTCACTTCTGCTGAACTAAACTGCATGAGCTACTACAAACAAAAAGCTCATCCCCTTACTTACCAACACATGACCTCTGGCCAGACCTACACTAAGTCTTTTATAATTATACCACAAAGGCGACCATCACAGAAAGCTAGTGCATATCCCTCACCTCAGTTTCGAAACATTTCGAAAACAGTTTCTGTGACTAGAAACACCGCTTCATCACTATCATCTTCTTCATAAAGGATATTCAAGGGAAAAATTATTGAGTACATAAAAACAAATTTGGAAACTTTCCCTTCACCGAGAGCAATAAGCCTTAATGCAAGTGTTCAATCCCTACCTGTGATTAGCAGCATACTCTGAAACAGCATCCCCTTCTGACAATGACTGCGGGAGAAAGCAAGCCATTACAGTTCCCCAAATCAAGTGGTCCAGCAGTCAGTAAAATCTGCCTTGTGCAGATTGCTAGCTAGAAGAAACCACAAAACACCTCATTAACCTACGAAGGGGTTTGAGGACCTACAACGGTAACTATAATCCAAGTGCTTTCTGCTACTAAGATTTTTGGGGTAATTGAAGGGGTTGCAAGTATCCGTAATTTGTACTGCCAGAAACATAAAGCAAGCAAATTAAAAGTCTCTGCTGCGGAGCTAGAAATACTGCCCCGCTCATCAGGCCCCATTAACAAGGCACTTGCAGCAAGCAGCTCTATTCTGTGACCCTAATATCACAAGTCCAAGCAGATTCAATTGAAATAAGATTCAATTTGTAAGTTACATCAACAACCTTGCGATTGCGCACCTGAATTTATCTGTCTATACCAAATTATATAGAAAAGCACAAATTCAGTGCATGCATTATGATTCCCATGCTTCCGCAAACAGTAAAATACCTGGTCTGAAAGGGCTTAACGTGACAGAGCAAGAGCAAGTCCGCTCTCTCAAAAGCACTATTTGGGGAAAAGTTAATCAAATATGAGGACATTCTCAAACCAAAAGGGCCACCTTAAATTGCTGTTGTACAAAGCAATGAGAAAGGCGTCAAAGTCAAAACAAGAGTTACCGTGGACGTAAGTGCATTGAAACTACATGTATTATTTTATATTTACTCCAAAGTAATTGTAGGAAGAGAAGGAAAATCGTACTGCATATATATTTCAATAGCTACATAGGAAAATATGAGTAATATCCTTTCGATTAAATGTGTTTTGCTCTGCTGACTAACTATGCTTTTCTTTTGGTGTGTTTGTGGCGCACAGACCCTTTTTTTCTCCTTGCTGCCTTCCCGTAAGACAAAGGTATTGCTTCAGGGTGTAGGAGGAGCCACCTAATACTATGGCAAATGCTAAAACCAGTGAGTTGTGGCTAAATGGAGTGACAGTATGGTGAAGGTCCTATGGACTAACCTACCACAGCGCAAGGAAGCAACCTCTTTCACATACTGCTCTTAAGTGTCTTTAAGTTCTTCTATGGACATCTGGTTCATGAAAGAAATCGATACACCCACACCAACATGAAACACACTGTTCACCCTCCCATGGCTGTGATACTTGAACAACAGGGAAATGTAACAATATTTTGGAAAAGACAAGAATAAATCACCATAAAATATTCCAAACTCATTTACAAATGGTATTTCATTGTGGCTTCAAAACAAGTGACATGCTTACTGCAGCTATATAAACAAGCCCAAAGCAACGTTCAGTAGCACTCATTGCAATGACTTGATTCGAAAGCCGAAAGAAAATTACCAGTTCATCAATAACATTCAACTCCTCCACAAATATACCCCCCAAAAGAGACAACATTGGCTGTATCAAATTGGAGTCATTCTCTGCAGTATTTATTAGCATAATCAACATAAACCTAAATGGAATCTTCAGAGAAAAAAAAAAAAACAGGGAGAAAGCCTACTAGCTGGAGTCACAGAAATATTTAAAAATCACTGATATGCATGTGTTTCAACTTCTATAACGTGCATATCACTTGGGGACAAAGGGAAATTAAATAGCTACAGATATTTATCTTTTGACTTGCCTTTATTTGAAATACTGATGCTTTTCCTTCTTTTAGCTTAAGAAAAATTTCCCAGTGAACCATGCTCTCTTGATTACTATACATTTCTAATAGTGTCAGAGAAGATATAAAACTCTACTGTACCAAACTGGGGAGGTGGCGAGGGAGAGCACTGTGAACCATAATAAATGCTGTACACAGTTTAGAGTGCCCCTATCTTATTTTTTGTCCCTTGGGTTTCACGTATTCTTTTTGGTAGCTCTTCGCAAGGTTTCTACTGAATCGATCTTAACAACTCTGACCTGGTACTCACACCCTCACTCTCCTAAACCATCCTCAACTCATCGTTTTCTCCTACACGCGGAGTCTTCCTCAGGACTTCTTCTAGCTGCTTTTCTGGCCAACGGCCAAGCCAGAGGAGCAGAGCTGTTCTAAGGCATCTCGGTTTCAGTGCCTTGAAGGGCTGCTCCTCTGTACTGCCAACACAGCTCACGACGAATAACTCACCATCAGATGCCAACATGCGCTGCTCAATCCAAAGTCAGCGTTGTGAAACACTACCTAGAATCTACATTGCAAATCATTAGGAGTAGAAGCTTAAGATAAAGAGACTACATCGGCAATATAATTAGTCATCAGAAAATGTGAATCTAATTAAAATATTACTCAAAAACATCTGTTAGGGAGAGGAAGCAGCCTGCAGGAATTATTCAGTACTCCTGGACCCATGTTCCAGAAGAGCTAATTATACACAATTCCTCTTAAGCTTATATTGCAGAATATGAAATTCTGCACAGAGCTGGATACGATTAAAGAAAACAAAATTAGTATCCAAAATACTGCATTTCTCTTCCTAAGACTTATACATGAAAGCAAGGAGAAACAAGCAATATTCCATTCTGTATTATTCTGTATAAACTAATTGTAATTTTGTATACAACTACCGATTCCTATCCTATGTGCTACTGCAGAAAAAAGAAATACAGAGGCTAGTATGCTTGTTTTCTATTTCACTTTTAGAAGACGATGAAGGTCACAATCACCTTTTACCATTTACTTTTAAACTCTAGGAGCAAGGCTATTTGCTGCTACCAATACTTCCCCTTGGTAAAATGAGGATACACTAAAAATTGTAATCCTGAAAAATACAGATTTATGCTGATCTTCATCATACTCCCACTACAATGTGAAATGAAATACTGACAAATCTGAAAATGGAAGATATGTCTTTCTTATGTAATTTAATGTGCAATGTATTAAATGGGTAAAAATGAAAAAAAGGCTGAGGGAAGAAAAGCGAACAATCTTTGGTCATCCAAAGGAAGACTGCATAAGAAGCTCTCGTACTGTTGTCAAGAAGAAAGGATATTTAGATTAAACCTTGCTAAGCCCTAAAAGGATAATTTGTCAGTATTTTCCACTCTTCTACCAATCCTGTGCTGATTTGCTAGATCCCTTCTTTCTATCTCATTTAAACTAATTCTATTTGGAATAGCTGAAAAGCATCCTGCTGGGGAAACAAAGAGCCTAGGTATCTCGGCATTTAAAATCTCACTAGCTGAGGGCATAAGGAACCCACAAGAATAATTTGACCTTATTTATCTAGTAGCCTTAAGTATAATTCTCCTGTGATCAGAATTCACAAGTTTTCTTGTTAAGCTCATTTTGGACCAGTGATGTTTTATATGCAGCTTGGAGCAGAACATCCTGTACTTTGATGAAAAACAGGTTCCAACTGTCAGATCTTTCTAGCATGACTATGACTTTTTATAGAGTTAAGAAATAAACTATAACAATCTTTGAAAAATCTTTACAATGTAACTACAAAATTACACAGTTTAATATAACAGCTAAGGTTCAGCACAACAATTATACTAGTCTGAAGAAGTGGCAATTCCCTTCCTGAATGACATCATAACATTGGTCACAGTCTTACCACTCCTCTTCCTTTCCACAAAGGCCCCCAACTATGATATTAACTGTACATGCTCTTCCTTAAACACACTATTTCCAAAATCAAACACTGCGGCAGGTTTCCTACCTTTTAGATGCAAACAATGTGCATAAAAATCCCTGCATGGTTAGGGGATATAAATTAATAATACCAATTACATTTTCTTCTTTTACTTAGCAAATTACTTCTGAATTTAAGAAAAAGGGGGAAGACGGAGGAATGTCAGCCGACAAGTTGCATAGCATTACTATTTAGAAACTTCAAATATTAAGAAAAAAAATGATAAATTTTTTCAGTAGCATACAGAAGGAGTGAAATAGGGCCCAACTTTCTCTGGACATTGCAAAATGATTACCCTGTATGCAATACATAGTTGAGATATCAAGTTTGTGACATTTGCTAATGCTGTTGGACATACTAGATATAAATGAATCAGCACACCATTCTCCTCCGAAAACAGATTACTTTCTATCTGTGAGCATTCAAGACCGATACAAGTAAGTGTTCCATATAAAGGGAACCTTGCCTGTCAAGTATATAAAGTCATTTGAGCACTGAAGTTTCAAATGAATATCTCAAGCTTTAGGAGTACTTACATCTTAAGACATAAGACCAGGAATTGTTTATATTTCAGAAGAAGTACATAAAAGTAAATTACCAGCATTAACCTAAAATAAATAATTTATTCCAAAGGAAATATGTACAGAATATGATTGCAGGCTGTTTCCGTAAAGCAAATTTCTGGTCTTATAATACATTTTAAAGTTTAACCAACAGAGACGAGAAATAAAACATTTTATAAAAACATTAATAACATGAATAAAACATCAGGATAGACATGTCTCTTGTTCAGAATGGGACTGTTCCCAGCAACAGTCTAAACCAGCCCCGTCCTCATGGAGGATTAATGACACATGCCTAAGCAAACAGATTTCGTTCTGGGTCCCCCTATTCTCACCAAGATCGCTGAAATGAAGGGGCAGATGACCCTCATGCTTTTGCACTGCAGCACGCTGATAGGAGCGTTACGTCTCTCCCGTCTCATCTCTGCCCTCTGTGGCAGCCCAGGTAAACTGAGTTCCCAAGAGAGTCAGAAGCACTGCAGCATCATTTGGCATTGCGAAACAGCTGTGGAAATATTTTCCCTGCACCTCATTTCCACCATCAAAAGTAAAAAAGGATCCAAAAGAAAGAGGGAGCAATAATTACAGTGCTACAGGCTCCTTCCTTAGCCACGTGCTCTATCCCTTCTTCATAACACAGAGGAAGGAAAGCCAAGTGACTTTTTTGGACCTTTAATGCCAAGTTAGTCATCTCTGGGACAAAAATTAGCCCTGACTGTTCTCCTCAAGCTTCCCTCCCTCCCCTCTTTTAGTTACCAATAAAAGAAAACAAAACTGTAGGGCTAAAAATAATACACAATCTTGGGTAAATATACAGCTGCATTTTACTACGCTTTAGACAAAGGCCATATGGATTATGGAATACCAAAAATATTTCTGCTACTTTCTAAATATTGTTTCATTATCTTTAATGTAAAATATTAGACACTGTTTGATAAATGTCTTTAAATGAATGTTCCCTGGGCTTACAAGAAACACGCAAAAAAGGGAATGTTTTCACAACACTGTGTACTGATTTTAATATACCACATGAAAACCGTAAAGGCTGAAACAGCAGATGCATGCAACACCCTTGTCGGTCAACAAAAGTAAGGACAATAGTCATTTCAAAGGATGGAATTTTCCCCTATAATGCCAACAAATAGCAATTCATCGTTAACTACATTTTCAGATGTAAGCAATTTCCTAAATGAAATTGCATGAATGCATGGTTTTTACAATATTATATTACAGGTGAGGTGATATTACAGTGTTTACAGAAGCATCTTATACTTATCCAAGATGATTCAGATGACTTACATGTTTCCTTTGAGACAGTAACATTTCCAAAGGAAAAAAGCATCTCACGCTCTTTACCACTCCAAGAGAACAGTTACAATGTCAACGCACACTCCAGCACTCCCCCAAACCACTGTTGCTATGCTACTGCACAGATTCATGCGTTTCCTTTGACACTGGGGAGGGCTATTTGAAACAATAATGAATACAGGAGAAGCAACCAATAAAAATATTGTTTAAGCACTACAAGAGGAAAAGCACATGAAAGAAGCAAAAGAAGTCTCGTATTAAGAGAGGATTAATGGCCCTTTTCTATCAAATATCTTAGAGAATACGTCAACCATCTGAGAAGCTATCTTAAAACTCCACAAATTCAAGGGATTTCACTATAGGGGTTTGCATTTTGTGCAAGTTATGTGGGTGCCCAAATCCTGTGGGTGACTGAAAACATCCGATGCACCACCATGATTTTACATACAAACCACACCACAACAACAGGGAACCCTAGCAACGGAGAGGAAAATATTAAATGACCCATATAAAATCGGATTAAGACTGATGTTTACCTTTACATTTTCAAGGCCACTTACACATATTCGACCTAACTGCTCTACGTGCAAATTAGTAGCTCAATTTCTTAACTGATCCATTGTAAAGAGAGTGATAGGACCAAAGCTAAGGGAAATACTTCAGCCACAGCCACCGCTATTACAAGCAGAGTCCTGCACAGTGAGTCACATGGCGAACGCTTCTCAGCACACATATTGTTATTATAATGTAGCTGTTGGCAATAATTTCCTGGAGAAATGAGAGAGGGAGAAATCAGCTTAATGGCTGGCTTGTTTACAAAAGAACAGTAAATAACAGCAACATTAATCCCCAATGCTCTCACTGTCTTGCATTAAAACGCAAGACTTTTATGAAGAGCTGAATTCAGGTCTAATTTAAACAGGTGTGATTTCACAGTAGGTCTATTGACACACACTGTAAATCAAATCAGAATCTTGTCCTTATATTCTCCCCGTGTTTGAATAACTACCGTATTCACAAAGCTGCATATTTGCTATATCGGCATTTCTTTCACTAATTAAGCACCTTTATCCCTTTAACAGATATTAAAACTGAAGTGAAATTGCTGAGGTAACTTGCCCAGAGTCACTCACCTGCCCAGCAACCAAAGGGCAGAAAAGCACTCAGAGATTTAGGGAATCTGAGTCAAGAGCTCTATTAAACACACCATTGCTCTCAAGGCGTAAACCAAATACTTAAGTGAATTACCCAACATTAATCTTACAAGTTTCTGTGTCATTAAACTCAGCTTTGATCTGTAACCCAGCACAATAAGGATTTACAAAGGCAGGCATGTGCTAGCCAGGTCAGAATGCCGGAACTGAATTCTGATCTCATCTGAACTGACTTACATTGACTTCAGCGAAGTTATGCATGATTTCAACTGGCATATTTTAAATCAAAACTTAATCCCCGGAGTGAGAATTAGGGAACATCTGACACTGTTGCGGATTCACTATGTGAACACAAGAAAGTAATGGAAGTGTTCCTTATTTCTCTGCTACTTCTACTTTGTATTTTACTTTGTATACGACTACTTACTACTTTGTATATTTTAATTTTTGTAATCTGTTGTTTAAAATTATTAAATCATTTAACACTCCAAATAGAATCTGACTCTGAATGCTGATGTTAAGAGGCTTCCCAATCATTTCTGTGGGAAAAAGGAAACGCTAAACTGTGTACAGCATTTATTTTTAAAAATTTTTCCCCTTGTTTTAAAAAAGACAAATATGTTACTAAAAAAAATCCCTTGGCCAGATCTCAAGCACTCTAAAGTGGTATTCCATGATCAATCTAGTCATACCTCTGCCTGTACAAACATCCTCATTTCTTGCCTACAAAACTCAGAATCTGTTGCTAACTATAGCCAAAGTCTAGTTTTCATAAAATTGTGCAGCCGAAGGAATGGAGCATGAATCTACCTCCAAGACTGAGTATGCACTTCACACTGCACTGGAAGCTAGTATTCTGCTAGCTTCAGGCCATGCTACCTGCCTAACATCAGTCAGCTTTGTGCATCAGCAGCTGATGCACAATCAGCTGCCAATCATATCCAAGTTGTCTCCTTTAAAGTTAGTTTGATGTTTGGTTCTCACCATTTAGTAGAGAAGGGTAATTAATTGCATAAAAATATCCAAGTCCATGTCAGAGCCAAGTCAAACAAGCTAGCCTTTAAAGCAGTTAAAAACAATTCAACTTAACCTGAAATAGGCTAAATATTTGGTTATTTTAGAGATGGCTCAAATTCCTAGGTACCTAGGAACCTAGTACCATGTACCTAGTACCATATGGTACCTAAAAGAATGGATGGTTGTGCTAACAAGTCAAATGAGATTCAAAAAATGCTTAGTAGGCATTGTATGCCATCAGCTTGGGATACACTACATTGCTTCACAGGGTATCTACGCAGTTGTGAAACAGAACATGTGGACCGCAGGAACAATTCAACAAGGAAGGGTATAAGGTTGCAAAAAGGACTTCAGTCTCATTAGCACATTAGCTAGCGCAAGATGCAGTCCCATATTCACATGAGGTAGTTTTAGATATACGACCAAAGAGCAGCCTTATTTTATCTTTTATTTTTTATTTTTTAAAGAAATTAAGGTTATATGCTCTCCTGGACCAGATCTTTTACTCCATAAAAACAAAAAAAACCAAGTAAACCCAAACCCAACGCAACCATCTTCATACAATTCTCAAAAGCAGTAGAAAGCACCACAAAAGCAGTTTCAGGCCCATATTTTCATCCCAAGACACTGTAATTTAATTAAAAAATGTATCTGTCGATATTGGAGTATGTTGTAACATAGAGCACCTATCAGCTCAGCGTTCTCACAGACTAAAACACTGAACTCCATGTTCTGAGACCACAGAACGACAGGGACCATCATTTCAGTAGACTGAGGATAACTGCAGTCTTCTTAAAGTACTACATTTAATACTGGTGTTTTACAGTGTTTCTGTTGGAAGTCTACATTCACACATTGTAGAGTAACACTGTTCATGTTAAAATAGAGCTAGTCATACCGTAACAGAGATAAGCAAAGATCCCCAAGAAATTGGTCATTCATTACTTGCAGTTAAAATATATTTTGCTTAGCCTCAGGCAAAGCTGAAGGCAGTTTGTGCACTAATAAGCTATTATTAGTTGCCATTAACATTGACAACAGTAATTTAAATGGGAACGTTGGTGTTTCACACAATCTGTTCAATGCTTCCAAAACAACCAGAGTGTGTTTAAATAGTGATTATTTCAGAGCTGGTCTATGTGCCTATGAAGGAAAATAGTCCTCAAGTAAATTCTCAAATGTGGCTACACAGAATACATAATCAAGTTCATTATGTTGTAAATAAATTCAAGAGGAAACACGCATCCTCCATGAACTACCTAAGACTAAGAACGTACTATAAGCTATATAGGCCAAAGTCTAAAAACTAGAATTTTTGGACCCAGTACTTAAAATTCTCTAGTAGTCTTAAATACTGATATTCTGTTCTAAGTGTACCAGGTACACACTTCTAAGTAACTTTGTTTTTCTACATTAGAATATGCCTTTTCATAGGAGCAGACAGTGTATGGAGCAGGCACTTACCCAGAACACTGACACAACAGGTTTGACAGAGAGTAGAAAAAACAGAGTGAAAAAGTCCCTCATGATCATCCATTCACTTTTATAGCTGTGGGGACAGTGCCGATTTCAGTTACACCCGCTCAAACCACTAGTATCACAAAGATTATGGGCTTTAAGTAAAAGTTATGCTTCATCTGCTCATGTATTTGTTCTAACGACCTAAGTACACACCATTGACATTCAGTCTCTGGAATAAGAAAACATGCTTGATAACCTCAAGTAGAAAATACAGCTCAAGGCAGTATGCGTTAATTTTTGCCTTACCTGGAATAATTTCTATTTAGTCAATCTTCAGATTACGTCTACATGGTAAAAACTATAATATAGCTTAGATATATGCAAACTACCCTTCAGTTAGCTTATTCTAGCACTTGAAGCACTCAGACCATACAAGAATTCATTCAGTCCATGCTACCTGCCTACATCAGTCAGCTTTGTGCATCAGCAGCTGAAAGCCAGGCTGCCAATCGTATCCAAGTTGTCTCCCTTAAAGTTAGTTTGATGTTTGCACTAAACAGTACTGCAGATACAGATATATCCTATGGCAGGTAAACTCCTGCTAGAGCTTTGAATGAACATATGAAAAACTCAAGGAATATCTTAACAGCACGAAATTTGCAAAAATAGATTTGTTACACATCAAAAAAACCCCCCAAAACATGACAAACATCCCCCAAAACATGTTTACCAGAGTCCACCCATTTGATTCTCCTAATATCATCACAGAAAAGCTATTCTGGTTTTGTAGCAGAAGGCTGGGCATATAGAGAGAAAGAAAAACTAGACCTTTTCACAATGCAGAAAGAAATAGCAATTTGTTTTCTCAAACAATGCAACAACTGTATCTTTCTCACTAATTTCACTCCAGTTTCAAACAATTGTTTTCACATGCCATGTGGACAGCCCTTGTAAAGGTGGAATTTCTAAATAACTCGTTTTACTTGAACGGCACAGTATCCAGAAATCAGAATTTCACGAGTGTCCAGTGACTGACCTAATGTACTCGCCCGTTTTCCACACAAGTTACTGCCTGGTACCACGGCACAGAGATTACAGAGATTACAAAGAAGCAAACGTTAAAGCCAGGAGCAGGAGCACTACTCTGTTCCGTTCTGGACTACCCAAGAAATTCGTTTAGGCTGATTAAAATTATTCTCTAAGACTAAAGATTTAGAAGAAACCACTCCATTCTCTACTGGGAAAGCCCGATGATTACATCTCGCCATCTTAACACTTAACCCATGGCTCCTGCAATGCAGGAGAGTGAAGGTAAATATAGCTCTTCCCCTACTACCTATCGTAATTTTCACCTAGAGCAAGTTAACTCATCTTATTTAGCGCAACTTGTACAGCCAGCAGAGATCACGAATTCCCAGCCGCATCACCCTATTCCAACTTGAAATCTGTAACTCCATTACACGCTAATCATCTTCCACGTGTCAGCTTCCCAGCACCTGAAGACAAACAGACCTGTGTTTCTTAGTCTGAATGGTTCAAGCATGCACGCTCCTTTGCCAGGCAGCATTCCCAGGCGGCACTCCCTTCACGGCTTCCTCACAGTTAAGGGCCAACAAATTCCAGGAAGACCAGATGCAATTCCTCCAATCACCATCTAAAACCAAAATGTCTTAAAAAACCAAACAAAACAAAACAAAAAAAATCTATGCAATAGCACTTTACAGGAGATGGTCTCTAAACTAAGAGAATTTGGTAAAAGTAGGAAGCTAGAAAGCAGGCAACCGTTGCTCTTCACACAGCGGACAGCACCTTAAAATAACCGATTCTGACAGCCTGATACCATGTGACTGCACAGAAAGCTTAATGCTCAAATTAAGATTTCATTAAAAAGGAGCTGTGCACTAAAATCACTTTCTCTTTTTTTCCTTCTAATTTCTTTTTTGAACTCCTGCAGATAACGTAGTGTCTTCGACTCTATACTGGACATAATTATAGGCAGTGATAAACACGTAGCCCAAATTATAATTATATTACCAGTATCCCACTTGACTTAAATTCGAACGTTTATTATAGCTATAGAAAAGACATTAATAATTGAACTCTTGCATGTTATGTACTAAATACACGTACAGATGTACTAAAATATACCACTGTCAACACTGAATCCACATGTGCCATTTTCACTGTTTCCCCGATCTCCTCTTAACCACTTCAACTTGTTTAACTGCCTTTAGAACTGCCCTAACATGCAGCTAGCTGTTCAACACAGAAATTAAGAAACAAGCTGAACTTGTTGATATCAACATGATAAACTTGTTTACTTACTCTATATTCTTTAAGGAAATATTTTGAGCAGATTTTCATTATTTTCAGCTTGACGCATTGAGACTAATAATAATTCCAATTTTTTCCCCTCTGTTACGCAATTAAAAACACATCAGAAGAAATCAGAACAATCAGAAGAAATACCGGAACAGAATCAATAATTAAAAAAAACATCTAAGCTGAAATCCCACCTTCCACGCACAAAGAAACACAGAAATGTGTTTTGAGCATAGTCCTAAAGTCGTAGCCCAAAATGACAGGTGAAGATAGTATTCAGGACTCCAAGTAGTCTCTTTGAAGTCACCTGACTGCAGAGTCTTAAAGCTACGCTTAGAAGCCAGCAAGTACAGGAGGGATGGTATACAAAATATATAGGATATAAATGTGTAAATATGAATTTATTTAGAACCTAAGCTACAGGCCATTAAATTCAATTGATAAACTTCCTATTGTGTAAAGACTGGAAAGTAGTTGGTCTCTAGAAGAATAACACATTTTAACAAAACCACTGTCTCATTTTTTGTCTCAGTGAAAGACAAGTCTAAGTTTACGCTGTAAACACAATACAATACAAGTATCAAATAACCTTTTTACCTTTCATATAATATAGAGAGCTCAGGAGGAAGAAAGAAAAAAAGAAAACAAAAATAAACGGGAAGAAAAGTTCAAATTCAGTACTACTTCTATTTTAGTACAGTAGATGCGTTTCTTCATTACCATTCTCCCCGTCAGACTTCCTTTCGTGGTCAGTGTCAGTCAGGGACAAGGCGGAGTTTGCCCGGCTGGACAAGCAGGAGCTGTGCTCCGATTTCATCCCCCTCATCCACATGCGCAGGGCATGGTCCGGCGAGGCGCCGCCTTCCGTCTCAGTGTCGCCGTCGGAGCCCACCTCCAGCGGGTAGCTGTGCTCAGACACACCGCGCACGTCGCCCTGGTAGCCCGAGCACAGGATGCGGGGAGGCTCGCAGAACTCCATGTCTGGCGGGGGGGGAAAAAAAGCAGAAAGATTTAGAAGAGAACAGCGATATTCATTTGATTTTTTTCTGGAGAGTCTGTTTTGAGAATTAACACTGTTAATCCTATTGGACAGATGACTTGGTCAATGACTCATGCTGCCATCTAATCTGCTCTGAATATAATAAAATCTAAAAGAGTGCAATTCTAAAATACAGAATACTCCACTGTAATTGTGCCTTTTTATCTGATAGATATGTATATTATAGCTCAAATATGTGTATTCACACATACACCCATGTAGATAGTACACATTGATTTACAACTGAACTGAGTAAATATCAAAGACTTAGAAAGACAGTTAAATGCCTTTTTTTCCCCCTCCGCCATGAAGGAAACACTTTAAAATTAATCTCACATATCAGAAACCTCCTCAGTATTTCTTACCATAGGGCAAATGAATTCAGTATTTGCAAATAGGGAATTCACAAAATTCTGTTTGAAATTTTCAGCTAAACACAGAAGAAAGGCTACTCACCAGGGAGGCCTTCTGAGAGGGCTGTCCTTGCATATTCACACCAGGGCTTCTGGCTCTCCAGTGGTGGTGAACTACAGGAACTTCCCCGAAGAGCAGCGGCTACCAGGACTGTACAAGTGCCCTCTCACGGCACCAAGCAACCAGAGATTTAGAGAGTTGTACAGTGCTCAACACATCCGTTACTCTCATTAAACACCACAGCTGTAGGGCAGCAGAACTCCAAGGGAAAACAGAAGGTGGACAGGAACCGTAATGTGAATATGCGGAGGAAACAGTCTCGCAGAACTCCAGGTAAGTAACGCACGTTAGCGACCTCCAGCTTCCCTCTGAGGTAGCCTCTGCACATTCTCACTTGTGAGAATCCAATTACAAGTGCAGCTCCCAGGGAGCACGACAAGGAGCTCTAATTAAATAAGGATTACGGAGCCGTACTCCCTAATTGAACAGCAGACCTGGGATGGCGTCTTGAGAGACTAAATGCAATCTCAAACACGCATACAGTTTTTTTTTTCAATTTCTAGAAAAGAAACATTAGGGACAAGGGCCACCGATAGAGAAGGAGGCCAAATACTCTCTTTTACTGTCATCCTAACTAAAGCCTTAATTTGCCAAACTAATCCACTTACCAGCCAGTGAGAGGAATGGTTCTCATTTTAAGCACGCTCTGAGGCAACAAAAAGCCCTGGTCTCCTGAAGGTCCTGACCAAAATCTACAGATCTCATGCTAAGCTATCATACACTGAGGCTGCTCAATTTTCACCTCATCTCCCTGTATATCTTTACTTCACTGTCCTGAAGGTCTTTGCTGCAGTGATACCCCACAAGAGCTGGCTCGGCACTCAGGCAAATTACTTTGCTATGGCAGCATGTTTTCGGGAGAGCATGGGGAACGGGAGGGTGGGGAACAAAAGGAAGTGGCCACGGCCTTACTTCCCTACGCAAGGGTCCTGCAGGTCCATCGTGGCCCCACGGCTGAGGAGGCAGTAGTGTTCCTGCTGGGGCTGGCCTGTGCCAGCAGCACCAGCGGTCGCTGCCCTGCTCCTCTGCTGGCTGCCAGGCTTTCTCCAGAGGCCTCCCTCACTGTTCTCCCCCCTTCTCTGCCCTGGGCTCACAGGAGGAAGACTTGGTCCCAGCCTTACACTCGTGAAGCTCAGAAGGACGTTGCCTTTCCTAGCTCTGCTCTCCAAGCCTCCCAAACGCCTCGAGGGGGACTCTGAGGCTTGACGGAGATGGTTCGGAGAAAGCCGTGCAGATGGGCGGGAAGGAGCTGCACAGCTCAGGCAGTAGGGGCAGCGCCTGGCATTCAAGCACTTAGCACTCACACAAGGCTTTCACCTATCGCTACAGCGCAGTGCTTCTTCCTGTTGTCTGGGGCCAATGGCAGAAGAAGGTAACAAGGCAGGAGGGTGGACGTATATGGAAGCTGGGGGTTGTGACTGGCCACTACCGGTTCTCCATCCTATACAGATGCTCACAAGAGAAATCTTCAACCCTACTAGGACCCGCTGGAAAAAAATCCCATTTCTGTCCTTCTCCTATGGCAAGGATGGTAAACACAAAACATCTAGTCTCCAGAAAAGCCCTGTTTTTCTGAGATTGTCAAAGCTCGTTGGGTACTGGAGACACAAACACAGAGGCGATCTCACAAAACACTACTGGATGTAACTAAACATAGTGTTGTTCATATTGTGCCTTATTTCAGTTTCATTTTAATTATGTATTATATACACAACAAGCGAGCTCTTCTTGGTTTAATTAGACAACACGGGCCAAATCTTTGTATGACATGAACACTGCAGATATTGATGCTGAATGCTCAACCATCATTAACTGCACCACCCTCCTAGCTTCTACTTTCCTTTCACAACGCAAAGTGAATACAAACCATCTTTATACAAAATATTAACTCAAATGGTACATGCCAATTTTTACTCTTCTTGACTAAATTAAAAAAAAAAGAAAGACTTACACATAAGCCAACAATTAAAAAGCCAGCAACAATGGTAGGTTATTAACACAGAGCCCTGTATCAATGAAATAAAGACTGAATCAGATAAACAGGCTCATTCTATTCCACCCGGAAAGATTATATTGTGCGTTTAAAGGGAGGCTGTGGATGTTACTAATTCACCATACATTATCCACTAACAAAAACAGTAAGTAAATGCTTTCTTGGGAAAGAGCTGATTAAAAGCTCTGCTTAAATGAAATGAACTGTTATAAAAAACTGATAAGAGCTTCACTTTGCGTACTACACCTGAGCTTTGAAAAAAAAGGTGAAAGCCAAATCTTGTTGGCAAGTAGCTCACAACCAGCAATGCTACTACCTCTTGTCATATGCAGGGATAAAGTCCAGAATGGTCACTAGAGCAAATAGTTATGATGGTTAACACATGCTTTAGCAGATGTCATGAGCAGAGGGAATAAATGAGTATTGCCATTTAAAGAAATATATTATCAAAGAAAATTGAGATTTATCTGCTAAAACCACTAAAATTCAGGGAAAGCAAATTAGGCTCATCTATTTGGCGAGCTGTATTAAAAACACTAGCAGGTATAAGTGCTGGAGGGTACTTCCAAAGAATGGTAGTTCACTGAAGTACATTAAGAAAAAAACATATGGAAAAACCATTATTTCCTCATGAAATAGAAGAGATCCAACAGAATTCATCACTAGCCTTGATAATGGTCTCAGTTTTGATTAAAACAGGCATGCTCTAAGAGAATAATTGCACTGATTTTTGGATTGCACCCTCATAACAGTTGAGACTATTGCTCAGCTTGGAGCAAGAGGACGCACCTACTTCGTAATGGCCGATTCTCTGCTCCTGCACATGCAAAAGAAGCAAGGCCAGTTTGCTGCTGGAAAGTCCAGAAAACCCCTTACGTCTCATCCCATAATACAGAAACAACCTGCCATGAGCCTGTCCCATAACCTTTTTCTCGTTGTTTGTTCTCTCAAAAACAGTTTTATTCCTACGTTCAAACCCAAACCAAATTTGTGTGAAGTACTATGGCAACGGAAGGTTCCTGGATTCTTTCTTCTTCCGTCAACTAAAACACGCCCTGTGATCTCAAGAGCCACTTTGCACCCCTCCTTTCCCTTCGACGCAGATTTTGACTTCTCACAGGGAGATAAGGAGCCCTCCCGTAATTACAAGCGGTGCAGTAACCTCATGAGCCCCGCGGCCAACATCAGGCCCCCGAGGAGCGAGGACGCGGGCCCTTTCCCCTCCTGCCGTCTGCTCCAGGCAGCCTGTCTGCCACCAGCAGCCTGCAGCCCGGCTTCTGCCTGTGTGCAATTGTGTAAGTCAACGGGAAAATTCATCCAAGTAAATCTCACAAATGCTAATTAGATTACACATGTTTACAAAGCACAGAATTTACCCTTTGGTCTGTATGTTAATTCAAAATGTAGCTGCTAGCATATTCAGTATTTTAGCTATTTTTTTTCTGGTGG
Source organism: Struthio camelus (assembly GCF_040807025.1). Classification (NCBI taxonomy): domain Eukaryota; kingdom Metazoa; phylum Chordata; class Aves; order Struthioniformes; family Struthionidae; genus Struthio; species Struthio camelus. Next base: position 10,641,642 of record NC_090952.1, on the reverse strand, counting down.
AGCAGAAGAAATTGACTTCTTTATACTGTTGCTCATATTCAACTGACATCCAACACAATGCATTCCCTTAATAGTCTATTTCTTAAGTATACAAGCCTTTGTAGTATTTTAACTCCCACAGGATGCATTTTCTGAAAAGCACTTGAGAGTGCCAAAAGTGGCTCCTTTTAGTCTGCATATCTAACCTTGTTACCTAAAATACTACTTATTTCCACAAGGAGATAAAGTTCAAGTGGATTTATCATAGATTTAGTCTTACCAAAAAGACACGCTCAGAAGAAGAATGAGAGAATATTAATATGAAATTCAAGTTTTTGCATAAACTATGGGCAGAGAAAAAAAAAAAGGTTGCAGTTAAGAATTTATATGGAAGATCACGATAGGATTTTACCCCTGGGACCTTGTGGAATATTAGCCCATTACAAGTTAAAGGTTAAAAACAAGTATTTCATCCCGCACTTTTGTTAAAAAATTAAAATCAAAGTAGCGTGGGAAGGAACGTAAATATTTTATGCTATCAGGAAATGGAAAGAGGGCTGCGTTCAATAATAATAATACTAATAAAAAAGCCAGCATTTCAATTAACAGATCCTTTCTTTCTGCCCTCATGCAAGGTGTTTTTTTCCTGAACAAAACCTGCACAGAGGAGCAACTGAAGAGAGGTTTTACTCCTGGACAACAGCGCCTTTGCTACTCTTTAAGCCGCTCTTGGTGCTATGAGAGCTAGGCAGCGGCCAGGCAGCCCCCGTGACACTGCTCCCACACCGCTCACTTCCCCAGATTGCTCCCGAGAGCTTTTGCCTTCTCTCTACCTGCAGGTACCTTCAGCAAGCGCTCGGGCACTTCCTGCAGCATCAGCTTAGCTACCGGTTTAGGTAACAGCCTACAATTTGGATTTTCACTTTTATGTAAAGCGTTTATCTCAGGGCATCTCCAGGACTATTTCACTGACCTCTGAAAGGTCAGGGGTGTCTGTGTGTCAGCTCGCTTTGGGCACCTCTGTTCAGTCTTTCCAACAGCAAAAAAAAAAAAAAAAAAAAAAAAAGATGCGAGTGAGAGAGCACAGAGGTCCTGCTCTTCAACTCAGTCCCTCTGCAAATCTGAAAGGACTTGCATGACTTGTGAAATTTCTGCATTGCTGCCAACAGCCAAGACTGTGGCTGATTTGAAAGAACTGCTTAGGAGAGTAAATAAAGAAATATACGTTTCAATAAAAAGTTTATCATGAAGAAAAAGGACTATCAAAACAAAGTAGATAAGAGAACCACAAAACTAGTGAATAAACAAAAACGACCATAAAGAAACTTCCTTTCAATTTTTCCTATTCCCTTAAGGTAAAATATCATTTTTTTTTTTATTAATAACATGACAAATGATAATACCTATTACTTAATAAACTTACCTGTTCAGCTAGAGAAAAAGCTTATCCAAAACCACAAGATTTTGTATAAACTGGAATAGTGTGAGGAGTTACTAATGACATCCTTTTTATGAACTCTATCATATAATTAAGTACTTTGGGCTTACGTATTTTGAAAGTTTCTTTTAACTTCATATATTCACTAATTTATTTTATCCTTAACTCTTGGCATGCATTTCTTTTTATGCTGAGGAAAAAACACTCAAAAACACACTAAATCTATTCTCTATATGAAAACAAACAAATTTCTCTGTCTCCACAGCAGTAAAACTGTAAGGCAAATTTGTAAACAGAAATTGAGAGGCGGAGAGCATGGAGGAAACAACAACATATTGCAAGTTTAAATCCATATTACTCATTTCCGGCCATTCTCCTTCCTCTTTTACACTTATTTGAGAATAACAGGAATTCTGGAGTCTAGAGAGCCGATCCTCTGGGAGATCCTCTATAAAGATCCTGAACAATAATGAAAAGAATTCCAGAAATGAAAAAAAAAAAAATCGCATTAACCTGAATAGTAGTGTCATTTTTACATTAGTTACCAAACTGGTGCCTAGAGGAGCAGCAATAGGAATGTAGGGGGAAAAAAAACCCCAAACGCCCAGGTTTTGAGGTTACCACAGGGTATAGATTTTCTAGCGTGCTGTTTATCATTGAACCTGTGCATGTGGTTTCCTACCTTGAACTCAGGCCAACAGCTTAATCAGCAAGCACGTTTTATACGTTTCAAAACGAGACGAAAGTAAGGGCAGCTACTCATGCCATAATAAGATGGCGAGAGAGGGAGGAAGGAGGAGAGGGAGAAAGGTAAATCAAATGGGGAAAGTGAAGTTCACACTCATTTTTGAAGCAATACATATGCACCCTCCTAAATGAGAAATTCTGAGGGCTGCTGAGCACTCTGCAAAATTCAGTGTGTTCAACGGCCCTTAAAATTTCTCATTTCTCACCTGAGCATCACGGTTTACTGGCTATACACTGGACTCGAGAATTAAATGCGCAGGGATCTTAAGCTACTCCATAAAGTCATTTGCGTAACACAACCTGCCAGATAAGCTTTTGAATGTTTTTTTTTCCTGTTTACATTTCATTTAATCAAAGTCTTTTTTTAAAAAACTTTTTTTCATGCTGAAAACATGCTGCATCTTTCCTGGGACAACATAATTTGAAGACATTAAACTTCAGTAAGCATTCATATGAAAATCATTGAGGAAGAGACCAAAATTCAATTAATTTGCAAAAGCACATTACATTGGCTATTAATTTGCTCTGTAAGTCTTCTGTTCATCACCAGCTACACAATTATCACAGTCCAAAACAGATTTAAAGTTGCATTTATTTTAATAAAACAGAAAATTAATTTGATATACCAATTACACATAGGTAAATACTCTACATATAAAATACGCCATTTGTGCTTTTATACTTTCGTATCAAATGCATTCTACTGCATGTGTTGTCTTTTACTGTATTTCAACTTTTCTTTACATTTCATTTTCTGTGTAGTTTATTTTCCTATATTATTCTGCAGTTACCCACCAGAGGTGTTGGAGCGCTGATAATAACAGTAATAATCTAATAAGAAATAAAGAGAGATTAAAATGGGAGTTGGAGCCTGCTATAACACTGAGGAGTTTCATAAAATTTGCAGATTAGGCAGCTAAGGGATTAGGAAAGAAGTCTGCACTTTCAGAGACCTCTTTCTCAGAAACTGATGAGAAGGAAAGGATCTGTACTCCTCAGGGCCTTCCCCAGAGGAATCCCAAAATGAGGGTGTACCCCATGCCTCATGGCAAACACATCTCTGTTCTCTTCTTCAATCCAATTCTTCAAACTTAAGAAAGAGCGCAGGAGCAGAGCTGCACCAATTTTTAAACATGTACCTGGAGTTCTCAGATAGAAGTGGGGGGGGGGGGGGGAAGAGAGAGACAAAAAAAGCTAAAATCAACAGAATAAGGAAATGTACTTCTCAAATTCTGCCTGGCATCCACCCTGATCTTATGAGGACACAGACCACCATTTTTTTTTCCTCTAGAAGTGTAATACTCTTTTTGTAGATCATCAGAAATCTGCAATGTTAAAAGCTTGGTTTTTAAGAGTCTCTAGCAAGACGCCAGAGGCAAAGGCTTCTGGAGATGCAACGTAGATGTAGTAGGTCTCAGTTTTAATTTAGGAAGAAACACTGTCATTATCAGATTTACCAGGAATTTAATTCTTCAAATTCAAATACATCTTAAGTATTGCTGGCTAAGGCCTTTCCCGTTCTTGAAGCGTGGCTTTATGATGTAAAATACTTCCACTCGCATAGATTTTGTCAAAGAGAAATTGCTATTGCAGGCACCCATAAGCAGCATTTAACCTAAATTTCTGATATAAGAAATCTACTTAATCTCAAATAATGACCACACTAACTCTAACACATTAAGGGAAAGAAGAAAAAAATCTGATTATCACAGATGAGAAAGAACATCACTATCATCGGAGAAGAAAAATGAAGTTCTTAAAATGCTACAGCTGAAAGAGAGTTTGGATAAACTTGCTTTACAATACATTCAATTACAATTTCATATCCCACATGCAAAATACATTAGGAAATGGAGACTTTTCATGGAAAAAAAAATCTGGTTTGCATTTCTGGATGTGTGGGTAAGTCACATTTTCAAGCAAATATGATCCTTTCCCTTTTTCACTAACTTTTCAAAATTAAAGCCAGTCACAGTCTTAGCTTGTAGACTTCATAAAGTTCGTATACATTTAAAAAAAATAAAATAAAATAAAAACAAGACTCATGAAAGAGAGCGACACAGGCACAGCTAATCCATACATCAACTCATCTAGAGGAGATTATTAACTGACTTTTCTTTTTGAAAGAGTTTCAGAAGAACAAGTATTTTTCCTTAAGATTCCAAAAAGTGGAACTGTGAAGTACTGTTGGCTTTACTCTGCTTGCAGCTCTAACAGGCAAAGTTAAGGCTGTGGTTCTAATTTGCCTGCAGGTCATTTAAGAGATTAAAGATTGACCGAATTTTCCACTTTTTTTTCAATAGACTGTAAGTTGTATAGTAACATTCTTTAAAGAGGAATTACCCTCAGGCTGTTGCTATATCTCTACAAACTTGAATTCAACCCAGAGATGCTCGTCTGCACACACTCAAAATTAAAGCAGAATCACTTTCACTCAAGCATCAATTTTAGGAGGCATAGCAGGTATTAATTTCTATTAGAATTTAGGGTGGAAATACGAAATTGATTACTATCAACAGTTTTGATTACAGTTTACAGAATAAAGAAAACATACATTTTACGTTTCTAAAAATATTGTTTCCTCTTAAGATCCCAGGAGAACCACTGACATAAGTGACATGAGCATCAGAGCCTTTTTTGATTGAAAGGTGTGTAAATTAGGTGTCTCTGTGGTTTTTCATCAACTTAGCGTCAGAAGACGACATATTAAAAAAAGAAGAAAAAAAAAAGAAAAGGAAAAAAGGTCCAAAATGGGATTTCATTTACACTGCCATAAATCCAGAAATAATTTCTGCGAAGCCAGCGGGCCAGATAAAGACACCAGCATTCAGGCTTCAGGCCAGCACAACAGTCTCAGCATAAGCATCCACAAGCGTACATCTTCACAATGGTGGAAACGGTTTTAGAAAGCTAGTGTGAACAGAAACGTACCAGAAATGGTCTCTCTTCCTGGTGCGATAGCCAAGGGACCTGAGAAGCGCAATTCCTCGTGTGGACAAACGCGAGAAGCCCTGCTGCGGTCACTGCGCTGCCGTTGCAGAAACAAGCCAACTCCTGAAGGAGCAGCCTCTCGCCCAACACGATGTCAAACTAGGCAGTATCAGCTGGGGGCTTTGCTGTCAGCTCGGAGGCCTGCGCCCGCGGCGCGCAGCGGCCGAGCGCGTGGCTGAGGAGCCCTGCCTTCCCTGCCCTGACGCAGCTCCCCTCGGCAGCCTGGCAGAGCTGGAGAGGAGCGACCTTCGAGGCAGGGCGCAAGGCATTTATTCTGTTTAGCGTTTGAATGTTTTTTGTTTGGATCTCAGGGCTCTTCTGCAAAGGTTGTACGTGAACAGCAGATCTACTTGGTATTTTATTTTTTGTAATTATTCTGTTGTAGTATTAAGTCACAGAAATTAGTAACTAAGCGAGGTTTTATTGCCCTCTGAAGCCCCAGCACGCAGAAGGATTACTCTAACCATCTGGGCAAATAATCTGTAGAAAAGGAGGGTGCTGCTTTTTCCATGTCCTGCTACCTCCAAGCGTGTAGCTAGGCTTTGGCGAAAAAAAGGCAAGCAGGAAGAGGAGAATTTATCCAGGCAACTGCCTCCTGTCCAAACCAACAACTCCCCGACAGGATTAGCACGTGTATCCTTTTCTCTTTTTTGTGAATCTGCTAGAAATCCAGGTTAGAAAATTTGCTATCAGGAATCAAAAGAGAAAAAGCTGCAGGAGGGAGACAAAAGGCAGCAGCACCAAAAATGAACATCTTCATAAATCTTGACAGAGGCTGCTGGCTTTGCAGGGTGGACTCTTTGCTGTAGTTTTTGAGAAGTCAGGAAACAGAATTATACAGAATGAAGTTTTGTATAATTCTTTGAGAACTGTTGAATCCCAGCCTGCCAGCTTCCAGTGCCACCAAGTCTGTGGGGCGAAGGCAGCAGACCCATACTGCTTGCCAGCCTCTTTGGACCACGAACGCTGCCAGTCCTGCGAGTACAGCTCGTTTCTCTCCCAAGCACCCACAGCTAAGACGGGTGCCTAATGAAGACAAAATTTGAAAATTTCATCCACTGTTGTCTTGGTGAGAGATCTGACATCTGTAGAGTAATATACTTCATTTTGGACTTCTTTCTCTCTCTTTTTTAAATATACATACATATGCATGCATACACACACACACACACGCATGAAATGTTACATATGCATAAATATATATATAGAACTACATAAATATAAAACTGTAGAACTGTGAAATAACTTTGGCTGTAAGGGCCTTTGGCAGTCATATTGCTCAAGGCTTTTAATGAAGAGTATTGAAGTCCATTTACTGAGCAAAGACAGCTATCGTCAAACGCAGAGCACTAAGAAGTATTTTAATATCAGGTGATGGTTGCAAAAGAGACAGGGTGACGCCCCTAAGAATAAAGCCTGATATCCAACATTGTTTTCATGATTTTGAAAATCTCATCCACACCGATTAAGGTTTCACTGTTCAAATGAAATGTCAAAATATCCCATTTGCCCTGGATATTCACTAACTGTTTTTAGTGTGTAATCACCTTTCCCACTAAAAATCAACTCAGACTGTGAGATGTCTCCTACTTGAGCTCAGGACAGCTAAACAGACTGACTTTGTCCTCTTCTGGATTAGGGGTGCACATATCTGCATTTTTCTTCCTTTTTTCCAGCTCTCTCTCTGTATTTCCAAAATTTGCATGTAGTGGGCATGATCTTAATACATGAACATCTACACTGCATACAGCACTTCTTGAATTTAGATTATTAAACCACTCAAGTAACATTCAGACCAACAATGCACTCTTCTGATTCATCTTGGTACAAAAGCGTGTGTGTGTGCTGTGCGTGTACAAGCGTGCAGAGCACACACATACTCTTTAGTACTTCCATTCACATCCAATTACTTCCAGTTGCCAATCTGACATCAATGAGAACACATGAAAGACAACCTGGCACATCTGTTACATTTGATCAATCAATCAAGGCTACAGATTGCCAGTCCAACAACCCCTCTTTCCCCAAAAGCTCTTGAGGGGGATAATCACCAAATGTTCCATCCGGCCAAAAAAATGGGAGATTAAATTGCCTTCAAAATCTTCTGACCACTTCTATCTCCTTGCCTCAAGTTCTGTTTACCAGAGGGATTTCAATAACAGCTTTTCAAACTTAAAGGTCAGCCATACTGCAGCTTATGTAATATTAAAGCAATTTAACAAATTAATGTTTTCAAATTTCTTATGTTTAATATATATGGTCACAGTAACTATTTTACAACTGTTTATACTCATTTCCTTCCAGCATCTTTATTAGGTTTTCTAGTATTTCCAGTTATTATTCCTTTCTAACTACATTTCGTGAATAAATTACTTGAATTAGAAAGACTATTATATTCTGTCTCACTAACTACAAAACAGGGTCACATTTTTGTTTCGATACAGTCAAGATGTGTCTCAGTAACTCAGCTGAAGACAGGGGGGTCATTCCAGACACATGTCCCCTAAACCACACTGTGGCTTTAATCTTGAAATATCACATAGCACCGTTACTGTTCTAGTTAAATAGTTCATAAAAAACTATTTCAGCCCAAATGTACACCAGGAAAGATGAAAATCTGAGCCATTTATGTCAGTAAAATAAACTGAGATTCCTACGCATATTACAGGTTACCTACAAAATTCAGGGTTGTTAAGGTAGGGAAACTGAGCTATACTCCAAGTACATTTTTCAAAATGAATCTGATAGCATTTGCTTTTATGCTGTTAATCTACTTAAACAGGTACTAAAATACAGGAATTGAGTGCCTTGTAAGGAGGGATCGTTTTGTTTGGAATGCCGAGTGCTGTTCTCATCTCCTTTTCCATCTCAACGTTTGATGTAGAGCTCCAAAAGAGGGAACAAGTACCACAGTTCCTGATCTGCACCAAAGGGCGTTAAGTAGGAGAGGAATTCCAAAGCCCACCAAATCAAAGACTGCGGTACGTTTTCACAAAGTTTAAACAAGCGCTTTGAGTCTGCACTATCTATCACCAAAATTTATCAAAACTTTGGGAACAAAGGAGCAAAGCCACTATACTAAGAGCTAATCCTAGCAGTTTGATGCGAGTCGGAGGACTTGGCTACGTTTTTTGGAGCTCCAGGCATTTTCAGCTACCTTGCACTTTTCTTAATGTGAGTTCTAATTGTTTCTAAATACTGCATGGCTTATTTAGGTGTATAATACTCATTTTAGTAGCTATTCTAGGCACTGACTTGGAAAACTCCAGCCTGTGGTTTAATCACGCAGCATTTTTTTATCTTTCAATCAGGCACAGCCATATAATTGATACTTAGCAAATAACAAGTCACTGACTGGTAAACATTAAAATGTTACTGCTCTTTAATGAGGAGGCAGGCACTGGCTCCTTGTAATGCAAACATTATGCTGACTATCCACAACTGAAACTTAGTTCCCTTCATCATCGTATCAGTGGATACGACTGCATTGCTAACGTATATAAAGATTTTTAGGAGGCTGATTACCTAACATGAGATATCTAGAAATTGGTAACTGAACAATGGACTGTGTTAGAGAAATCCCCCAAAAAAATGGAAAAAGAAAATGCAATTATTAGTTTGGATCTCAATGGACTGAAAAATACAGGCAGAATGAACCACGGTATTAGCATTCCACAGAAAGAACTTCTAACATGTCCCAACATCTGCTGTTGAGCAGTTTTCTGGTGGAATAGCAAATGCACAGCCCTGGCCTTCCATCATCACGGCATCCCTCGAACTCTGCTCCCGTGACCCCCAGCTCAGCAGTGCACCACGGCAACCTACGAACTCACCGTAATTCTTCGCTCTGCAAAGAAGCTGCTTGATCAATGATGCTTGGGAGAGTCAAGCTATAAGCCTCTGCAGCAGCCGAGAGTACTCTAACCCAAAGAAAATAAATCAAACCAAAAGGGCAAGATATCTCACTAATAGATTAGCCTACAGCAGCCCTGTATACTCTTCCATGCCCTGAAGGAAAGCCTGCCACGGGCAGATAAGAAAAGCTCAAGTTCGGTATTGCTGCAAATGTTTCGTGCCTCCTTATTCAAAAATTCACACAGCTGGAGGTGAACTAATTGAGGTGGTGGAGACAGTAACACAGAAGGCATTTAAAATGTAATTAAACCATGATCAGAAAGGGGACACACATAAGGGAGAGAACACTCAAAATGGAGACCCCAGGGAAATACCAGAGTCAAGCAAAAATGAGAGCAACTGCATATGAGACCACATGCGAAGACATTCATACTTTCTGCTAAAAGAATCCGTGCAGTTATCAGTTCCAATACTAAGGCCACTGCTAACCAGCAGAAAGAAGTACAAATTTGTTTTAGACTGGGGACTCGCGAGCAGGAGCGCTGCTTCTGGCCACAGGTGACTGCTGCCGAATAGGAGCAATACCTGTCTTAAGTCCTAGGTTATTATTCTGTAAAAGCATACTTTACTGTTTGCTGTTTTGGAAGGACTGCAGCAACGATTATTTCATATACTGAAACACACAGTTCACATACACACTCTACTATATATGTTTAGGAAAGGGGGGGAGAGGTTAAATAGTGAAAAACAGGTAATCTTACGATCTTAACCTAATGGATATAACAAATGTTCCCTTTGTGACAAGCTCTGCAGTCTAGCGTGACCTACAGAATGCAGTTCCTAATTTTCCCCCCACAATGTTAACTATTTTACAGAAAGTACATGTATCAGCAAAAAATACAAACTTCTACCCGGGTATGAAAGGAACTGTTTTCAGATCAACAACAAAAAGAATGTTGACGTATCCTTTTGTCCAACACTTTTTTTCTAATAGTTTTATACCTTTAAACAGACCTTGAAGCTCTTTTCTGTGTCTTTTTCCCATTAAATTTGTTCTGTGCAAACATGCTGAGTTCAGAGTCTTCATGTGAAACAGTTCCTCCACACAAGTCATCAGTGGATTCTGTCTTTCTTCACCTTATGTACTCCTCAGTATTATCTCATTTCTCGGCCAGCTGCTTCACCAGCTCCTGAGCTGCACCATCTCACACTGTGTCCGATATTAGACACAGCGGTGACAGAGCAGATCGGAAATAAGGAGCCCAGCTGATCAGGGTGACCGGCAAAGGATGCAAGTGGCAAATCTAGAAGTGGCTCTGAATCAAAAAAAAAACGTTTGTAGGAACTTGAACCATTTTACTGTTTTAAGGGCAAGACTTGCACTGACTTTTCTCTAATCAGACAGCGCTTACCACCAGCGGCCAGCACCCGCCAGAGTGGATGCTGAACCAGGAGGCGGCATCTCCTAATGCTGGAGCTTCCTCAGGAGGGGGAAAGGAGGAGGAAAGTCTTGGACTCGGTGGGCCCAACACCAAGAAAGATGAACAGAGAATTAAAGTGCTGTAATCAAGAAAGTGAATACAGCAGAGTGAACCCTTTCCACTGGGCTAAGTGAGAACTATTTCCCTGGATGGTCTTTCCAACAATGAACCCATTCAGAAAGGAGCGTGCATCCCTCACCTCGCCCCCTTTGCCCCATCTCTCTCGTTTATTTCTATTCAAAACGGATAACTTGTACGAACAACAGGGAATGAACGGATGGGCGCTATGACAATAGCCAGAGCACTGAATGAGAAGCATCCTTTGGATAAACTGTTACAGGAAACCTTAAGAGATATCGGCCAGAAAATTTCACAACTCAATGCTTTCCTTTTTAATACAACTGTCTGCCTGCTTAGACTAGTTTGCTGAAATCCTAACTGGCAGATTGGTGAAGCAGGTTTTGAGGATGACTTTCATGAAATAACAACACAGTTAATGTAAAATTTTGACATAAATGTTGCCAAACACACCAAGCAAGTAAATACACCCGTTACTGAAAATCTTTTATTGAACCCTAACCATTTCAGATACTATGACTGATCTTCTCTAACCACTTCTATTCCTACTGCAGCTACTTTTTATTTGGGGCTTTTATTTATCTTAATATTTGCACAAAAGTAAGACAATAGCCTTTATGTTCCTTTGTTGCTTCTTCAGTAGGACTTATTAGGCATTTCAAACAATTCATCTAAAGAGATCATAAAACGAAACTGAAATACATGTATTTGCTAGCAACATTATTCCACTCAGCTGACAGTCCAGAGAAATCCATTACTATGGCTGATGTAAGGACTGAGATTTTTTTTAATCGCTACCACCCTTGAGAAAAACTTGAAAATACTGAAATATAATGCCTGAACATTCAATTGATCAAAACATATATTCTCAATTACAGTACAAAGTTGCAAGAAAACATCCTTGTTTAGGTCTCTTATGATGTTACCTCAAGTTCACATGTGGGACTTAAGTCAGCACACATAAAGATGAGTGGCAGATGCCTCTTTTTCCCTTTCTTAAAACCTCAAGTATTGAAAAAAGGGAAGGACGAGGTTCCTAAGCTCGGTCCTGGCCATTTCACCCAAAACGTACACCTCAGATGAAGAAGCATTATTAAAGCATGAAGCTTCATGCTGCCAGAACAGGGGCAGAAATGACTGGTGGTGTCAGAAGTGTGGTTTATTTGCGTGGAGCTGTTGAGGGATGATGGTAACGGTCTGTCAGATGAACAGTCACCAGGCTGAATATTTCACTGGTGAGCGGGAATAATGAGATGGAGAAGTTGGCCAAAGCAGACACGGTTCACTCTGTCTGTACTGAGGGCTGGGGCAGCTGCAGGACATACGCACAGGTGCCAGGAATTCGTGTACTGAAGAAACAGCCTGCAATAAGCAGCCCTACTCCCTGCGTTAGTCTCTGAATACCAGGCTGAGAACTATCTAAACATACTTTTATAGCCCTAAAGATGTGCTCAGCCCTATAGCAGTAAATAACGGGCTGCTATTGATTCTGGAAGAAGTAAATAGCATCACCTCTTCCTTTTTTCTGCAACTCCAAAATCTACTCCTATCACAGACTATCTTGTTTAATTAGAGTAATAAAAATTTTCAAGAGGCAGTAATTTGAAAAGGTACACTCTGTCTGCTGATTTCTTTGCTACAGGTGCAATCCTCTGACTAGCTCGGCTGCATACCTGGCGCTTGACTCAAAAGAACAACGATCATCAAAGTGGGACTTAAGTAGGAGAGCTTAACTCTGTTTATGAGCACTTTTTTTTTAATACATGTCATCAGACCGCAGAAGTTCTCAACTGTTTAAAAAAAAAAGCAAAAAGAAAACTGGATGATTTTGAAGGACCTTTCCTTTCATGATCAAAAAGGAGTCAATAGCTACATGCAGTAACAGAGATTTCAGGAAACACAGAGGAGCCCAACAGGATAATGAAAGAAAAAGGAAACACTCTCTGTATCTTCTGGTTCCAAAAAAGCATTAAGTGAACCTACACTGATTCTAAACTGCAAAATAGCAGTATTTAAGTGAATAACAGTAAATAAATGCATACGATGGTGAAGGCTGTCACCCGAAACGGTACACACAATGCATCCCCATCTGCGTGACAGCTTCGGAGTCACAAGGAAGGCACGTGTGCCAGCCAGCTGACCGCAGCCATCACTTATTTTCTGCATCTGTGCCATCTCTGGGAAGCAAGTCAAACTCTAAAAATGGACAGCACTATTAAAAAATACAAATAAAAAGTGTAGGGAGGAGCCAAGAGATATTTTAAAGACACGGATCATGGATGGAGATCTTCAAAAATCTGATCCAGCAGCTAAAATATAAAAATGGACAAATAATTAATTATGGCTGTTTTTTAATTGACTGAACATAAATTTTTTTTATACAGAGAATAAAAGCAAATTATTAGAATCACTCTTCCTGAGCACCTGAACTCTACACATCAATAGCAGACAATCCATTGTGAACATTCGGTTAATCACTACCGCTATTTCAGCTTAAACTAATGACAAATCTATAGGCACAATTCTCACTGATACCAGGAAAAAACTGTATCCCTAGAATCGACAGCTGAAGTAATCCTTTGAGAACCCGTGTACAAAGCAAACCAGACAAATAAACCCTATGAATATGTCCTTTCCCAAAGCATTCATTATATATTTCTGATAAAGCACTATTCTAGGCATGCATTGACCCAAGCTACATTATTAATGATTAGAAAATTACAAATTACATAAAGGCATGATCATTTTCTGATTTACAGTAATGTGACTAGGGAAGTCAAAGGACTGACTGCATACAGAATTAGTAGGAATGATATAAAAACTGAGACTTGTGTTTTTCGTATTACTAGGCATAAGCAGAACATACAGTTGATTTTCTCAGGTACCTGCACAGAAGAATTCTGCAGCAAAGTCCCAATCCAAAGAGCAAAGCACAATACAGATGTACATCTGATAGTCTCCTCAAAGACTAAAAATCTGTAAAAACTCAAGTGTTATTGGCATTATATAAATCCTTAGGAAATACAGAGAGAAACAAAAAAAGATCAACAGAAAAACCTAAAAAATACCCAAGTAAAAATCCTACAACAAAGTTTAAATACTGAGGAAGCGATGAAGAAAACCGAAATTCAACTGCCTCTTCGGCATAATAGAGCAGCGAATAAGATGTCTATTTGCTCATTTTACTTTTTGAAATAGAACACACTAAATAGTACTGAATACAGAACTGACTCAGGAAGGCTGGATACACCGGAAGATAGAAGGAACATATCTAGAGGAACAAAGATATACTTTGTGTGACAGCAGTGACAATGGGCGGAGGAGTGCTGTCAGTGCAGATAGGTGCATTAGTTTTGTTAATTATTATTTTTGTAACAGATAAAGACAAGACGGTCGGTCATCCGACATACGCTCACACGAATGAGGACTTATCCAGTAAGAACCGGCAGATAATTTCCTTTTTTACTCTTTCTACTGAAATACAAGGGTTTTTTTCATACCATGCCTTTTTCCTTGTGCATTTTGTATTGAGATTTCCTTAAAGAGAGCCACAGAGAAATAAATTTTGTAATCCAACCCCAAGCACACGGTGAGAAAAGAAACTATAGTGATAGGAAACTACTGATGCATTTTTCAAGCAGCGCAGGGGAATGCATTTGGGAACAACTATTAGATATTTCTAATATTTATCTGTTCAAACATGTAACAACCAACTCCAGCTGTAGAATCAAGGAACAGAAGAATTATTCTAATGTTTGCAGGCACATACACACACGCTTCTGACTTTTGCATTTCCTTTAAAATGCAGCATCTCCAACATGTACAAGGAAATCTCAGAAAAAAAATCTGGATATTTTTCTGGAATAGATAGGGTACAAAACTGCACCTTAAAGTAGCGCTGGTAAATCTTGTATTGTACTGTGTCAGTTGTACACACACTCCTCTCTATATTTATGTATATATTTGCAGTCATGAATTTGAAAATTCCATGAAAATAAAAATGGGAAAATAGTGCAGAGAAATTTTAAAATTAATTCCTGCCTTCAACAGAACTAAATAGCTGCATTTATGTAGAACGCTACATGATCCTTTGATTTCAACTAAAAATAATTAAGGAACAATCTCTTTAACTTCATTACTAAGAAAGATTAAGAGTACAAAAGTACACAGCAGGAAATCACAAAATCAGTGCCCTAATATGATTTTCATTAAAAGTTACAAAATTACAATGTCTTCAATATAGCAGCATAAGAAATCACAGAACTTTTTCTTCATGCCAATAGATGGTGAAATAAAGAGGTCAAGTTGTCAAACCACTAATTTCATGGAAGTATTTGAAAGGGAAGAAAAAGTTTGATATTTTCAAATCAAATTCAGTGCACATGTTTTAACAATATTTCAAGGTCCGCTCTGATCAGGATTTAAAACTTCCATTACTAAGAAAATTTGTACGCCTGCAAAAAGGCATCTGAAAAAGAAAACGACATCTTTTCTGTATTATTGCATTAATTATATTTCCACTTATGATGGTGAATATTTACTTATATTTATCTATTCACATCTTGAACAGTAGTGAAGCAAAGCATGCAAGTCCCTTTGTCAAATGCAGAAATCTAAAATTTTAAAATTCATTAGTGAAAGCACAAATGAGCTTCCCTTTTTCAGATTTAGAAAGAAATAGCTACCAATAAATTGAATGTATTAGGAAATTAACAGACCAGTAAATAATCAATCACTACTTTACCTGGGGTTTTTAAAAGACTTGTTACATGTAACAAAACCTACTCCTAGGATATATTGTTTTAGATTATGATGTTTAAATTATATGTGAATAATTTTTGCTGTGTAATTTTAAATGAACGGAAACTCAATTTTTGTACATACTTCTAAACGCCAACCCTTTTCCTCCTATTAAAATAGCTGGAAGCAAGGGAACCTTAAGCATTTTTGGCAAATATTTTGCTGCTTACACTATCGTCCACAGGAACTGCACATCAGGAATCCAAAACCATCAATAACAGGCAACTGTTAGTTTAAACAAAACCCTCTGATAGAGCAGACAGTTTAAAGCCACTGAGCCATACTGTCCTACTTAGATCACTTTTAGACCAACGCACCTTCATTTGTTTAAATGCAAATTATCTTATTTTACATTTATGTATTGATTAGTGAGAAAGCATCTAACAAATCAGGGGAATAAAGAACTCTCCATTCACTTGGAAAACTGATATTCAAATAGATTGAAAAATCAGATCAAAATACAAATTAGCCTCAGTAAGCTTAGCTAACACTAACTTTATCAACCAAGTTCTGCAGAACAGCTCATGCATCTACAATGGATTTTTCTCAATACTTGAAACAGTTACACAATTTTTTCACTTTGTGGTAACAGCCTAACAGCAGACACTACCTATTTTTGCAAGCATGAGGACTGATTATATTCATTCCTTCTCCAGGCCACCTCCAATGCTGCTTGTTCACAGGCAGCAGCATGTTTTTTATATTATGCATAGTTTGCAACGTTTAGAGATGCCACCTAGAGAAAAGTAGCGCTTCTAGGTTTTAGTAGATCCTAAGAACCTCTAGGATTTTAAAGTTGATCCACCATTCTTTATAATTTCATTTCTATTACAGGAATTCCACTGTTTTACAGCACTCTAAGAATTGCAAGAAAAATGCCTTAATAGTAATATGATATAAACAATGATTACATTATGAAATATGCATGACAACATTAATTTCACTTATCAATAGCCACTGTTAAGTTTCAACTACTTGTTCACCGGAACAGATGTTTTAAATGTCTTAAGCAATTGCTTAAATTATTTAAAACTAAACACTAACCAAAATGCAGATGAGACGGCACACTATTTTTTATGGTGCTATCCTGGGAGAGCAAACAAAAGAGGGACACTTGCCATTTAAGGAAATATTCCAACTGCTTTTGCACATCTTGAACGTAACTGGAATCTCTTCAGCTTCACCCTGATTGCTGCTGCCGGCAAACACAGCTGGTCTACCAGGAGCCCCCCTCAGAGGACTGGCGAGGCACGCTCCTTCCCAGAGACGGACCTGTCCTGCAGAGGTTTGAAAGCAAGCCTTCCTCTGCACTTCCAAAGGATTCCCCTTCCCACCCGACTTCAGAGCTATGTAAACAGCATGAAAGAATCAGGCCTTCGTCTTTCTGCCTAGCTTGATCCAACTTCATTACAGGTCACACCGCAGGTAACCCAAAGCATCTTCTCCGTCTCAGGGGGCACCCCGGGAGATGGTTTGCTTTGCAAAACACTCTGCTCTTTCCCATTCACCTTGCGAAAGAGCACGCTGTAGAGCTCGGTACCGCGTTCGCGGGCTCAGAGAGCTCCCTGCAGTATGGAGGCCTGAGCTCCTCTGCACCCCGTGGCGGGCAGCGAGGGGCTCTGGGCATGTTGACCTGCCCCCTTTACTGCATGTGCCCCTCCACCTGCAGCCATGCGCACCATTACCTCCTGCTGCTTCTCTTCAGCTGAGAAATAACTGTTTCTTCTGCAGATTTCTGTATTGTCTTTAAAATACAGTAATCATACTGCTCGAATGATTGTCCCTTTCTAGGGGGTTGGAGGGGGGAGCAGTTCAAAAGTCACCTGTGAAGCTCAGTCCCTTGCGTCAGTTAGGGCCCCAGTGAATCCAGTCCTTCAGGCATGGCCATTTTCAGTTATCATAAACTGGATATGAAAGAAACGCTGTAAGACGGGTACTTCAGATACCCTGTTTCCGAGCACAGTACGTAAGACAGTCCATTGCTAGTTTCTTTCCAAGAAGAGTCAAAACTTCTGTAACAGTTATTAATTTCAGTACATTAAAACTGAATGAAGTCTATAGTCAGTCTTTCCAAAAGTTTATATAGCTTGACTTATGTTTCACTAGTCAACATGCTACGATTATGATTTGAATTTGCCGACCTCATGAGTTCCTGGTGATCTTCACACCAACTATTTATATTTTGATATGCAACTTTTCTAGACTCTGAGACCGATTCCTGACGTTGCCGCAGGAATTGACCATACCAACCTTACTCAGTACTCACTCCTTTATTGTATAACCGGTACTTGGGGGAAAAAAAAAAAAAAAAATCAAATCAATCTGCTGGTGTTGAACGCTACCTTATTCCTTTCATGTGGCTTTTTCCATCTGAGCTAAAGATACTGCAGCTACTTGCAAAGCATCCTAATGAGGGACTGTCAGTGGGAAACAGATTTCTGAGCAGCTTCCAATAAAATTGAAGCTTTGAAAATAGAACCTTAGATTTTAAATCATATATACAATTTACTTGACGTAAATACTTGTGAAACTAAGTTCAGAAGTATTTGAGCCCAAGTCTTGAAATACTGATTCAAATGCTATATGGCTTAAGACATAACACCCTGCTGCTTCCCCACATTACCTGCAATGTCATCTACTCAATGAGTTACTTCTTGACAGTTCTGTATTTCAGGAGGTACAACATCTTCTGACAGATACATAATTGAGAAACACTGGAAAGAAATGTTATTTTGTTTCAGCATCTGCTCTATAAATGAAGATAAGCACAACAGATTTTATATCTAGTTCCAGAAAATAAGACAGCTCCTCTTTGCTTCAAAAAGGGTGACATAAAAGACACAGCAACAGTGCGTATAATAAACTGGCTTGTAGGACAGATGCGGAGCTGCTTACTTGTTCCCATGTTCCATAACACTTGCTCAGTTATTCTGCCTTGACATTTGTTAATATTTCTGCTTTAATTCACAAAGATCTTCTTGGACACATTGAAGTGCTATGGGAAGATGCTCTATTAATTTAGCAGGAGCATTTCATAGATATTCGGATATCATTTGCACACTCTGATAAATGTAATTCCAGGCCAGAATGCACAATGTATTAGGGTAACTCAAAAGCTTAAGACGCTACTGGAGGGAGTCCATTAGCATTGGGTGATGGTTGCTGTAAGGATTGCTACACCTTGGCTTCTGTGAACGTGACAGGGTCGCTCTCTCTTGATTTTTATCCCTATGACTTCTGGCATTTTACACTACAGAAAATCGGTGATTCTGAGAAGAGAATGGAAATTCAGATTGACTTTTACATCTGCACACTGCAAAATGGATTGTTAAGCTTTTTTAACATTTGGGATATGTTTTTTTATTCCCTAAATGAGATCTGTTAACAGGGGATTGGAAATGCATTGTGATCCTTCTCTAAGTTTTTTTTTGTTGATAGTTTTTCCCCTCACTCTTTTCCCTTCTCATATATTCATTTTTTTGATTAAAAGCATTACTTATAAGAATGAAACTATTTTTGATAAATATATGGCATTTTTCACCGAGATGATGGTAGATATTATAAGGTTGGAAACAGCACTACGGAATGGGGACAGCAAGTTGCAAGATTTTATAACACGTTTGTCATCTAGTAAGGGAGAGTCCTCTTCAATCTAGTGGGAAAAGAGACTTTGTACATACTGCTTGCACATGTATATTGACTTGACAAGGCGAGAGAAGAAAAGTATTCCTACTGAGAGATTTTAAAATGAAGTCACAAAAGATGCAGTTTCCTCCCCCCACAGCTTTTCCAAGGAGAGAAATTTCCAATTACCTGTCAAATCAAGAAAGAGTATTTATAGGATGCCTGGATCTTTTGTGCATCTTTTCCTCCCCTTGGAGTCTGCAGATACTCCCCACTTCGAGGAGAAGGCTTCAGTCCAGGAAGCCACAGGGAACTCCTCATCACACTGGTTTTCTCTCTAACATCATCATCATTAACACACAACCAGCCAAACAAAGCACAGCACAGCGGCAACAGAAACCTGTATCTCTGCAAGGGAATAGGAGACAACATACTAAAGCTTTAAAAGTATGGATTCTTTTTCTCCACCCTGTGTGCAATTTTCTTGGACAATATGAAGCTCAAACACTAAGACCAGATGGTGCAACATACAGCAGCTTGAGACTGAGTTTACTGGCTATCACTTCCCTCTGTTAGTATATGCAGAAATCTGTAGGGCCTTTAAATCAGCTTCTACTGAAAGCTGAGCCCTTGTCACGAGGACAGTAAAAGGTATGTATTAAATATCCCTAACACTGACATCTCTCTTTCCTATGTTTCAAATTCCTGCTCCAAAGTGTGGAGGTATAGAACTTACTTAAAGTAGGTTCTCAGAGGATTTTCTAAAATTAGCAAAAATAATTTTGAAGATAAATAGCAAGGAAAACGGCAATCTAAACGTTTAGCATATACAAACAAATGAGAACAGATTCTTACAATACAAAGTACCTCGGCATTTTTGACACAAGCCCTAATTAATGTAACATATTGCCAGAAATCTTTTCTATAATCTTTATTTTCTTCCTTAAAGCTATGGAGTTTCAAGGTAAGTGCTTACAAAAATGACTGGTTTCTCTTGTAACTAACCTGTTCCCACCTTCCTCTTCCAGAACTTGGGAAAGGTTCATTCCCCGATGCAGTGTGCCATCACCTTCCGCAGTAACTCAACACCATCCCAAACAAACTACGCAGCTTGAAGGTTAAAAAGGCAAAACTCCCCACCCTTCATTAAACCTACAGACATCATCATAAAGAAAATGCTGAGAATAAGGAAAGCCCAACTGAACAGTTTAACCTACCACATTTCTAAAAGCTTTCATGACACTGTTCTTCTAAGGGAGACTTTTACTTCTTGTCTCACACTTTTCTTTTCTCTTTTCAAACTAATGAACCTCCTCTTGCTGCAAATACAGAAAACGCATTTTACCATGTCTCGTTTACACGTCAATATATAAACACTAAAATATTCTGAGGCAGTCGTTATCTTACAAATAATACTAGTGAGGGTGAGGGCTCCAAAATATGCAACTAGCAGGTAAGAGCTTTATTCAATTATTCTACCCTCATCTCATTCATCAGGAAGGTAGCACTTCTATGTGAACACTACCTTTTTCATATCCTAGTGAGAGTTTGGGGATGCCCCCAGTAAAACTTCCCTGTATTAACTGCTCTCTAAGGAGGATTAAAAGCATGGAAGGTCTAAATTCAACGAGGAAAGATTCAGCTTTCCAGATTTCAGAAAAGTTATGCCAATATACACAAGCTGTAAATATCACTGTCAAAGTTAAGTAATGAAGTATTCCAAATCTCTATTAAAGTGATGAAAAATCACAGACAATCTGTTGGCATCAGTTTTCTCTGGGAGGGCTGATGAGACCATGAACTTGCAGTATGCTGGAATATTATTCTAGTGTTATATATAAAACATGCTAACAGAAACAGATGATAAAAACTGGCTTTTTTATCTTTACGTGTCATTTAAAAATACAGCAATTGAAACAAGGAGCACTTGCTACACACGGCCCAAATTTTACTCTCCACGGCCCCAGGACAAAACAGATCCACAAGCCTGGACGGAGTAACATCATTCTTAAGTCAGACAAGAACATGGCCACTGTGCAAAAAGCTTTTGCCACTTCACAGATGACCGAAAAACACCATGACATTTTCCTGACAGGACAATTTCTGACCAGTACTTGTCAGCATGCCTAATATATTTATGTCTCTGAGGTTAATAAAACTGTTTTCACTGGTCATATGAAGTTAGAGTTGCTTCAGCTTGCTGTTTGCTGAAGGTAAAAGCATAACAAAACAGACTGCCAATTCCTGCACTCTACATGCAGTTTTTCCTTTTCTAAGTTAAAAAAAAAAAAAAAAGTGCTCTTCAGCATTAGACATTTCTATTGCCCATCAGAGCTAGAAAGTTACAGAACTGCAGAAATGAGAATCTGAAGGCAAAAGTAAAGTTAAAAATCAGGGACGAAACAGAACCAGCCTTAAGCTGAAGAGCCCAGTTGCGCTCCATGAGCAGCCCAGGCCTCCTCCTGGAGCCAGTGCAGTTCATTCAAGGAAGATGTTGCACGTTTAGCTGGATCTATTTACTTAGTGCACCTGAAGACAATTCATACACCTTTTACATATCATGTCTGCGTTGTCACCCATCTTCAGCTTTTGTCCTACAAACGAGATTTCGCTTCGCTTCTCAGACTAAAAGCAGAAAAAGTCCATTTTTTGTGAAGTATTCGAAACTGTTTCCTAGAACTACTAGTAATACTACACACATTTACCAGAAGATATTTGCTACTGGATCTTCCTGCTAGGAATAACTCCCGTTTGCCTTGCCCATAACGCAGTTCAATACATTTAGCTTGCCAGGAAATACATGTTTGTCTAACCAGAAATTTACTGCCGTATGCTCATACTGTTAACGATCAATAAACTTTATCATGCCAATGACTCAATCCCAGATGCTTCTCCTACCAGGAATTCACTCCTCCAAACTAGCCTTTTCTAGAATTCGCCCAGAAGGAATAAAGCTTCTTTGTGCTGCCAGTCTATGTAGAGTTCAATTCCTTCCGCACGTACTGCGGTGCAATACCAAGGAAACGGTGCAAGAAAACAAGAGTGCTAACGATGTAGCACGAAGAAGCTAGCAGGGAAATCTATGTACAGCACCCCTTCGGAGAGTTTTTTTCCCCCCAGCCAGGTCCGTCAATTAGCTTCCTAGCAAAAATAAAGTACGTGATAAGTTCTGCCAATTCTACAAAACACTGTTTACCAATTCTTCCAAGAACTAATTTACTATGTTTGCCAATATGTGTGAACTCAATTAGACTGGGTCTGCCAGGAATTCACTTTGTAAGATCTCCTTGAGAGGCCACCATATTGCAGGTTACATACCCTCAGGTGGACAGCAGTTTGGACAGTTCAATGACAACAAAACGCTGCATTCTAAGATTTACACATTACACAACTGGCATTTCATCTTTAGTAGTGAATGATACCTTGTCATGAGATTTTTGTGTCTGTTCACAGTGGCTTGTTAGGTCAGTAAAAGAGCTCAGCCTAGAACTCTGTCTGCAGCCTTACGTGCTAAATCTAGATTTTGTCAAATAACTGCAAGTTGCTGGGGCACATAACTCCAAAGATACAACCTATCTTACACTGGAAACTCCCTGAGGAACATCAGTACTAGATCTCTAGAATAACGTCTAGAAACCATAGCTTACATAATAGTCTCTCAATAGATTAATTCTGTTTTTTTCTTTCAGATTCTTACCTAGAACACTTGTGAAAAATGACAAAGAAACCAACCCTCCTTGAAGAAGGTTTCAGATAGAATTTCAGGAATTGTAAGTAATACAAGAATATTGAAAAAGACAACGTATTCTGTATATTGTTTTCAACCTATCAAATCAAGAAGTTTACAATTTGCAAGATCACAAGGCTTTTCAACCAAAACTTTGACACAGAAGACATTTGTCAAAATACTAATAATGGTATTAAATACTTTAGTATATATTTGAGAATACTGACAATATTTACTTTGGGTTCATGCCATATGAACTTAAGAGTTCTTGTTTATACAGGTTTGCCCATATATACAAACACATAAATGCTCCCACATAATGTATTTACATAATCTCAGATTTCAATTAAGGTCTTTCATGGAAATTAATCCTCAGCATTCATAGACAAAATTAAATAGTAGAACTGCTAGTAATAAAAAACTTCACTGGAAGTGAAGTGATTTGGTATCAATATTTTGAGTAACAAAATCACATTTTACTCTGAAGCTATTTGAAGTGCAGATGAGATTGGCCAGTTTAGTTTACATAAACTACCATGTTTAATAGCAGATTACAACGTCCTTATGCACATTAGTTTCCATAGACATTTGAACTGATGATTCTTTTTACAAAACTGGATGAGTACAAAACATATATTACTATTTTGCTCCTGCTATAAGCTTTTCTTTATTTTTTTTTATTGTGAAATGATTTTCCTCTCACAATTAGAACTCATACTTGATTTCTCTCTCGTCCCTCATCGTTATCACTTTACTCATGTCTGAAATGTGTGTTTCCTCAGCTATTCTCACACCTTTCATGCATGAAGGTCAAACTGGATGTTGGAATTCACTCTAACTTAAACCCAATAATTCAGCACATTTTAAGGATCAACCCTTATTTCACTCCTAGCTAGTGGCTGGAGAAGAACACTGTGACTACTTGGAGTGACAACTATGGATGTCCTTTTTCCTTTGTACCTTAGCCTTTCTGTACAGAAAGAGAAGACAGCTCGATATTTAATATGTGGAAATTTCTTACATAATGGTCATATGCTATTGCCTGGAATAGCTTTCTCCTTGCAGGAAAAAAAAACCCTTTGAAAAGGGACACTGCAGAGGGTTTTGTTTTGTTTAAAATGGTAAGATGTGCCAAACAGGAGAAAAGCTTTACTGAAGCAATGTTGATGAGGAATTTTAGGAAAAGGATGAATTTAAAACACAAATTCTAAATACAGTTTTACAGATTCATGCCCGATTCACAATCCAAAACTGAACCTTTTGTTTTCTGGTATTGTTCAAGCAAATATACAGAATCACCAAGAACTCTACAACTCCTAGGACTCGTATCACTAAAGCTGGCTGCCCTTTCAGAAACAACACAGTAGAACTGTAATCAAAGCAAACTCTGGTTGATGGCTGAAATTCTACACTCAGCTTTACAATCTGTTTTGCTGTTGCTTGAATTTTCAGCTCAACCAGTTTTATATTTCAAATCTCTATGATGCCTGCCAGGCCAAACATTTAGGTTACATTTGTGGCAGAGCAAATCGACATGATTTAGACCACGAGAAAGACATGGGCATGAATTCCTGGGAAGTCAAATAGATACACTTAGCACTGTGATTACTAACTCAATTATACCAACCTGAATTTGTCACAGGAGAAAACTATGATTTTTAGTGTGACGAGCGAAGTTCAGCTCCATCCTCACAATTCAATAAACGAGTATGTATTTAAAACACCTTTATGCTCAACGGTACAACAAAACAAGCAGGGTATACTAAATAAAGAAAGTGTCCAAAGGTAAGGAAATATTCATAGCAACGGACTATAGCACAGGTATTAAGTGCTTTTCTACAAACATGAACATCAAGCCTCATACTGCAGTTTGAAGGGGTACAAGAACATACTACTTCCAAGAAGAAAAACATAAATGCTTATAAAAGAACTGCAAATTCATATGGTATCTTCCAGATATTAATTTGACTGGAAAAAACTTGAGATATATACTTCCAATAAAACAATCCTACAACATCAGTGCAAAATACTTGCACAGAGCTGATGTAATAGGCCAGTCCTGAATGAGCGGGAGAAATCCATGCCTGACAACTTCTTGCAGAAATGCACACTAATTTGACCCATTTCTCCAAAATTATTAGCAAGATTGTTTTCAAAGGTACTGTTCTGGAGGAATAAATTCAACATACAACACATAGGTTGATTTTTTTATGCCTACAATACAGTGATTGCAGCCATTATAGACGTATCCCCGGTAGCCGGTCTAAAGCTAGCTTGGGTACTGATTGTAGTAAAGCTTTGCAAACAAGGATCTCTTCATAGGCTTAGTCAATGCCGAGGTTGTGCTTTCACAGCCATAGCTATCAGTAATGAGGTAGTTAGTTTAAGTAGATCTACAAGCACATCGAAATGATCTCCAGTCACTGCAGTGTAGACTGAGTTAACCAAACCCTCATAACGTACTTCTCATGAATCAAACATTTGTCTTGTACAGAATAATTTGTAGAAATTTGTATTCATAACTTTTTTCAATATTGCAGTTCTGTAACTGTACTGAAAGAACATCTGTATTGAGGTTCTCTCTGGTGTTTCTGGTAGGGATAATTTCTCCAACAAATTCTACCTTACTTTCAGACAACACAAGTTGTACAAAGGTAACTTGATTCAAAATAACTGCAGTAACAACAATGTAGAGCGATCTGAACAGCTCTTTAGTGATAAAATACCGCTATTCTAATTTCTGCATTAATTTACGCCTCACAGAGGAGACCAATTTTCCATCCTCAAGAACACAGTTTTGACCTTTTTGTCCAAAAGGAAAGTTGTTTTAGTATGCAAAAGATCTTCGGGAGGGGTAGAAGGGTTTTTTGGTTGGCTAGTTGGTTGGGTCCCCCCCTCCCCCCACCTTAGATGAGTATCAATGAGGGCTCCCATGAGAAGCAGTCTATCAGGAAATGTTGCAGTAAATCCTGCTCGTTTCCTTCCATTTCTTTAAGCCTCTTCTAGTTTTTAGCTTTTAACTCTCTCCAAACAGTAGCTTTTCCTAACCTTGGCTCAGACACCATAAGCGCGCAAATATTTGTCCTAGACTTTTGTCCGTATCACGCAGAAGACTAAAAAGGAACTTAACTGTTTACTCTTTTCTTATAAGATATTATTTATCCTTCAGTTTTTAAATAACTTGGCTATTTTGTAGGATTAGATACATTTTGTTAAGAGGACTGCTGCATTGAATTCATTCATAAGCTTTGTAAGCACATGCAGATACATCCTACAACCTCAAAGTTGATTTTGTACCTAAATCCACACAACATATGTAAAGGTAATAATAAAATTTACCAGTCAAGACCAATAAGGAGAGCACTAATAAAGATATATTTATCTAAAGCTATCATGCAGTGGTCTCCAAAATACTGGTCACTCTGCATGGCTAGAAAAGCAATTTTATTTCCAAAAATACACATTCGCTACTTTTCGGATATTACGGTTGGTAGAAGTAGATAAAAGAAGTGGGTTGTTGCAATAAATCTTTGAAAGCAAAATGCTTGCCTTTTTAAGTAACCAGAAAACAATCACAATTAGTAAACAAAATCACAATTTACCTTGAGTAGATTGGTCAACAGTTTTTCTTTTTCTGCTGTGACTGTTATAATTAAGTCTCAGCTCTTGGCTATATTCATTCAGAGTTTCTCTGGAGTCATAAGATTGCCGTTGCTTTCTCCCATCTTCACTTTCATCTGAGGAACTTGTGTAAGTTAGATCCACTTCATGTTTAACTTTAGACAGTGGCTGGTAGGGTTTGCAGTCCATCTGCTCCATCGCTGGCTAAATAGGCTCAGAGTCATGAAAACAAGCAACTGGAATTCCCTAAGGAGATAGTCCTGGAGAAAAAAAACAAAAACAAGAGTCCATTTCAGTGGAATATTTATATATTCAGCTCACAAAGGCCCAATTTTATTTTTAGTCAATATAAACCAATTAAATTGAATTTATATCACCATTATCCAGGAAAGAATCTGGACATGTTTTATTGTTTTAGTTGTTTTAAAATACTATTAAGATAACAATAACTTGAAGAAGAAAAACCAAAACCAAATTCTAAGCACTATCCCACTAGACCAAACAATAACTGTACTTTATGCATGGAATATGTTACAAAAACACCGATTTAAAGCTCTGACTGAACACTTGTTATGTCTCCAAAGGGGTGCACATTATCTTAAAGACAACAACACTTCATATCTTTATAAACATGAGGCCTAGAAGCCAGAAAGTTCGCCCTTTTGAAGTATTTTGCTGCAAACGAAATTATGCTTAACCAAAAAGAGAGTGCAAATTTTTGAAAACCAGCAGACTTAGTGAAAAGGCAAAAAACCCCACCCTGTTCCTCTGTGAGGCCATACGGTGTTTTGGAAATACAGTATTCTCCTTCTCAGCTGTGCGGCCAGCAGCATGCTGCCACGGCCACCTGCAGCCCCGCTGCCTGCGCTCCGACGAAACCCGCGGTGGGTGGCAGTACCTGCAGCCGCTGCACCCGCCCTCTAACCTCGCCTTGGCCTCGTTGCTGCCATCACGAACTCTAACGCAAACTCTGCGACGGAGTAGCAGGAATTATGCAATACCCTCTAGAGCGGCAGGATGGCTTCCGAGCCTTCCCCCACAAGAACAGCCATCAATTTGTTAAAAAAAAAAAAAAAAAAAGTTTTCTTCTTTCTAGATTAAAAGATGCTATTAACCTAGAAAAACAAATGTATTAACAAAGATGGCTGCATCATTGCTAGAGAAGCAGAACCACAGATGTTGAAAGAGATCTTCTCAATTAGAAGCCATTGCCCATAGCTTCTTGAAGACTGAAGCAGCAGCAGAGAGGAGCTTGTCCACCAGGGGGTTCGGCACCCGGGCCCTTCCCGTCTCAGAAGGGAGCTTCAAACCCGGCACGCTCTCACCTCTGAGGGAACCCTCCCAGGAGCCAAAAACCAACCACAGGAAATGTGAGAACAAACCCGCACAAGGCAAATATAACAAATACAGAAAGCCCTTCACTGCTGGTCAGCGCACTAATGAGTTTAATCCAACCAAAACTGTCTTGAAGTCTTGAAAGCCAGTCGACGGCAGCTGGTACTGCGTTCCAGCCTGACAAAACCTCACCTCCCACCTGTGTGTCCTCCCAGTGCTTTCCAAACAAGCAACATCCCGAACAAGAGGAGAAAGCACCGTGCACGGGGTGAAGAGGGAATAAACCTTCTGCCACAGTAAGGGAGGAACAAAGCTCAGGCCACAAAATCTTGCCTGGATCGGGGGGATGGCCACGGTGGCAGAAATAACAGTGCGGGGGCATGCTGTCAAGTCAACAAGAAAACTCTTGAGAGAGAGAAAGGGGAAGGACCAAGAGCCAGGCAGCTGCCTGCCTGCGCGCCCCAGGGACTCCCCAACAGAGGCGTCGCGGCGCTCGGCACACAGCCCCCGCGTCGCTGGGCTGAGCGCGCCTTCCTGAGGGCGCGTTCAGATGCTTCCGTAGACAAGTTACTACTAATAGGTACTATTTCCTTTACAACAGCTATTTGCTTAATTTACTGCTATTTGCCAGTGTTTCCCTAAAAAGCTTGGTACTTACCAAGGAGTCGTTTTAGTGTTCTGGTCTGTGGCAGAACAGACAACAAAGAGGCTCTGACTTACAAGCGTGGGGAGGGTTTACCTGATGGCTCTGTGGAGATGCACAAGGACAGCATAACACTTTCCTCTATAACCCACCTGACAGGGCAAATGGAGATGATGCTACAGAAACTGGGGCAGAACAAGGAAAACTTAAGGGCCTTCGATAAGAAGATGTAGGAGACAAGACACACATTTTGCCATGAAGGAAATGATTGCATGCAGCCTCACGCACACGCAACGTTAAAACGTTTGGCCTTCCAAAAGCAAAAAAGCTCACCAAACTGACAAACGTTGCTCACTACCGGTGTTTCAAAACACACTACTGTAAAAAAAAATAATAACACGGCCTCCCAAAAATACGTGCTTCTGTGCTCATCTCTTGTGTTTAAAGCACAATTCGACATATAACAAACTCGATACTACAGTTCTGCATTTTGAGCCTTTAAAAAGCTGCACAAAGGTTCCTCCTAAAAGAGAACCTTGTGGTTCATCTATTCAGTGCGCATTCTACAGAACATGACCTCTGCTTTTTTTTCCTTTAAGTAAGGATCAAAAATATATAGGACGGCATACAGATCTGTGAAACTCAGGGTGCAGAAAACCAACTGCTTAAAAAGCATAATAATAGCATAATAATTTTTTTTTTTAGTAGCAAGTTTTAATAATGGAAGTTTTCACTTTCTGTGAGAATTAATTGTTTGCAGCAAGAGTTATATACCATGTTGTTAACTTAGTATCAGAAAACAAAGGCTGAATTATTTAATTTATATTAGTTGTATTACATATTTCAGGTCTTATCTTTCAGTGTATAACTTTTGCATGTGTTATTTTCTCATGTGCAAGAATATGTATTTTTTCAGATCTAAGTTCACGTAAAAGCTCTATGAAGCATCCCCTTAAAACTGTAATTTTATTATTGCTTCTTATTACCGACAAAAAAAAGGTTACAATCCCCCCCCCCTCCCCCCCCCAAAATCAATTTATGAATAGCACAGCTTGTGTGTCATGTTCCCCATGATCTGGGAGTCGACTCAGTCCTTCCGCTGTTGAAATACAGGATCACTTTTTGAGTTGTTGGGGTTCAAAGGGCTGGTACAAGCACGCCAAGCCCCAACTTCACTTTTCCCTGCATAAGGTTATGTTGGGCTCCAAGGCACAGAAGTGCCCGGCTGCGCCCCGTGCTGAGTTCAACGCGTGCTGCCAACACCGGGAAGCAGTACCCGTAGTTTTACACCTGTAATGGTGGAAGGATTCAGCCACAGCTCTCCTACAGACAGATCCTGAACTGCCGCCTCACTCACCAACAGAAGGAAGAAAAAAATCAGCTCATCTGGCTACCTCTTCCCTCCCCACCCCAAACCAATTCTGCCCACGCCAACGAAAACCCAGCAGCGCTACAGGCTCGTGTAACGGCTGGAGATACAGCACCGGAGCCTCAAACGTTACTGCAAAAACTTTGACTTTCGCTCACGTGTGGACTAGGCTCGGGCTTCCTTTATTTTTAGGACATTAATGTGTCATAAACCCACAGCTACCTAGCCCGGTACGAAAGCAGGTGATAAACCATTTGCAAGAACTGCCAAAATACCTCAGAAAATCTTTCACCATACCACACTCTCATGAATCAGGAACACGTGACAACAACAGACTGAATCTTCAAGCTTTTCTACAGTGAGAGAAGTTACGACGCTACGAAGCTAAACACTGGCAATTGCTTCCTTTACCTTATTTCCTCTTTCACTTGGAAAAAGGCAACATAACATACAACACCCCAAAACGCTGGGATAAAGTAGGAGGTTAAAGAACGTTGCCTGCACCTTTATATAGGTTTTTTCGAGTAACCGGCCTTCAGGCAACTAAACAAAATATGCAGTTATCAGTATCTAGTTGATCTTGTTAGCAAAATGCTAAAGTCTCATAAGAGCTTACAGTCCTATAAGTGACCTTTGTATGAGTGTCTTAATGCTTTCCTTCTCACAAAGAATGGCTCTTTTCTGCCCTTTCCATCAGCGGTCTGTCAGTAAAGGGTTTAACAAAATATATACTTATATATTTTATTTACTTAGGCACCTAATGGCAGATATAATTCTCAAGTGCACTTTAAAACAGATACCATATAGAAATTACAATTAAATTTCTAGAAGAAAAGAATATGCTAGTAAACATTTAAATTCACAATGAAACATCGGTCTGCAAAATCAAAAATGTACTCAAAAATAACTATTAGAAGGGAAAACACCATCTTTCCAGCAATGTAGCCAATACAGATATGTATATGGATATATTTTTAATGCATGTTTTATGCAAAGTTTTATGCAAAGTTTTATGCAAAATTAGACACTATTTTCACATTCTCTTTGCACAAAAACCCTCTTAGAACAAAACCTTGTTTTCATATTCTACTTTTACTAAAACCCTACTTGTTATGGAACAAAATAATGCTAGAACAGCTGCGGCTTATGAGAAAGGCCACGATGAGGCTGTACGCAGTGCACTGCTAGACAATAGGTGTTTTATAATAAAACTCACTGCGTGCATTAGCACTGCATACAAGCAAGCTCTCTATTCAAATACAGCAATGCCAAAGTGTTCACGTTATTTTTAATAGGGCTTTGAATAAGTTCTTATCAGGCTGCTCTGACAGAGTGCCCCTTCGTAATAAAATTTCCATACCTATGACTACCACTAACTCCATCAAACAAACAGTGGTATACCTGCTTTGTTACCAGTGAAGTCCAGACCTTAACGAAGGTGTCTGTACACGGACGCTACTGATCACCTTGCGGCCGAACAGGGCATCCCATAAGTACAAGACTAAAGCCGTCAAGTACTGTAACCTTTCTTTAGCTTCAATTAGCCAATATGTTGAAAACTCAGATATTCCAAACTACACAGAATTAAAATGAAATGATAGTTATAATGCCAAAATATAACCAGGAAACAGCTGTAGTTTGCAGAGACTTAAAATCTAAATTCAGAGACAGCCGCCTTTATTTCTATTTCTCACTCTCAGAGGGCTGTTCAATCGAAGCCAGCCCCAACTGCACACTTGCTCAATTCTCTCATTTATTTCTTTTCTTCAACATATACGCTTATCTAAAGGTTAGCAATTGCTTATTACTTCCTCAAACCAGGGATTCCTGAAAATGAACTGCTAAATAGTAACTTCAGCTCTGGTTTGCTGAAGGCAAAAGGAGAAGGAACTTCACTCTAAAAGGCCTTTCTGAAATATGAAACCATAAAACATGAAAAGTAAAACAAAAGCAAACACTCTTGAAACCTCTAAGAAAGGCAATACCAAGAAAAAAAAGGCGGGGGGGGGGATCCAACCTTGTATAGATCAGCAAAACTATCACCATCAAATATCGGTTTATGTTTTACTAACAGAAATTGTCCTTATGTCGTCCTTAAAGTTCTCTGTTTCACGTACCCACTCTATGTGGCACGAGCTATGCACCGTTATACGCTTTGGCACCCTCGGCTCCTGAAGCGGCTACAAGGAGCCGGAGCTTTGGAGCGGTGCCTTGTCGGAAGAGAGAAGACACCAGCTAAGCAGCTGAGCAGCGCTAGTGCAGAACAAATCAGGTTTCCAGGTGACATATGGAATTAGATGAGAAAGATGAAAGTCTGCCTAAGGTTGCAGGATGGAAATGGATAACACTTTCCACTGGAAGTAAAAAAAGTCATTCTAAAATCAAGAAAGAATAATTGAAAGTAATACGTAAAAGACTGACTGAAGAAAGACCACAAACAATTTCAAAAAAAACCAGACAAAACCACAAAATTCACGTGTCCATTTGGATCATCATAAAATCTAAAGATGTTGGAAGATGGCATAATGAACTATGAAGCACTGAGCATGACACCACCAGTAACCCTCTCTGTATGAGTGAGAATCTGCAACAGAGACATCCATATCCATTTTTCTGTTCAGCTTTTCCCCATAGCCATCTTACCAATTTCTTTTCACGTGACTGCCATTATTCCTGCCCAGAAGCAGACTACACAGTATATTTTAAGAAGAATAGATGTACGGATAAAAGAAAGCTATGTAAGAATATGTTTATCTTTTCTTTCCTGATTTCTTGCTATATCAGATAGGCAAATGCAAAATACAGCTCTCTGAGACATACCATAGGTTTAAACACACTCCCTGGAGGATTTGGGGTTTTAACCTACAGGTTGATTACACATGTTCATACATTTGTATTTTTCACTGTGATAGATGCAAGAGGGGTAATATTAATTTTAATACTTAATGGTCTTCCTTTAAAATTAGTGAAAGCCTGATTTAATTCTAGTTAAAGTAATTCAAGTTATTGTCCATTTTATCCAAAATGTCAGAAAGAAAACACTACAGAATAAAATTGTACAGGAAATCAGTCAGGTGGTTGCAGCATTTTGTGGCATATGGCAAGCCTGAAAGTGAACTGAAAAAACATGAGTTATGTCAGCTACTCAACTGCAGCACATAACTCTCGGCCAACATGCGCCCTTTACTTTACTTGGAGAATTGCCACTGACTATAAAAATCCCACAATTCCTTGATGTTTTTCTTTTGGAAAGCAGCCACTGGATGCTAGTGAGCACAAGCCAATGGCAGTTCTAGAATGAGAGCCTGAGCTCCGTGGTGGGATGAAGGATGCTTGCATGATTCAGGGTGATATAGACTATCCCACGAATCCTAAGTTTTTGTGGAAAACTGTATTTTAGGTTAAACAATTCTTGGTTATTTTGCAAGGTAATTCATAGAACTATTTGACAATTATCAATAATTTGATAAAGTTATTATAATTTAATTATTTGTGCTCGCATAAATTCCAATGAAAATACCGTGACAAATATTTTGAAGTATCCTAACATTTGGAAGCTTCGAAAAGCAATGCTGTAGAAAGTGAAGAAAGCCTGGACTAAGCTAAACTAACCAAATGCTTGACACCTACAGTGCTGGTACAGAGCACGTGGGCAAGGAACCTGATGTCTTGGCAATTTAGTTCCTCACTGTAAAACAGGGAAAATATAGAGAAAGAAGCAAACAAAGTCTGGAGCGTGTAAGAGTGTAGGATAGAAGCAAACAAAGTCTGGAGCGTGTAAGAGTGTAGGATGAGCTATAGCAGTGACATTCCTGTAAGGCCCTTCCAGTAGTCTTTTCCTTCGAGGGAGGATGTATAGACACAGCTCTACGCTCTCAGCAAAAGACACGGTAAGACAACAGAATTTAAGAAGGGGACATCCCCCTTCGTATTCAAGTACATCTGGGACAATGAAGCAACGTACAGGATGTTCCTGATGCATACTAGACACTGGATGAAGTGTTAAAATGCTTTTCAATGTAAGCTCAGGTTGCTCTCCAAATTTTTGGATTGCAGCTTTGATGTCAAAGGCCAAACTTTTCATTTTAAAAATCTAAAATTAGGAAACTCTTTAATTACTAAGTTTTTACATGAAAAATACAGTTTAATCCTGGAACTCCTCTGAACAAAACGGGTAAAAAACATTGTAATGTAAAGCCAAAAAATATATACACGTTACTGCACCTTTAAGTGTTTTTCCTACTACAGTTACATTTTTTTTGTATGTACTACGTAAGCACTATCATTTATCTTACAGTTTAATACAGTAAAGGTGTACATTAAAGTGAGGTTTATGTATAGGCACATATGAAAAATGGGATTTTCACTGCATTTAGTCGTGAGCAAGTATTGTCTTTTCTAAGGTACGATGTTTAAAAGAAAAACACTGGGCTGCCATATAGCAAGAATGGTATTAATTCATATGTGACAAGAAAATTGGATTGTGCCTTGGCTATTTGTTGATAAAGCAAACTGTATGACCAAAGTGAGATAATCATTGCTATGCCTCTTTTCCAACTGTGTGCTTAATTAAGAAGACCCAGTAAGCCCTAATTAGCAACAATGTAATTTTTAAAACCTAATTTAGTAGCTCAGAGACGACAAAAATTGAAAAATAACACGTTCCACTTAGATATTAATTTTTTGGAGATAACAATTTAAATTTTTTACCATAATAAGGTTAGCACATGAGGAAAATGTGCAATACATCAATACTATGGAACACCTAAGAAAAAAAAATAGAAACATTAGGTTCTTTGTCACTGATACCAGTGCCTTGGCAATGTTATTTAAAACATTCAGTTGGTAATTTTGTCATTTTTCCTCTTTCCTTCAGAGGAAGAGGTCTTCACTGAACACTCAGAGTACTTGTGGACATATTTAAGTGTCAGAAAGTGTTTAAGTCCCATTACGTTTGATGAAACATAAAAGCTTTGACCAGTTGATGTCACACTGAACAAAGGCACAACAAGGATATTTTACATTTTACCAGCAGGCTTTATTTTTTCTTGTACTATTTTTGCATTTTCATTGTTGGCTCTTCAAGAGAGATCCCATAAGATGCTGCAAAATGCCTCAGGTGGCATTAGAGATTTTCTTTTCCACATGCAAAAACAAAAACCTCACAAAACAAAAAGCTGAAGCCTCCCAACTGAATATCAACTAACGGGTCATGGTATCTTGCATATCATCAGGCTCTCTCTAGCTTTTCCTGCTGCTCAGCTTTGTTGCATCTGGTTCATATTTAGGTTAATGACCTTTGAGGCAGGCATCTTCATTTATTTTTGCTACATTAAGACTTCTGGGTTCTTCTGAAATAAAAGCAGTTATCTTTTAATAACTTAGCATCATGCTTATTTCCAGTATAGGCTCAAAATATCAGCATACACATACTAGGTACATGACCTAAACTTCAATGTCTGATAAGTTCACAAACAGTCAAACAAGTTATGTCCCAGTGTGCAAGAACTTCCACTTACGAAGCCACCATTATTCGCTGCAAAAACAAATTGTTTGGAAACAAATTTCTCACCCTCTTCCTTACTTTTCTTAACTTTCGCTCTTTTACTGCAGAAGGAAACATCATTAATTGTTTTAGTTTTGACGTTAGCTAAGTTAAAACTTAAAAAGCTTTTCAGGCATTTGAAGTACTTCTTGCAAGAAGATCTGATCTGTTTCACCGCTTTTGAGGCTTCCTGACCACGCGACCAACATCGGTATCTCCTTCGTTTGAAGTATCACTCAGGTTGCCATTTGTGTGCCTGACACCCTCACACCTGAGAAGTGATCTTACTGCTCTTTTTCTTCTTGCTTTGATGTCTGTCAAAGTATTCGGCATCTTCAAGTGCCATTGTTCTGACAAGCAGACCCTCCCAGTGGGCTTGTACGATATAGTGTGA
Organism: Struthio camelus; assembly: GCF_040807025.1. Classification (NCBI taxonomy): domain Eukaryota; kingdom Metazoa; phylum Chordata; class Aves; order Struthioniformes; family Struthionidae; genus Struthio; species Struthio camelus. The sequence goes on along the minus strand of NC_090952.1, from coordinate 10,606,015 downwards.
CTCCCAAAAGTGCCATTATTTGAGCTGGTGTCAGATTGATTTTCTTTCTGTTCATGATAGTGCTATGATCTTGCAGGGCTGAAATTACTGCTGATTTATGCCTTGATGCAACCCCTTGAGAACCGGCTTGTATCAGCATGTTACCTATGAAAAGGTACACGCGAATCCTCTGAGATCTCGCTAGTGGAACCTTTGTTCTCATTTCAATAGCAAGTCTTCTGTAATGAATGTTTGCTAGAAATTTCTCCTGCAAGCAGCAAGTCTTCTGTAGCAAAAAGTGGAAGCATATTATGCATGTATCCAATTTTACCAGTCAGAGCTCTGGGAGCCTTCTTGCCAGAGATGAATTTAAGACAAGCTCGCTCCCTCGCTCTCTCTCCCCTCCCAACCTTATGCTTTTTGCAAACTGATTATCTCATTTTCTTTAGCACTTCATAAAGAGCAGTAAAGGTTGCGCTGCCAGTGAAGAGGGGGACTATTCCTCAGCTTTATGTCTAAAGGCTCACCTACAAAAGGAAACGTAACAGACTAAATACATACAATTAAGCCTCTAGTGTTCTTGTGGAATACCACCCTTTTATGCCAGGGCATGCTTGCATTTGCACTTGGAAACAAAAATTAACTTCCACTATAGTTTGGGCATTCACATTTTTTACATTCTGAAGTTTCTGTGTATGAGCATCACGGACATTTTTTTTTTTGCATTCGCACATCACACATAGCCTCTCGTCTACGTCTTCCTAAGCAATTTTCCCATAAAATGTAAAATCTCTTCAATAAAAATGCAGTAGCAAGTAGGCATTGGTTTTACCTTTAAACAACTCTAACCTGGTAAATTACAATTCAAATCTTGCCTGTTTTGAAGATCAGTCTCCGAAATCTTAAAATAATTTTCTTTTTCTTCCTGTCAGTAGAACTAACTTAAGTGAAGCAAGTATTTTCTTTTCATGTATGCTTTCCTTACATGAAAAAGATAGGACAAACATGGGGGATTCAGCAATATTTATTATGGCTTTATCAACAATTTGGCCAATGAATTCTATACTAAGGTATGATTCCACTCTAAGGATTTTTTTTTTAAGGTAGATAAAAAATACCATATGAATTCAGACAGAGGTTCAATGTCGAACAAGAATTTGTTCAATGAATACATGGAAAAAAAAAAAACAAACGTCAGCAATTGCATTAAAATTTGAGAAAGTTCTAATGCATTAAAAAAATCTTTACCTTCACTAGAAACTAACCATTTCTACTCAGAAATGCTTCCTCGAATACAGATTTTTGCATCTACTGAACTACGTGAAGCGCCATCTCACTAAGACCCCTTAAACTGCTATGCAGGATTAAAATAAACAAACAAATCTGCAAGGGATTACTGATTACTTCACTTCCATTTTGCCCGGGGCTTCTCTGTATAGCACAGCTGACATCAGACATTACTGCCCTTTCTAACTTAGAAACCACAATCACCTTTTCAGGAATACTGCAAGAGGAAAATTACTTGGAAACTGATACTCTGCAATAATCTATTCTAGTTGAAAATTAAATGGAGTGTGCTACCATTGATTCTTCCTACTCAACAGGAACTTTTAACAGAAGCGTCTAAGGAACCAAGTGGTCCTGCTTTGCCCTCTAGGTGCTGAAGGAAGACGAACCTCCTGGAAACAGTCAGTGACTATCAGCAGAGGCCAGGATGGCTGCAACGTCCCTACCTGGGGCAGCTCAGCTTGGAGGAACGAACTTGTGCCACAGTTCACTTTGGGGAATAAGCTCTCAAAACCCTCAGCTACTTAAGACCTTTTATCATACACCTAATATGTTACTGTTTCCTGTGACCACCCTGCTAAAGCACTTGGCAAGAACGTGTTCTCCTCAGCGCGAGCGCAATGACGACATGTAACTCAGTTCCCTTTCTTCAGTTGCAAAGAGTCACAGGAAGGAGATAGAAGGGATGAAACAAACACTGGTTTTTGTCCGTTGCCTTTGTGTGCGTGTGTTTGTGTGTTATGTGTGTTTATGCACACATATATCTATACCAGCTGCATTAAAAAAAAAAATAAATAAATACGATAAAAGCAGAACCATTACCCTTGTCTTAATGTGAGGACTGGCTGCTGTCTTTGCGAATCGTTCTTCCTCAAGGATGCTGTGTGGACAGGAATTCAGCTCCTGTTAATTCCATTTACGTTAGGACAAAGCAGGACCACTGTAACACAAGCCTAGCTGTGAAGCCGTGTTTCTTTCAGGAGCAAGAAAAATGTCACTTGCCTTTCCCAAAGCACCAAGAGGCTCCTTTCACTGTCACAGAACACAATTATACGTTAGGGCTCTTTCCAGCCAAGACGGCAAGAAAATGCCCTTTCCTTAACCTTTGGCTGAATTATATTATCCTCAGCTCAGTGAGCATCCCGTTTTCCTTCTCCTGTATCAAGTGCCTTTTACTGGGGTTACGAGGTGGGCACCTGCCTCTTGCACCTACCAACTGACCTCATTTTTTCCACAAAACTTGCTTTCATTTGAGGAGAGATGTTAATTCTCATCCTCTGTTTCATTCCCTGGCTTGTAACACTTGCAGACATCTGAAAACATTCAGCACTGCAGAGGGACTGCCAGCAGGATTTGCTGCCTGGCTGCTGTGTTTTGCCTACCACAGGCTCATGCAAAAGGTCGGGAAGAAGCACCTCAGCCCCGCTGCCTTCCTCGGGGTCATGCTGCAGTCTCGCTTAGAGCTGCAACACCCCGAAACAACCCCACTTCCCACCTCCGGTCTGGGGAACCGAGCAAGCGCCTGGCCTCTCTTCCATCAGCAAGATACCCTGAGAAGGAGACAAGGGCCATTGCCCATGACCCAGGTACCTGAGCTGCTGCCTGGCTCACACCGGTGAGATGCTTGCAGAAACAGAAAAAAGTAGCTGTGACATTAATGAAGTCAGTCACTATTGATTTCCACGTGAGAGCAAGTCAGCAGTGAAGGATTTGTGAACATGATGCTGAATGACAAATATCACTGCTGAAGAAAATTGCATCCGTAACAGAGTATTTGTTTTAAAATGAAGAAAGTTCGGACATCAAAAAACCCCCACCACATAAATCATTACTTATACATATAGTTCATTTCCCCAAGTAGCCACATAAATAAACTTCCAAAGGAAACATTTAACATCACTGCCAATCTGCAGAGAATTCCAAGTCTCACGTATTATAAATATTCATTTTAATCCTTTTAGGTGGATCACAGTTTAAGGCTTGGCAATTCATCATGTGACAGGAAGCTTTCTGTCAACTGTTATTAAAGATGATTCAGATTAGTATCTCCCTTGTCTAAAAAGGAAAGTGTGGTAGCTTAAGGATAGCTTCCTAAACGCTCCCATTTTACCAGCCCACTTATTATGGTAACATTTAGGGCGTTATCAACACAGTGGTAAAGTGTGACTGCAGGCACCAAAGGAGACAGGGCTGGTAACGTATTTTGCACGAGTCTCATGCAAAACAGTGGCCTCTTAAACCCTTAACTCTGAGGTACTGCTGTGACGATGTACTAAACATAAATAAGAGCCAACATTCAAAATAAACCTTAAACAGAGTAATTGCTTGTTTAATAGAAAAATAAATCGGCGTACGGTTGAATGACCACGTCGATAAGGCCTTTCTGTACCTCCCGAGGCACTTCACGCCCACGGGCCCGTTAGTTTGTGGAATGGCCAGGACTCCTCATAGTTGTGGCATTTTCAATGTCCAGTTAACTTGAAAAATCACTCTACCTAACAGATTTGCAATAGAAGGTATACTTGTGCACGAGACATAGATCCTCTGTACCTTTAAAAGGACCGAATTCCACTTCTGAATGAAAAGTGCAGCGAAAAAACCTGATTCAGCATCCTTTACAAATATTGAATGCCCCTGCATCAACATGGTAACCTGCCAAGGCAAATTTTTTTTGTCTTGATACTGGTGACTTTTCAAATTGGTGCTGTCTTTGGAATTCACTGTGAACTAAGGCTAAAGACCTCTACCATTAATAACCAAAAACCCCTGAAAAATAACTGCACTAATTCCTTTTAAGACTCCCTCAATAAAATACAGCCTTTACAGCTGCCTACAGTAGACTGTATAATTATGGAGCCAAACTGCATTGTCTAGAGTCGATGTAGATGCACTGAGTGCTATTTGTTTCCTAAAATGAGTCTCAATAAACTACTGAAATGGAATTTACGGTCTGGATACATGTTAGCTTAGTAAGAATCTAGCTCCCAGGTAGCAAGCCAACTGCCCCCCCCCCCCCTCCAAAATATCAATACAGTATTTTTGAAGTAAAAAAGAAAAAAGTAGAATTATTTTACTCTATGCAAGTTTTAATTTCCTAGCTAAAAAACTCTGAATTCCTTCCAAGCACAGAATCTACTATTATCTTAGCCTTAGTGCAAAATTACAAGGAATGCTGATTGTAGGGCTGACCAGAACAGTCTTAAGATGTTACTGTCTCAAATACCATGAGGGCCAGTGTGTGTCACCCATGTCAGATGATCACACAGCTATTTCTTTTTTCCTTAATGAAGGCTTCAGCAGTAGTGTTTTTGTCTTTAATTCCTAGGACATTTATTTTTCTTGCACAATTTTATGTAAATTGATTTCCAAGGTCAGCTGTGTAGCCCAGAAATTTATTTCTTTTTGAATGATATTTCCAAAAGCTCCCAGCTTTTGTATTATAGAAGTATTACAACAAACTAAAGGCCTTTGAAAAGACTGATTGCTGCATAAATTTGAGTTCAAGTTTCTGGACGTGGGCTCTGAAGAGCCAAGTCACTTTGAAAATGATACTTAACTTCTGATAATTTTAAACCATGCTCCTTTACTAGCTACCCTTATAATACAGGAGCAACCTAATTCTGCTCATCTCTGTAACTCAATGTCCTGGCCACAAATTAAGTATGTTGGGATTTTTTGCTAAAAAAATACACTCAGGTATAACATTTAATTCATTTAAGAATAATGCTAGTTCTCAAAAGCTTTTTGTTTCTATTTCATCACTCTCCAATCAATAATTATTATTAAGAACATGCAATGCTTGTCAGCAAAAAGCTTCTACTGGCAAGAAGAAAGTTTCTATTGTTTTCCTTCCTTTATGATTATGACCTTTTGAACAGATAAAACAATAAGTAAGCAAGTAAATGCAGGTAATAATATTGTTAAACACAGAGCCTTTGGTAAGCTGACAATTATTGTGCTTCGTAAGACCTACTAAAAATTCCTTGCCTTTCAGTTAAGGGATTTGTTTAAATACGACATATGCTACAGAAAAGCAGGAAAACAACAGCTTCCATTCCATGCTACACTGCAAACCCTACGTTCATAACTTCCTAGGGTCCGTCAGTTTTTTTAGTTTGTAAGTTTATAATTGCTGATCAGAAACATGCTCACGAAGATTACAAACTTACAAGCTACACAACTATTGAGGTCATCCTCAATATTACCATCTGAAATTACTTTTTTTTTTTTTTTTTTTTTATAAAAAATGAAATCTGATCAGATACAATGAAACTGCTAGACCTGCAATGTCCACTACTTCCCTTAACTGACTTTGAAAGTTGGAAATATGTGTTTTTCTAGGCTCCCCCCAAGCCAAAAATATATACATTCTTCTAAAATGTGAGGGCAACTGTCCTGACACACAATGGCACGCGTGATTTCAGAACCAAACCTCGTGCACGTAGCAGTTTAATCTTGTGATAACCTCTCTGGAGTTCAAATAAGAGAACTTAGTCACTACAAAAGCACTTTCAGATGAACAGTGGGAGAAATACTGAGAAGAACTGTCCTAGCAGCAGCTCGAAGACAGTCAATTTTACAACTGCAGATGTTTGGAGGCTGAACTTCAGTACCTTGGCCTTAAAACATCTTAAGCTGCCTTACAGTCTAACAGCAATTTGGTCAACAGACAGTATTAGGCAACACTGGAATTAAAAATCCTCCTTTGTCTATTTGGTAGAAGGAAAGGAAAGGACAAGCTGGCACATTAGGGGAAGCGTGTTGCATGGAAAATGCGAAAAAGTGAGTTAAGAATGTATTACTCTTTTTGGGGATAACATCCAACCGTTGGTTCACAAAGTTCCCAAATTAATTAGTTGACCAGAATACTAAGTATGTTCGTCTCCCTGATGAGCTTCAACAAGAAAGACGGACATGAGCAATTGAATTTTCATAGCATAAATATCTTGGCTGAAATCTGGAGGGTAATCATCATTATCATATTTACTGATAGCTGTTAAAGACTTCAGGTAATGAGTACCATGTGTTTATCAAAATTCAGTTTGCTAACCTAGGCTGATCATCATTTTCCAAGTGAAATTAGCAGGCTATGTAATTACTATCGTTTAATAATAATCAAATGCCTTTTTACAGCAACACTTCCAAAACAAACCTAACACACAATATAGACTCATTACTTTAACACACAGAAAAGGGAAATGGATCTGCTCTGGATACTGGCATTTATAATATTAAAAAATAAAACCGTTTTATCATAAATTAATGTATTGCCTGCATTGACAGGATAAGAAAGCAACAATAATACCCAGTTAGTGATCCATGTGGCTGACACTGACAACGTTAACTTAGATTTTAGCTAATGGATATTCATTTTCATATAAAAAATTCAATCTGTAAATTGCAATAATCAATACATTCAGGCATTATGCAAATATCGAAGTACCATGCCCATGAGAAGTATCCTGCTCAGAAAGAATGGATGCACAGAGGAGGAAAAAAAAGGAAAAGAAACGACAACTAAAAATGGAGAAATCTGTCAGTGATACACATGCACAGGCGATTTCTGCAGACGGGGATATTAACAGAGGAATATTGCCACTGCACAGACTGCATCACGTGGTCCCTTTTATCAGCTCTGGATTATTCCAAAAACATCATTAAAGAAAAACAAAAACCAGCACTCCCAACTGTCAGTTTTTTCAGTTCAGTACCCAGTGCTCTATGTTCCTAACTGATGACAGATTATTCCTGATTGAGTCACATTAACCACTGAGCTCCAGTCAGTTTAGATTTTGTAATTCAGAGGTCTTTTAGAAGGATTAGGTTGATCTCAGCAGAGATGCACAGATTCCTAAGAAGTTAAGGTCTCCCAGATTTAAAATAAATATATAAGTAAATCCAAGTTAATCGGCAGAAACAGCCTAATCAGATTAAGGTTGTGAACTCTGGACTACCACTGTTTTCTCCAGCAGCTCAGCAAGCTTAATCCACAAGTGGATAATATGATACAAAGCACTTCTATTAAGTATTCCCTTGCAAGATACTAAACCTATCATTTTGGTTAAGGAAACAAATATCTTTGTTAAATCTAAAGAGAGATTTAACAAAGACCTTTAAGCATGCTATCAAGGGCTACAATTGTTGCAATATCAATCTTTTCTCCTCACAACATCTTTCTTCGGGTGTTCAAGGTCATTATTGTTTGAAATAATATAATTAACCAAATGTTTCAATAGGAAAATTTTGAAGTACCTCCTTCTTAGAGCAACTTCTTGTACTAACAACTGATTTAAAATAACATTTCAGAAGCCACATTTCCACGACACGTGTGCCAAAGACAACTTCTCCTCCTCTTACGCGGGCAGCCTACAATTCGCCCATATTCCTCCAATATGCTGCGTTCCCTTCCGCCTCTCTCCTTCCATCTTGAAGGTATCACAGCCTTTCCTCCCACTCCATAGACATGTGCCTCGGCTCCGACACAGGCATCCGAACGCGTTTCTACTTAATGTCTGATTATTTAAGACATATACAATCTTGTTTTACGAAGATTCTACATTACCACCTATACTAAATTTTTCCACTGCATTTTAGACTTAAAAAGATTACAGGTTAAAACTACTATTATTTCCAGAGGCTTATTTTTATGGACAATGGTTATATTAGAATGCTGGACACTGCTAATAGGCAAAACCAAATCCCAAAACAAGCTGCTTTAGAAAGCTAAAATTCCTCGGGATGCGACAAGTGGCAGGGCTCCCCCACTACTCAATCCACAAATCAATAAATAAAACTGCATTTAAAGTTAACATTAATGCCCAACAGAAGAATTCTTTCCCTGTCATCTATTACTTTAATTACTCTCTATGAAATATAAGACTACTTTCAAGAAAATACACCGCTTCACCTTTATCTATACTGGTAGTAATGAGATGCAACAGTGCAGAAACATTTCAAAATACCATTTCATTAGAAGTGGCTTAGTATCCACCACATGTGATGTACTGTGGATTGCCTCATTAGCAAAGGTCATCCCATAAAGTAATATCATTGGCCTAAAAGTTTATTTTAGGCAGCTCTCTATCCAGAAACCTAGAAGCGCTTTTGTTTCTTTTCCCCAGCGCTGCCCTCACGTTCCCTGTCTGGCTTTCTGCACCACTTGTGATCGCTGTCTCTGATCTTTCTGCTGGTTCCCTTCATACACTCTAAGCCACGTTCCCAGTGTGGCTGGTTTCCTGTTCACAGCCAGCCACACTGAAGGGACCGTGCCCATACATAGTTCAGATGGCTGCGCATAGCTACACAAGATGCTTGGAATAAGCACTATAATGGAGGTTAAGTTTTGCTTATGCTTCACCTGAAAGAGTGACAGGTACTCTTGTCTACCAGTTTTGAGATTCATCTTAACTGCTTGCAGAAAAAGGATTAAAGTTTCACGGAACTGAAAAAAGCTAATGAGACTATTTATGCGTAATCCTACTCAATTTACAATGAAATAAACTATGTCCTGAGAACATGCAAATTTGAAATATAAATGGACAACCTCTGAAGGTTTCAGAATTTGCGTTTTGCCATTTGGATACTGGAGAATACACAATAGCATCAGCATTTCTAAAGTACTCAAATCATACAATCCTCCTCCCACTGCAAAACTCAGGGTAAGGAAAAAAATGGAAGGGTGCTGCTGATGCTTTTCTACACTTTCAGGCATGGGATCCATCTTTAAACACAGAGCCCAAGGCGACAGGAAGAAACCATGACTACTGACACACCGGTGTGTGTTATAACACGCCATCTGGAACTGCTCTTAGGGACGAACTGCCACAGAAAAGCAGCGTTTTACTAAAAGAGAAAAGCAAAAAAGGTAGAAGACGTTGATATCCAGGAGGTGTTCATAGCCAGTATTTTCTCCCAGGACCGCTCTCCTGACAAACGGGGATCTTCACAGCCAGCAGGAGGAAGGCTGCCATCTTCCTGTCTACAAAACCCCAGGCAGAAACAATGTGCTTATGCCACACCAAGCAGAGGCACAGGGACTGTGAAGCTTCTGGAAACATCAGACTCATGGTGCTACACAGCACACATCATCTGTGCCGGTGCAGCACATCCAGGGCACTCAGGTGGCACCACACTCACCTGGCACACACAGATCACCGGTGCGGCATCCCTTCTATGGCACAGGCGCAGCGGAAATCTCCAGGGTTCCCCCGTAACTACAGGAACGCAAATTTTGCCCAAATAAAATTTCAGCAAAGAAAAGGGAACGTGCCAGGAAAACATGCCTGGCTGCAGCATATTTCCTGAAGAGGCCAAATCTGCTTTGTGGCTCTCTGACTGACCCACGCAAGGAAAGGAGGGAAGAGAGGCATTCTTTCCCAGGCTGGAATAATTTGCAACAGTGCTATTCAGGCAAATTAACTGTCTGTCAGGAAAGACAAAAGATAATCATCCATTTGACTGTATGCCTCCAAAATGTGTGGGCATACCCAAGAGATATACTGATAAATATTGAAGAGATCCCTAATTTGGAATAAATATCGAGAGTAGGTTGTTTAAAAGTAGGACATGTAATTGCATGTATGTATTTGTATCCTAATGGCTACACAAACAATATTTCATTGGCCAAATATTTTTCTTCTGATTATAAATCGGTACTCACATTTTTCCACTCATTTTTCATAAAAATGCTTTGAATAGCTATTGGATTGATTCATTTTCACTGGTCTTCTGGAAAACAAAAACATTTTTCTTCAGAGTAAAACAATCCTCTTGAACAGGAACGTAAATTAACTAGCTTCTCATTCTGCAAGTAATACTCATTTTTCACCGTAAGTATCAGATTTAATGCCAACAGATTTTTGTTTGTTTTCTAAATAAAAACGTATCATTCTCCAGTACAATTAATGGAAAACAACTTGACTCTGAACGTATTTTTTCAAAGTGCAGCTTAAGCAGTCATATATTTATAAATATCGTCTCAGTCTCCTTAATTACTCCACTGTTCATTTTATCCTGATGACAATTACTGAGACAAGTTTGAAAGGGGCAGACGAGACGCGTTCGCTCCTTCGTTCATCAAAGAGATGCTGCTGACAATGGGACCATACATCTAAGTTATGTACAAGCACGGGCCTGGTTAGACTGCTTTGATAATGTTTATCCTTTCTTGGTTTCTGAACAGCATCCATTACTTTATAACCGTACGCCCTGATCAGCGCCCTTAAGATCTATTATTTTACAAACAATACTCTCCCTTCCCTTTGCCCAGTCTCACCAGCAGGAGACCTTAGCTGTGTTGGAAAAATGAAAATATTCTGAACAGGTATGTGAAGTTTAATTTCCATCAATAGGTGGCAAAACTGTTACGGGTAACATATGCAACATACACATTTACGTACATGCACATGTCCAGACACCTCATTTCTACACTACTATACTGAGACAAAAACGTTGAAGGAGATCCAGCTTGAGTAAAATGCCGTGCTTTTTCACACCTTGCTTCTTTTTCTTATTTCAAATATTACTTGACACTTGTTTTTCAACTACATACAATTCAAAAGTATCTGGCCCATATGCGTTTTATAGAGCATACTGATTATCACGATATTTTCAACTATTTTAGCAATCCCCTCTGACAGAAGGCAAACCACACCAGCTGGGTCAGAAGGCAAGCGCGCAGGTTTGCTACAGCAGCCAAGCGGGTAGCGGAGAACACGGCTGCCGCAGGGGGACCAGCAGCTTTCCGGGAAGCCCGAGCAGGCCTTGCCGCTCCCTGGGAAGCCCGGGAGGTACCGGGGCACTGAGGGAGTTTTAGGGAAGCTGAATCTTTCACTCATTTGTCATCATGCGCAAACTCTGTGTTACAGCGTGATGCAGAAAAAGGTCCAATTTCTGAACAGAAAAAATAACATATAGCAACTCTTCTGTTGAGTCCCAAATGCGAAAGTGGTATGAGTGTGCGTGTGTGTGTTGGGGGGGGGGAGGGAGGCAGACAAATGCTGATGGGGGATACAAGGTAGCTACGGTACGGACAAAGCCCCCAAGGAAGAACAAGGGCAGGGGTGAGGACCAGCGGCAGCCCGGTGCAGAGCAGCCGCTCCAGCCTCTGCCGCCAGCTCAGCCAGCGGGCAAGGGTCACCCCTCGCCAGAGCCAGCCCACCTCCAGGACAGCTCACCACCACAAACCACAATGCACTAATTCACTTTCCAAATATGGTGGCCCGCTCCCCCCCCCCCCCACCACTTTTATCATAGCAAACGAAAGCAGCACTTTAAAGCCTACTACGTTTCTATAGACCCTGTCGGTCTACAGAGAAAAGCTAAACCTTCAAAGAGACAGGATTATACAATGAGATAGCTGTTCAACACACACAAATACTCTTTTGTTATTTTCTCAACTACATTCATCTCCCCTTTTGCAAGTGTGTGTTTTTTTTTTTTTTTAACTGAAGAAAAAAATCCAAATGTGTATTCTCAATTGATAAGAAAAGAATTTGGGTGTCAGTATAACAGGAAAGCTGTAAAAAATGTTGATAAAAGTTCTTCCCGTAAGGAGGGGAACCCCCCCCCCGCCCCCCGCCCCACTAGCATCAAGGAGGTTATGCTGAAGAGTGTTTCAGACACCATGGTTACAGCTGACCAGGGAAGCAGGCATCCTGTATTACCTCTCTTTGGATACCCTACTAATTTGCAGTTTAACAGTAATGTCACATGCTGGTTAGGGTTCAAATATGATAAAAGAGGCATATAAATGAAAGGGATTTACAAATTGCCTTGATAACATTAAAAGTGACATCCTAATTTAAACTACTTTGAGTATTATGGGCATAGTTAAAATCCATCAAGACTATCGTAACTTTTTAATACTGTACAAACTTTTGCATGTTTCCACACGTATTGAGACATACAGATACGTCTCAATACATATGCACATTTAGACCCACACCCTGTTTTTTTTCTTATCCACTGCTATCTTCGCAGTGTCGTAAAACTCTCACATTAGTGTAGAGCTTAAAAGCAAAACAAACAAAAACTGAATGTTTTTAACTGCTAGCGTAATGCAATCACCTTCAGGTTAAAGAGCTGACGCTCAAAACACACGTATGTGCACGAAGCAGCAGTATTGTTGGTCAACTTTAAAACGAGGGGGCAGCTCTAAGCAACTACATTTCCATCTGGTGGGAAATATTTTATTCCTTTAAAAAATTCTGCCAGATTGAAACCTTTCCTCCTTCTCTCCCCTTTCTCCTAATTTACGTCTGTTTCTGAAACATGGATACACATGACACTAAGATGACAGCATTCAGGGTTGCAATAAATAAGGCTGCAGCATTGACTTGAAGTTATTTTCATGCTTACAGTTGATGAAAAATGATGTTCCTAACACTACAAGCCAGTGTGGACTGTGTTTGGAGGCAAGCACGTAGGCTCGGTACAGCAGCAAGCTTCAGCAGAGTACATCTGTCACAGGGAAGCCATAGGATTTTTCACCAAGGCTGCAAAATTCCTCCTCTTCCTTGTGGGATCCGCTTGGATGCTGAGGTATTTCTATAGTTTTAGGATGGCCATTTGTTTATTTATCGCCTCACAGGTAAAACAGCACGCCAAAAATCAGTATGCAGAGTAAAAGGTACACCTACGTTTTCCCCACATGGAACTACCTGTGTTCTATTAACGTACCTCACCCTCCTTGGATTAAGCCCATCAACCTATCCAGTTATGTCTTACCATAAAGCTATTAGTGGCAATTTACGGAAAATACATAGCAATTACATATTAAAGCGATCCTAATAGGTTTACCAGTCATGAAGGACTAGTAAATTCACCATACTCAGGAATATTTGCCCCATCCACTACTTGCTTCTTCGCTACAGAGAACTATGCCTTATCCAGTTACAAAAAAGGTAGTTAGTACCCATCCAGAAATTTTCAAAGAACAGTGTGTAATTCAGTGGCAAGTGTCACAGTTAAAATAAAGATTTCTATAGAAACTATCACAGATGAAGAACCACGTACACAAGACAACAGTCATCTAGTTACTAGTTTACAGAGAAATCCCAAGTTTTTTAAGTGTGCTATGAAACTACATAATGTCCCAATTGCTAGACTTTGCTTTTTTATCTTTGATTTACCTGAAAATGCATAAAATCTCATATCCGTAGACAGCTCTTTATTGGCCATCTAGCTGAAGATGCTCAGGAGAGTTATTCTACAAGAAAAGATGGCAGTAATTTACACTCAATAAAAAGGCTCAATATATCGATCTGTTCTTCTCAAGAGTGGTCCAGGAACTAACCAGAAGATTTGCTAAGTATCTCCATTCCTGCAGGTCTGCTAACACATACTTCAGGGTAAGATGGGCAAAACGCAGTTACTTCTGCAGGAAGTCTGCTGTCACCTTCACAGATAGAGGACATGTTGCATCTTTCAGAAATAATTTAACTCCGCTGCAGAATCTCCCATCTTTTGATGGGAGAATCTTGATTTGCACACCCATTTGTAACCAGGCTTTATTTTTATAAGACAACAAACTGAAGACATTCTTTAAACAAACCATTTTATGAAGTATAAAAGAAAAAGAACTCCCCCCAATGGAAGCACTGGTAAAACAACTCTAGTAAGCATACTCTGGCTACATGGAAAAATGTAAAGTCTTTTTTCCTCCAAAAGGATTGCCACACACTTTAGAAATGCTCTATGGTATGCTGAGTCTCTTCATCCTTCAGTGAAAGACAGTCGCCTCTAACAAGACAGACAGCAGTGCTCAGTGTGTAAAAACACCTCCCTCCAGTTAAAGGTAAGGAAGAATTACTTATCTAGGAAGTTAATTCAGTTTATTCAAAATGTAGTAATCTAGCACAAACCATTAAAATAAGTGTGTTCTCTGAATTCTTCTCACAAAGATCATCATGGGATCAGGCTCATGTAAAACATATAGAAGCATTAAAAATATGAAAATATGCAAGTAATACTCACGCACGTATACACAAGCAATGGGAAGGAAGGCAAAGAGAGCAGCTCCAGTAATGAAACATTAATAAGAACATCTAGAATATAACGACCCATGTGAAGTATAATCACCCTAAAATAATAAATCCTGGGGGGGGGGAGGGAAGGGGGAAGAAAGCAAAAAAAGGATTACTCTAGCAAAAAAAAAAAAAATCCTTTAGTTCTTGAGGATTTTCAGTCCTTATTTCAGTAAAATATCCTATAAAATGCCATCAACAATCCTGCTACAGTAACTCCCTGGAGATAAAGGATGTGCCAGCTCAGATTTTACAAACAGAGATATGTCTCTCGAGGGGAAAAACAGAATATGAAAAATGACAATATTTCTATGCAGATTCTAATATACTGAAGTGATTTTATCCTGACATAACTGAGCTGCCCTCTGGTTCCTTCTCAATTTGATTCATATAGTCTGATCTGCTTGTATAGAGTGTTTCGAAATATTCACAGCTAGATTTCATCTGATGCACCTTGCATGCCAGATTGGCAGTGCACTAAAAGTTTAATTGATAATTAAGATAATATCATTGCATCACATTTATATCGCACCTTTCAGAGTGAAAGATCCCAGAGGCACTGATGACTTACAGGTACCACCAGAGCAGAATGTGATTGCTGTTTATTGCCATATAGTGAAAGAGCTGCAAGACAGAAGACAAAATGAAATTACCCCAGTAGGAATCAGAGCAATGGCAGGCTTAGATCGTGGTATGCGGAGATGATGGCAGAGCCACAGTGCCTGTGTTCCCTACCAACTCAACCTTAGGTACAGAGGAGAATTACAACTCAAGTCCACCAACTGCAAAAACTTTTAAACACCTTCTTGAAAGCTTGAGTCCTCTCCACGTTCAAAAAACCCACAAGGTCTATTGAGCCCGACCAGCAGACCTCCTAGCTGACGGGAGAACCACACTCAACTTGGCTCTCAGGGCTGAGATAGTTGCTGCCTCGGAAGGGGCTGGGAGAGTGGAAGACCTTCTCCTTTGCTCTTCAGGCATACGTTAGTCTAACCGGTGATGAAGACAACATCAAACTATCCTGGATGTTTTTAAGGGCTGTCTGATGGAAATCAGCTGTTCAGAAAGCAGAGATGCTAGCCAAAGCCTGATAGCTGGTTACTCTCCTAGACACAAAGTCAAGATACTCCCCAAGGCGTGAGGAAAGAAATCAACCTCAATAACACGGATGCACAAATCTCCTTCCACTGACGAATGGTAAACAGACATCTGTTCTCATACTCCTAGACTTCCCTACAGCATTTAGCATTGTGGATCAATCAGAGAGATGGCAAGGATCCAAGGAACTGTACTCAAGTCAGTTAAGTCTTTTCAAAGGCACATGCAGAAAGCAGGGATGCAAAATGGCAACCTCAGCAATGCAAACCTCTCTCTAGGGGATTCAAAGAGATACAGTTTCTCCATTTAGATTCACGACAAAATGAACTCCAGCACCAGCAACAGACATATGACATTCAAGCTTATGTTGTATTTACCACACACAAACCTCCCCAAGAACTACAGTCTTGTAATATTTAACCGAAATCAGAACTAGTGATCAAATTCAAACCTAGATTCGTCCAAAGACGGAACACTGAAGAGCTTACAAACATCAGTTTTATGACTGATGACAAATTTCAATCACAGGCATTGACACTCGGCCAATACAGTTCATAGTTCCTCCGTTCCTCATCGCTTCTGGTTCCTGGAGCCAGGAACCTATTTAGAAGTATTTAAAAGCCAGGAACTATTTAGAAGTAATAATTTCTTCTATTTCCATTAGTCTCATCACTTAAAGGCAGAGAGTAAAATACTTGAGAATATTTTCATATGTTTTAAAAATTGGTAATTGAGCAACCATGATCAAATTTGTCTCCTATCTCTAGCTGACAAACCAGTTCATTCTGCCAAAAGAAGGGGGAAAAAAAGGCTTTCACTCACACTTAAAATACTTAATTGTGTATTTCAAAGAAAGGAAGAACTGCTGAATTTGTTCCCTGTTGCTTTAAACTCAAGTCTTTAATGTATGAGGGGTACAGGAAAAAAATATATATTTTTTAAAGTATCATGCAAATTGGAGCCATTTCATCTGTACCATTAGCGTCAATCCATACCACAACTTTTCTGTGAACATGATTTTGCTCTCATCTGCTCACTTTCTAGGTCTGTACAGCTTATTTCAACTGAATTAGTGTGGTGTTACACATGAGCCCAGAAACGGGTTCACCGTGTTTGCAGTGGACACACAAACATTTTGGATTTACATCTTTGTTGCTAACATTCCAGTACATCTGCATTTTATATGTTCTGTTCAGGTATTTCTCAGCATATCTATTACTTCCATGTATTTTAGAAAAAACCTAAAGCCTCTAATACTCTATTATTAAGAAAAAAGCAAAATATGGGAATACTTTATGTTCTATGCTTACATGAAGAGACATTCCCGGCAACAGAAATACTTTTATGGATGAGTTGCATATTAAATTCAGAAGAGAGGGAAGCTATTAGTAGATCCAGATTAATTCTACTGTCGACAAACGCCAGCCAATGCATTCATACACACAACTGGGCGCTGAGTAAAGTGTATTTACTCAAGAGAAAGACCTGATCGTGAAAAATAATACAAGTTAAAATATTAGGGTGCATAAAAACAGAGTAGAAAGTGAATGATTAAATATGGTAAGTGACATCTAGCATACATGCTAAACCTTCTCTGGAATACTATGCTTACACTGTTTATAACAACAGTAACACAGATTCAGAAACAGGCAATGAAAATGATCATTAAAATAGATATCCTTCAGCTTCAGAACCCTCTGTGCACGTCTTATGTGCTGCTGTGAAGAGAGGATTCTGGATTACTGATACGGTCAGGACTGAATAGGCCAATCAGAAGAAGCTAGTTCAATTTTCCATTGAGCTATAAACAAGAGATGAGGGGAGAAAAACAAAACCAAACAAAAAAATCCCCAAACCCAACCCAACCCAACATAACCAAAACCACTATGCATACAAAAGTCCAGGAACTCTACAAGACACTGGCAAATTCCCATCCCGATCAGAGCTTCACAGCTCAGATTTGCCCCTCTGGGGATGCAGACCTGGCGTCACACACTCAGAACATCCGCAAAGAAAAAAACCTAATGAAATGACTCTTGGGATCTTAACCAACCAACGCCTGAAAGGCTCAGTTTCAGCTTAGAAGGCTGCATCACATGTGCTACATTGAATGTAAACGCTGAATGCTCCAGCTAATTCATTCTTCTCCAACCGATTATGGATGGACGGCTTCCTCTTTCCTCCCCCTCCCCCATTAAGGATAGTTGACACTCCACGCTGGGCTGGTGTGCGGGCTCACGTCACATGCTCGGCTCTATATCTGTCACGCTTTGATCACCTCAACAGGCTGCTTTGGTCTCATTCAGCAGAAGGCCTAGCAGCAAGCTTCTCCGCAATGACAACTGCTGCCCATTCTGCTGTTGATCCTTTTCACCAAGCTTCTCTGCTCCATTACAAATGTAAACTCTCATTAAGATTTGTATCCTTTTTTTTTTTTTTTCTCTCCCCTGTGTATATTACCGTAAGAGAAACACTAAGCCATTCCTCTCTCACTGATCCTTTAAGAGCCTGTAGCTATTGCTGATCTGATTAATTGCTACTGAGAATTCAAATCTGCATCTTCAAAACAGGCCAGAAGAGCTGCCTTCATCATTATGGCAACTGAAACAACACCTCCCCGCAGAAACCTTGAGTATCCAGAGGCTGCAATCTTCTCCAATTTCAGAGCGGGTGAGCAATCCTTTCCTATGGATTATATTTACAAAACTATTCAGTTCCCCCCCCCACACCCCTCACCCTTTATTAGGCATCTCCCTCTTTTCAAGTCCCTCGAGGTATGTCTGAATTCACCACAGTTTTGCCAACCTGTAACATAAAGGTTTTTTGTATATTTAACTTATTAAACTTACAATTTCTTCTTTGGAACAGTCTCTCCCGTAGAATAACTGTCTGTTAATTTTGGTCTGAATCTAAACAGCTACACTGGAGGCCCAAACACGCACAAACAGATAAGCAATGTGCAACCCAAGTACTTCATACAGGGCACCTCCAGCTGACTGCCCTACCGGGACTGAACGAGCAGGCACAGAGCTTCCAGAGTAACAGAACTAAGAGGACCACTAAACTCTCTCTTCATTTATGAAAATTCAATACTTTATTTTCTTGAAGGCACACACGAAAACGGAGAAAAGCATTTCCCTATTAGAAAATATTGCTCCTTTCTATGTGAATCTATAGCTAGAAAAGGTTTCCAAAGTTTTCATCCAGGACCAGATACATCTGAATTGCAATGCAAAGTTTCCCCTAGCTTTGCTATCCATCTAAAAACGTTTCAGTACATGCATACTTACAGACAGACTAGTCAGAATAAAAAAAAAAAGAGTCTGCCTTAATTTCATACTTCAGTTAGTCATTCCTGCATAAAATCCAGTGGTGCTGTCTTTCCCGAAGTCTACGTTTTATTGGCTCCAGAACACCTACAAAAGAGATGGAATTTTAACAGATTCTGATAAAATGGTCATCACATTTCAACTCCAAAAGACTAGTATCTATGTTGATTAAAGAAAACAGCTTACTGTGAATTTAGTACTAGTCTGACCTCGGACATTGATTCAAAAATCTCTAAAACAGTAATGTTGCATTATTTCCATTTTAATATGACCTATTTAGATATCAAAAATGCTATAAAATGAAGTTCTTGAACTACAAGCTAAAAGTTTTTCTTTTTTATTACGACACTTTGATAACCGACACGCAGCATGCAACTTCCTCCATGAAACATGGATGTACTAAACACTCACCAACTGGAAAAAAATAGGTTCTAGGATTCAAATACGGGTAAACTGATGTGCTTGTTTCAGAGTCTGACTGAAACCAGACTGGCAAGAAAGCTTAACAAATATAGTGGCCTGTAGCAGAAAATACGCTACCACATCGTTTTATGTTAACTACTGGTTTTCATTAAACTATGAGATACACTGTAGCCAAAAGAACCTTCAATAAGATGAGTCTTCAATAAGCTGTAAACAAAAAGCTCTTCCTCTGAAACTGCGTAACTGGAAAGCTTGAGCAGTAAGCTGCACATCTGAAAGTTCAGGAAATAGAATCTGAAGTTAAAAAAGGAAGGAGAGAAATTAGAGTACCCAATGATTCCTGACTATCAATAGTTCAAAAGCAAAATCAATGACAAACTTTAGGAGCTACATTTAGCTCTGTGTCAAACCTGGCTTAGCCTCTCAATCTCAGAGCTCTTCTGAAGAAGAGCAACAAAAAATTGCAATTTGCCAGGTGGGCTTCAAGTGAAGCCTGGTAGGTGGCACCTAGGTGTGCATCTCAACATTTTATGGGCAGGCAACAGAACGCACAGTATCCTAGAAGGGGGAAGTGAAACCAGCCAAACCTCAACAATTTCAGTGTATTCTGCAGTCGCTGTCAGTTTGTGGGGAAGAAAATGATTTTGGTCTAAAAGCATTTATCATTATTTAAAAATATTGTCAGAAAGTCCTCTAAAACTCCTCAGTCATACATCATCTACGTCCTACAGAGTATTCATGCGGCAAAAAGCAAACAAAACTAAAAAATTTCTGATGTGAAAGACTCAGAAAATAATACCACATACCAACAAAGGAAAGCTTCAGAGATGCTATTGTAAAAATAAAAATAACGACAACAAAAAAACCTGTAATCACTGAAGAAAAAAAAACAGAACAAAACATTCTCTTACTTTAAAGCAGCACCTAGTTCATGTTGCTTGGTCTAGGACTACATTTTGCTTTAGGTTTTTCAGTTCTTCCTCTCTACCTTTTCACTTCCAGGATTCAAATCCTGGCTGAACTAATAACGATTCCTACGGGACTGTTCCAATTTCGCTGTTTTGCTCTCTTTCACAGACATATCTGATGCAAACGTTCACTAGTCATACAAAACATGATATTGGAAAGGGCTAGAAACTTTTAAATTCCATCAATAAAACAGGGAAATATTTTTCCTAAACCTGCAGCACGGTTGCAACACCTCATTCGCTACATCTGAATGCTGAAGTTGAAACCTTTGTGCAAATGCCTACTAAAGAAACTCCAGACGTGGGTATTAGTTGAAGATGGGTGCACGCAATACAAAGCTTGTCAAACCAGTCACTCTTGGAAAAGTTCACTCGTGAGATTACCTCCTG
The DNA here is from genome assembly GCF_040807025.1 of Struthio camelus. NCBI lineage: Eukaryota > Metazoa > Chordata > Aves > Struthioniformes > Struthionidae > Struthio > Struthio camelus. The sequence goes on along the minus strand of NC_090952.1, from coordinate 10,585,516 downwards.
AAGTATTAAAAACCTCAAATATTTTGGCGATGTCCAAACCGCACTAAGAACTCAGCGACTGTTCTGAGCTATCTTCCAACCTCAAGAGTAAATGCTGCCCCCATTTTTCCCCATGTATTTATATACTAACGTGTTGACTTGAGTTTACCAATCACCTTGACATCCAGTTGCTACATACATCTCTTGTTCCGCTAAACTGGACTCATTTAACTTGATTAATATTTTTATGACTCCTTTCTGAAGGAAACGGACATGACATAAACCTCTAGAACAGGCAATAATGCCTTGAGAACGTTTTGACACGGAACGTCCGCAAACAATTCTCCTTGCATCTCTGGTAATTCACATCTGCTCATAAGGAGAGTTAGCAGGACCTTCTCAATTTTCTTTTTAGCCAGCCATAGTGAACCTTGCAAAGAAAAACAGAAAGCTCAAACCCTGCTGCCTCTGGCAGAAATTGAGTCTCTGTTCTCTTAGCCCTGTTCTCCATTTGCTGCTCAAATTCTAATTTAGTTCCTAAAAGCTAATCTTTTCCCTGCACACAAGTAGGTTTATACTAGCAGATAACTGCATCGCGAGAACGAGGGAGGGAAGCTTGCTAGATGGGGCAGAAAAGAAAGACTTCATTGAGTAACATATAAAAAACCATCTCTCATACAATGAAGTAATTTTTCTTAATGTTTTAAATAAATGCTGCTTTTCATTCCTCCCAGACTATGCTTATAATATAATTATACGATTGCTGGGGGCTTCATATAGCTGAATTATAGGGTGTCTCTTCCACATTAAGGTTTGTGAAAGAGTCTCTCAGCTTCCTTTCATATTTCTCTAACCACCGGCAGGGATACTCACAAGGCATTCTATAATTCAATTACAACTATCCTCGGAGAAACATATAATTTTATAGAAAGAAGATTTAAGCCATCATCTATCCATTTTTTTTCCTGTTATGAAAGCATTTGTCTAAAGTCTAGTATTAAATTTAAATACGTCTGAAACAATCTTAACCTCAATTCAACTTTCACATTTCTTTCAACTGTGTCATTTGACAGCTGCCACGTTGGTGCAGCCCCCCCCCCAGGCTCAATTTTAACTTAATAACTGTATGTGCAAAGTATGTTTAAGAAGATAATTGTATGGAAAACATCTCACAGGAAATGTATCAAGGATTGTGTGCATGGGTGCATATAAATATATACAGCACGTGTTCATCCCAATTTCTATGAAACTAACTTTTATACGAAGGTGCACACACACTAAATAGATTCAACACAATGCAACATAACATCATATTCTTAGCGGCTGTAGCATATATGTTAAAACAAATATCTGAGTTAATTATTAGATGCCATTACATTATCAAAACCTCTTCCACATCATACACAATTTTCCACACACAGATGTATTAGTTTGGAAAAGAAAAACACAGGCGTTCCCCTCCGCTGAAACCAGAAAAAGTACTCACTGGAAGATTCTCACTCCACTAGTAGCATCTTAGTAGCAGCTTTATCCTAGTAGCAAAGGAGGGCCTAATAACTACCGGTAACTAGCCCAAATAAGATGCATATGGTCTGAGTTTGCATTACGGTGAAACATCCAAAAACTTATAAGTAGTGCGATGTCTACAATCGCTACATAACTTACAGCTATATAAGCCCTTAAATTTAACAGAAGGAAAAATGGTTTGGATTTGCAAATTAAAGTAAAGCTAATTTCCATTACTTTTTACAAAGTTAATTTAATTTGTAGAACTAAAAACCAGCCAAGTCTCTTAAGTTGTTTACTTTAAATCCATTGTAGGTCATTAAAAAATTAAATCATTTCCATATATTTTATTTTACCATTTAAAGATTTTAATCTAGTATCATTTTTCTAAAAAGCAGTATTTTAAAGATAAAACTTACATTTCATATAATTAGTGACATCCTGTGGCTCACAAAGTATTAATACACGAATATGAACATTTGAAACTTGATTTACAACTTGATCAAATAAAACAGGATGGGAAAGTGAGTAAACTGTAAAGAAAAACAACTAGAAAATGCAAGTAATCGTAAATGTATACTATTATGAGACAAGCAAAAAGAAAGCAAGCAACCTGTTTGCTACTCTGGAATACTGTGACACTTGATGAATTTTATCTCCTCAGTGGAGGAATAAGAGTTTGCACATCCTAGCATTACTGGGACTCTCTTTAATATCAGCGAGTCCTTGTGGCAGGGGTTTGAATCGTTTTTACAAAGCTATCCAGCAACAGTTTTCCCAAGTCAGAAGAGAAACTAGCTTTGTTCTTGATACATTCAGGAGGAATTTTTACATCTTGAGGCATTTGGGCGTATTTATAAAAAACAACAGGTCTGGAATGAATAACGCTCCCCGTTGCTCAACTCGGGAACTACACCAACGACCCCGGCGTCAAGTTCCACGAGCAGGTGAAGAGCGCTGAGCCTGCCTGACAATGTACTCTTGGTAAAGTCTGTTCTGATCCAGCATTTTGCAATTATTTCAACCATGTGGCCAGAAAGCAAGAATTTTCACTCTTAACACACATTGCTTTGTTTATACACAACACAAAATACCTTGGTGTATTTAAGTAATCACTTGTGGGTTTTGGGAGGCCACCTGAAATGGGAGTCTGAAAGCACCCCTGGGGCACAGAGCTCCAGCTGTGCCGTGCAAGCAAAGCAGACCCTGCGCATTTTCAAGTCATCTTTACTTTAGCTTATCTGAGCTTTTTTGAAATCTGCAGCCTCAGAGCAATCTCTGACTCATCCCTTTCCTCAGTAAATTCAAAACAAGCCATCAGAATAATTCAACTGCACCATGGCAGTTATTTTCTATTTCCTAGTATTTCAAGCATGACTGGATGGCAGCCAATGCCAAACGCTGATTTTTATAAGGGTAACCACTAGCTACCTAGGGAAGGGAAGAAAGTTGCTGGTTGACATATCATACTTCATCTATCATAATTTGTCAGTTAAAGCCAGGAAGGGTTTCTAAAAAGACAGTCTAGACAGCACGTTGAGAGTTTGGTTTTTTCACATAACTCTCACAAGGAAAAAGAAAACAAAACGTGCCACAACCCACCTTGGGTCTTTAAAACACTATCAGATTCCTAATTAAATTAAGGAGATATCGAGCCATCCCACAATTATTTTTATATGAGGATGTGTTTTGGATCAAGCAGTTCTAAAATGATATTACAAATGACACTGCAGTTACACTAAGTTGACACTTAAAATTAGAGGTGAATTTAATTACCTTCATTTTGTAAAAGTGCGTTACCACAACTTTCAGCACACAATCTGGCTGCTCTGCAGCAACAATATAAACATTAAACATATTTCAAAAGTAAGTCATTTGTGCAAATTCAGCAATTTCAACATCCAAAATTACTACAAAATTGTGACCAAAGTCACAGTAATCGCAACATAAATGCATCTGAAATCTGTGATACAAACTTAATGAAAGTTAAATCCTATACTAAAACAAGAAAATAAATATCTGCTGATTCAGATTTATACTGAACAATAGATATCTCACGACCTGTACAAAAGTCAACTGAGCGTAAACCACCACACAAGCTCTGCTCTACAGTACCTAGCTTCTCTCACACTAATGATCCTCAGAGATTAAAATGCTTTATGAAGAAATGAGAAAGAATCAGTGCTCTAGCTACGCCTACAGGTGTGGACAGCTGTCAATATTCCACATTCCACTTGATTTGGGCGATTGCCTTTCATTAGAAAATTTTGGTGGTATGCAATCTTGATATCACTTTTCACTTTTTTTTTTTTTTTTTTTTTACACTATAACTAATATGAAATATCCCATCTCATACAATAATCTTGAGCAGCAGTTTTAACTGTACATAAAAATAACATTTATTTCTCCAATAGATTCAGTCTTAAGTTAACTGGAAGAATATTTTCATTACAATTCTTTCATTTAAGAAAAGCTGTCCAATATTTATCCTTCAAGCTTAAGGCTTGAGAAGCATGTTTGGTTCCCTGCTCAGTCACACACTGCCCAAGTGACCTTGCACAAACCGCTTTTCAATGTGTAAGACTGAGATAACAACACTTGTCTACTTCATAAAAGTATTTTGTGGATAAATATGTTAAGGAGCGCAAATTGAATGGAAGCTACAACCATGAAGACTTCACAAAGAGAGAGATTAGTCTCCATTTATTCAATAATCCATTGTCAAATTCAGGTGCAAGAAGAACAGGCAAGAGACCAGTAAGAACCACTACTTTCCTTGGATTTTCAGGTGCCTTATAACAAAATTATTTGTTGTTACTAATATAGGTATCGATTTACCTTCACTGTACAAATCAATCTCTTGATGCCCTGGTACCTCACAAGACTCAGTAATACATAAAAAAAAAATAAAATTAAAAAGAAAAACAGAGGTAGACTATCTCACATGGCCCTCTGTTTCCAACTCTTCTTTGCTCAAGGTTTACCAGCATTAGCAAGAGCCTTTATTTGCCTTAAACTATCCGTGACGAATTTGTTTAGTCCAGACTCAGGATTAAATTCCAATCTCCTTGCACATGAAACTATGACTGCATATAGAAAAATCACTACATTTTGTCTAGAATCAAAAGACGATTTTTCTTGGGGCTGCCAGAATGGGTGAGGTTTTTCGTAATATCATTTACATAGGATGATGATCTTGGACAGTTATCTTCGCAATTGGTCAGCATTCCACAGCCGGACAACCATGGACCACGTCAGTCCTAACAGCATGATCTGTGAGTGTGATCTAACAGCCCAGGATTAGCTTTGAAGAATTTTAAAACAGCAACAACAAAACAAACAAAACCCAGCATCATACACCTTGAGATGAGCATTAGCATACCAGATTTATCCGGAAAGAGCACACACCTCCAGATCCACGCAGACTGATCTCTTCACTACTTCCAGTTTGTGACCGTAAGGGGCACAAGTGGCTTGGGCCATCATACTGCCATACTGTCTCCAGCTGCAGTAGTTATGGCACTCAGACATGCATAACACATCTGAATGTTGAGGTATTTCATTTTCTTTCACTCACATGTCAGGGTCACAGACATGCTGGGCATTTTTTCTTTGTTTCAGTATTGTAACAAGCACGCCTCGGGGAAGTTCATGAGCCGGTGTGACTACATCAACGGGTGACAACTATCCCAAAATACCTTACAGAGTGACCAGACTCAGCTGCTTGGATATCAAAGCAATAAATTGCAACGACTGACCTGTTCCTTAAAAACGTCTTTCAGAAAGATGCAGAAGAGGTCAAAATTATGCTTCAGATTTGCTACCACATGCCCACCTGTGGTTCCACATTTCCTCTACGCTGAGCACCACGTTATGGAGCAACATGAGCTTGGACAGCGTTGGCGAGCTGCCTGGAGCTCCACTTGAGCCCTTGCTGCTGCCAGAAGGAACCCTGGGCTAAGACAGGCAACCAACTTGGATGGGGGGAAAAGATTAGTACAATGAGCAGAAAAAAGAAAAGTAATGGGATAAATAACAATGTTGGAGGCCTTCACAGACAAAGCTTGCTGGAAAGAAAATATCACATCAGTCTTTTTTGTAGCAAGAAAGTGAGATTACACTGAGGAGCGTGGAAGAGGAAGGCTGCTAAATCTCTGTGACACTGATCCTTGGAACATAGCAGAATAATACATTTTAATATAGTGTTGAATTTTAACAGGAGGCCTGCAAAGGCCTTATTAACTGTTAAGTGGAGAAACAAAAAACCATCACGACTTTCCAGTCTCTAAATTTTTCATAACTATCATTTCAAAGGGAAACAAAATACACTAATAAAAATATAGTATATCAAAGTATATCAAAGAATCCTGACAGTTAATGAATAACTGCCAAAAAAGCATAGGCATGCTTAAATTACTGTTGCGACAAGTCATATCTAGGGGTAAACTAAGCAAAACCCCTCTATTTTCTGTATATAAAATGTCCTAAGGTTAAAATGGTATTTTTATTTTTTGTGTAAATTAAAACCTTTTTCAAGGGAAAACCTCTTACATGCTGTAATACTTCCATGGATATTAAAACTAGGCTGTCTTTGCAGTAGGACAAAAAACTGATATGGAGTTCACAATATTTCCCTTAACGTTCCTCCTTTATAGGTTTTCTTACAGCTTCCAAGAACAGTAAAAGCAATCTTGAAAACCAAGTAAAAATTACTACCTCTCTGTAACTAACACATATTGTTCATACCGTATTCTGAACTCCAAAGAGGTTACTGTCTGGTGAGTTGAGTCCTGTTTGCAGACATTTAGCTTAGCAGTGTCCCAAAAGAATACAACAGCTTAGTAAGACTATGTGTGCAATAGCCAAAAGACTGAATAAATACTTTGACAGAGTTAAATCAGATTGTTGACACAACAGATGATGCAGGGGTTGGACACATTAGGCCTTAAAGGGCACTTATCAGGAAGAGGTTAGAGCTACTGTGATTGATGCTGGGAGGAAACGGAAGATGAGCGAGGAGGTCACAAGAAGCCAGTGAGAAGGCTGTGCTGGCTGTGGTGGGCATTCCGGACGCCTCCGTGGCGGCAACAAGCCACCTTCCTTAGCTTCTCCCAGGAGGCTGCCAGACCCAGGCCATGCAGGAAGGTACAACATGAAAGTCAAGGACAGCCAAAATAAGCACTCTGGGTGCTGAAGCACTATGATTTGCATCTCACGTCATCAGTCGTCTTCTATGAGTAGTCTATGAAGTTTCTAAAGACGACCAACCGAAACAAAGAAGCACTGCCCCCACGTGCTACCAGAGAAAAATATTTCTCTGCAGGTGCAGTTTCTCACATGTAGATTAAACACACTGCTTGTATGCGCTCATAGAACGTATCCTTACCGAACATCTAAGGACTGGCTTGTATTCTCCAGACGTATCCTCTTCTGCAATACAGACCGTTTACTGAAGACGTTATTTTGAAAACAAGATCAATGCTGTATACTATTTCTGAGGTCCTATTACGTGCTCATGAAAATTACATTGACACATAAGTGCTAACAGTATTTGTGAAGTCCAGATTAAAAAAATCCACAGAAAATTATTTCATCCACCATCCAAATTAAGACCACGTTCTACCACTGTTCCCCATGGTGAGCAGATTTTTATTCTGCAAGAAATCTCATAAAGTAAATTACTATTTCACCTACATCAGCTTGATAAATCTGGCCTATAACTTTTATTAGTCACTTGAATCAGAGGCTGTTACCAAATAAAAATTATCCCGTCATGATACCTGAACTGAGCTTTTACTTGATGAAAACTTTAAATCTCAGTACTGCTGCATGTAGTTCATAACTGCATATATTTTTATTATGCTACTAGTGTAAAATAAAATAAACTTTGCCTTCTGCATAATAACAAGTAGGAGGTCTTTGAACAAGACTACAAAGTAATCTTCAAATAAAACGAACAAGGAAGCATGCCTGAAAAAGGTAGATCAGCTGCTTTCATTTAACACACGCTAGTATTCTTTCATAGGTCCATTTCTTTTTGAAAATTAATTGATGATAAAAGAATCTTCCACGTGTTTTCAGGGAGTGGATATCAGACCAGAAATACCTCAAACTACATTCAGTAAAACATTTGTGAAAATTCAAGAGAAACTTGTATTTGCAAAAAAAAAAAAAAAAAAAGAAAAAAAAAAAAGAGAGACAAAATATAATATGTTTATCAGCAGGTATAAAAGTCCATATAAAAATCCATAAAGCTAATGTCTCACAAATTTCAGTATTTTGCATCCAACTATAATTCCGTTAGCCAATTTTAATAACTCTATTATTACAAGCCTCATGGTTACCACCCACTAATTCTCTCAGAAAAGATGCTGGTAAATATAATTGCAAATATACAAGTATCATATTTTGGGATGGAGATTTTTTACAATAAGCAGCAACCCTTTTAGGCAGTCCAGAAGAATAACCTCATAAAAATGAGTGCTTCCCACAAGCAAACTTCCACACACTCCTTGCTCACAGTCTTATGCCCTCTTTTAGATTATTGGTACTCCCTGAAATGCTCGGCCAAACTGGGAGAAGCACCTTTTTTTTTGTATTTTTCTAAAGATTTAAAGTCTGGAGCAAGTAGGGAAAAAACAATAAAGCAAGCAAAAAGCCCACTACTGATCACTACCACTAACACCAGCTATTTTAACCATTTCCTCCCAGTAGCAGCCAGATAAATAACGTTTTCAAGAGCTTGTTGAAGAGAAAAAACAGAAGACACAAAAGCAAACAGGAACATCTAGGGATTCAGATGCATCTATTATACTTTCAGAGTGTTCATACTACATCAGTATAAAACATGGCTGGTAACGTAAGCAGGAGAGAGACGGTATGAACTGATGGCAATTTTCAGCCATTTCTGGAAGTGATGTTCATCACTTTTCTCCCAAGGCAGGTGCCATGAGCTCCACGTGAGAGAGTCCATCTAGTAAGAACTGGATTTATTTGTAAACCCTCACAGGAAAGTTTCAGAATTCAAGCTCTTGTAAGTTATAGAAAAAGCACCCAACAGATGGGAGAGAGAACGCAGTTCTACTGCACAAGTGGTGAACCAAGGTGGGGATGTACTGAGGACTGAGCAAAACAACATATAAAATAAAACAATGCATCGTGGTTTAGGAAGGGGGTTTCCCACCAGAAATACAACTACGAAGGGAAATTCAAGCGTCCTATTTCATGTTCATTTCCACTGTAAACTACTGCAGTTAACACAAATCACCTGGAAGCTGGAACGTAAAGGAAGCAAGGGAAGGACTCAGCAGAAGTTTGTTTCCAGACCTATTTACCTTAGCTTTTCGATTACTCTGGCAACACTCGGATGATTAAGTAAGCGAAACACCAATATATTATCCTTTACTGAGGAAGCAGAATCAGTAAGCCAGGCTGAACCCTGGCTGGGTAAACCCATTTTTTGTTAATACATTTCAGTCAGCAGTTTCGCAACGCTCTTGTCCATATACTTTCCTTCAACCCTTTTCCGACACTTCCCCCACTCAGATTCACTCACCCAAAGTACTCCTTGAAATATAATCACAAGCGTCGCCAATGGGTTTGTCCTGGAGCCTGTTTCTTTCCTCTGTCCTCATTTACCTTCCCCTTTTCTTATCATCAGCTTTTTCCTCTTGTTCTTTTTGTATCTTTGAATAAAGCTATCTATGTTGACCTTCGCAAACAGACCCTATAGCATTATGTTAGTCAGGGCATGAATAAATCCTGATTCTTGGGTTCTTTTTTGTGCTCTGCCTCATGGGGGGAGAGGGAACAAGGCGGAGGCATATCCTTCATGATCAATGCTGCCGTCCACTTTTCTTCTCGCATCAGTGTTACCATACACCTGATTCTTAGGGCAGGAACAATACCTATGATCCTATTGCCCTAAATACCAAAGAACAGCTACACTAGATTTTCTAATACAGTATTTTGATTAAGATATACACAACATTATTTAACAAAAATGTAACAAATTCAGTGCACTGAATAAGCGTAACATATTAACTGTTGACGGACAACTGGAAAGAGGCAACGAAGCTGCCTAGAGTTGAAGGGCTTTTCAACCCTAGCCCAACAGCTCAAATTGAAAGAAGTATTTAGAGAAAGACAATGGATACAGCAATGATACTGGGATCTAGATGACTCTTCCTTTACTCACAGCACTGCTGTTGAATGAGTACGTGACCACACAGTACATGCAAGTAAAGAATGCTAGTTTAACATCTAAAGAAAACACCTGCTTTTGTCTTTAAATCGGCTGGTCGCTAATAAAAAAAAGCTTCCTACAAAAAAAAAAAAAGCGTTTGACATAGAACACGTCAAAGAGTGACAGAACTATCCTCCAGAAAAAAATTTTTAAGATATAAATTAAGCATTAAGGAAAAATTAAATGAAAGAATCAAAAAAAAAATCAATGAAAACTAAATAATGCAAAAGTCAAAAACTTTTATTTGGAAAGGGTTTCTGGAGAGCCAAAACCCTGCACAAAGCCGGCCTAGCTTCAGAAGCACATCAGGCGGCCCCGGGCCGCATGCAGACGAGCTGGGGGAGCCTGCAGGCAGAGCAGCGCAGCAGCTCCGCTCCTGTGGCTCAGCTCCCGCGGGCAGCCCGCGCTCGGTCCTCATCCGCTCCCACTAGGAGGAATTTTGTTCCTTGTGCACGGGCAGGATTTCCCCTGGGACAGCGGCTCTGGCCTGGGTGGCGGCGGCGGCAGCCCCAGCCTGCGGTTGGTCGGTCTGTCGGTCCCCCCCAGCAAGGCGGCCTCCGCTCGGCTCGGCAGCTCACCCACGCTGCTTCGCGGGGGAGATTTTCAGAACCGTTCCGTATTGGACTCCACACCGCTCCCGCTGCTCAGCTAACAGCAAACGCTTCTGAAAATGCCAGCCTGCCAGTCTGCTAGCTGAAAATACTATTAATAAAGTAAAAAGATCAAAATATATCCTTTTTGCTACTTCCTATATTGCAGGACCATATCTGTTGTCTATTAACCCCTAAATTGGAAGGTTTCAACCTTTTTCCTTGTTTTGTGATTTCTGGCATGCCTATTTTTGGTCCATCTTGAACTATTTTCTTCCATTTTTCAATGGGAGTGGATGAGGGCCCATAATGCATTTTTATTTGTTCATAACAGCATTTATTGCCCAAATGTGTTCTCTGAGGAAAAGGTCAAAATCATCTGTGTACCACAGAGAATGCTTCTACTTAACTGGTTTTTGCTAGCAGTAATTATACATATGTGTGCATGTGTGTGTTCACACACACGGAGGTACAAACATAGCTTATTTCACATGCATTACACAGGTGAGATTTCTGTTCTTTCCTCACAGGTTATACATCCAGTCTATTAACGTTTTCTACAGAAACACAACACAAGACAAAAGTGGAGAGAACAATGCAAATCAAACTATGTAAAACAGAAATACTCTTAAAAAGAGCTGACTTGCATACTGGATTCCAATCACGTTCAAATATCTAAGCTTCTCTCGTCCAGAAGCAGAAGAAACAGTACTGCAGGTAGCTTTTATTTTCAGGACTCAGGGGCAGCATGTTGATATTACACACTGGCATTCACAAGCATCCTGGCTGGGGAGCAGCTCTGCAAATAGGAGCTGGAGGTCCTGGTGGAGCCAAAGTGAATCCTACAGTTCCTTCCAGTCTGAATTCAACTTCACCAGCAAAGCCTAGAGCATATACTAAAGGCAGCTTTTCATTACTGACTGAAAGCTATTGTAACATTTTAATTGCATTTCAACACACACTTAAAAATGTACTATTAAAAAATATATATATTTTAGAAAATGTTTTTTAGCAACAGAGTCTACAACAGTGTATAGCACAGATGTACAGTACACATAAAGAGTCACTGTATTCCTGTAGTGAAGCTAACCTTAACAAAGAACACCATTATTTACTTATAGTAACATTAGTACATACCCTTCAATAAATCCCAACTACCATCACAGTTACCAGAACAGAGCTTGCAACTTGCTGCCCCAGTGAGAGGCCAGAAGGGAAGCAGGCTCCATGCTCTGCTGCGGATCTGCGCTACCTCCAGAGACCCAGTGTCCAAAGCAAGTAGCTGTCAAAAGTCCTGAAAGCCAGCAGGCCTGTCCTCCTGACCCCCCCCCCCCCCGAAAGACTGCAATATTTGCAACTGCAGGCCTAGAGGTGACAACACTGCCGTATCATCTCAGAATTTTTAAAAGGTTAATGATTTCCAGCATGAACTAATATCAATACAATCAACAATGCTTAAATTCTTATTCTAGTAGATTTAGAATCCACTACCACACTGAAATGATTATGAGCCTCAATGAGGAAAAAAAAAGCCCATTGACTTACAAAAATACTTGTTAATAAATTCACTAGAGAATGACAGAACATTTTGCATGAGAAACTAATGAGAGAGAATAAGAACACTGAATTCAAAGCTTTCTACCGCATCTCCTCCAAGCACCTTCCTGTGATTCTGTGCAAGAGAAAATAGGCATTTGAAGACAAAATCTGTTTTCAAGCTGCCAGTTATCATCTCCTCCTAGCACTGTAAAGTTGATGCCTTTCATATATTTTTACCTTTCATGTATTTTGGACAAATGGACTCAGCCTAGTCAGCAGGGATGAGAGCAGAACGGGGGACAAGACGACCGCACAGGCACAACCACAGCACACGAAACAGGAATTCACACTGCATCAGTCGTGCTAACAGTGATATTGTGGTGTCATTCACAAGACTGAGGCAGGGTCAATACACTTCAAACTCCCCAAAAGACTAACCAGTCTCAAATAAGAGCTGCTAAATGGCTGCACGCATAGAAATTTTACAAACTGAATTAATAATATGGGCACTAGGGAATCTAAAATGTTTATATGAAACATAATGCTCTGGGACAGGCTTTTCACACATAACTGCCTAACCAGTCAGAGAAGTGTTTTTCGCCACCTCGCATTCAAGTGAGCATCTTATTAACAGGCTAGTAGAGGAGGAAGGGCTTAATATTCCCTCCTTACTAAATAATTTAGTAAAAAGAGGATACAATTTTAATCTCTGTAGAACTACGGGCATGATTTAGGCATAAGAGAAATACATATATCCAAATCAACATCATCTTCCAGGACAGTAAACAGGGATACAAGTTGGGAGGCTGCACTACACGGTCGCGTGGCTACTAGACTCATCAGCTGGACAACGTCCGGAGAAAGAACTTGCTTCAGGCAGTTCCAGGAAGACGCAGAAAGACTTGTTTTCCCTATTTCCATTCACCCCTCCACAACATTTGTAACCTTGCTGTCCATACTGGGACTTGGAAAATACTAACTTCACTTTGTATTTTTGTTAATATTTTGGGGGTTAAAAGCAATTTCAACGTAACTGACCAAACAAAGAAAAGCCCTGGCAATCCATCGCTCCAGACGTGACGGTCCTTAGGAGCCAGCTGCGTGTGTCATCCATGATGGTCATCGATGAGGAGCGCTAAGTGAGCCCGTGGAGCTGCAAGACAGGGCAGAGAACTCTCCTCCGCCAAGTCCTAGCGACTGATGTAGGAGCAGGGAAGAGAGGTGTGTCTGAAGGTGATGTTTTCTTGACACTCAGCAGAAAAGGAGATCCCTTTCATTTCTTATACCCCTCTCCCCCAAACTGAAGTATATTGATACAATTCCTTCACTCTGTCTCTGTCAATCTGGTAAGTTGAGTAGTAAACCTCACAGTACCATATGGCAGAAAATACGCTAAGACATAAATGTGTGGTGTTATGTCTATCCTAATGACTGAAAGAAAAAGATGAAAGAACCTAAATATCTGGCTTAAGACCATGAAAGCAATGAAAATTCACAGTTAAGGGTAAAAGCCTATTGTGTAGCCAATACCAAGTATTTCCAAACTGTAATGCTGCACTTTACAGACATGCGGTACTAGTTATGCTTCCTGAAGCGGCCCGAGTAAAACAAAATAAGCATTCACTGAATTTCCCAACCAACAGCTTAGTATTGCTTTCAGCTGTGCCTAATTGCTCAACACTGCTGGAAGAGAAAAAGATCGTATAAATGTGCATTTATCTTTCTCCATTTGAGTACAGAGTCGAACGGAAGACAGAAGAACTAAGAGTTATTTTCAGACTCTCTTCAGCACAGTTCAGTGTGTATGTTAAATTCAGCTTGAAAAGCAGATATCCAGAAACAGCCAGACAAACACTTAGCATTTGAGAAATTGTAGGTTTTAACATCCTTCTCAAACATTTTAGTTTAACATCAAATATACTACTGACAATCAAGGCCACAGTCTCACTCTAAAAACAGAACAAATATTCCCCCCCCCTTTTTTTTTTTTTAAATTCCTATAGCTCAGTCTTTCTCACTAACTGCATAGGAGAATCAGATATAACACCTGCAAAACTATGCTCTTTTTATTATTTTTCATTTAGAATAGCACTTTAAAATTAGAGCAAATTAAATCTCCACCAAGACTGAGATTTATCGAAACCGATCTGCATGGACCTCTGTTCACATAATTATCAGGAACATGACAGATTATTTTTGAGCAGAAGAAAAGGTGTATATGTGTATGTATATATATATATACACACACACACACACACACACACATTATTCATTAATACATTCTGTTAGTGTTGTTCAGGTATTGTATATTGTATACTCGTAATGAAAACTAAGAATCCTCATACCTCTGATCTCCAAAATAATACAGAGATTGTAGTAGACAGCTCATTGCATTGGTTTTGTTGGTTTCATACCTGTAAGCATCTGAATTTCAACAAGACTCTCTAGTGTGACTTCCTACTTTTTAAAGTTTCCTGCAAGTTCACTGCAAGTCCACTGGTATATTCAGGCTTGTATGATACAACAAAGAAAACAGACAACAGCAGTGAGCTCACAGACTCGGAAAAGATTACTCATCCCAGCTTTCTAGTTGACAGAATGTTTTATTTTCGGTACAAGTATCACAATCTTCTGAAAGGTTTACTCTGCAAAAATAACAAAGTCAACCCTTCTATTACTTCTCAATGGAAAATCAAACATGATAAATTTCAACTACAGTTTAATCTAGTAAGAGTAATTAATTGAAAGGAGTTACTGTAAGACATAACTGGGAATATAAATCCCACGCTAAAACACCAAATTCAGGCCTAAAGAGTTTTACAAGATTAGGAAGACTACCTTGGACAGTAATCCAAACTTCATGTGCTGATGCTCAGAAGTTTGCCAGGAATATTTAATAATAGATGCTAGGCAAACACAATGAAACATGTTTTCAAGTTTAGTAAATTTGAGTTTATTATCTGAACAATTAGAGCTTAATTCAAAATCACTAAATAAATATTGCTGTGGAGACCAATGCTTCACTTCCATTTTGCTGCGAGGTAAGAAGAAACAGGCTTTGGGGCTCCTGCGCCACTTACAAAGGGAAGAACTGTGAGCTCCGACTTGTCCCTAAGCTCCAAGGAATCTGTGGAGCCCAAATGCAGAAAGCAGCAGAGAAAAGGAGAACGTAAAGAAGCAGAGCAGCTTCTCTGCAACACGCTCACTTGGAACACACCTCATACGTAGCTTAGCAGTGCTCCGAACAGCATTAGCTATTCCTCGTAGCCCCCCGCTTATTCCAAGGAGGTTGCAGACTCCTATTTAGTATTTGTGCAGCATCTGCTAGAATAGAAGTGATCTGAGTGAAACAGTTTACAAATCAAGAATGAGAAGAGAGAGAACAGATGAATACAGCAAGCAGATGGGAAAAGAAGCGTAAACAAATAATGAGACAATACTGGTTAAAATGCAGCCTCAGAGCTGCGTAATCTGAAGTGACTGGTGTTAAATATTTTGCAGCTACCATGATACAAAGAGCTCTACAAAGGCATTTGAGAATGATGAACTAACTTGGCCGATATTCACAGGCAACCTTTTTGTTGAATGAAAGGGGCAGAGGTGATTTTCTGAACGCTTTACTAGATGGAGATGAAGCTTGGCACAGGCCGATTCAGGCATCTCCTTGTCTTCTCTTCGACATTACAAAAAGAACTAGACCACAGAGACCCAAAAGGAGAAAAGTCAACCAGTTTTTATTTGATGAGGTATAGAAGTGAGTTAGAAGGGAGGCTGAAATGACAAGCCTGAAATCTAGTTTTTTTACAGAATGGTTTTTAATGTTTATAAAGGGAATACAACTAGGAAAGGCTAGAAAAATGGCCACAGTAGCCAAGAACGACCAATAAGCTCAAGAGATTTAACTCTTCTGTCAGAGGAATGATTTTGCCTAGGAACACGACTACAAAAGCACACTCACTTGGCCAGTTTGGGTCAACCGGAAGTCCTAAGAACCAGCCTGCTGCAGCACTGAGTCCAGGTAAACAAACCCTGCCAGGTTCCTCCAGGCAGAAGGCAACAGCGGGCAGCAACAACTGCTGCAATCGTTTTGTCAAGGCTGTCCAGAGAGAAGCCGTACCATGAGAAGTGGGAAAGACACCAAGGGCAGGTATTTAAGACAGAGACAGTGAAAACTCAGCTGTAAAGGTAAGAGGAAGGAGGGTAACAAAGAAGGGATTAGAGACAAGCAGATCATCCGAGAGAGGGCTGAGTCATGAAAGTCAAAGGAGAAAAAGAATTTCAAGAACAGAACGTGGTCAGGGATGTTAAGAGCATGCAATGGCTTTCAGAGGATAAATGGCTTTTGTTCTGACCTTTTCTTCAATATTATTTCCTAAGCAAAATAAAAGTCATTCAGCAACCCCTCCTCAACTACTGTCACAGGACTGCTAACAAGCCATCAAAATACTCAGTCACCAAGAGTTATCTTTAACAACCTCTCAAAGTCGTGAAAAGTCAATGCAGTCTTCACAAAGAGGTTTCTGCCAACAGTTCCATGATATTTTTAAGAAAAGTTTATTAGTTATTACACTTCAGAAACACAAACTCTAGAATACATTGCTTATTGATACTTATTGTAAGCCACAAACCTGGTGCTGCTCATATGGGCACGAAAAGGAAAGCCCGGTACCTGTCGGGATGTAGAGGCTCCCACCCTGTTCAGCTTCCAGCGGCCCCAGCACTGGAGAGCGCGAGCTCTGCCGGCCCTCTGCAACGGCAGAGGTCAGCAGCAGCTTCACACGGCAACCACAGCTATATCCTTGCACGCGGGTGTGTTGTTTGTTCACAAGGAGGAATAAAATAACTGAAGGCCAATGATGTTGCTACGAAGAACATGAGAAGCAGCACCAGCCTGCATTTTAAAAGCTCTGCTGCATTTTAAAAGCTCTGCTGCATTTTTAAGAGTCCTGAACATCAGTAAACAGATTTTGTACTAGGACAGTGAAAAAAGTCACAAACTGTAAGACAACCAACCGCGTGGCTTGAGTTGACTTTTCTCAGGTGACTACTGAAAGTAATGTTACAACGATACTATAAAATAAGTCACAAGAAGTTAGCATTTATGTGGACTTATGTGCTTTTTTAGTCTGCAAAGCCTTGAAGTACCTTTTTAAAATCATACATAATACGAGCTACATAACGTTTCCAAATTAATTCTTGCTTAGAATAGAGCATTTAAAAAAAAATGCTGCTATTCTAGACCTAGTTACAGATGATGTACCACAGCCTAAAGTTACTATAAGTCAACTGATTTTTTAACTGAAAATACATCAACTTTGACAGAACATCAGCTCGTGAACTGACCCAACTGTGTTTCAGTTCAGGATCTTTATCCTTCTTCACTGGGTTTTCCTAAATATTAGTTTCACTTGAATTTGTATATTAATTTTTTTCTTCGAAGAGTTATACACATATATCGTGTCAAACCCTAAAATCCTATTCATTTTTACATTTTTTTTAGGTCCACTACATTGAAACGTCCCAAAAACTGAATTCTACTATCGTAGCAAGAGATATTGCCATCCTGACAGATGAATGGAACGTCTGAACTTTTTTCCATATTCACTGTATAAACAGGGCTTTTCCCTCTCTTAGCATTACATGCAGGGAGACAAAGTTACTCTGTTTTCCCCTTTTCTCTGAAAAGAATATATAATTATCAAAAAAGATAATGTTTTTCATCCAGCTACTGTTCTTTAGGGTAGGACTGCAGTGAAAAATAAAGAAACTCAAGCCCAAGACTGACTTCAATATCCTAATTGTCCAACACAGTTGTCAGAAGTGGCTTGACTTATAAAAGGCAAGAAGATGCTGAACCTTATCCGAGTTTGCTAATTAATAGCCTCCCTAGATAAATTCCTTCTTACTGCTGTACTTGATTACTAAGTCTCTCTGCTTCAAGGCAACAGATGGCTTAAGTTCTTTCAAAATTAAAAAGTCCAGAACTCTCTGCACTTCAACCACCTAAATTTAGGCAGAGGCTTAGGTATCAATACTATTTTTTTCAATGACTAATGAAACAGTAACGGATAGATGGACAGTGCATTCTTGCAATTTTCTAGACCGTTTCAAGTTTAGAAAATTATTTATAGATTCCACTTGTTCCGTAAACTGTCAATTAGCACTAAGAAGGTAAACAAAAGCATCAAAGCCTTGACACCAATTCTAAAACCATTATGTCAAGAATGAGTCAATCACACCCTTCTGTGAAAACTGTTTATTGAACATTCTCCAGGGTACGAAAATAAAAATACCACTACATTCCCAAATTTTCAGTCAAGTATCTTCAGCTGTATCTTCCACTTTCAACTCCTTCCCAACTGTCTGCAGAGGAGGGCAGCCTTTGTGAACTAACCTAGATTAACTGTATGGTTTCAGTGAAGGCCACAGTAACCATTTTCTTTTGGTGATTATACACTGGAAGATTATAAACATACACCACTTATTTCCTGCTATTTCTATGGCATCATAACCCGAGGGCCACTAAAGTCAGCAGAAATTTTTTAATTGATTTGAAAGTACATCGTCTTACTCTGATCTTGCAAAGATCCGCACAGACAGATCCTCGCTTCAATGACTGCACACTCCTCTGCAGAGCCAGGGCTACTAAAATACAGTGGCTGATTTTATGTAGCAAGGTATACTGCATTTAAAATCAGCAAACACACTGCAGGGTTCTTCTACCAAATTACAATGAACCCATGAAAGGAAAAAAATCTTAATTTTTGCATCATGTGAAATAGAACCTGAGTGCAAAACAAACAGGACTGCTTCCCAGAACCCTCGTTACAGGGATAACATAAATTCTACTCACGTTAGTAATTCTGAATGCATCATGTCTGTTAATTTATTAAGGCTTATGATAATAAAGTTGTAGCTATTTTAAGAATAAAACTTTATTTTAAATTTTATCCCAAACTATGTTCATTTTTCTTCCTTAGAGCTCATTTTAGCTCTTATTTCACACAAAGCATATCTACCATTTGAAAATGTTGATTTTGAGAACTTTAAGCACATTCTATTTTACACAGTGCCGTTGCTTTTCAATTGCCTTCTACTTTCTGCTAAATTAAGGCACAGAGAAGAATTCATCAACATTTCTATTACCATTCCACTAAGCTTGCTTTTTTTTTTTAAATTAAAATTTTCAACCCATAAGTAGCTGTTTTATTAGAATTTAAAAGAAAGTCAGACTTCTGGTAGCTGAAATTCAATTACACGCATGCATCCCCTGGTGTTGGGGGAGGACTAAATCTGTATGTGGAAACCGCAACATAGAATTCTCCATTGGTTTATGTAAAAAAAAAAAAAAAAAAAAAAAAAAAAAAAAAAGCCTTTGTCTCCTAAAATAGTTACTACAGAATCTAGAACTTCTAACTGGATTTTGATTTCTCGTTGAAAATAGGGCAAGAGGTTTTTTTTAATTCTTAAAGTTTTCCTAGATGCATATCCTGTAAACAACTGTAAAAGTATAGAAACGTTTTTATTTTAAGCCTTGCTATCAAGAAGGGCAATAGTTTTCTGATAACGTGTTACAAAGCAGGCTCACAAAAAAGTGAAACTGAAGTTTGGGAAACTTTGGTGAACTCAATAGTTACTCAGAAATATCTATTTGATATTACAAAAAGAAAGCAAAATCCTTTTCCTAAAATACGTTTATTACCAAATTCTTTGTATGTAGTCACTTCCTTCCCAGAAGGGCTTTGAAGGTACCGCTGCAGAGATGCCCTCGATACAAAGGGTATCCTCTCACAGGCGAGACAGACACGCTGCATGCAGACCCACAGAGACCTGGGATTTCGCTAACTGCACTGTTACAAGCACGGACAGCAATGAGATACCTGATCTGCGAGAAAAGCCCAGGTACTGCAGTAAGTGATGCCGATGGAATACTAGACCCTTGCCTCCCTTAAACTGAGCCGACTGCTTGAAAACAAGGCTAAGACTAAAGGTACTCTGGCAGGTTCTCAGAGAGATTTGTTTTATCTGATATCTAGACCACACAGACACTCGGAAGTTTAAGTTAAAAATCTGTGTTCAATCCTTTCACTGGAGGGCCTCCTTTTGTCTTTCTTTCCTTTTTTTTTTTTTTTTGAATGATTTTTTGGCAATTTCCTTCTGAAATTGAGTAACTGATGCTTTCCACCAGCGAGAAGGCTGCACTTCTCGTAAGGAGAAATAATCTCAATATTGGGCAGGTAAAGTCCTGCAGTTCTTATTTAGGTCAGCAGCTCCACTGAAGACTGAACTTAGTCACAGGCAACAGAACTACAGGCACCAGCCCCGTCATTTAAACACACGATGGGAGACTGACCAGTCAATTCACTGCATTTAGCCCTCATCTGGAAGACTGTGAACCCTTTGATACACAAGGTTTACCCCTTGCAACTGTTTTTCTGATTCAGAAACCACTAAGTTACTTTAAGCCTACAAAATTATCCAATTATTTGATAACAATGCAACTGTGAATTAGAATAATAGCAGCTCTAAATAGGTTGCTATAAAATAGACGCTCAAAGGCATGGACACGATTCATTTAAATTCCTAAGTACTTACATATGACAAAGAGTGTAATTCAGAGGAAAACTAGATATATTCAGTGAAACTGTTCCTCATTTTGATTCACTTTCTTCTGTCCATATGTTTAAATGTATTAAAAAACTTAATTTTTTTATTTTTATGTCTGTGCACTTAAGTTCTCAGCGATAATTACTGCACGCAAAACTAGCTTAAGTAATAACAATAGAGTATCATAACTATCTTGCCATTTATTTGAAAATACATTATTCCAGGAAGACTCCTTCTGTGTCACATTTAATTGCCTTTGAAGATCCTGCCATTTGAATCTGTCTTCTGGAACATGCATTTCATCATTATTTTTTAGCCTTGTTACATCAATCACCACAACCGCTATAGAAGATCTCTGGGCTGTGAAGTGATAATTTGTTCCAGCGATATTAATGAGGCAAGCAGTGGTCTTGAGGGAGGTGACAGCCCATTGCTTTACAGACAGCAGCAGATTAAGGTGTTGTACTATACATAGTCTGAAACATAGCACTGGAGCCTTTACAATATTATATGCTACTACTCAAGGTATTTTTGCCACCTATCGCACCAGCTACCCATGGAGGAACATTACGTCCCCCTGCCGCAGTGCAGGAAGTGATGCCAACAATAGGTGGTTTTGAGCTTCCGGGAACGATATCGTAGACCCAGAAACAAGGATTTGTTGGTGCTGTAATGCCGTTTCCAGTATACTGCTGCAGGAAGCAGTACATCTGGAAACAACAGATGGTCTGCGTTTAAATGGGAGTGAATAGAGTATTTTAATACCCACATATCTCTAATTCAGTTCTACAAGTTTGATTTCTGTGTTTTCTCAGATTACAGAGTGTTACAGGATCTGTATGACAGGCTTTATCCATATTACTGTTACTACCAGCATTGCTGGCTAAAACCCTAATGTTGCACTATCTTTATCTGTGAACTCTGACTTAAGCCATATGTGCATTTTCAGAAAAGCAGACTTGGTCTTAAAACAAAGCCTTAATAGAAATTTATATGAAATAAAATACTGTTCATTCCAGGCCAGATGCTCTACCACCCTGGATCATTCATGATCACCTATTTAGCCTTTTGCACTTACTTCACACAGTTAAATTTTGTACAGGTACACTTGGTTTTACAGAGTATAATTTTAACTAAGAGAAAAAGAAAGGCAGAACATTCAGAAATCTTTTACGTATACCCTTTTCATATAAATACCTCAAGCCCTTAACTGATTTTTATGCAAGAGCCACTTACAGGCATTCTGAAGAATTATCCTAACCTTGCATGATTTACATTTACACATTTCAACTCAAAGGAGGAAAGGAAAGAGGATATGACCGTCTGTGTGGCTTCAAAGCCTTCTGTGGATAACAGCTAGTGCTACCAGCTCTCCCAGTTACTTATGCCAGATTGAACCTTTGCAACTGGTGCATGGAGAATGGCTGGCTAAAAGCTGGAAGATAAGCTTCTAAAATATAAAGAAAGCATCTCTGCATAGACTTTTTAAATAGAAGGCACAATTATCTTCCTGATGATTAATCACCAGCAGAAACGTAACGTGGTAAAGATGAATGAGGTACAAATCTTCTAAGAACACCTGGCTATATCTTCTTTTCAATATAATGCATCCGAGGTACTGGATTTTTGAGCACAGCACATCCTAAGACAAACTTAACAGGTATGTTTCACTGCAGATACTGCTGTATGCATCACACTGATCTAACAAAAATATATATTCTCTTAGTACTGTAAAGACCAGTTTCTTACAGATGACTCTGGGGAAATTTGTTCAAGTATGACTAGCCCTTTTGGTGATAGAGGGGTCAGCATCTGTTTAGAGCAGGATTTGACATCAGCTAAAGCATATGGATAGGAATCCAAACTCTTCTTCTCATTAAAAACACACCATTTAATTTGGCTCAATTCAGGACGATTAGCAATATGTGCTCAAAGAGAAGCTTACAATTGGAATAGGGAGCCGTTGGCTTGGGCAGAAGTACATGCCTGCCTAGATTATGCCAGACTCTTGCTAACGCTATTAGCTCTTCATTTTCGTAAGCACTCAGATATGTTAAGTAAAAATGTTCAGCCAACAAGAAAAATGTAACAACTACTACATATAAATTAAACATCTAATGTATCTCCCTTAAATACCCAGGGCCCCATCTTCCAAGCTTTCTAGAAATAACTAATCACCACCCCTCCCCACCAGAGTTTTTTTATTTACATCTAAACATTACTAAAAACAATTAGATAGATTATCCATTTGAAAAAAACACAGAACCTTGATTGATGGTTTATAAGGATGTACAATCAAATCCATTCTCAGATCTTAGGTGCATACACAGTTGGTAAACTCTGAGTTTCAAAGAATGTTGCAATTCAAGAAGCATGTTAGAGAAGAGATTTGAAAAGTAACTTATAGCACTCTCCAGCTGTCCTAATGGGGGCTAAAAAAAATGCACTAAACCTATGACACAGTTTATAGAAAAACAGTCATCTTAACCTCCTCGCTCAAGAAAAAGGGTTCTAACACCTAGTGTATGCACCGAAGTTACTGCAGACAACGGTAACTCATCATTTTGTAAAGCGCTGAAGTCCAGGAGGTGCTCCATTCAACATTTTAAAAATGATTATGTATTATAGCTGCAGAGGTTTAGGGGGTTTTTGTTTGTTTGTACATTTTTTTCCTCCCAAAACCTAAATAACAAACTACAAATAAACAGAAAACTCATCTGTTAGTGAACTAGTACCATATCAGCAGTACAGCTAACAGCTAAGTTTTTTATCCAAATATCAAAATGGTTTTGCATAAAATTATAGAAAGAGGTCCAAGGAAACAAATAATTTTTCCAACAAAGACATAATTTTAAGTAATAAATTTGCAGGAAATGCACTCCTATAAATTTAAATTACACTTCATATGATTTAACTGAAATCATCTGGAGAACAGTAACTCAGTGGCTTGAACTTTAAGACTTCAAGACTGGCACAAACCTTAAAACGAAAGCAAAAAGCTACTTTCATCTAACTTCCTTGCGTTTCCTCATTTCATTTGTTTAGTATTTTATATATAGTCTTGCTATAACGAAACGTCAAAGAGTACATCCCTGGCTCCTTCTACCACAGGAATATCTTCTGCCCACCCACTGCTTACGAATTGAATGCTCTGGTAACAGGAGACAGCCAAATGTTTTGGGGAGCGCTAGTACTCTGCCACGATACAATGCTGCATGCTTCCTCACAGCTTCCCTAGCTTTTACAGGGAGTGACCAAGAAATTACTTTTCTGTGTGCCAGTATTTCTAGCAATGATGCTGAATTGCTTGTACAATAGAGCATACAAAGTCTCTCCCCCTGGCCACAGGAGTTTAAGTTTATTTGTGCTTCATTTCTAGCTCTGATTTAGTAGGACGGCTATCAAAAACCTTGCCTGGGGGCTCTAGATAAAAGCCCTATCATGCTGCCAGGGCACACTATTCCAGGGCACAGCATTAGGATATAAAAACGCAAACACCATCAGTTCTGCACAGCCTCCCTCATATTCTTACTCTTCACATTAGCCATTCGGACCCTCTCTATCCTACCACTGTTTTCCACACATTTTTACCAAGACATTTTATTATAACAACTGCTTTTTGTCTATTAATCTTCAGAATTCCTGGTGTCATATAATTACTCTCCAAATCAGAAATAGAGGCATTCCCAGAAGAACAAAAATACGCGTCTCTGAAATGGAGTTTTGCAATATTTCTTTTGTTCAGTCTGGAACAGATTTCTAATTATAAGTGAAGGTTAGTATTATTATTTTTATACACTAATTAAGTCTTCTCAAAATAGTGATTTTATATTAATTATTTTATATTTAAGTTAAATATTATGAAAAGGAGGAGTTGATTTTATTGCTCTGACGCAAGATCTTACTTAGCGCTACATATGGACCATGTACAAGGGCCAAACGCCTCATACAAATACTAGCACAGAACTAACGTATCAGTCCCATTCCTTAGCTTGTTCTTTTAAAGAAACTACTTACATAGTGAATACTATCCCAAGTGTTGTTTGCAGGTAAGCAGAGGCCCAAATGTTTGTTTCTTCTTTGTGATATTTAAGATTTCTTTAACGTAAAAGAAAACCCTTAGGTTTTTATAACACACAACTTTCAAATGCATATGCATGCCCGACTGCCCTAACTGCTGTATGCTATTAGGTTGTAACGTGCTGCCCAAACTCTCGTTGCTCAGTACTCTTTCATTATTTGCAATATTAATACACAAGTCATCCTATTACTAACAAGACTATCACTTGATAAATTTTGAAATAACCTCCAACAAATGTTCATATCTGAATGCAGAAAGGAATTAAAATTTTCCATCTATTTTATAATAAAAGAGAACAACCACGCAAAAGCCATGCTAGGTATGCGCTCTTTCACAAGGCAGAGAACATAGGTCCAATTTAAATTACACAGGGCTCAGTAACCGCAGTAAGAGTCAAATCCTTGCCACAGACCCTGGCTTAAAGGTGACAGTGGAAAGGGGGAGGGAAAGCAGCAGCACTCGCCACTGTGGAAAAAATACTCTTCTTGGTATAAAAGTCTTCAAACATCTCTAAAACTCTTTGCCCTGGCCCTGGGTAGCCTTTGCAACCAGAAACACAGCTGCTGTGAAAAATCGAGATTCTAGCCACCCCACATCATCCGTCATCAGGTCTCATAAGAGAGGCTGTTAAAAAGCTGTTTAAAGACTGGATTACAGTAATTACTTTAAGTTACAAATCATTTAGCCCCCCCCCCCCCCCAAAAAAATATCCATGTTTCCATCACAAAACAAATCACCTTTTGAACAGGCAGAATCACTGACAGTACCATATTCTAACTCTAGCTTCTCACTTGCGCTTAGTTCCAATTCAAGAGTTCAGGAAGAATTCCAGCTTAACATATAAAGCCAGGCTACTGTAGGATTAAATAAGATCAGAAAAAGCAGTCTTTTATCCCAAAATTTCCAGCAAACGCTAACACCTGGTGCAACACAGAACCAAATGCTCAGGGAGCGACATCCCGAAGCTGCTGCGACAAGAGCTGCAAGGCCCCTGCACTCCCCACGCCTGTCCCAGAGCAGAGCCTGGGGCGAGCGCCAGCATTCCCCATCGTTAGTGCCTCCTGTAAAAATAAGGACTGCTTTCCATGTCCTCACCTGGCACAAAAACTTTTCCCTATCTTTCAACCAATTATACAAGATCTAGTTTAACACCTCTTCGCCTAGGAAGGCGGAGTATATTCAGCCAGTGCGGGGAGTATAGAAACCGGAAATCAAAACATCTGTTTTAATTTTACCTTCAAATCCTAACACAAGCCTTGCCTATTTTTAATAATGAAAAAAGTTTAAATAACTTTGATGCACAACAAAGCTTTTAAATCCAAGAATACTATAGCTAAACGTAATTTTGTTTCGAATCGTTCCCTTTCTTTTGTATAATCCTCACCGTATGAAGATGATTAAGAAGATCCCACGCATCCTCTTACAACCACTGCAGCATGATTAACAAGAACGTTCTCTTCTTAAAGACAAATAATTCACACAGACAAGCTTGCTGAGAATATGGTGTACGAAAATATTCTTTTCAAGAAACTACAGTTTGAAATATATGAATAACAAACATAGCCTGCATTACTTTCTACTGGAGTAGATACATATGAAAGCTTTACATACCATAGTCACTCAATGCAAATAAAGTCTTAAATCACACCCTCTCATTACAGAGTAGGAGGTTTTGTGAAAATATGTCTACAAGAACGCAGAAAAATCACTGTTGTACGTTGCCTTCAGACAACAGGGATGGTTAATCTAGCAGCTCCCCCCCCCCTTTTTTCTTAAGCCAAGGACTAAATTAGTAACATTTTCTGAAGGCATAACTTGCACTGAAGCACAGCGTACACATTTAAAGCATTCAAATCCAACTCCCGTCTTCATTTGCAGCCATTTCCTGTACCAGTAATAAAACTGGCGAGGTTCCTGTGAGAAGTTAACACAAAGAAACGCAACCTCTGACAAATAACGACAACTCGCTCTTCACTTCCCATTTAACTAACAGTGCTCTGCTTGGCCATATAGCGAAACTACACAGAGACAATCCAGCTGGACTTTAAGCGTCGGCTATAAGACTGTAACGCTTTTTGCTCCCTGAAGAGAAAATTAATAGACACGCGCTAGCACTTTTAATTGCCATTTTGGGTCAGACTTAAAACAGACAATCCCAGTAACACCATGAACAAAGAAGTCAGAAGGAACTCTGGAGACTTTCAGGACCCCTCTCCCAACCGGCATTCAATTAAAAGCCCAGAAACAATCAAGAAATTAACATATGAGAAATAAACACATTTTAGTAGAAAATATTTCAGGCGTTATTCTTACTGTACTACCACAAAATATTCAAAATACCTAAATAATTTGACTTCCAGAGACAAGAGATCTGCTTTAAAGAACGAAAGAGTACTATAAAGTCTTTTAGTTTCTTAGCTACCATATCCGCAACAGGTGTAAACAGCTTTACG
Organism: Struthio camelus; assembly: GCF_040807025.1. NCBI lineage: Eukaryota > Metazoa > Chordata > Aves > Struthioniformes > Struthionidae > Struthio > Struthio camelus. The sequence continues at coordinate 10,558,516 of NC_090952.1, read as the reverse complement.
AGCAGGTTTACTCTCAAAACTCAGTGAAATCCCTATTTCTGAGAAACTATGTTAATTAACTTCATTCTCCATATGAAATCAACACGGTACTACTCTTCACTAATAACCAGCTTAATGATGGACTAGGACAATGATAAGAAACAAGAAGAACATTGCCACCTAGCTGTTTCAACAGTGACCATATAAGATGATACACTCAACTTAAGTCTCCCGAATACTCCAGAGAAAAATTCATCCAAATCAAGCAAGTACAAAGGGCTACCTAAAAACATGGGGCAGGCATAATAGTCCCTGCCATTTTTATCTTACCAACTCTGGAAGCAGCTGGCTCAGCTCCAAAAATAAATAATTAAAATCCAAGAACTATGTACAACAAAAGCCTTTTGGAAAAAAATGATTCACTACAATCATGATTCAATGTTTGACACTATCTTTTTATCAGCAGAAAGTCAAACAGACTAACATACAGGTACATGTGTGTCAGCGTTTGTTACTTAAACAGCACAGTGCAATTCATACAAAATCTAAGATATCCTAGATAGGGTATCCATGTATATACACATAACTCAGTATCTCTGATACACAGGTACGTTTCTTAAAGTATATGTCCTAGCATTTTATTTTAAATACAGCTAATGAAGACTACCCTTGAAAAGCAGTCCCTGCACAATTTACAGAATGAAACAGACCGAACACGTGCAGTGTAACAACCTCCCCGACATCGCAGAATAAGGCAAACCAGGGGAAACCTCATGTTTCAGGCACCCGGGCTGGCTTTTTCTGGGTAAGCACTGTAAGAAGGGATACAGTAGAAGAGCGCTCTCCCCCGTCCTGTGGTCGAGGGAGGACTAAAGCAGGCCTAAAGCAGGCGCAACAGGAGCGGCACGTAACGCTCCCGGCACCGCGGGCTTCTCGGTAGCTCTGCGGCTGCAAGCTCCCGCGCTCCAGAAGCCTGCTGTCATTTCTCTGAAGCTCTTCCACCCCCAATCCCAAATTTAGGGAGCTGGAGCACTGAGGAGGAAACAATGGGAAAAGGAGATAAAGCTTCTCTATGGCTTCAAGGCCTCTGGCTTTGATCTGATCCCTCCGCCTATGAAAATTTTTACTCTTTGGTCTAGAGTAACATCATTCTCTGAGGAATACAACTAGGTTGTGTCTCTGTTAGGAAATGAGATATGACAGACCAAAAATGTGGAATTTTGTAAGTTTTCTGTTGAAGTAACTGAACCTTCACCAGTTAACAGCTTGTTACTCCCCGGCCCTGCAGCTCTCCGGTCATGTCAACCAAAATCTCATTTTGCTGATCAATTCTCCATGTAGCCAGGCCCCCAAAAAACAGGCTGCATCGCTCCTAGTCCACTCCTCTCCAGGCAGGGCCAGCCTGCGCCCACCTTCTTCACACTGCAGGGAAGACACGTGCACAACCGATCCCCAAGTGCATCATCTCCAAAGGAAACTATCAACTTTGGGACACTGATGGAGGAGCACGTTCATTTTCGAGGCCCTTCTAGCCACACGGTGGCATAGCAAAGCAGGACTACAATACAGCTATGTCCCCTCAATTTTATGCCAAATAAACTTAAACTATTTAATACCATTATTTTCATTACATTCTAGGAGGAAATAAAGAACCATTTGTCAAAGAATGGGGTTTTGTTTTAAATGCTTTACACCTAATTCACTTCATCTGAAACAGAGTAAAACAGAATATTGGCTAGGATTACACAAATTTACTCCAGGTCAAGCTAATTACCAACTTTAAGTTAGAGTACTAAACACCTCTCATGTCTTTGACATTAACCTGAAACTGCAGTGTGATTCTGATACGCTCTGGGAGGACGTGTATGTCTACGCTACATTCCAATGTACACATGAACTCGGCAAAATCCGTTTGTTATGTATGGGAGTAATTATTCAAGATAAAGATCATGCTGCCTCAGTAATTATAGATGGAAAACAGCAATTCACCTGGAATTAAGTAAGCAAGATCCAGATTTCTAAACAGAAAAAGGAAAAGCAGCATTTCTAAACGGAAAAAGGAAGTATCCACGAAAAGACAAAATGGCCTAAGCAGATAAAGCCAAGAGCTTTGCTTTAAGCTACCCAAAGGACAGCACTAGCTAGGGAATAAAATCCCACACCCAGTGATCTGTGCAGACACTAGCGTGCTTTGAGCACAAAACGCAGAAGAACTTGAAAGCACAAACTGGTGCAGAAACTCAGAGACTCAACATAATTGTTCATTTGTTTATCTTAAGTGCAAATGACACTCCTTAAAAGGAGATCTCCACCTTTTCCCTTCTGTATTTCTTGACTGAGAAGATTTTAAACCTTCAGCGTGAGGTATACATATTGCTATTAGTACTCAGTAGAATTAACTTTAGTTGCTATTTGTTGGATGACAGCTCAATCCCTGCAGAGCTTAGCCTGTAATAAAGAATAAAATGCACATAAAAGACCCAAATTTTGATTAATCTTTTCTCATAAGCATTTATGGTTTGTCTGTAATTTACAGTCTGCTGTTTACAGTTTGTCATTCATATTAGCCATCATATGTTCCTTTTGCACTCATCAGACAGGAAATCAGCATAATAACCCACCCAAGTAAAAGAGACTTGCATAGTCCATTCATTCCCTTCCTCATCTCTGCCCTGCGATTATCAAGCTCATTGGATCAAATTTGGTTGAAATTATTCAAAGATACCACACGTTGAAAACTATCATGAACAAATTTCCCCCTGGATATAACATAACTCTATTTAGTGCTCTCAGTGGGAGAAAGGCACTGAGTTTGCATGCCTGGCAAGTCAGGACCAAAATAAGTAACAGATATGGAAAGAGCAAGGATACCCAGGAGACCACAGGAAGAAGCTCAGAGTACTGCAGCGTACTCTTATAATAAAGAGATTCTAACGCAGGAGGGCCTACAGGCATTAAAGGGAAGATCTCACAGTAGCAACTGTGGCAGAAAGTATAGGATATAATCTTCAGAAAACTCACACATTTAGTTGGCTTTGTCTTTAGAAAAAAAGAAATTAAAAGAGAGGGTTAACATACATTCAGCTTTTCTGAAACCTTGAACCGACAAGAGGCTGAGCACTGCATAACACTGCCACGCTTAGCATAGGATCTGCGGTCTTTCCTTCAACAGGAGAGGGGAAGGAGTACCTACCTACTTCAAAAAGATTTGGCAGGGGGGTGTCAATGTTTGCAATATGCTTTTGAACATTTGTTTTACCTATATATACACACATTTGTTAATATACACACACACACACACTTATATATATGAAGTCTTATCACCTAAAACAATGCAAAGAACTTCACAGTTTAACCTTCTTTTCTGACATGAAGCAAAGAGCCGCTAAACAAAATTTGACACTCACGTAACTTGTACTCACGTAATTGCCACCATTACCTATTTTGATCCAATGGATCTGATGGATTCTAACTCTAACACAGAACAGCATGCTTGGATATTAATTCTATCAAGGCATCTCATAAGTATCTACTGTATACTGACTTATATCTTATCATTTTTTATATTTGTTCTGAATGGTCCCACTCAAAAATCTATTGTATTGGACTGCTGACTCATTTCTGAATATTCTGAAAAGTCTGTCTAGTTTGCGCGGTCCAGCTGTAGCTGGTCGGCGGAGAGAAAAACTGTGTAACTGAATATGGAAACAATGTCGTATTCCAACGCAAATTTCACAGACTCATTTTAGCACTTTCGTATTTGAAATAGTTTTGATGCATGAGTGTAACTTCAGTGAAATCTCGCTAACTATTGCTTCTTCACAAGACTTTGGCCACCTGCAGCTTTAAGAGTGACCACAGCTTCTGGGCAGAAATTATGGCTTACTTCATAATACAAAGCCATGTTATGATGTACTATATGAAATGATGGAGAAGAAATGTCATTCTCATTAAAATCTGCTCTGACTTTCAAAGACAAGGCCTGCAATCCTAGCTTCCTAGGTGTCTGGAAGCAAGAAGCCCTGCAGCTGCTTAAGAAAAACTGTTTACCAGCTGAGAAACAGATTGACTTGGCAATGCCCCCATCTACGACACGATTTTAAGTAATCGTCCTACAGAAGAACATACATAAAAAAAAAAAAAAAAACCAAACAAACCCAAAACCTACAAAGAGAAACAGTCCCAAGACAAATACGCAAGAAGAGTCAGAGTACTTGGTGTATATGATAAATTCTCTGAAGATCAGAGTTTCAAACACGCTCTGTTGCCCAAACTGCTCTCCTGGTGATGACGAGCCAAGAAAAGACACCTTCTCCACTCCTGATCCCTACAGATACTATACTAAAACCAGACCATTCAGGAATCGGTTGGGTAACGCATGACTATATAGATTTAATTTTAGGAACTGAACTACAAAAGGGAAGGCTACAATATTAGGATTTTAATGGTAATGTGAACTTTGTGTGATTATCTATGCTTTTCATCAAGAGTGAAGAAGAGTCTGTTTCTTGTAAATTCCCGACTCCTCAGAATTCTCTCTCCTTTCACGAGGACTTCCTGGAGAGCGCTTTCCACGGCTCTTCCGCTCAGAGGCAAACTACAAATTTCACTGCATGAAACCACTGGACAAAGCAGATTCCCAGGCTCAATGGAAGAAAGAATTCAGATCCTCTCTGTGGTAAGACATCTGCAAAATGAACCCATTACTAGAGCTTCATACCAGTTACTGAGAAGTAATATGAGTCATAAGTCTCTCCTTTGCATAAGCATGGGCTGCAATACTGCTTTTCAAGACAGGGTTAGAAAGAGGAAACCAGGAGACAGCCTAAAACAATAGTTTAACCGCGAGGAAGGAGAGACACAGCTTTAAGCCTGGAGTCCCAAAATCCTGAGTATTTTATGGCAAGTAAAACATTTATTTACTTCTGTTGATGACAGATGCTCCATTCCCTCCACGAAAAGGAAAGGAATTCACTAGTTGAATCATCAATTCCCATTCCTTTGTCACCTTAAAGGACAGCCCCAAACATGAGCAAAGCACAAGGTATTTAAACACTGCCTAACACGCTGCATGTTTCATTAGAGACGGAGGTTGGGCAAGAGGAGGGAGGGAGGGGGATGGGAGGGGGGGTCGGAGTACCTGCCTCAAGAGTTCTACGCAAACGGTAAGGAACAGCGCTGGGCTTTAAGTCAAGTCATTTATGAATATTTTATTCATACTGGAGGACTGACAGTTGTGGAATAGTTTGTAAAATATTTCTTTCCACCAGTATCAGTATGTTTTTTCATCAGCTTTGGCATAAAGTAATTAATTGTAGATCACTGCTAAATGCATATGTGAGCGTGTGTGAATGTGTGTGCATGTGTGTATTTATTTACACATAAGAACGAACTCTTTCCATATGGGTAATACAGTACCACAAAGGAAAGAAAATCCTGAGAACAGGGATAAAACAAAAGCAGCTGTTTGCAATATCTAAGGAAGATGCATGCAGAGGTATTTTTTCATGTGGCCCAGAGTATCCAAGTATTTTCCATGATTCCAAGACTAAAACCAAAGACAAAATTTGTGCAACTAGTGCTATTGTGCAATTCTTCGCCACACTTCTAACATATGCGCATTCAGAAAACTGGAATTGCTGTGTGAATCCTAACACTTGCATCCAGGAAACACCGCACAAAACTCCCCTTAAATTTACAGTGTAAGTGAAAGAAAAGTTGGGAAAAAAGGGGAGGCTAACTGCAAAGTTGCTCTTGCTTTTAAATGAATTTATGGAACTGAAAGAGGAACAAGCACCAACTGTAGAAAAACAGTAGTCATCTTGTACAAAAACGGCATTATTGCTCAAACAAAATGGGGAAGAACATGAGCTGAGAGATACTCATGAGCAAGCAACCAGAAGGCTAATTACAATGTGGGCCATTGTCACTCATATAATGTAAAATTAAAAGCTGATAAAAACTGAAAATACCTTTTACAGTGCAGTAGGAGAACTGCCATAATTAGAAGTCAGCCAATGTTCTCCCCCTCCAAGTCTGTCCGATATAAGTATTTACTTATTTATTAACATTTAAACAAATTTAGAAAATTCAGCATAAGAGCAGAAAACTGCTTGGCATTTGTGTTCCTAAATTTCAGCTAACGTACAAGTGGTAACAGAAGGTTAATAAGTACATTCTCCTCTAAGCCACATTTAACCCCATGTAAATGAAACCTTTCTCCAGGAAAAAAATAGTACTTGCACTGAAGATAGGCATAAAGCTATTTCCTTTTCAGCCTGTAGAAGCAAGAAATAGGATGAAATCCCATATGAAGAACACTGTTTTGCTAAGGTTTAAGCTTTCAGGGTTGTAAAAAGAGGGTCGAAAGGGACTATGGCCTAGGTTATTCTCATATACAGAAACAGAAACAGGAGTTGGGGGTGAATGAGTAGGAAAAGGGCATACTCTTTCCTTCCATTTCACCCAGATTTCTACTATGTAATCCCTACATTTTGTACAGCAAAGATAGGAGGGAAAAAAGGAAGGCATAAGAAACTGATATATCCTTGCCAGGAAAAAGACAATTCAATCTTCTTGACAAAGATCTCATCAAAGGACACAGGAAGAAAAAGAATAAGCACACACAGTAACTAAAGGATTTCCCGAAATCCTCAAAGATTTGATACAGAGAAGTTCATGCAAATGAATCTTTCATGAAATATGTTGCCCATGGTAGTTCTCTTACTGTTTTGGCAAACTAGTAAGAACTACAGTACCAGCACTGTCTGCTTTGGAGCCTTGACTACCTTCCTTCCGACCGCCCCCGCCCCCCCCCCCCCCCCCCCCAAATTTGAAGTTGCTCCCTGATCACAAGCTCAAGCCCAAGACCAGTCTTCCAAGCAGCAATTTTACTAGGAAAAAAACCAAACACTTGTGCACCCCAAAACAAACACACACCACTAGCTGCCTCAACATAGCAGGCAATGTTGGAGTATACCAGTCACACCTGGCTGGAGCTCCTTCCTCTTCGAGATACAATTCTGACCAGCAACACCAAGTACTGCATCCAGCAGCACTTGCCTCTACAGGCAAATTTTATTAACAGCAAGAACAGCCTATCTGGTGCCTGCATGAAGAGTTACAAATGTTACACTAAAAATGTGTCACTGTAGTTTACTTCGAATGAAGAAATTGATTCAAATCTCTAACAATCTGCATCAATCCAAAGCGCTTATGGAGTCTGCCTGCACCCCGATTAGAACGATGCCAGGCAAATACTTCCTGCAACGTTTCAGAGCTCTAGAGCCCAGAACTTAAAATACCTGGATTTTTTTTTTTTTTAAATAAAGGTTTACTGATTTACAGCTAATCGCACTTGGTGATAGTATAACTAAATAAAACACAAAATACTGTTATAAATAAGATATCCAACATAATATGGTATTAGTTATCCAGACTTACTATACACCTAGTAACCTACCAATTGTCTTGCTCAATGCTGAGCGCACAATTTTCTCCAAATTTAAAGACAAAGTATAAAAGAAGTGAAAGTTAATCTCTGCGATAAAGCTTAAAGCAAAAGTTACACATAAAAATAATACCAAAGATGACTCAAAAAGAGAGTACAGATGACATTTATCACAGTTGGGTGGTACGTTTATTTTGAAGAGGAATATTATGACATCTAAAGTATGCATCCACTTTCAAATGATGCTGAAATATTATTTCAGCTGTTATACTATTACAAAAGCAACGCATCAATCACATCACAGTAACACTACGCTTATTTCCAGTATCAATGCCAGCTACATTATTCATGTTAGGCAGATCAAAGTGATCGCTAATTGTCATTGCTTAACAGAAGTATAGCCAGTACCCATGGAGATGCTGTTTGAATATTCAAACAGAAGTTTCATTACGTATAGTGAAGGAAAAAAAAAAAAGAGAAAAAAAAAGTTTTACAGACTGCCCTGGTCTTGCACTGTGAAACGTCCTTATGAATAAGACAGACGAATAAAAATATACGTTATATTTGGAGCCCACCCTGCCATTCTCAGAAATTAACAAGCCATTTAAAGACAATTTAAGGCATAGAGGTGCCTAATTCCCCTTAACCTCTTGATTCCTTAATCCTCCCCTAAGTAACTTGCACATAATGACTGCCATCCAATCCAAGTTCCAAGCACTCCAAGAACTCATTAGCATTTATAAAGAATATTGAGATTACCGAAGAAAAGTTGCCACAGATGGAAATGCACAATACTACTGAGAATAAAGCAACACAGCTCTCCAATAAGTAGCAATGAAAGAGAACAGAAAGGAATCCCATCTGCAAGGATTGTTGAGTATCAACAATACTGCCAGAACACTAAGAACAGTATTTCTTATTTTTCCACAACTATTCAACACAGCATCCCCAAGATGTCTGTTGCGTTCCAGCACAAAGGGCAATAACCTTCCTTTCTGTTAAGGAGAGTCTCTTACCCCAATTGATTAGTACAGTAAATAAACAGGGAGGGAAGGGGGTATGCACCAGGAAGCCCAAAAAGGCAAGCCTTCCTAAGCTACCAATACAGCCATAATAGCATAACCAGAAATGCTAGTGAAGAGGTAGGAGCAACAACATCATAATACAGAGAAGGTGGAAATTAAGAAGGAAACTATTAAAATAAGTGTAGAATTTAAAGAAGGAATAAAATTGATTAACAAAACGGGGAGAGGCACAGATCTTAAGCAAGGCTTGCTACTGACAATCACTAGTACAACTCCGAAAACTTTCCTTGCATGTTACTTCCTAGATGCAGATGAGTATACCTGCACAAGAAACAGAGAGAGTACTCCTCCGTACAATTCGGAGCCATCCCGTGGTTGTCTTTAAGGATTACTAACGTCAGTCCAAATCCTAACGCACAATTAGGTAGTCCCTCTACAGGCTCTAAAAGCCATTTTGCAATTCCAGCAGAAAGATCTCGAGTCCAGCCCTCAACTGACTTCATGTTCATACGGTCCCTTTCATTCCAAGATGGGAAATAACACCACCAAACCTAAAGAACTGCCTAAAAATAACTTCAGCAGTGGCCAACTACTGCAACGCAACCAAATCCATCCACGTTCCTACATCTGTACAACTAGTATCAGAAGAGCAAAAAGGATGCAAAGTAAGTTTCACAGAGCTGGTATAGCCATATACTGCTCTCTAGGAGTCCTCCTGTGCCATAAAAAAATATCTCAGATACCAGCTACATTGGCTTCATGAACCATAGCAGAGCAAGGCCACTGCAGACTAGAACCTGAAATCCCCAATTCCATGGCTTTGGGGAGGCAATGCTTCAGAGTCGGGCTTCAAGACAGTATGCTGCTAAGCCCATTCTGTGCCACAGGACAAGCATTAAGAGGGGCGTGCCTGGGACAGCACTGACGTTGTTAAAGCATTAAAGTTTAACGGAAAGGGATTAAAGGAGGGAGGGGAAAAAAACAAAACAAAACAACAAAAAAAAAAACACACAACATACACAGAAGAGAGCCAAGGAGTGAACAGAGTAGCTGCAAAAATCCAACCAGAGGTAGCTGGGCAAGTCTAAGAACTACAAATCCTCAAAGTGCACAAAATAAGGGAATCTGATTCATTCCTTTAAGATTAATTGCATGAACAATTTCAAAACAGTCCAAACTACGTGCGGGGAATGCAGCACTCTGCAGCTGAGAATACAGGTACGTGTCCAACATATCCTGCTGGGTACTTTCTCTGCTAAAGTAGATAGGCAGTAACAGAAGCTTAAATTTTGGCACACATTAAAGTATTTTCTGCATAGTATGCAACATATTAGGTGCTCAAGAAAAATAACGGGAGTTGTGCCAGTGAACCTCAAAACACAAAGCAGAAGGGTTTTTGTTGGTATATTTTTTAAAAATATATATTTTTTAATTTATACTGATATGAGATCTGTAGTATTTTGCATATCCTGTAGCAAGAACAAATGTGTTACTAAGGCCTACAGAAGTTATGGATAGTTCCTTAGTATACCTTTCAGACAAGTTACTACTGTGTGGCTGAAGGCTGCAAAATACGTTCCCCCCCCCCCCCCATCTGAATCTGAAAAAAAGATACATTGACACTTCTACACAGATACATACGAATAAAAGGTTGAAAGTCCATTGCCTCAAGAACTATGTAGATAAGCCTTACCTTCAAAATTCCTTTAGAAAAAGGGCTAAATCCCAGTCAATCACCTTATCATTACAAGTTAAATCTTCAGTTCTGTCAGGCAACTTGAAGAAAAGGTGAAATTGTAGTGCAGTAACTAAATTCTCAAAGTCTCTATTTTTTAATATTCAGAACCACTCATTGCTAAGTTCTCTTCATTCAGCCTACAAATGGCTGAGAACCTTTTACTACAGAAACAATTTTATCTGACTTCCATTGAAATTCTTTTGTCTACTGGACTGCAAAGGAAGAACGAACTGCTTTTAATTAATTTTTCAGTGAAGTAAGATAAAATTCCTGGCAATTCTATGCTATCCAGATTTCAAACTGGATGTGATCCAGTGGATTATGTGGATTATGTGATCTCAAATACAATTCATTAAAAAGTAGTCATTCTCTAGATTTATTTTTTTAGCTAACGGTATCTATCTTTAGATTTATCATTTACATAGGTTTATTAACAACAGGACTTACATATTAGACTCAGTCCTAGTGGAGTTGCCGCTGCTTATAGCCTCTACAGTCAACTGAAAAGTGGCTAAATCAAAACCAAATCCCCTTATTTTGATTTAAAAAAAAAAAAAAAAAGAAAAGCCTAAAACTCAGAAGAGGTTTAGCAGATCATGTTACCAACCAACTATATACCTACTCATGTATTTTAAAGAATATAAACTATGCAATCCAGAGCTTGATACTACCATGAGCATTGTTAAGAAGAATTTCCACAGAGCAGCACACTCCATACTCTTTCCAGACACTTCTTGTTCACGAGTCTCAGTCAGCGTATTCAAGGCATACTGAAGTATACTCACTGTAGTCAGGTATACTGGACCAGACCATCCACTTGTTTGATCTGGAAGGCAAATCCTATACCTCAGCCTGATGTTACCCCCCTACCCATCTACAAGTGTTAAATATGAATGCCTGTAGCAAAGTACTTGATCTAAGAGTTCAAAGCACCTTCCAGGTGCAATACCACCAACTCAGTTTTGGGAGAAGGAAAGGAGTGGGGAGCAGAACATTAGAAGCTTGAAGTTACCTGATCTGTTACAAAACTGCACAGTACCCTTCTTTCAGGTCTCTAGAGCTGGTCAGGAAACGGCGGGAGAAAGAGTTCCCTCCTGGGGGGGGGGGGGGGGGGGAGGGAGGGTAAGCCCAATGGCTCTTTCTCTGGAGCTATTTTACTCTGCTTCTGATAGCTATTCACAGAAGTGGCCTTAAGGGACCTTCCTAATCAGCGCTCAAGGTCACGGGAGGGGAGGGAAGACCTTGATGGAAGAGGACAAACAGGCAACCAAGAGGGAAGATGACAAAAAAGCCAGGAACCAGCAACCCCGCACTCAGGACAGAGGGCAACACTCCTCTAGCAACAAAATCTCTCACGCCCCTGTAAAGCCAAGTAGCAGAAATAACCGCTTTTTTTTTTTTTTTTTCAACCACAGTACCAAAAGGGTAAAAGTGAATTTGGGTACAGGCTAGGAATGCTTATAAATTGGACACAAATAATTGCACTTCGAGTTTTGGGAATATGTAGATGACACTCCCTGAAGAGATTTAATTTCTGCAAGCAGAAAAGATCTTTACTCCTACTTATTCTGTTACCTTTATCCCTGAGGCCTATACAGCTCATGCACTAACCCATTTTAGCTTTACACTCCTCAGAAACATAGTATTTCTGAAATAGTGTTCTTTCCTGCCTTTTTTTTTTTAAAACATAAAAATTTCATCTAGTGTCAAAAAAAAGCATCAAAACATTTAAAATGGCTACAGTAGTTATTCCTTTAAACGGCCACAGCTTTTACTAAGTATTGTGTAACAGCTCTATTTAAATCACTTTGGTAGACACAGTTCTGTTTTCCCATCAGTAATGAACCATGCATTTTTACTCAAATGGAGCAGGATGTTCAGCTCCCAGGATAATGATTAGGAGAAGAGCTCCTGTTCTGTTCTGCAGACAAAGCAGATACCATACTTAAGTCTCTGTCCCTAGGAGCTGAAACCATAACAGAAGACAAGTTTTGTTAAGAGTTTACAGAAATAACCTTTTAAAAGAAGTTTGCATACTATACAATTATGCCCTAAAGCAATTTTGATTTGACTTTCCTACAGTCATAATCCTCGTCATGGTACATATAGCCATCTTCTGATCTATTAACAGCCTTCTAATCCCATAGCCCTTTTGAGTGCGCATACTAAATTTTTCAGCTTTGGAGGGGAACGTCACGCAAAGGCGAACAAACAACTTTTACGTTAATGGGAATGATACTGTTGAAGCCTTTCAGTACCACGATCTGTAGACAGCAAGATTCGAGAACACGTTTCTGACCCCCAGGCAAGGCATCAGAGAAGAATCAAGAGAAGAACTTAGAGGTTTATTTCTTAATTACAATGAAGAGAGTTGCCGATGAATTCGGGGCGTGCTTCAATTGATCACATTTACCCTCACCATTAAAAAAAAAAGAATATTTAAATGTTTTACAGGATACAGGTTTATAATAGATAGAGATACAGTCACACTCCAGTAATTAAAAAAAAAATCCTTCATTTCCATTTCTAATTTCAAACTCCGCCACTCATAAGTTTCCCATTACTCTTTTTTTCTGGGAACTACTGTCATTTAGTTATGAACCCATGCTCCAAATAACAATGCAGACCTAGAACCAAAGGCTGATAATGAATTTGCTGTCCTCCTTTGGACTCTCTCATACTCTTCACATGAAATCTCTAAAATAGGTCATATCTCATTTAAAACAAATGAAAGTCTCTCACACTCCAACATGTAGTTTTCTCCTTAAAAATCACAGCAGTCTCAGTAGTTGCTTTTAGGATGGTTGAGGTGCCCAACATACCTTTACAGTTCTCACTCTAACAGAGCACAGCACTTGTAAAGAGACTCAGGGAAGAGCAGATCTTGGATTACAGAAGGCAATCCGGATCACAGCACATACAGGTCAGCCATCAACGCCTCTTCTTTTCAGCACAAGGTGATTGCTTCCTTTTCCGGTGGAAAGCCGAAAATATTTTCCCAATGCCTCCCAGCTACCTACCAGATCTGAATTTAACAGCCCTTTGCTAAAATAGACATAGACACACATAGCATAGACACAAAAAAGATGTTTCAAGGATCAAAAGAAAAGCAAGGAAAACCTTTTACTCTCCCCTTTTGTCCTAAAGGTTCCTAGCACTTCTCAGAGCAAAAAGAGTTAGTTAACAACACCTGAATGCAAGTGGAAAATCCAATACAAAGCGAAACCATCTAAGCAAGAGAACACAAGCATAGCTTCAAACTGGAGCAATTCACAGCTAATCTACCAACGGATATCACAACCCAACGTTTGTTCCATAAAAGCTGTCAAGTTTATGGTTGTCAATGACCCTGTTGCCATGAATCTTCCCGTGAGCTTTCACATAAACAGAAAATACACAAAAAGTTAATTATAGAAGATCACTCTGATCTAAAGCAAGCTCAGAGCTAGTAGAAGAGTATGCTGGTGTCACTACAAATATTTAAACAAGCAGTTCAGTGTTTGATTACATCAGTCAAGGCAAATCTGGAATTGTTCTGACCTGCCAAAAGCACTTTTCTATCAAGTGACATCCAGAAACAGGCAGCCTGTATCTGCCTGCTGCAGCCTGTGTCTGGAACACAGCAGCAAAAACTGCCTTCCGTTTCTACTGCTCCAAACAGGCAGCTACGTTTTCCCACTCTACCTGTCACCTCCCCTGTTCCTTTGACACCACTTTCAAATGCCATGTTATCACCTTCAGCATCTTCAGTGCTGCACAGGCCTACAAAGCTACTTTCCTTCCCTTCTATTTTATTTCTCACCTTTCTGTTCTCCCCAGGTCTTTTTAAACTGATGTACAACCTGAAGTCTTGAAGTGGCAGCTTCTCTCTGGTATCATACCAACAAATTAAAAGAAACACATAGTGCTATCTGATGACAGACACAAAACAGTAATGCTGCAAGAGTGTTTTCCCATTTGCTGCGTTCCATGATTTTCATTTCTTCAACCTCATCTGTTATTTCCTTTTTTATTTAAATTAGCTTATAAACTCTCAGGACCAGGGGCCAAAGTAGATTTTTCATAATGTATTTCCACTTGCCAAAGAAGAACACAATTCTGTTGAGGTTTTTCTCTGAAGATGTGGCAGCTTTGGGTTACTTTTTGAGTTATATAGCGTTATGCCCTTTCCGCCTTAATTTTAAACTCGTCGAGACAGGGGACGGTCTTCATTTGCACATATAACAAGAACAGACATACAGTAATAGTAATAATAATAATAATAATAAACTGAACATTGAATTATCTAGGTTATTTGGGAAGAAAGATAACTGCTAACGGTACCCGAATTGTGCCCTTCTGTGCAAATGATTAGGTCCTCAATAGTTTTATTAAGGATCTGGCTTATACTCACAAATATTCTTTTAATGCAGCATTTCTAACTGATATGGTGCTTACGCTTGCAGAACGTTTTGATGCATTTACATTACATTTGTGATTTAATCTACAGCTCTACACTTATCCCTTAGGTGTGCGGTAATCCCCGCTGTTAAAAAGGCAAAGCAAAACAAAAACGCTGAACACACACTATTTATGCAATCTATTTTAAACAGATGTCAGAGACATATTTTATTATTTCTAAATTGGGCCATTGATCAGCAAGATGAGCAGAGAAAAAGATCTGCTAACCTAAAATGTGTGACTCTTATTTATGCTGCATTTGCAATCAATAAGGTAAAAACATTACCAAAATATGAAGATTCATGCTTTTGATGTACTGCTGATCCTCACGTCCTGATGTGAAGTCCACCTTCGTATTGGACTAGAGTTGCTTATACTTCATAATACTATCGCTCTGTCACTGCTACATATTAATGCTACATTATTTATGCAGAAACGGTTGCGGAAATGATTGCTGTATGGTCTGAATTGATAAGGTTCAAAAATTTAAGCTATAATAGAGGTGCTGGGCATCTCTGGTAGTTGACCTATCTGTACTCTTGGTCATTATCCCAAGATAGTAGTTCATCCTGTATCTATCTTGCATACAGATGATGAAAATGTTACGATGAAATAAAAGCTTGCTAACACTTACTCATGACTTTCTTTTAAAGAATAGGTCTGCAGTAGAGAGATTTAATGTCCTCTATTTATCCACAGACAAAAGTACATGTGGAGGAGGAGTGGGCAATACACATTCCTCTTGCATCACTCCTCTATTTGACCTTGAGTAATTTCTTTTAAACATGAAAAGGTAACTCGTCTCCATCTGAGAACAATAAAGACAGTGCATTTAGCACCTAACATGATGGTGTTTACTGAAATGTCAGTGGTTACTCATTACGAATAGGACAGGAATGACTAATACCTCAAAGACCACATTTTTATCATCTTAATGGTTTATGGCACCGTAGTAATACGTAATAATATATGGCAATACAATTGTAAGCCTGTAAAAAGTTCAGGTCACTGCAAACTTGAGCCAAATTTTAAAATCAGTAAACAGAGGTCTACCCTCTAGTGTTGATCTTCTCAGAACTGCGATACAAGAACTTTTTTAAAAGTGCTTTGGACTTTGATGATTTTCATCAATTTGAGCATATGGCATAAGTTCAGCGTAACAGTATGTGCGCATCCAACAGGGAGGCCAGTAGTATCAGTTTCCACACGTCAGCATTTCTAGGTAGTTATTTCGTTAAAAGTACCAAGGATTACATGGCTAAAATATAATGAGATTCCAGGAACTGATCCATTCAATATCCAGTCAATAGAATTCAAGAATGCAAAATGTAAGTAAATAAGTTCCATATTCCAAAAAGGAAAAAAAAAAGTCTTCAACATATCTGTTTTTCAACATAACCCCATCCTCAGTACCATCTGGTGAATCGAACCATCACATTCATTTCTCATTTTGCTTCTGCTCATGTGAAAATAGAAACAAATTCAGTCCAATACAGGAGCTTCAAGACAAAGCCACAAAACAGGAAAAGTTTCAATGCTATTGCTGAGTGAACTCTTTCTGGCAACACCAAATAGTTTTCTGTTTTTCAGTCTACCTGGAGCTTTAATAGAGAAACTTTGAAACCATCAGTAACATACCGACAAACTATGACAACTGCGCTCAACTAATGCTCCCACTGAGCAAAAGGGCAGGCACATTCCAACTTCGGGGGCTCAACAAAATAAGAAAGCGAGCACCAAAACTTACTCCATGTAAGTAAACAGGGAGTATTCAGCAACAGGAAGAAGAGAAACGTCTCCCTGCATAATAGAATGCTCTTCACACAGTTGTCTGTCTTATTTTCCCCTAGGGACTTTTTATGGAGATTAATTTATACGCCTTGTTTGATTATTATTCAAGACAGTGCTTTACGTTTTCCTATTCGAGCACAACACTAATAGTTATTAGCTGTGCTTTTTGAGATGCATTTTCCCCAATATTTTGCAACTCATTTCAGCTTTTAAAACACCTTGAAATTACACTCAACACAGAAGTTACTATAAAGGAGTAAGCATTTTCATCCTTTGGATGGTATTTTTTCCTGACATTTAATTAACCCTGTATCATTGATATTAATATTTCAATTTCCACTAGCATTACATTTCTGGTACTTTTTTTGTTGCTCAAACAGGTTTTTAAATTTATTAAAGGTACATTAAGGCATAACCAATGGCATTTAATGTAGTGAATTAACTCAAAAGGTAACACCAGTGGGCTATTTGAAAAAGCAGAGACACATCTAAATTACTTCCTTGGGCACGTACAAATACCTAGCGATATCAGTGCGTTATATAATGCTAACTGCAGCCATAATTTATGCACAGAGATTATATATAAATAATTCAGAAAAGCTTTCTCTTGCATTCTTAATTAGACATATCTAAGTTTTAATCATTTGAACATTTGTAAGAATCTAAAACAGATTTCTGAATTATACCATACTTGAAGTGGGATCAAAATCAGTGTTAAGTTTGTTTGTTTAAATGTATTTGCCTGAAAGCCAAACCCCTGGACATCAACAAAGAAAATACAGCTTTCCTAAAGCTAGCCGCTGATGGCAGAAATTAGCTTTATTCACACAAACTGACTTCCTAAGCCTACCGGTAAGTTTGGAGTTTTTTTGGTTTTTGTCTTTTAATGAGCTGATATTTATGCCGTTTCAACCATAGGCAGAGATGACCGATGATGGAAATCTGCTCGTTTAAGTACACTCTCCTCATCAAGGGACGCAACAGGAAATTCTCAAGAACAGACTTACGCAAAGCGTCAAGAAAAGAACACAGCTAGTATCTTCATTACAAAAAGCCCCACCTTTTTACTTAAGCAGCAAGAAAATCTTGTTTTCCTTCCAGTGGAAGTACTATTTAACATAATTTCCCTCTTATTCATTCAGGGAGACCTGACTTGCACTTTGCACATTTATGTCTCCTCCTTAGGTAATTGTTTGACTTGTGGGAAGTAGGAAGATGTTAAGATGCAGCATATTTGGTACTCATGTTGAAGAAGGCAGGCTTCAGACAATTTCATCTTAATTACTAAAACCTACTACAGCTGTATTACAGAATAATTGCATACATACATAAAAGCTCAGCCAAATATTACTATGCTGTACCCTTATCCAAGAAAGGAAAAGTAGGCGGCTAAGCTGGGGGCCACATCTACCTCTAACTGATTTTAATATACTCTGAATAACGCACTTCTGAGGGTTTCCGTGGGATGCTCGACTCTTCAAAACTAGGTATCTACCTGCTAAAATGAAGATGTTGTTCTTTGTGAGTACCACTTAAAAACAGCGAGGATGGAGAGGCACCCAAGCTAGCGCTGATCTGGGCAGAATTAACCAGAAAGGCTTACATGCTGCTAACTGGTCCATCAAGCTGCCACCTCAGAGTCACAGACTGGCATCTGGTTCGCATGCTGCCTAGACTGAAGATAGAATCAAACCTTTTTTGCTCTGTAGGGACACCTCAATTTTATTAAGTCAATGGTGAACTAGCATCATATGCAACAAAAATAACACAGATAGCAAAAGACAAATTGGATAACCTGCTAAGTCTTTTCCAGATCCATGTAACATAACTTTTGTACATATCCACCTAGGACACCTTGAATTTTTGTTGTGCAAAGTTACTTAATGTTTTGAAAATATGCCAATTTTTCCTTAACGAAGGCCCTCCCAAGTCTTAGCTTCAACACGATTTCCCAAGCGTAGTAAACATTTTAATTTGCCAGAGTATTTCTGTGCTGCATTAAGAGAGGACTGTAGTCAGGCTCTGAAAGGAAAAGCAGTAGCTTAAATTCACCTGATTGCTTTTACCTCGTGACATTTATTGGTAACTTCTTCTTGGTTTTACATATGCAAGTTGCAATAAAGAACTCCCTCCTCACGAGAGGAACACAAATCTTGGAAAATAGAAGGCTCATATACTGGGATTACAGTTCAACTGCAAAAGGCAAGCGTTAGCAAAGCAAGTATTGTGCCTCCTCTTTCTCAACCTGAGTAAGTGTTGTAAGAGTAGTGTAATCCTTAATGCACTAAGCAATTAGAAAAAAAAAAAAAAAATTAAAGCTGCCAAACAGAATGACTACCATATGCAAAATTGCTTGCACCAATCTTCCTTAAAATTCAACTTTATCCTGCTTCCACTAATTTCAAAGGCAGAAATCCCTGTACCTCAAAGTAAGTGGGATTAGGACGGGGCCCCTAGAAAGAGAGCAAAATTGTATTAAACTCTGCTTCATCTCATGAAAACAAACTCTGCTTTCACAACTTGTCTAGTGTTTCAAGGAGATGATATTTCAAATGAAAAAAAGTGAACATTAAAAAAATCCCCAAAACAAAACTTCTTCTCAACAAATCCATTTCACAGCCAAAGATAAAGAGCGTCACATACAGAAGTCCTGGCATTTTATTAGACTACAGCAATCAACAATTTCACAACGATAACAACAAAACCATTTAAAAAAATTGGATTTTAATATATCCTCTTACTAAGTCTTCTGTGATTGACTTTAGTTATTCAGGCTGCAAGAAGCTTAGAAACATTTATTTGAAGGTAATTGTTGTGATGCTGATTTATAACTCATAGCTTACTACAGTTGTAATAGAGTCACGCATTAATTGTATGCTCGAAAACTGTTACCGCATCTATAGAGAGTAAATGCATTTTATGCTAAGGAATAAAATATAGGTATTTTAAAGGTGTATTCTATCATATTGTGCAATAGGCCTGAAAGCCTTTGAACTGGGCAGTATTTTAGCTGAAGTTTCGTTCCTGAATTATGTAGTTCAGTACCAACAAAAAACTATCTGTGAATTTTGACAAAATGGGGCAACTTGTTTCATCCTTATTCACATCAAACCACAGTTGATTTTTTAGAAACAACTTAAAAGGAAAAAAAAACACTTTAGAAGCTTTTCTAGTTCTTCATTTAACATCAAATTTAATGGTTTTCTGTCCCAATTATTTGTTCTTAATTCACTCATAAAATAAACTTCAAGTCACTTGTTTTAGTTCTACTCCCAAGTTCCATGGCATGGGACGCAGGATGCTAGATCCATCTCCCCCCATATTGCAAGTCTTCAAAATAAACTACATATGCAATGCATAGAGAAGGCACTAGTAACAAAGTACAAGTTTTTTTTTTTTTTTTAAAGAAAAAAAAAAGGGGAGAAACCAGGGCATCTTTCTCTAGTTTGACCATATGGACTGAACGGTTATTTCTCTGACCTGGAGTTAAATGCCTAAGATAAGTCTCAGTTGATTTCCATCACTTTTTTTTTAAATTAAGAAAAAAAAAAAGTCAAAAACAAACAAACAACACCCCTAGAACACCCCATAGTTTTCATGCTTAGAATAAAAATAAATAAATAAACTGCCAAGGGAAAAAAACAACATAAATCAATTGCTAACAGCACTGACCTTGTTGATATATTAACTAAATGAAGTCTCAAAATAGCAGTACAGTAATTTATGGTAATCTCTCACATACTTTACAGATTTGCATTTGGGAATGGTAACATCAACATATAAAACAATTTCTCACAGCCTGTAGCTGGTACTCTAGAAAGCTAAGTATGAATTGCTCAGAGTAGTTCAATACAGCTCACATGCACTGCGATTCCAAAATTATATTTTGTAACTCATAATCAGCTACAAAAATATTACAAACTGAATACGCGCAACATTAAAAGGCAATTTCTTCTTCCTATTGACTGTTTATCAACTGACAACTTAATCTGTTGAAATTAAAACAATTGACATATTTTACGGTGATTGGTAAATCTGCCGACCATAAGTAAAATTATTGTGCTCTATTGACTTAAAGTCTCTTAATCCAAGCAGCCAATTTAATGTAGTAATTCCAAAGAAAGACAATGCAACTTTCAATAAGGTGTGTTTAATGAGACATTAAAAGGTTGCACCATTAAGTTACAGTTGAATATGTTCACATTAACTCTTCCCTCCAGTATGTCAGAGGGAAGAATCTGCTTTAGTTACACAATAAAATAGCACAGCACGTCATAGAAATGATGGCTACCGATCTACATTTACAGAAATATACATCAAAGACATTTTATTCCCTCTCTCTCACTCCCTGCTCAAACCTTTAATTAGGCAAGAACGACAGGACCAAACCCTCAGCTGAACCATTTGGTATGAATTCACTGATATTCAATGGAAATATTCCTGTTTAAAACTTATGTGAATTCTGCCCATTGCCTCTCTTATTAATGTTTTATTAAATAAGCACCACCAAAACATTAATTTGCAAAACAGTACTGGAAGGTTCAATCAACAAACAGTGGTAAAAGTAAAATTCACGCTCATCTTCATATGCTGCATCTTCTGTTTTTTTAACAACTGGAACAGTTGCTCACTACTCAAATTTACTCTCAAACTCTTAAGTCCATTTGGTCCACAGTGACTCTAACTTATGGAAATATATGGAATTTATGGAAACCCACAGTAAAGCTAATGAGAATATAAGCCCCAAATATTATATTACCTTAACAACATTGCAATAGAGGTTAGTTATGTGTTAACAAACATGTATGAAAATGCGTAACGCATAAGGACCACCACCTTCAGGGGACACTAAATTAGTTGCACAAACGCAAGAGGCATCTTTTATGATAACACATACAATAAATTTTGCACATCTGCTGTATCCCAGCGTTCCTATGTATTAACCGAAAAACTTCACTGATGACCAAAATTCCATTTTGTACAGGAAAAAGGGTCATTGCTGCTGATAAATGCAGCTAGCCTATACGCTGTGAAATGCTTGTCCAAGGCTAGGAAAGGTCCAGGTGAAAGTTTTGGGCTATATGGTTTTTCTTTTGAAATTAATTGCCTAACTACATTAAAAGGAGAAGGAGCATCAGAAAGGATACTCGACCAGTCACTATGCCTACAGACTGGTCAATGGCACTCAAGAGCAATTAGCTAGCAATACATTATGGTAAATACAATTTCTACTAAGATATGCATTGGAATGCTCTTTTACTGGTTGAGGGCACTGCACAGGCTCTACATCAAAAGAGAGGGATCTGTATTTTACAGAGGTGGAATTCCAGTTGCTTGTAGCAGCAGAAGACCTCACAGAAAGGTGGACAGGGTGAAAAGACTAAAGCAAGAAAAATCACACAGGCTTCTCAATCCAATACAAACCTAATGTTAGAGAGCCTAGGATGTCTCATTTTCTCAGCATAACATGCAACAAGGGTGGTATTTCCTTCCCACATTCTTACCTGGATAAAAACTCGGAGAAGAGAGATGGTAGGGGAAGGCTTACCTTTGGGAGAGACTATGAGAAGCAAGATCAAAGTTGTGAAGAAAATAACCAAAAGTAGAGCTGTGTGGCTTTCAATTTGCTGGACTTCCAGAAAGAACAGCAGGGCTCGTCAAGATGATACAGAGCTCTGCAAAAGAGCTAACGACACTTCAGATGAATTGAGAGCTCTGAGAGAAGAGCTAGGGAAGAAATTGAGAAAAATGAAAAGAAATTAGAATAAGGTCATAGGTACATCTATAATGTAGATGCATAGAAGGTGAAGAATATTTAGTTGTTATGGTACCTAAGGAGCAGAGGGTGGCTGCAAGAGAACTAGGGCTGTGAAAGTAGTTCTGAGACATGAGGGATCCAAAATTTGCTGAGGCTTCAGAGGAAAACAAACGTTCAGAGCAGGAAGGGATAGCAGCTGTGCAGAAAGGGGAATAACCAGAATTCAGAACAGAACAGGAGATTGTCTGGCCAGTATGGTGGAGCAAAGTCAGAAACACATAGCAGTAGTTTGAAGCAGGAAAGAACTGGTGATAACGAGGCACCAGAAGTACCTATCTCTAGAAAAGCACTGTGGGCTTCCACAGGTGGGGAAAGCTCTGGGGTTGATGGCGTGTGAGCATGGAGGATGGAATCTGAAAGAGTACACGTGTATTTGGGAAGTAACAGATATTCCTGCTGGAAATGGCTATAGGAATGAGCAGAAAAGCTTGTGTATGAACCGCAAGGAAGACTAGAATGAGTAATGCCCCTGGGTTTCTTTCTTTCCCAGTGCAGTGATGTCTCCCTGTTCCAGCAGTTGGCTAATGTCTTGTTTAAGAAACTGAACTCCAGAGCAAAAAGGGCTACACAGTTAAACCAGAAAAGTCATACGAGAACTCTGAGAAGCTGAAGAACAAAGTTACCTTCTAGAATTAAAATGTAAGTTTATGAGAAAGTAGTTTACTTTCTTATGTTTTGGAAAAAAGGTATCTGTGTTGTTTCAGAGGAGTTCTTGCAACCCTAATGCATTTCTTACTCCACAAGAAGAGAGCAGGAGAGAACCAGTAAGCTAGATCTTAGGGAAGCACAAAATAAATCCACCTTTACGTGTTTCAAGTCTCACTCCTCCAGCCAGCACCTGCAAGCCCCATGAGACTACCCACACTGCTGCTGGCTGCTGCCACCTTTTGGAACCAGTTTCCATAGAAACGGAGCTCTGGGAGGCAGAAATATGGCAAAGGACAGTCAACTATCTCCCTGGTTTGGAGTCTGTCAAGCACAACAGTCCACCATCCGCTACCATGGAAACACGAGGGGAACTCATCAAGATCTGGCGTTCTTCTATTAGTGAAGCAAAAACTTGATTTTACAATAACTGATACCCTGATTTATCGGAAGAAAAGTTAAAGCAATGGTATTATTTAGTTGCAGTATCCTTAAAAGGAGTGGTCAAGTTGTTCATATACTACTTGAAGCAGTTGAAGTCAACGCAGTCTTGCTCACATATGACACGGAAGAACCTTTGCCCTTTAATGGTTTTGTTCTCAAGAAGTTTCTACAGTTAATATGAGCCAATCCACAACTCTGGCAGATCAGGCAAATACACCACACAAATGCATTGCAGTTGATATTCACTTAAGGACTAGCCAAGTCCTTAAGAGAGACTTCTGTTTTAGTAGTTGTTTCTTTAAAAGTTACTTTGACAGAGATACATGCTCCTTTGCATTCCAAACTAACTTCATCTAGCAAGTCTATGGACAGAATTTTGCATTAACTAATTACCACTTAGAGTAGAAAATGATGCAAAAGTGACTGCATGAAAAAGGCATTCAAAATAGTGTTCTAAAACTGTTCATCTAGCCACAGTACTAACACCAAGTTAGAAAAGGGACAGTTTGCTTACAACACTTTAGAGAATTGGTATTTTCACTATTGAAATGTTACTCTTTAAACCTGAGCATCAGGTTTAAAACATCAAAGTTTAAACCTGAGCATCAGGTTTAAAACATCAAAGTTTTGCCAATTATTTCAGTGCATACAAACAAAGAAGTACAGACAGGACACACTCACCCCACAAACAGGGAATACAGATAGCAAAGCAGAACTTTACACGTTAAAAGCTCACACGTCTGCTACCCCATCCCCCCTCCCCCTTTTTTGAAAATGAGTTTGTGGCATCTTCAGACCCCTCGGCAAACATCTGCCGGCACTCAGGGAAACAAACCAACCAACACGCCAAATACCCCAACAGCCTAGAGGCAAACCAGAAAAGTACATACATAATTTGGAGAAAGCAGCAGTATGTACTTAACAGAGGCTCTGAACTGGAAGAGTGCAGTAACTACGCACTAGGGCTACTGGAAACGAGCACTGCTGAGTGAAGGCTTCCAAAGGAACAAGCCAGTACTAAGCCCAATTCTACCCAGTCATTTTAATTTCAATATATTTATATCCAACCCATTTAGCTAGAAGGGATCTTTTCCCCCCAGTGCTACATTGTTTATTTTCTAAAATTCAGAAATGAGGAAAATTCTGTACTATAGAGTAGAGAACGACACAGTAATAAACTCAAAGAGCAGCTTTAGCCAAAATGGTAAACATTCAACTATATGCGATTATTTTCTCAATAGAGAAATTCAAATAAAAACAGTTCACTGCAACAGAAATTGAAAACAAGTATTCCTTCCATACCAAATATGCTGAAGATATAACAAAGAAGAAACTGAGGATATACAAAAAAGTAATTTAAGCATCTTTTATTACCTTTGTAACAAAATATTTATGCTCTGAAAAACAGTAAAATACAGCACAAAAAAACCAAACAGATGACTTTTCTCAGTAATTAGTACACTGGGTATTGAATAAGTTTCTGTGGATTTGGAGTTGTCAGGCATCCTCCATATTTTACGTGAAAGCAGTTTTAGGAAAGACAGGGTCTCATTAGAAATCCTAATTATAATCAGAAAAAAAAATACACAAATATACATTTCTCGAGGTCATTAAGGATAGTTGTAGCAGATCCTGTTCTCAAGATGTCTGGGTCTCTGTTTAAGTTAGGTAACAGAACACCAAGACCACTGCATATTTTCAGCTTTATCTGGCACCAAGTCTACTGTCAAAGGACTTAGCTACACAGTAACACCCAGGCAGAAGGTGATGTATTAGCAAGATGGAGCCAGTGCTATTGAAGTCTTTGATTTGATGCTTTTTACAGTTAGGCAATATTGAAGGTAACTCAGTTTCTGCTGGAACCATGAAATGTAATCGACAGACAACAGAATCCAGGTGAGCAAGGAGCAAATAAGAAATTAGGAACTCCTGAATTTTAGATATAGCTCCATCACCAATTTACTATTCAGTCTCTAGAACATTTTAAACTCTGGTCCCACGACAGTCCTTGCGAGATTCTGCCAGTCATTTTGACTGATGCAAAAAAAAAAAGAAAAGCGGCTGCTCTTCCTATCTGTAAAATGGGAACAAAAATTATTCCTAAAATAATAGGGGGGATTGTTTTTCCATAACCAAAGCCTGGAACAAATGATGAATTAATGGGCATTATTCCTTTTACAGTTTTTCAAGAAACCTTTTCAGGTTAGGATCATTTAAAAATTAAATTCATACCATTTAAACCTCATGAATCACATTGAGATAATCTCCTGCCTGCTCCAATTAGCATCAATGCCAATCCTCAAAATTGCCAATCTCAATGAGAAAAGAAAGTATACATCTCCCTATTTTTAAACATTAGGGCAGAACAAAAATATGTTTGTCTGTTACTGTACGCATGTGAATATGGGCACATGTGTGGGTAAACACGTCATTTCATCATTTTTAAAGACTAACTTTAAACTATGGTATCACATTAAATGAGTAATAACAGATGTCCTTTGCAGCACCTTTTCTCACATGACACAGTTTTATAGAACTTTGAACACATTTCAATAGCTTTATGTACGTAAGCCATCATATACCACATGTTCATTTATTTCTACACCTCTCTACTTAGGGTTTAAGACTAGTAACTTGCACTCTCACATTCTTTAAGAGCTTTTTAATAAGAATTTCATCATTTGTAATTTACACACATGATTTACATATTCTAAAATTTAGAAAATGGAATACATGTTTTTCTTTAAAAGAAAAGGTCTTTTACCTAAGCATTTGAAGGGGGGTTTACTGTGAATGCCCGATTTTTAAGAAGAAAGACGAACAAAACCTATTGGGAACACGCTATTCATAAAACTTCTAATCATTACTTGACCCGAAACTGCGATATAACAAACAAAATAGTAACACCCAAAGGTTCCTTTATCCTCATGCTGTGAGAAGACTTGAGAGTTCTTGCAACAAGCCAAACCCCAAAAGCACACAGCAGAATTTTAAATACATTAACACCTTCTGATGATTTTATATTACTGATATATGCCACACACAGAAGGGGAAAAAAACAGCAATCAACTTCTTATTGATCCTATATTTTATCTTGGCAGTATTATTTTGAAATTAACCCATAACATTAAAAGTTAGACATAAAACAGGGTTTGAAAAGAAACTATACAGGGAGGAGAAGGAAAACTGTTGAGGATGGGTCTCACCTTCTGACGGACAGCTCTTTCCCTACTGCCGTGATTCCTGTTATTTATGATTCACAAAGCGTTCTCTAAAATAACACTAGCGATGCTGTACTTCAAATATGAAATTGCTGCATGTTACACTTAACAGTCAAAAGCGGCACTAGAAAGGGTGCATTTTGGTTGGTGCAAAAGCATTTGGAGAGAGATGAAGTGGACGCTTGAGATGTTCGCCCAACAACACGGGCGGCTGCTACTCATTTCCACAGCACAAGGCGTCCGACTCGTTAATTATCAGCGCAGCATCAGCACAGGCAGGACGGGCATCTACAACCTTTGCATGTTACGAGCACAATCAATGAAAGACTAAGGCACTTATTACACAGTTCGAGCAGGCAGTATAATATTTAAGGCAGAGAATGGGGGGGGGAGGTTTCCTTGTATTTGATTTGAGCAATTAAAACACGTAAACTCCACATCGGCCGAGGCAAAGGTGCGGGCGCTCAGCAGAAGAATGTCACACGGTTCACAGCGGGGAAAGAGGGACCGCTCGGCATAACGCAACCCTCTCCCCGGCTAGCGTCAGCACTCATCAGCCTAGCCTAAAGCATTAGCCCCAAGCTACAGCCGAAAGCTATTGAGGAGGGGGGAAAAAAGAGGGGGAAAAAAAAAACCCACCGAAACGCCGACAGCAGCGCAGCGGAGTAACGGCTACTCCTACCTCTTGCCTGGAAGCGCGGTGCGCCAGCTCCCGGCGGCGGCGGGAGGACGAGGCGCGCAGCGGACCCGCGCCCAGCCGCCCGCGCGAGCCCGGCCGAGCGGCGGAGCCCCCCGCCGCTCCGCGCCTCTCCCCCCGCGGCCACTTGTTAGAGCGCGCGGATACCCGCGGCCGGCGGAGCCCCCCCCACCCCCCCTCCGCGGGCAGCCAGCGACGCGCGTCAGCGCCTGCCCCCCCCCCCCCCCGGCGGTGAGGGGCGCGCCCCCTCCCCCCGCCCCGCCAGAGGCGCGGCCCGGCCGCCCCCGCAAAACTTACCGAGCGCGGCCACCGGCTGAACTTTCAGCAGCGCCGCCGCTCAGCGCCGCCGACGGCTTCGCCCATCGCCTCTAGGTGCGGTGCCCGCGCCCCGCTCCGCGGCGGCTGCGGCGCGGGCCAGTATAAATCCACATCGCCGCCGGCGCCTCGCGGCTGCCCGCAGCGCCGCCCAGCCCAGCCCAGCCCAGCCCAGCCCGCCGCGGCCCCTCCGCCCCGCCGAGCGGACGGCGCCCGCTGCAGCGCCTCGACCCGCAGCTACCGGCGGCGCGACAGGCTGCCCAGAGCCCGGGTGTGAGGGGACGCGGCGCGGCTCGGCTCGCCTCGGCGCGGCGCAGCGCCGCCGCTCCTCTCCGCCGGCTGTAGCGGCAGAGGCGCCGCTCGCTCTCAGGGTGGGTTTTTTTCCCTTTTTTTTTTTTTTTTTTTTAATTCCTCCCCCTTCTCGGCCCCGCCGCCGTTAATGAGCATGCCCGGGAGGTCTGCGCATGCGCCTTACCGGCCGCCGCGCCTCGAGCCGCCTCGCGCCAACCGCCACGGCGAGCCGGGAGGCGAGCGCTGAGGGGGCGCGAGCGAGGCGGGGGCGCGGCGCGGCCCGGCGCCGCGGCAGCCCCCCCCCCCCCCCCCCCGCCCGCGGGGGTGAGGAAGAGGGCGGCGGAGGCGAGCCGTCAGCCGCGCGGCTCTCGGCGCCTCCGCACCTTTACGGAAAGCGGCGGCGGAGGCGAGGCGGCTGCCGCCCCCCGACGGAGAGAGCTGGCCCCGGCCCCGGCTAACGGCCGTCCCTCCGCGTCTGGAAAGCGCGGGACACCTCCGGCTACGCAGCTCGCTCCGCTGAGGGAGCGGGAGCGGAATCAAAGCGCGGGGCAGAGCTCACTAGCGCGGCCGCCTCCATCCGGGGGGGAACGCCGTCTCCTGCTGCTGATCCCTCCAGCTTCATCATCTGCGCGCTGTGTACCCTCAGCAGGACACACAGAAGCGTTAAGGTGATCACAGCCTGCTTTTTCATAGCCGTTAAATACGCACCCGCAGTTACTGTAAAGGCTTTCCTTTAGGTGGGCTTCTCAGGCCCGACCCCGTTGGTCATGCCGTCTCCATCCCGCTCTCCGTCGGCACGCGCGGCGCGTGCGTGTATCCATCAGTTCCCTAAACCCTTGCGGTTATTTACATCATTTAGCTTGTACGTAGACATTCTTGACAAAATATAATCAGTCACAGACACGCAGCAGACAAATGTGTAATTCATAATGCCTGTTATTCCAAGCTTCTCGGTAGTCCTAAAGTCTACTTCCTCTTTGTACTCTGCCCCTTGCTGCTGGGACATACCTAATTTGGGAAGTTAGCTTATGCTCTTTACATATATGCTGCGTACTTGGGAGAAAGACATGTTAAGGGCAATTCCTGCTCTTACAAACTGGTTCTCAAGGAAAAATAAATTCTAGTTTTGCCTATACAGTGTGTTGCAGGGCATAAATCAAGAAGAAATTAGGTAAGGCCAGCTATGGCTCTAGTATATAACTACAGCCACATATATAACTGCTAGTATATATAACCCTTCTGTCATTTTTAACAGTTGCTCTTAAAGACAACCCAGCTTTGAGCCCGTTCTATTAGAGAAGCAAAATTCAGGTGCCCGTGAGAAATTTTATTGAGTCATTTTTTCTCAGTCCTGGAGGTAAAACATTTCCAGATGTGGTTCTGATATTCAAAATGATTTCCTGCCAATGTGATTGGTTTCTAGGAAGCAAAGAAAAAAAAAACCCAAACTCACTGAACAGCATTACAAAGGTGAGGAAGAAACTGGCCCAAAACACATATCCTTTTCCCAAAACATGTATCTGCATAAATATGAAGCAATGGAGTTGTGTCTCCTCACTGCACGTAGGCTGCAACCCAATTCTGAAAAAACATTCAAGGTTACAGCAGTTCCAAAGCCAGCCTCTTCAAAAAAGAAAGGCTAGGAACCAAAAGGAAACACATGATGAAGAACCAGAAAGATGGTAAATGCTCTTCAAATCTCCCATCAAAATAGCTGCTCATGGGAATGACAAAGTACCAACTTTGTTCCTTCCTTTCTAGAAAAGTCAGGTCTTTATTATTCTACAAGTTTCTAAAGACAGAAATATGAACTGGTTAAGATGAAGATCTTGGTCTAGTTCTTCAGAACGAAATCTACTTTAAACAGCGCTCCAGAAATCCAAATCTGCGTCTTCTTAAAGAATGCACAGCTCTAAAGATCCTGAGCTAAATGCAGAGCCCTTTAGACTAGAGTCCAGGAAAAACAGGAATAGAAATCTCCCTTGGATTACATGCATCCTATGCAGCAGAAAAAATCTTAAACTATTGGCTATACATTTGCCTTCTTAGGAAGGCCAGAAGACAACCCATTTCTAGTGAATCTTGAAGCCATTAAATAAACTTCCCATGAACTGAATTTAAAGCTTCCAATTTCAGTCATTTTGGTTTAGAACAGTCTTCTCTTAAAAGTTTGTCTCCAACATCTGCAATTTAGTTCTGGCAGGTCGAAAATTTCCTCAACGGTATAGATCAGTCATGAACTATTCTGAGCCACGGGGGACAGAGGGGGAGGAAGGGTAAATTTTCCTTCCTAGGAGACCTAGTTGTTTTTGGTTTCTTCTCTCTCTGGATAGACTTTAACATTTGCTTTTCATTAACACAAAAATAAGGTGGCACAGGTTGAATACAGAATAGTTCTAAACAAAACAAAACAAAAAAAGGTCTAGAATGGAGTTGGTACTTTAGTCACAGAAATACAAACCAGGACACCCCCATCACTCCAGGTTTAAGATACTAACATAATCAGCATAAATACTACCCTGCTATTAGCAGACGTAAAGATCGCAGAAATTATCGTTAATGCTTTTGCTCGGAATGCTTTGGAATTGCCTGCTGTCGCAGTCATTAAAGGATGGTAGCTCCATCAAGGGAAGATACCAAAACAGTAGCAGTGGAGATGGACGTTTAGTCCTATCTTTGTCTATTCAGCCACTGCTGAGGTAAACGAGCCACAGTTGATAATCTCACTACTAGAGAATTGTTGCCAGATATGAAATGGAGTATCTGGCATAGACGGTAATTTCAGATACCTGTGGATTGCTGCCTAGTGAGATGGGGCTACGGAAACTGAAAAGGTCTGCTTTGAGGACCATACAGCTATTACATATGAAGACGATGTACAGAAAGGTATGGAATTTCAGGTATATTATATGCTTTCGCCAACTTGATTGGAACTAGGAGCAAGTTCCAATGCAAGAACCATTAGATGATGAGAGTATTTCTTTAGGAGGAACTGAAGAAGAAACAGATTTTTCCAAGAATCAAAACAAACGTTTCGGCAGAATCAGAACAAACATCGTAAACTGGCAACAGGAGCCCTTGAAGTACACAGGTTTGCCTAGATGTATCAAATATCAGAAATGCATAAAGCAAAAGAAAACTCTGACCCTGAACTGGCGTAGAAAAAAACTGATACGTAAGAAATGGCTAGCTACTCTGGTGCCAAGTGAAATTTTCTCGAGTGAAAAGGATTTTGTCTGAGAGTCGC
This sequence comes from Struthio camelus, assembly GCF_040807025.1. Taxonomy (NCBI): domain Eukaryota; kingdom Metazoa; phylum Chordata; class Aves; order Struthioniformes; family Struthionidae; genus Struthio; species Struthio camelus. The sequence continues at coordinate 10,527,415 of NC_090952.1, read as the reverse complement.
AAATTATGGCATCTCCAGTGCACAGTTGCAGTACCCAGTCAATGCAGTATCTACGCTAAGGACTGGCTTGATACCACTTTGGCTAGCTCCAGTTCAGAAGAGCCTCTTGAGTGATTCATTGTCTTTATTGGTAATGAAGTTATGCTGAAACGCTGATTTTCAAGTATTCTTGTGTCTACCGTGGGACTATTGCTGCCTGCACTGTTGAAACCTGAGCCACAGCTGCTGGTCTCGCTGCTGAGTAGGATCTTTTCAACCCACCTGGGGTAGGATATCATCACACTTGCAGGCGTCCTATCAGCCTGCACTTCTGAGGATGATGCCAAAGCTCTCTTTCTGCCTCTTATTCTTGGAAGCACACGTAGTCCTCACAAAGTCTTCTGTGAATTCTTGGGGAATTTTCCTAGTTCATGTGACTGCTTCCTGGACAGTTTTAGGAAAGAATAGTATGCTCCCTTAAATAATTGAAGTGGTTGTTTGGTGTGCCATTTATGGAAATTACTCCGTCATAAAATTAACATGTTTTAAAACACAGAGGCCAGATAATAAGCCAGATCCCAGCACTGACTATTCTTTAAAACATAGTTTATTTGAAATACAGGATTAGTGTGTTTTAGTCTTGAAAAGACTAAAAGAAACCTATTATTAAAAAAAAATAAAGATGAAACATTTACAGTTAGTTCCTCAGTACTGGTAGAAAACTGCCCACATATGAAGGACATTGAGATCCCAGCTGTCTGCCAAAAAGTGACAGAAGGAACTGAGTAGCACTAACATTGCCCTACCTTTTATGTAGCAGGCAAAAAAAAAAAAAAAAAAAGGGACATCTGAGACATTGTCAGATGCCTAAAGGACACTGTAGCAGTGTCCAATTTCCTATGTACTTCTACATGGGATCCCAAGCATACCCCAACAGGTTAAATTATTTTAAAAATCCAGGTTCTACTTGATAAAACTAATGAGGCTGATACCTCATGTCTAGTTAGGCATAGGGGTTTTAGAATGCTGCCATTTTTTAAAATAATACCTTACATCACAGCCTGGCGTAGGTGAACGTTACATGTGGATGTAAAGCATCCACAATACAAAATACAACACTATTGTAGCTGCACCTCATGTGCGCGCTCTTTGACAAGGTACAAATCATGACTCAAACTGAAATGTAAAGGAGAATTAGGATCACTATATTTTTTACAGTTATGATTATAGCATTGTTACTGAACAGAAAATTGATACACTCAACGAAAGTGACATACAAGCACAGTCTTGCCCGTAGCCTGGGAGGGTTCAAATTTGTAAAAGATCAGGAAGGGGAACGTGACATAGAAAATGCCTATCAAAAGCTTTTACTTTCTGGACCAAAGCAGAAGCTAAGTAGGGGAAGTTACTCTTCTAGTTCCCTTTCTGCGATAAGAACTGAACTGCTTGAAGCTAGGCTAAATACAGGTAGATATACAAAATCATACAAGACATTGCACTCCCATATTATTCTGAGCTCTGGGCTAGCACAATTTTTGACCCAGACTTTCCACCAGAAACTGCGTATCATGTATGAGTGCTAAGAGACAAGTAAAGATTTGCAGTTTCTGATGGGATATCGCTTTTCAGAAATTGTATCTCCAGGGCCAAGAAAATGAGACATTGATATTTTTGAAAAAGAAATGAAAACCATGATATTTTGGTAGTTATCTTGGTGAAAAATCTACCAGAAATACATTTGTTTACAAAGTATTTTCTACTGTATGAAAGACTGGAGAGAACAAAGCTGCTTCGTGCCATGTTTACAGGCTATGAAAAATTAATGCACACACACACCACGCTGATTACCTCTCCAAGGCTTGCCATCATCACGTGATGCCAGTCTCTTTTGCTCACTTTAAAGTTTCAAAGAAAACGCCTTCGTACTTTTTTGCAGTCTTTTCTCGCACATTTAGAAAGAACTTCTGTAAACAACTGCAAATCTTCTTTCAACACTCACATCCAAACTCTCTCGTTCAAAGATGTCTAGGACAAACCTGACAACAGCTAAGGCTGCTTGCTGGTGTGCTAAGACCACGTTGACTACAACCGTGAGCTTGTTTCCTGATACTTTCCCGTCTATACGGAGGTATCGATTATGTCTTGTTTTACACTTATAAAAGTACCATGTCCAAAAATATGCACCATGTCCGCAAATAGAGACCCCTTAGAAACATGCAGCAGAGCATACAGAAGAGTGTTGCAATTTTAATGGCTGAAGAGGGTGTTGCGTACTTATTTTCCTATCACATGAACACAAGGTGGTGCTAACGCTCCTGTCACCGGTAGTGATTCTCCTCTCCCCCAGTAAGCCTGACCTGGGCTATGGTGGTGTGTTGTCGGGGATAACAGACAGATATTTCAGATATTTCAGATATTTCATTTTCCTTAAATTATTTATAAGAAATAATGTCCATTAGAAGAAAATATTTTGTTTGAAATATTTAAACTCTATGAGCTTTTTTTTGGTAAACTGAAAAAAATTCGTTTCCAGTCAACACAGAGAAATATTTTCTTCATTGTTTTGGTTTGAACCTCAGAACCCCCCCAAAGAGACCAACTGTATGCCCTGTTTCCCTTCAAAACCTGAATAAAAATTAATTCTAGGTCAAGATAGAAAGGAGGGGGAAAAAAACTTAAGCGCATCAATATTTTCCAGTTCTTAAGAAAGAATTTAACAAATCACATGAAATGAAGATGTGAAATTTGTAAGTATTCACCCAGACTATTGAAAAGTGCTGGAGATGGGAAAAGATCGGTTTCAACGCTCTCCTGCTTTTAGAGGGAAGTCCTTTGGTACTGAGAAAGGTTCACGAAATTACTAGATTAACAAAACCTCCTACTAAGAAAGATGGCTTAAAAATTGTTGTTGAAAAAATATTACATCAAAATGTTTATTCCTGAATATGAGCATATGATAAAAGAGGTGGGAGTCTATCAGCTTGCCCATTAGAGTGCAACTAAGGTAAAGCACTTTTGAAGAGAAATTAAACTTCCAAATAGCAGGTGTTATTGCTTGCCTAAGTACAATAACAATAAAACTTCCCAATTACATTGAAAGTTGACACTGAGGAAGATAAGTAACATAAAAAAACAAAGGAATGTTTCCTATAGTATCGAACTCATGGTTAGACTACAAAGTAATTTATTTCATTTAAAGAACGGGCTCCTCTTAGCTCCCTTCTTCCATATTTCTCTTTAGGTTCTTCTGATAATTACATTTTTATTGTGTTTGAAATCAGTTCTCTGCTGATCATTTCTACTGATCTACTACCAATTTGCAGAGTTTGGACCTAGAGCGGACTCGTCTTTTGAGGCATTTGAAGATAAACATATTTTACGAAGGACCATCTACCCAACCTGCTTCTTCCTTTTCCTATTCCCTTTTATTTCATAGTACTTTCCCATGGTCCTGCTGCTTTTCTTCTTTCCTTTATTTTTGTTGATCTCTGTTGCTCATATTTTACTTGTCCCTTAGGAAAACATACAAAAAGACCACCTGTACGTCTTAATCTCTTCAGCTTAATTAGAAAGTAACGCTGGCCTCATTTAGGATTGTCCTAAAGCAGCAGGTAAAATTCAACCAGACTAGTAAATAGTTTGAAGAGATCGGCTTGTCAGATGTTTCTAGTTGTTAAAGAAGCCTGGGATATGGCTGACAGAGAGAAGAGAAAAACTAAATGCTCAGTATAAATCTCAGTGGAAGAGATGACTAATTAGAGATAATTATACACAGAGTTCTTGCATTAAAAGTGCTTTAAAACATAAACATTCACATTTTACTTAGGCTCCCAAGTGCTTCCCAGGAGGCAAGCTTGCAAAAAATGTCTTTCAAATGATGTCAAACGCAAAATTTTTTAACCAACTGACTATTTTTAAGAGGCATCTCATTGAAAATTTGATGCCTCGAATTTTCTTATTCACCTTCAGCTTAGTTAGAAACAGTAATAAAGTTTATGGCCTAAGTTAGTATCCTAATTGCCGTATAGCAAAGGTAATCAAGAATCATGCAGTACTAATTTGCTACCATTCACTGGCAGTTTCAAAAGCTGTACCCAAAATTTACTGGATATGAAGACCCTGAACTCTTCCAAGCTGAAGCCTGAAGGATCGGAACGCTGCTAAATGACTTTTGAAAAGGATGCTGTGCTAGAAATATACCATCTGTGAAACAGGAAAAGTTACAGTCAGGACAGACAATCTTTAAAATGGAAGATTTCTGGAATATTTATGGAAAATTTCTGAAGTCACTGTCCAAAATGGGGCCTAGGATGTCCTCGTCCCTTAGTGCTACTTACACTGGACCAAATACTGAATTTCAAATGATATATGAACTCCATTTTTCTTTCAGTGTTATATTTGGCATCAAAATCTATCCAATGTGACTCTCACAAAATCCCCAGGTCAATAACGCACTCTGAAACTGTACTTTTTTTGAGGTACTGTCTTAAGAAACCATAATTCACAGTGCAAACTCTTGTGGGGCTTTGCAAAGTTACCATGAAGGCATTTAAGAAAAGCTGTATTTATTTATTTATTCAAGACTCATTGAGAAGTGCCAGTTTTTCAACTTCTAAAATACTGTCAAGCCGTACAGTTGGTTTTGGAGAAACAGTAAAACACAGCATTCATCCATGTAGTTACCTGCCTGATTCTTTACCTTACTATTGCATTTTCGTATTAGAAGAAAGTTAAATATCTTTACTGCCAACCTGGACAACGGGCAAGGATGCACACTCAGTAGGCTGGCAGAAAATACTGAATGTTGGTGAGTGGTCAGTACACTGGAGGGCAGGGCTCAGAGGAACCTCAATAAAGGAAACACCGTTAAATGCCAAGTCCTGTGTCTGGATAGTCTCATACATTCGCACAGTACAGGGGCCAATAGACAGAAAGCAGCTGTGCAGAAAAGCAACCCCGGGTCCTGATGGGCAAGTGGAAAGTCAGTCAGCAAAGTGCCCTTGCAGCACAGAAGGCCAACAGTGGGCTGCGCTGCATCCAGCAGGTTGAGGGAAGTGATCCTACCCCTCTATTATATATGTCTTAGACTACAACCAGCTGTTCTGAGCTCCCTCATTCGAGACAGACATCGACATACTGGAGTGAGTTCAGCAAGATGGGAGAGGACAAGAGGCAACATAGACACTTGGCAAATTCCAGTCAGATATTAGGAACAAATTTTTCAGTGGGTTGCAGAGAGAGGTTGTGGGATCTCCATCTTTGGAAATATTCCAAACTTGACGAGACCAGGCTCCAAGCAGGGACTGGACCAAGTAACTCCAGAGATCCCTTCCAAACTCAGTTATTTCATGATTCTATGACTGATCACTTTTTTCATTACACTAAAAGTAAAGAAGGTAAAAATATCTGTATATAAAACCTATCTATATATAAAAACCATCCACAATCACTGAAACTTTGGAGTCTTTTTTTTTTTTTTTTTTTTTAACTGATTCAACCGGTTCTTCCAAGGAGGTAATAGTTTAGAATTTCCACAAAAAAAGACAACAATTTTTTTCATGCAGAAACCTGAACTTGAGTACTCCACTTGAACTTCAGGAATTGCAGTTTATATCATCATTACCATTTCAGTGAATTACTGTCTTCCAGTTAAGGTCACTGCTCTCAGTGTATATTTAAAGAGATGAGCCAGTTTGAATATGTAAACAAATAAGATATATAACTGGTCGTAACAACAATTTTGTTTAACTACTGATAAAATTTTAGAAGGAGCAGTTCCTTAGGAATACAATTTCAGGGTGCATTTCAAGTACTGATAGTTTGGTACTAACCACGCTGATAGTTTGAGGCTAACAACAGCACATGCACAAAGTTAATATTCTCACTGTGTACCTTATTCTCACTTGTTTACCGTTAAAACGCACAGGAAGAGAAGATGGGAACAGCGAGCCAACTAAAGCAAAGAGTGTGGACACATGCAAACACAGAAGACATACTGCAATGAAAATAAATACTGCAGGGGGCTGTATGAGTGTCGGGCAAAGCAATGAATCTGCAAAATTTTTAACGCCATTCTAAAACAAAATACCAACCTGAATTGCTTTGGTGCAAAGAGGACTATTGTGGCCACATTTAGGTAAATTATGACACTCTGTTCTTAAGTAGAAAAGACAGAAGATTCTTTTAGAGGAAGTCTTAAAGGCAGATCAGAGTTGGACAAGTGTTATTTATCAGACAGAAAATATTAATCTCTAATTGGAAGGTGTCCAAGTGCTACAATGTTAGCATAGAGACAACCACAGAAATATTGTCAGACTTACTTAGGTAATTTGGGCATGGCAGGTGCACAGGACTGGGTCCCTCATTTCCGAGTGCATTTTTAACTAAAAGCAAAGTGATGGAAGCGTTAGTATTCAAGACTGTTAGTTCTTCTGTGCTAATTTACATTTATATTCTTAATGTCTAGGTTGAGCCTAGGGAAATTTAAAACTATTTCATTAATGCTAACTTCTACAGAAATCCCAGTATGCACAGAAGTTCCTAGATTGCAAGGCTAGTTAGATGAGAATGCAGAAGCTAAGCATAATTGCGGGGTGGTTACGATAGTTAAATATATACTGCCGGTTTTGACTTCTGAAATCCCTATAGACATAAACCTGCAGTTCTAACAGTTTAAAATACGAAGTAACAGGGTAATGAATTAAAGCATCTTTAAAATAGAAATATTTTAGATTCAAACTACTGTTTGCAAATATGTTTTAAACTCCTAAGAACATAATGTTTGGCTTTTTCAATAGAAGTTTCTGTCAAGTGTTAGATAATTTAATCTCTCTTTTTCTGGCTTTTGAATGGATTGCAAATTACAAATACATGTGCAGCCATTTTAACCGTCCAGATCGGGTCGTGTTCTGGCAGGCTTTTCTGAAGTGCTGCAGTTTTACAGCGCTAATGCAGCATTAACGTGCACCCATTTACTGGCTGTCATCAGCTCTACGCAGAAGGTTCTGATATAACTTCTTTTAAAAAAAATGTAGAGGTCTGAGTGCAGAAATCTTGGCCAGCTGCACAAATCTCTGCATATATATAAACATGCAAATCAGAACCACAGCACCTGATGTTTTGTTTAAACTGGCTGTATGACTTTTGTCCTGCAAAGCTAAACACCTTCTGTTTTTATACCAATGGAAACGAGGACTAGAAAACAAGAGTAAAGGCATATCAAATCTGTACATCTGGTTAGGCAACACTTGGCTCAGAATGAAGAAAATTTGCTAGTTTTGTTATACAGTGATTTAGTGCGGTTAAGTCCGCCTGCAGTTTATGACAGAGACATTACTGCAAAGCTTACGTTCTCTCCTGCCTCAAACCTATGCAACCTACCTAACGCGTACCCACCCAAAATATAAATAGAGCATGTTTGCTTTAAGTGATCAGAAGGTCCTGTTTTGGTCTAGTTTGTATCCGTCTTGCATATAAGACTGTACAAGACTGTGGAGAATCAGACCTAGAATAAATAAATTAAAAATGATTATAAAATATGCATGGGGCATTTATATAAAACCGTATTTTGTGCAAGGTAATCCCTTATGAAATTTATAGTACAGTATATCACTCAAAGAGAGAAACTGGAGAAAAGGTTAATAGCTGGACTAATTATAAATCCAGATATATATAATTCAGTCTCCCAAACAGCTTCATGCCCTTGCGGTTTAAGTAAGAAGTTATAAGGGAAATACTCCTTTGGAACCTATTGCTCTCTTCTGTAATATTTATGAGTATACTAGTATTTAATTCATTATTTATAGGTTTCTGACATACATCTCATTTCTTTGATATATAATTTTTATCAGTAGTACTTTGTACTCAAGGAAGTACTTCAAGAAAGCAGAATATAATGTAAATCTGCAATAGCCTTTGGGAAAATGCGGTATGTAAACCTGACTAAATAATGTGTGGAGACATCGGACGGTATGTTAAATTTACAATTTTACTGTAACTGAGACAAATTTTAATATGTTTGTTTTATTCATCCTAATTGCAAAACCTTTGATTTTCATTTTCTCAATACAGCACTGGATAAGAAACACAGTCATTCTCACGTATTTTATTCAGAACTAAAATGCCGTAGAGTTGCCCGATGCTCTTTTACCCTAAGGCTCCTTTATGTTGTTTGTATGTTGGATGGGGAGTGTAAAGTAAGTATGAAGTAGTGTGAAACAATCCAGCATAATATTTGGAATTTAAGAACTAGTGACTGGCATTGAGAGGTCTGTTTATAAATGAGTGAATTGTGTGCAATTTACCTGTTCACAAACTGATAAGCATATATATATATATATATATATATATATATGAATTGGTTGCTATAATGCAGCATAGAATTATTACTGCACATCTTTTTTCTGCAAATGGAATATACATACAGTTAAGAAGGTCTACTAGCCTTGAATTATCGAATGCCTCAAATTTGGGATGACAGAACTGTAAGCCTATATACTATTTAAAAGAGACTAATATCTGTCTGGGGATATGCACAGGAGGGGTTTGTGGTATGAGAATAAGTAAGATCTGCCAGTCTAAGTAGAAAAATACAGAAATACTATGACTCATGAGGAGAAATAATAATAATGAAATATAGGCCCAGTTAAAAGGTAAGTGGAAAAGTGAGGTAATTCTCTTTGAAACTGGCTTTGCAATACAACTTAGCTAAACAGAACATATCCGATCAAATTTTTACAGCTGAAGACAATACTATTTGGGTTTAAATGCATTGTTTTTTCTATTTAACAAATCTTGCATTACTATAACTGCCATCATTTTAAATCATTTGATGATTTTACACAAGTTGTCCCAAAAAGGTAATACATTTCTTTGAAGACCTCATCAGAGGTAATTATCCATTTGCTAGATAACCTATCAAATGCTCAAAGAGCTTCTCTTCCATTAAAAAAACCCTCACTGATCACGGGGAAGAACAAAGAATTACAGACATTCATATACTTTTAAAACTAGCAAAAAGTGATAAGTAAGTCAAGCCTCTCAATAAGTGCAACTAAATTCAGCCTTTTTTGGAGCAACATTCGCTGCCAACATTGCTCCCAAATCCTGTTCCTCGAGTCCTTGCTGGAGATAAAATGCAGGAGCACCAGGACTGCTTGGGATGCAAAGCTGCAAAGGGCATGGGAGTTACTAGCACTGAGTCATGCTGGAATCAATCTTGGCAAAAGGGAAACAGGAAAAAAAGTCTGACCTGGCCTGCAGCTGCTGCTTTCCTCCTGACTGATACAGGAATAATGCAAACCTAAGTAATGCCACTATGTCACTTTTGGTGAACCAAAGACCTAGCAAATGCATAGCTAGTTAGAGCTCTGAAAATTAGGTTCTACTTCCGGTTTGCCAATTTGACTGTATCCTGGACCTCATTCTTTTTCCACTTGTTAGAACAACACTGACCTTTACAAAGAACATTAGCATCAATTAGTGCAAAGTACCTAATCAGAGAAGAGGTTCTCCTGTTATCGCCTGGAAGAACAGAAGAGGAAAAGACAGCGAGTAATCATTTTGCAAATTTAGAAAAAGAATCTTTTTGGATATTTACACGTATGAAATTATGTATATAATGTTTGCTTTTTAACACACACAGCTGGAAATCTCTCACACACCTCCTATAAACATGAACACTAAATCTTTAACTCATTACCTCTTTCCTTGTTAGCGGCTAAATGATACTTCTTTCCGTTGTAAGAGGAACGAAGAGTATGCATTTTCTGAGCTGCTGAAGCTTGTTATTGAAATTAAGCTTTACGACACTGCTGCTTTCCATACTCGGACCCTGTCTATTGGATTTGTGTGGCTGCTTCCAGAAGTAAGAAGGGCAAATGTCAACGCTCTTTCAGAAGCGAAGGCAAGAAACAGGTTGTTAAATGGCCTGAGTTAAGTAATCTTTTAGAAAGGGCACCTACTAAAAGTAGCGTGCGGAAGAGCTTGTCCAAATATGCTCCTCCGCTTCTGTTATAGTACAGTCCAAACTCAACAACGTCCTTTCCTTTAACATGAACATTTTATACTTTTGCATCTCTGTGGTTTTCAGTAAGATTGATTCCTTTAAAAAGGCTGGATGGCAGAGTAAGTATCAACCCCTTCACTCATCTTTAAATAAAAGAATGTGTATTTCAGCTTTTATGAAGTAGTGAGAAAGTAGCGCCTCTATTTTCCAAAGGAGCCTTGTCAATTTTCCTTTCCCCATGTTATAAACCGTATTGATGTGAATGCCTTCTGAAGCTACTCAGTCAAAAAAGTAATTCATTTCAGCAGAACGATTTCTGGGGCATATCGCTGCCCTGTAGATTTCCATCAGATTCCTTTCTTCACATGAAAAATGAGAACATTTCTAAACTGCAATTTTAAATATTGAATAAGGCTACTGATATCAATAAGTTTGATTATTCAAGACGTGCTCTGTTACAAAGCGTTGAACACTTCCTCTGTTGTTATCCAAGGTATAAAGTGAGAGAGTGCAACCCTTTCTATGTAGCATGCAGCACTTTACGGGACTTGGACCCTAGACAAAGAGGATTAACAGTTTATAGGAAATAACGTAGAGAGACTGAAGCCAAGACATTACATAAGCCCAATATCTTGCCTTTTAGATGATGCTATCTTTAATTTATATTAAAAACACTGCCAAGCCTGCATCAATAGACTTCTTTTCAGTTTAGTTCTGTATCACATCTATTTCATCGTATTCCTATTCCCTTGAATCAGGGAGTTAGCAGCTCAAGTTATTTAACGCTTCATTCGTACACAGTATTAGCGTATAATAACAACACGTAGGGGCAGTTGCTTACGTATATACTTCACAGTTTGGCAACATTCATTTAGAGTTAGTACAGAGGGTGAGCTAGAAAGTCTTAACATTACTAATGGCATGGCACTGAAAAGCAGACTTTTTTTGTAAGGAACAGTTCTTTCCGAGTAGTTTACTTTCGATGCTTTAAGGATCTGAAGGGCTTCTCTGTTAACTTCGTATTTTTCACATGACTAAAACAGAACTAGAAGAAAACTGGAATTAGGTCTCCGATTATAGCCCTAGATGCTTCTGAGGTTTGTTGGTATTTTACTGTGCGCTATTTCTAGAGGGGGGAAAAAAGTCTGGTTTAGCTTTGCATCCAGCCAATTTTTTCTCTCTGAAAGTCAAGTGAAATTCTGATGAGGAACGGGCATATAGTTATCTATCTGCCATACACGCATCATCTTGGAGCGCTAATGTTTCCAATAAGAAAGATGTTACGTTTGTTGAGCACTTTGATAAATGACAAGTGCACTTGTTTGTGGATTAGAATCTTTGTTCAGCAAGTTGATTTTAATGCACTTAGTATGTGCTTTGATTTTTAGTGCTCTTTATTCTTGGTTCTTGGTTTCTGGAGAGTTTTTTTTCAAGGAGTACATGCTTTCAGGTGGACGTTTTGCTGTTTTGCCTAGGGTATTCTGATTCATCTTACTCTAGTGCTTTTTCTGTTCAGACAGTTGTCATGAATCAGATATTTGTTTTCTTTTCATCAAGAGCTTTCTCTTTCCATGAGGTGTAATTTTATTTACTTTTTCCTTACTCTTTTGCCCTTTCTTTCTGGTTCTTTTTGATAATTCATTTAAAGGAAACAACACTTCACTTAGTACCATTAGAAACTGCCACTGAATATATTACTTCAGTGTAAATGACTTCTGTTCGTGTTTGATGAAATACTGGGATTGTAATTGTGATTCATTTTGTGAAGTCAGTGGAATAACTTGATGGGTGTCCTAAAACCAGAAACAGGTATCCTCTCATTCACTAGTCGAGAGCCCACAAATTAGCTAACAATACCATCCTCTCCCTTCCATCTGGTTTGGACAACAGCCACCTTAGCCTCTGAACACCTTACAGATGTATTGTACTTATTTTCGTGATACATCTGGAAAGTATATAAGCACCAAGGAGCCTGCTCTGCAGATAGAGAATTACGGCAAAGTGGGTAAACCTTTGAAAACCTGGGCTTGAATTGTTTGCCCGGGATGTTTATGCTGGAACACATGTGGAACCAGATGTTCCATGAATTACAGTAACACCGGTTTTAGTAAACCTCTCTTCTTCTCTGCCTTCCTTCCGAATCTTTCACATGAAAACTGCCAGACAGTTAGAAGAAAGCAAAACTGCGGAGCTGCAAATAAAGGTATGAGTTTTGAGAATGGATTACAAAAATATTTTTATATTTCAATTTTTCATCCGTATTCATCTGAGTTTCTGTATTTTGCCTCGAATTCTGGCCTCTGCATGACTATTCAGCTAAGAAATTGGGAAGAATTTAACAACTGCATTGCAACTTATTCTGGATCTAACATCCAGAATAAAATCCAGTTAAATCTCTCCTACTTTTGTTGGTCTAACTGGGCGTGCACGTGGCAAAAATAAATATTTTTGTCACGAAATGCTCTGAATATGCACAGAAAACAGTGCTGCTGACTAAGCAAATATCCTATTTGTAATGACTTGGATATGCTTCTAGATTCATAAAAGGTCAATAATAAACCTATACCTCAACAAAATGGTTACTTTTCTAAGTGACATTCTTGCACATGCCACAGTTTCCTGCACACTTCTGTCTTGCAGTCTGCATTCAAGTTGCTCTTGGAAAATACTGTTCACTTGCAGTAGCTCTGCAACTGCCATATACAAGCCACGTACATTCATGCAATTCTACTCCCTCAGAAGATGTCTGGCAAGTTGTCTTCTTGTCCGAGGGTTTCTTTTTTTTTATGTCTGATATACAAAAGGAAAGGCATGGCAGACAAAGAAGGGCAGCTGGCAGCTACCCATGTGAAAATATATGCTGTCTTATCCTTTAACTTTCCACAAAAGTTGACCTGCTTATTATGGGTCTTCCCGCTATCAATCTCGGGTAGCTGTCTATGGAAGAAATCCTCAAGCTATCATCATCACATGCAGGTGGAATGATAGTCTCTACCCTGTGGCTTTAGATAACTAGAATATACCAAGCATAGGTAACTAGTATAAAAGAAGAACCACCTTCTTCCTAAGAGCTAGTAAACACTGATCTTGAGAACATCTTTCAGTTTATGGTTGAGATACAGGCTCATTTTTGTCTCGTATTGAAAGCAGCATCCATCTCGGCTCTGAGAGCTGCACATCTGCACGCTCAGACAGAAGGGTCTGTCAATTGGTTTAGGCAGCTGTGACGGAAACTTCTTATCCAGAGGACATTTCAAATACAGAGAAGTAGCTGCATACTGACATCAGACATAAGTACAATCAAAGCCACGTAGCTAGCATAAACAACGTGGCTTGCTACCACCTCTAGCAGTGGCATACCACTGTATGGTAGAATAACTGAGCAATACACAAAATACTTTTTGTTGTAGTGTGCAAATAAAAATAGGAATTCCTGTCTGCGATCTTCACCAATAGTCAAAAGCTCCATAATTCTCTCTGGATCTACCTCTGTTGACTGTATCAAGGCAATACTGGGTGATGTAGTTATATACATTGTTAACTGCACAGTAACTAGTGTTAAGTGAAGGCTTCATTAGCGGCTTTGAGAAAGAGGCAAGGAATTAAAAGAGGGTGGTGTGAAACTTTTAAAAGAATGACTCTTCAAGGTCATGGCATGGTAGTGTAGAGAAAATTCCTTTGCTGCGATCTATGCTATGTCTGCTCCTTGCAAAACATGGCTTTCAGTGCTGTGAACGTAGACTTCACAACATTAGAATTTACTTTTAAAAGATAACGATAGCATCGAAATATGGTTAAATCTATAAATATAAATAAGCCTTTTAGCTTGATATGGTGCCAATGAATATTGAGGAGTGAATACCATTCCACTACTATACTCAATTTATTCCTTTTTGTTATCTAAGAATTCTGATCTGTATTCCTTTGCCCTTACCGAATGGCTGTTCCAGTCTTCACAGCATTTTGATAACTCCTGTTTTTAAATCTATTTGTTAAATCTATTGCTTTCCACCTGAATTTGTCATCTGCATGGGAGATAATAATGCTGCAACCCTGAGTTAAAAAGGATGAACATACTGAAATAGTGGTTTTCCCGCCATATATTTACATAGCTTTATCTTTGGCTGGCCTATGAGTCACCCAAAATTAAGCCTACATTTTGCTGTGCGCTTGGCAAACAGAGTAGTAGATTATTTTACAGCCTAAGACAAACTCAAGGCAGACCCCACAGACATGAGATGCACAGCTAACAAACCAGCTGCTGCCTTGTTTCCTTTATTATTGTTTTGGAGACGTGGTTGTCTACAGGTAGGCATGAAAATCACACAACTGACAAGCCTCAGCAGAGGGCTCCAACAGTTGTCCATTTCTAGACGCTCCTCTCCGTTGCTAGAGCTCCACCTGACCCTCTAGGCTCACTCTCATGGGGCTTTCTCACTGCTCGCCTGGCCCAGCACCCAGCTTCTGTTGGAATCACTGGTATTCACAGGTGGAGGAATCAGCCACAACTTCTGATAAACTCCCCATCATTACAACACTAAAAATCTCAGCTGTAGGGGAAAGGGTATAGAAGAACAATGAATTAATTGGCTACATTTCAAAATATGTGAAAAATGATGATTCAACTAACAGTTCTTAATCTGCTTTGTGTTTTCTAAAAGCCTCGATTATGGTGCTATCAAGAGATCTTCTGTAAGATGAAGAGCATCCAATATCAAGAAAACTACTGCAAAACGGACTAGTCTAAAAGGATATTCCACAAAGAAAAATAATTTCTTTTTGATACAGTGTTCCCATATAGAATATTTTTTAAAACTTATTTTATTAATCCACAGCACTAAGGCTGTGGATAGGCTTAGTGACTCGGATAGGCTACAGTGACTTGACTTTGTGGGGTTTCTTTATTCAATTACATCTTAGCGTTCTTATTTCATCCTTAGCTGACTGCAAGCTTTGTGTATTCGTATTCCCTTTAACTCCATCAATAAAGTAATGGTACTGCCACTGTTTCCAGGTTTTCAAGCTTGCTGTTAACGGAGAATTTTTCTAACAGTTTTGTACAATGTTCTCCATTTTAGTTGTAATGCTACTGACCTAAGAGTTTCCATCAAGCAGTAAAAAGTATTGGAATAGATCTCTGTTGGTTTATAAATATTCATAAAACTCCAGGCCCCAAAAATTCTCACAGCCATGGAGAAATTGCAGGACCAGGTTCCTAACACAAACGCGAAAGACATTCTAGAACTGCTAAAAGCAACATGGGTTATTTGAACTATTTTAAAAATGTTACTGAAGCATTAGTACCAGCATTTAAAATGGACTGTGAGTAGCTGTTTTAGGGGACCAAACCAAGGGATATTTTTTAGAAACGCAACCTTCTGCATTGGAACTTAAAGAACTCATTTGATACAAGGTCCATATTCTTGTATTGTAAAGTCTGTGTGACAACCAGGACACGGAGAAAGAGAGTACGCTCTTTCAATTCCACCCAAAATATTACAAAAGTGAATTTTACATTAATTTGGACAAAACTTTTTTTGGTATTTGAACTAAATAAAAAATCTCCAGTGAAAACTGTCATGCCACAGCAGAAGGAACATCAAATATGTGTGTGCTTGGTTTCAGTCAAGTTGCAGGGGATATACTGCAGTAATGTTTATTAACATTTGGATGAAATGTATTTCAAAGACATTTTAATGGGGAGAAGACCAAAAATCCGTGCATTCTCCGTAGGAGCCTGCTGCAGAGATGTGTAGGGCCAGCCCAGCAGGTGAGATGAGGTCAGTGGTGTCCTGCCTGTTCATGTCCTCTGAGGCTCCCACCAGGGCTTGTCCACGCAACACCTGAGAAACACAACACGCCGCCAACATAGGGTAGCAGAGGCTCTTTGGTTTCTAGGAACAAACCCAGCAGCCCTTCCACAAATCATATTTCCAGAAGGACAAGAAATAAAACTACCAGTAAGTGGAAATTCAAGTTTTCTTACTTTTTATGGTGGAGAACCCCACACAGAGATCTAATTCAGCTCTGAGCGTCAGGCTTAACTTTGAATGACCTGTATTTGGCCAAATGTGCCACAGCTTTAATGTTATTTAAATGTAGGGTTTTTTGTCTATGAATATTAGCAAAGTCCTTGCTGCTTTAGATAAGCAGATGACATTCCATTCCTCTTCGTTTCCCTCATTAAAGCAAAGAAGTTGACTATTAATGAGTGTGGAGAATTATGTTGTCATGCGTGTTAGTCTAGAAAATATAAATTCATCTCATAAAAAAGGCAAAGGATCAAAGAAGGTTTTTACTGTTAATTGGAAACAAAGTGTCAACGGTGTCCTGATTTAAAGGGCACTCAAGGATGATAAGGCAGTTTTTTTTTCCAAAAAGGAAATATAATTAAGGTAGAAAGAGTTATTAATAGTACTTTACTAAAATCCCTCTCTCATTGCCTGTGGTATTCAATGTTCCCAATGTTCGAAGTGATTTTAAAAATCAAAAAATATATCACTGAAAACATACTTCAAAATTACTAAAAGTAATATTTTTATAGGCAAAAACACTTTAAGCATTACGGCTGAAAGCATTTTAAACATGGTACTTTTACATGCTTCTTTTAAATCTACAGAATTTAATGCAACCCATACCTTTTTCATCAGTCTGCTGGTAAGAAGTAAACTGAGAAGTAGTGAATTTACCTCATAGGGTAATTCACAGTTAGACAGAAAATAAGATAGGATCATCTCCTCATTTTGGACTTTTGTGCTCACTCCTAACTGCAGCAGTAAAAATAAAACCTCTGCTTGCTGAGTGATCCTAGAAATACTGTATTTCACACGCACACGCACGCACACCCCATCACAACAGGCTGAGCTTCTGCTAGCGTGGAGTAAAATATTACCCACAACTGGAGGAAATACTAACAAATCTCAGCGCGCACAGCACTATTGCAAGCATGGCTTGAGTATTTACACTTGAGTAAGTAGCTGGTAAGAAGGAGCAAACGATTACAGGTCAGAGTAAAGAGTATCACAGGAATATAGACTGGGAACAATTTGATGTCAATGTTATCTCTAATTGAACACACAAATTGTAAACTTGAAGGGAGAGATTCTAGGTTTTCTGATGAGATAACCCGTATGCCTTTTTACAAGGCAAGGTCATTTGGTTGTTATTCACCGCTTCATTGCGGTGTTCTTCAGGTACGTCCTGCAAGAGGGTATTACTGTTTACTGCAGCAGCAGTAACTACGTGTTAACTCTTAATTCCATAGGAAAAAAAATTTTCTGAAAAAATTTGCAAACCTATTAATCTTAAGAAACTGTGCTGAAGTCAAGTGAATATTGCAAATTAATCTGAAACTTTTCTGATGTGTCTTGATGTCTAAGGCAAAGCCTAAAAGGTTACAAAGTCATATAGGTTAGTTGCTCCATTAAAATGAGTTTATAGCCATTAAGCTGTAAAATGTATTTATCAACAAGGCAAAGTCCAAATGAAAACATTCCGTATGCTTCCTCTACATGCATCAGCTGAAATACTATGAGAATAAATACTATTTTATCACTACTGCATTTTACTAGAATGCTTGTCAATAAGATCAACAAGCAAGAATTTAATTATAAAAGAAGGATGATACTACAAATCGTTACTGTTTAAGAGATCAGTCTGATTTTTTTAGTAGCAGTAGAATTCACATGATTACAAATGCAGTAGAGGCCATTAAAATGTTAACACGTGCCTCCCTTTTGTCATTGTGATTCTGCATATATTCAAGGACAGTAAATTTGGAGTTTTTAAGCATCTGCTGCATCTGTATAAATTCTGAATTATATGTCATTATCAAATATTTTGAATGTTCTGCAGATGGGACTATTCACTTGGCTGAACTTTCTGCCACCTTTTTTCTTTAATCAAAGATACTCTGGAGCAATGTCAACCCGATGGACTGCTGCAAAACACAGACACCCATTCTTAATTTTAAAAAATTTCAAGACCACTCCTTCCGCTTGAGGCCTGAGGATGGTCCCTTCCTTTTGCTGGCAGCCAGACCAGAATTATGTTCTGATTAGCCCTCAGGTCCTTAATTTGCAGCATATATTTGTGCCATTATTTTCATAGAGTGCGTGCGTGTGTGTGTGTGTGTGTGTGTAGAATCCTTAATGGTATTATTATTTTTTTTTTTTAACATGTTATGTATCCACATCCTCTTATGATTTCCCCACTGGTGCATACTATCTCCTTCAGGAACTTCACAGAATAGTCTCCCCTACAAAGGCACAGATCTCTGTTATTGAAAACAGGAGAATCTCATCATGTGTCAGCAGTGAAGAAACACTATTTTTGCCAGGAAAGGGCAATGGAGTATGTGCATACTTTCCAGTTCTGCGCAGTATTAAGTGACATTTCTTGTTTGCTGATTGAGCAATTCCAAGAGACATTTATTAATGTTTGATGGTACATTTTCCACAGAATCACTTGACATTATCAAAAGCCACAGGCAGAAAAGACCTCAAAGGTACAGAAAATCTTATTTTTATTTAAAGCTGTCAAGGTTGGACAGCTCTACTGCTCCTCTAGTTTTGACATTATGACCCAACTGTTTGTCTAGTCTCCAGTCTGGGGAGTAAGACGTCTTCTTTGGAGCCTGAATCTCCTTAGACTAAGTAGAAAATGCAATTTAGTCTCCTGTTATTTTTAAGGGTTTTCGCTAATGCTCTTGCCATGGGCAAAGAGCTCTGAGGAATCTCACCAAGCAGCAGCAGTTAATGTGGCTGCCCCAGGTTCGGTTGGTGCCCCTGGCTATCGGCGCCAGCTTGGCGTACTTGCTCCACACTCCGAATCGTGGTCGAGCTTTGCTGGGAGCTTGGCGCTGAATCGCTGCGAGCGGGCAGCCCTGTGTGGCAACAGAAGCAGAGCTCTGGGCTGGCAGAAGGGCAAGTTAGTCAAGAAAGTCGCCTCTTGAAAACAGTCAGGCATGAGGGGAAATTTTAAGAAATATGCCAGCAATCCCCCTGTGTCCTGGGGGAACACTCTAAACATGAGTTAAGCCCATACAACTCAGCCCTCGGAAGCAGGGCTTTGCACGCATGCTTGGGTGGAGAACATCCCTGTGTCCATACAGCAATGCCACAACAGGCTTTATTTCCAGTGTGACAGGAAGCGAGACCTAATGTGATTAAATTAATCATTTTTTCTCCTGACCACTTGAGATACAAAGGGCAAATTCAGATTGGAGAGCTTCAGGAATGCATATCCAGGGATGCATACCCAGGAGCAGAAGCTGTTAGGCTTCACTGCTGGAGAAAGGAGAACTTCCTCTGTGGCCCAGGCTGACTCGAAGAAGGGCAGCTCACTTGGCTCATGCCTAGCCATGTATTCTGCATGTGCCAGGTACTCTGCAGGTCCATCTAGACTTGTCAGGATCCCCATAGGCCTACCTGCCTAGGTAGTAATAAAGCCTTCAGCACTGATGTTTAATCCTACTCAGACATCCAAACACTCTGACTTCTCCAGGAGGGCACTGTCACCTCCTTCAAAAAGCAGTAGACTAGCTTCAGCTCTGCGCTGAGGAGACTTTAAAGGTTTATTAGACCTCAAAATGATATAAATATGCTTTTTTATTAAGCTCCAGTGAAGATTAGCAAAATAAGATAGTCACTATCTGAACAAAAATATTAACTTCTTCAATTAGTTGCTTTCATATGCTTGTTTAGATTTAAATGTGTAATGCATAGGATCAGTGCAGTCAGAAATATAAAAGACCTATTTAGGTCACCTAGTCCATCTTTGCCAGCACAGCATTATTTTCACCAGTGTATTCTCTATTTTTTCTTTAAACCTTGATAATCTGTAAGTCATGCAGGGCTTATAAACTGGATGGTTAGCAGAAATGTTATTTGCAGATGAGAATCACAAGCCAAGGAAAACCAACACTGCAATACACTAAATTTATTGATTTTTTCCCCCCATTGTAAGATTGCTAGTGGTTGTATGAAGCTATCAGCAGAGTCAAGTACCACACAAATACACAATTCATATTTTTACACATTTTGACTGCAACATGCTGCACAAAATTGTGTTTACTATTTGAGCTTGGTCTAGGAACATTAATTCATGCTAATACACTGGACAGCAGAATCATGTTGTATAATTTGTTTAAAAAATTACATCCTAGATCTCCCAAGCACAGATACTTTGCTATAGAAATGCTCTTCAGGATTTCTGCGTGTGTGTGCGTGTGTGTGCGCGCGCACATAGAGAAGGCGGCAATTTCTGGAGGTAGCTATTAAGAACAGAGGGAGCCTCTACAACTAAGAAAGGCTAGCTGTCTGTTAGGTAGTTAAAATTAGTTTAGGTGAACCCAGAATTCACTTTTTCTTTTCACATTATCATAAATACAAGAACGCCCACACCTGCTCCAAAAAGAGACACCACCTGCGCTACGGGAGTACAATGTTCCAGGAGATACACCGAGAGCTGCGACTTACCCTGATGTGAAACAGAACAAATACTTGCACAAAATCAAAGTTGCCCAGAAAAAACTCAAACAGATACCACAGGGTGAAGCAGGACTCAGAAAACCCTAAATCGAATAATATATATAAAATCACTTTTCTTGTTACGAAGAAAATGTTCAGTCTGGAACCCAATGTTAACAGGCTGTTTTTTGTTAAGTCTTTAGAACCTGAAACAAGTACCTCTGGGAGCTGTGAATCTGCACACTTTCTCAATGCGGCAGTGACTCTGGAACATCATGAGAACAATTAAAACACCAACAGTGTTAACTGTTGTACTTGAGAGCATTTTAACAGAGACCTCTTACTGAGGTTATCCACAGTCTGATAGACTGGCAAATTCTGGAGCGAGGAGAAGTGGAAAAGGTATGGGAAAGACTGCTGGGACAATACAAACTGCATCAAATAGAGATGCGATGCTCAGAACTTTTGGTCACTACAGCCTCTACCTGGAGGAGATGCATTTCCTCCCTACACCCCCTGAATCCCCCAACCCCAAATCTCCCTTCTATTTTTATACAACACAGGATTGTCTTTAGCCAGCTGTCAAAGGCTCCAGATACAAATTCCTAGCTTTCGTCTATCTTTTCAGAAACAAATAGCTCTGCAGCTATCTATGCAGTACTCTAATTAATGAAAGCTCATACATTCATTCTGCATATTATACAAACCTACCTACCAAACAAAGCAGACCTAGGTTCATCACATCACTCATGATCTGAACTTCCCATTGCTGGAAACCAGGAAGGCTACAATTGGTTGACAGATTCAAGGCATGGGATGACAGTCGAGTCCTGGGAACAGGGGCCCGGAGAGGTTGCACAGTTTCCATCCCTGGAGGTGCTCCAGACTCGACGGGATAGAGCCCTGAGTAACCTGGTCTGGCCTTACCACTGCCCCTGCTGCCACGGCAAGTTGCAATAGCTAACTTCCTCAAGTCCCTCCAAAGCTGATCCTAGGAGTTTCTGTCTCCATGTTCACACTGGATTTAAAACAAAGATAACCACCTATTCAACAAAGAATAATCAAGATAGTGATAAGAAGAGCTGATTATCAAGGGTTAACAGAACTCAAATATTACCTGAATTCCCTCCTGAAGAGCTTTGATCACCCTCCCATTTCTAGGAGTCTTTTCACTTTGTGATTATAAAGTGCTTCAAGATGAAAGGCACTTCATGAATGGCATGTATATTCATTTTTCCTGTATTTATGACCTACTTGAAGAATCAAGAGAGACACATTTTGCTGTCATGACGGTTACCTGTTAATTTTGTTCTGCCTTGTGGAAACATGCAAGTAATCTGAATGCTCTGGGGTGATTTATTTTCCTGTTTTATCATCTCAGGCAACTCCCTCCTATTAATTCAGGACATTAAAATCTATGCCGGCATGCAAGGGATTCAAAAATACTCCATTATTTATTTTGTGTGTAAATCTACAATCTCAGATTAAACCGAACAACCAGAGCACAGAGATTCCATGCGACAGAATTAGTGCACAGCAATAATCAGGCTCGTAACCAGGATTATGAACAGAGCATTATGAGGACTTTATAAAAAAAAAAAACACACAAAAATTTATACAAAATTCCCTCCAGTGAATATTATACAACTCCTAGTATGATCTTATTCATTTTAATTTTATTCTATCATTTTCCTTTTAGTTTACGAAGAAGAAAATAATGTCTAGAAACATACATTTTTGTCTCCAGCCATCTTTATTTGATTTACTAGCGTGGTATATTCATCAGCATCAGTTGTTCTAATACCTAAGGAATGACTGGAGGCATTACAGAATGAATATATCGGAGTGAGATTGCTTCCTAAATAGTACAGAATCTTCATCTGAACATATGCATCATTCCCATTGACAAACTGTATCTAATCTCGGATATCTTGGCAAAAATACTTATTATTTTTCCCCACCTCCTTCAGTACTGCTATATATGAGATGAAATGCTTTCAGCCGAATAGGAGTCCACTAGATGACAATTTGGGGGAAAAAAAAGTAAAGCATGTTATATTTGATGGAACCATCAGTGGAAACTTAACTGTGCATACTGGAATTTGATGAACATACTTAGCTTAACAGAACTTTCGTGGTGAAAAGTTTCAGGGGATGTGAACTTTACGGACTGCACTCATTCAAAATCTCAGCTCTTGCACTGCCCAAGTCCTCCGCCCTGAAGGCAAGACAAACTTCCTGAAGAAACTTTTTTTTCTTTTTAGTTTCTTGCTTGCAATATTAGATAGACTCTCTGCGAAAGGTAAAGTGGGAAAAGGGGGACTGTAACAGAAAAAAAGAAAGGAGAAGATTGCCTACACATAAACAGACTTTTCTCCCAATGTTCTTCCAGTAACTGAAAGAATGGCTTGGTTTTATGCAATCTAGGAAATCCACCACGTATGAGTTCGTCCCTGGCCTCACGGCAACACTTGAGAAGGCTGAGGTGAGGGCTGAGCCACTTCCCTTGTAAGATCATCTCCTGATGTTACAGCCCTGAATCCTGCGCACTACTTCAAGACGAGTTTTTCTTCAATCAAATACTAAGCTGACTCACGTTTACACTGTGAAACCACATGAGATTTTCAGGTCAGGATGGCAATTCTGCACGCCATATACTCAGAGATGCTCTTCTACATTTCTAGCTTCAGAAAGAGACCTTCTGACACCCATCGCAAAACTAAAACCTGTGTTATGAAGATTGAAAGTCTATTAAACACCCGAAAATATGTGATTATTTATTTGAAATGGCATCTCCCAACAGGTGGGGCGATGAAAAAGCAGTCACAGCTTTTTACTAATTAAACTAGCTGCCAGTTTTTCAGTTCACGCGTTACAGTCAAGCTATGACTTACTACCTCTGGGTAGCTAACTAGGCTTCAAATTCAGGGTACACTGAAAAACAGCTTTAGCAAAGCTATTTGTTTGATAATTTTGTATTTCGTAAAAATACACAGATATATCACTATGCACCGATTGTTAAGAATAAAAGCAAGGTAATAGTCTCAGCAGACACATAACATCCTGTCTGTGTATTTCACACACATCTCAAACACGAGAGACATCTAGTTCCTTAAAACCATGCTGCCCCATGCATACGCCTTCAATTCAAGGCCAGAAGAGAGCCCCAAAGACAGCAAAGCCAGGTACAAGCCTGCCAGCCCATCTGCACTTCAAGGAAAACACACTCTTGAGTATTTTCTGAAGCAGAGGTTGAACCCAACTTTTCTCGAGGCCTCTCCTAGGAGAGTTGCCCTATAGACTAACGAGCATCACCAACGGGTGAAGAACGCGAACAGGCAGATGAACGTGGCCTCGAGCACAGGCTCAAACTAGCTTCTGTGTAACTGCAAATGCAGCTCCCGAACTCCTTCCTGTAGAAATATTGTGCACTCTACAAACATGCAAACTTACCGCTGATATACTCGCGACTCATCAGAGCAGAACAAACAGTCTGTGCCCCTTAGATTTGACAGTCCGTATAAGAAAAATAAGGTTTAACTTAGAACATATCTATTTCTGACAAAAGAATGATGGATAGAGCCACCTTATATACCCTGGCAGAAATATCTTTGTTGATGCACTTTGTGTTTTGCAAAAGAAAAGGAACAGCGTGTATCTAGATTTCTAAAGGTGAGGTGAAATACTGCATTTTTCATTGGAATCTATAATTTCATAGATTATGAGTTTTGTTTAATGACTGACTGCAAAACTGGTATTTTAGTGCTTAGCATTTCAATGATTTATGGTCTTGTCAGCGAATTTTTAATATGTTTTATGCGCACAGATGTTTCTGCAATTGTGACATGCTATAAAAATTCACAATGGTCAATTGCCCTCCAGTGCTCTTCATGTCAGCTCTGTGGCAGAAAAGTCCGAGGATTGCGTAATGGAGCTGCAGGGAATAACAGGCTAGGATTGCTTGTTATTAACTCATGAAATTAAAAATCAAGGAAAAAACTTTGCAACAGTAACACCTTTTCAATTAAAAAGGCACACATAGAGACCTGACTTCCTCAAAGCTAATTTGGGGCTAAATTCTTCCAGCAACATAGAAATAACCTAAGTTAGAAACAAATTCCCAATGTCTCTCTGAGATTATTGTTCTCAATGGAAAAATCTTTGACTCCACAAAACGAACAAGTGGAACTGGTTGGAGCGAGTGGATTTTATGGGATTCCTGAAGATTTCACGGTTTGGTACTGACAGGAATAAGGTGTTGCTCTCTAACTGGTCTGGGGTACCTCACAATGGTGTGGATGAACCAGCACACACACACAGCAACGCTGTTTAATACTGTGCACTCTCCGGACACACATCTCTCTAAGACCTGCCTAAAATTAGACATCAACGCACCCTCAGTTCTTGCAGGCAGCACTCGCTGGATCCCAAGACTCCTCTTCTGATAGCTAAAGAATTGGTCCTTTGTTTGTTTTAAGGTTTATTTCTATCCTTCTATTGCATTCATATCATTTTCAAGGTTGTGTTCACTTCCTCTAATTCTGTTTTCATGAGATTACTTCTCTCTCATCCTAGGCCTGTGAGAGCAGCAGACACTTCTGAGATTACATTGTGATGGGGCAGACCAGGGCTAATATAGTCAGCTTGGTGTTGATTGGGAGTTTTTATCTTTTTTTTTTCTTCTTTCTTTTAAACTGTTTTTCAGTCAGTCATCAGTTTCATGTTTTGTTTGACAGACCTATTTTCACTCTACCCAAGCTCATTGAATTGCAAAGGAAACTAATGAGTATGAGCACTGCGATACTCCCACACAGATAGGCTCTTCCAACTGGATGCCTAACTGCCGCACAAAACCCTCACGCAACTCGACCAGATTTGTTGAGCAACAGCGATGTATCAGAACAACAATAAGCTACTTTTAAAAAAAGCTATTTGTTCATATATATAGGTGAGAAAACAAATAAACAAAGCTACATTTTTGAACATTTATAATTATTTGTATCGAATGTTTGGAAAACAAAGTCAACGTGCATCTAAAATCTGCATGTTTGCTTTAAGCTGATGATAGTAGAGCTGTTTGGAAGCAAACAACACAAAAGAATTGTGCCTTTTTTCCCTTACCGAACAGCCCAATTTATCTAATATAGTAATATTAAAAGGACACTGGCAAAAGAAAGC
Organism: Struthio camelus; assembly: GCF_040807025.1. Taxonomy (NCBI): domain Eukaryota; kingdom Metazoa; phylum Chordata; class Aves; order Struthioniformes; family Struthionidae; genus Struthio; species Struthio camelus. The sequence continues at coordinate 10,501,783 of NC_090952.1, read as the reverse complement.
AACGACGAGCTTCGTCCTGATCCCACTAGGCACTGCTTCTTCCACAACGCGGGAGCATGAGCAGGTCTGACTGCCTGGCCCTGGGCTCCCCGTGGTAAGGAACGTCCCTGTGAGCTGCCTGCACCTTAGAGGCTCCCACGTTTCTTCCCCGATCCCTGCGTGCCTCCCCAGTATGTTTCAGCCAAGTCCAAGGACATCTGAGAAATCAGCTGTTTATCTCAGGCGTGTAAAAGTCAATGGCCCTGGGATAGTCCAAGTATGGCCCCATTTGCCCATGCCTGCTTTGTAACTAGCTGCATGCATTAACAATGGTTTTCAGTAACAACAATCATTCCTGCTTCAAAAATAATTTATGGAACTTGTTATTTAAGAGCATTATTAGAGAGGAGCAATATTGTAGAGTAACTGCTTTCTCTAGTCTTTACCGTGCTATCATCACATCTGACTTTATTGTTTAGCTTTTATAAAAAAGAAAGCCAATAAACTTAGCTGTGGGAAAGAGACAAGCCTTAAAAAAAGACTATGAGTAGTCAAACACATGGCAACAGATTTCAGCTGAACTAGAATGTGAACAGACTCCCATATGGTAGCATGAGCAATCATGACCAAAACAAGATATAGACTAGATATCCAGTATGAGGAATAACAAACAGCTATGTTTGACCAAAAAAAAAAAAATCACTGCAGTTCTATTTGCATTAAAAAATAATCATATTTTCTGAAGGTTTAGCAACAGGAACTACTGGATTACTAAACATAAAATGTCCTTTTCCAAGCTGATTCCAGAAGTAATAGATGATCATAAACAGCTGATGTTCTCCTTTCTTCTGCAGAAAATTGTTCATTAAACTGCATAATGAATAACATATTTCATGTATACCACTCTTAATTCAGATATAAGAACATTACCAAGTCCTGATTCAGAGAAAATAAGCTGGACCATCAGGGGGAAAAGGCAGAAAGCAACACGCGTCCGGATGTTCTCCCTGAGTGTATTAAATACTCCTCTAGAAATCTAGGCAGCAAATGATACATGCTACTTCGACTTACAGTTTAACTGTTTGGGTCCTCTGCAATAGCTGCCCAGCCACCGCAGGGCTGTGAAGTCGAGGGGTCCAGTGGAATAGCTCAGGGCAGAATACTTGCCTTTCCTGCTGAACATCTGATTTGTTGCGCAGCCCTAGACAAATGTTCTGCATTTCTTACATGCAAAAGAGGGATATGATGGCTATCTGACTATTACAGAAAAGTGCTCTTACCTAGGAAGTCTTTATAGGTTTCAGTACAAACGCACTTATGCTCGCTCTAACATTAAGCTTTCCTCACTGAAAATGGATGGCAATGAAATTTCTTTTGTTTTTTAATGAAAGAACGGTAACTTCTGTGATTTTAATGTTATCACAAATAAACACTACTGCAGTATAAAATAAACAACTCAAGAGCACTGATGTGATATTCTGTCCCCAACAGAGGAATTCGCTGCGGTTATGGTGTATTTTCCCAACAAACTTCTACACCACTTGCCAGGTGGCAGATCTGACCTCAAAAATCTCTTTCCAAAAACCCTACTGTTTCTAATACCGTCAAAACGCAAATAATTCCTTCAAAAGAAGCAAGCTGGATCAACATTCAGACAAGGTCCAATATCTACATATGTTCAATATTAGTTACACTTCTGACTAGTTCAGTACTGTACATCTGGCTTAACAAAGCCATAGAGAAGGCAACAACTGAATGGAGTATCACTGTACTAAGTAAAACTAGACATATGCAGACCAACAGCCTGATCAGCTGTGTCAGTCTCCTGTCTCTTACAAGCATCATGCACAATCCATCTCCCTTTAGCATAAGGCAAGTTCACATAATTATGTAGCCAAAAACATTAAGTTGCTTAAAAATATCTTACAACATGTTCATATATTCATCAAGATGTTAAAAACAGCTAACTCTATACTTTTTGTACATTACGCATTATTCTTATGCTGTATGAGACATCATCGAGAATTTCTAAAGTGCGCACAATAAATACAAAAACACCTCCTTAATTTGCTCTGGAATCTGTGACATACTTGTGAGTTCAATTTTAGGAACTGCATCCCCTCAGCAAATAACAACACCATCTGCTAGCTAATATTTGAACCTTTTTCTATGTGTGTATCTCAAAGCACGTTGCAAAGAGATGAGTATCAGTAGCTTCACTTCACAGCTGAGCCCCAAAGAGGACACTTGAGCCTTGGTACAATGTGCTGTCTTACATGAATACTTACATGAACACTGCAGGCACTAAAAAGATAGCTCGATAGCAAACAACAGACCTTGACTTCCAGGCAGGGAGACGCTGCGCCCCACACGTACCAGCGAGCAGCAGAAGACCTCGGAGCGCTCACGGCGCCCTGGTCCCATCGCACAGCTGTGCACGAGAGCTGCACCAGGAGGAAAGGGCTTTGCGCTCTGCTTAACTTCTGCAGCCCCACAAGGTACCTGTGTTTTTTCAATGCAGCCTGTATTCTGATACTGTATAGCCAAGAGATAGTTATTTTAATGACAACTAAGCCAGGAGATGGACCAAATTTCTACCGCTCACTCAGGTCAAACTCAGTCTTCACCCTGCAAACCCCATTTAAACTGTGGGCAATGATTAACAAGAAGCAAACCATGCTGAAGATTTCTGCTAACCGTAAAGTATACTCTGAATAAGTAAATTCATAAAACCATGCAATCTCCTCCTTTGCTTTGCGTGACCAGGGTCTTTTGAAGTGCAAAGTTGAAAATGGGAAACTTGCATGTAATACTTCCTGAATTTCTAAATAATTTCCCACTATCAGGCTGCTTCTTCCTCTCCCATCCTTTTTTAAGGTCATTTAAAATGCCATAATGACAATTATATAGAGAATCCTATTGGGGATTTATATATACACTATATACATTTCCTTTGCACCTGCCATAGAAAGCTTTATATTTAATATGATTTAGGCTAATTGGGCCGCTTGCCAGCAATGAACTGAAAAGAAGAGCTGGACATGTGCAAAACATGCAGATTCACCTCTAGCAAATCAGTCAGTTGGTGGTGAATCTTAGTTTGCTTCTGGCTATTTTTTGACTTGTAGCCTTTTTGACTTTTGACTCTTGACCTCTAAAAAAGAAAAAAATTCCTATACTTGTAACTCTCAAAATACATACTTCCTGTTTACCCTGCTATATCACATTTTAATACAGTCCGAGTTCTGCTATGGGTAAATAACTTATTATTCATGAGCTTATTATTCATTCACTTATTATTAGCCACTTCTCGATGTTCAGGGATACTGAATTAACAGAGACACCGAACAGCAGAGGACGGGCTCACGAAGGAGTGCCGCCTCCGGCGTTGGTTCTTCCCGTCGGAATCCCGTCGGGCAGCGCACCCGAGCGGCCAGATTCCTCCCCGCTGCCACCGCCTTGAGGTCAACGGTGTTAAAACTGTGTTGAAGTAAAAAGCTGTCCCAGGGAGGCACCGAACTCCATTAGGATTTCACAAGTGGCTTCATCTCACAGGGTTTTGAGGAGTCCTGGGTGATGAGTCCTAACAAAGGATGGAAAATGCTCAGCGCCCAAGAGAAGTAGTCAGCCTGTGCCAGGGCTGAACCCCACGGGCAGAGCAAGGCCGGTTTTATTGCAAGTGAAGGCACTTCACTTAGCCATAGGATACTTCTGATTATACTTTTATGTATGTTTAGATCCTTTCCTAAATATTGAAATAAAATTATAATGGCACTAAATTAATATTTATGAATCGGGGGTTTTGTCTCTGTATCTTCCACAGGATCTAGTAGCGTTCACAGTTCAAAAGACAAATAAGTGTCGTGCCATCCCACGAAGCTTAAAACATACTCTAGTAAATATGAATGTTTCTGAGGCATAAGTAGAATACACAAGGATTGAAGTATAGCTAAAAGAGTAACTCTGTGGGTGTGAGCTCACTCCAAAGGGAAACCGCACAGGGCTGCTCTGCAGGCGGCAGCCCTATTTTCTCACAGAACGTTTTCTCTGAGTAAGAGCAATAAAAAAAAAAAAAGCCAGACAAATACAATACACTAATCTATAACATTAGTATGACTAAGATTATGGATTTTTTGCAGCCTGTAACACCATTTAAGCCTGAGAATTAGTTCTGGGAAAGGCATTAGGAAATAATAGAGATGTTGATCAAACTTAAGACTCCTTATTTTTGCCTTTAAGAGAGAGCCTGTTTGCGGTATTCCCCACAGGGTATACAAAGCAGTGTTTTTAAAAGCATTGGGCAGCTGTTCTCCGGTCTCTGTTTTCTCTTCTTTAAAAGAAGCGTTCCTAGTTGTCAGAGGCAGGAGACGGAGGTCAGAGACACTGGAAAGCTGTTCCAACTGATACAGCGATGCCCTCCTGGCTCTAGCCTTCATTTCAGTAAGTCTTAAAGCAGATGCTAATGATAATTTAAATATCAGCACTGTTAACCATTTTGCTGAATTATGCAAACTTTAAGGGTTAAGAGTGCATGTGAGTTTTGATGTCCTGAAATGCGCTATGTATTTATAAATTTGGGAAATTCTAGTATAAAGTATGCTCCAGCCTAGGAACATGAAAAGCAATGTGAAAAATCTTAAATGTGTGCACAGCTCTCCTCTATAGCTTTAATGCTGCAGGAAACGCAGGACTGTTAAAACCAGGTGCACCTGGTATTACCCTGAAACTCCTGTACCTAAACTAACCTTCTTAGAGCTTCAAATCACCAGGGACAGTAGCATCTTGTCAGGGTTCACTAGCTCCATTTCTTCTCAAATGCTTTCTAATTACTAAGAAAATGAACACAGGCGCTTAGCATGTGCCTTTTACATGTCAATACAGCTGACAGATCAGCGACAGCCGAGATCGATTCTTAGGTCAGTATGAGTTTGAGCAAGGCCGCAATTTTCTCTGATTCTTGGCTTTCCATCTGAAAATTGGAAAAAAGCTTCTCTGTTGCACCAAATTAGTGTGAAAATAATTTTGGCATTCTGGAAACTATTGTAAGCAGAGGGGTAAATCCCCACATCTGTAACATGTTAATATCAAGGGCAATCTTTATACCAATAATATTTTTCTCATGACAAAGAACGGTAATGCTGCTAGCAGAAAACTTTCATCCGAGGTCAGAGCAACAATTACTGTCTGATGTCAGAGGATCTATTTTTGTGTTCTTTACATTAGGTCTAAACACTCAGCTAAAATTGAGATTTTTTTTTAAAAGCATGACGGTTGAGGAAATGCAAAAATAGTTTGGTTTGCCTAGGTAAGTGAGGGACTCTGAAAATGCACATCTTTCTGCTTTACACAGCATAAATAACTAGACAGATGAAAGAGTAGGTTAGCAAAAATACAAGCTTTGAAAAGCTGCTCACAGTATGCCACTGGCTGCAAAATTGTATTGCTGGTATCAGTAAAGTATGTCAGTTTATTTTTTCTGTTCATTATCCGTCAACTTCCCAAGATAATATTTCAGAGATTAGTGTATAATTATAATCAACAGTTATTTTATGAGGCTTACAAGACCTCCCTGAACTAAATGACTTTTCTCTGTTAGTCATAAGCCTTTCCACAGTGCTAATGATTTGTCTAAGTGGTCAATCACATACATTCGGATAATAGCAATCTTTATTACTACTGGGTTCAGCTGATCTATCAATTAATGAAAATATCTTATGTAATACATGTTTTCATAGGTAATTGTTTCTATTTTTTGTTACTATTTTCTATTTGAAGTGAAGAGATGTTTGACTCCGAACACCTCAGTGATTTTGAGCGGTCCTTACGCTGTAGCTGTGCTTTCTCAAAAAAGGGGGGGGGGGGGGGGGAAGAAAGAGGAGGAGGGAAAAAAAAGCAATCCACCTCAGTTAAAGGGTATTTTGTTACTTCTATGATTATTGCATTTTCCTGTTCATTACCTTCCCAGTTATGAAAAGCCTGCCAAGCTATTCACAGCTAGGTAATGGAAGAAGGGAAGGAATATTTTCAAAGAAATTTTCAAGGTTATTTATATTTACAACAAATCAGAATACTTTTGAAAGAAGTGCTAACAAGGGCGCACTCTACTCACAGCCCCCGTTTCCTTTTACAATCACTCACATTTTTCTTCCTTAAACCTCTGACAGAATACAAAAATAAAAGGAAGTGATACTTCAAGTGTTGCAAAGAAAGAGGCCATTTGCAATGGTAACAACAATCGTACCTTATATCCCGTTGTACTGCTTTTCGTTTTGAAAGTGTGGTTTACAAGTTCTATTGATATTGATTACACTACATAAATTAGACAAGAAGTTAATAATTTAATGGTGGGAAAGGTTACAACTGTTATTTTTGTATTTCCACTCAGAAGACGACTCTGGGAGCTAACATTGTACACATCAGACAAAATGCAACAGATGGCCACAGATAGCTGGGGAAACATAAGGAAAAAATGAGGTCAGCATAGGTTGGTGGGTTTAGAAAAGCCAAAGCATCGTCAAGTTTTTTCGCATTGCGCAGAAGAGAGCACGAAGAACCTGAAGCAGAGCCACAATGTGCCTTCCCAGATGTTCACAGAAATGCTCCTCTCCAAGCGCAACAGGCGTCAGGGAAGAAAGGACAAGGCTGAGCATCCCTAGCCAACTGCAGGCAGAAGATGACCTCCTGGTAGCTGACAAAAGATTACAAGCACTGGGGATAAGAACGGCAGGATCATAAAAACGAAGATAAAAGTTTACGTTTGATGAGGAAGAGTCAGAAGAAGGACACCCATAAAGGAGTGAAATTGTCCGAGGTCGAGGCTGGGAGAGGGAGCTCCGCAGCAGAGCCTCCTGGGGAGCCACCCAGGCGCTTGGCAGGGGTAAACAAAAGGATGTCGCAGCTGCAAAGCAGGAGATGAAATGCCACTCCTGAAAGATGTTATTTGGGTCAGAAAGGGAGGGTAAGTAGAAGGTGAATGGAGAAATGAAGCTCCTCTGAACATCTCTTATAACTGAATTGCATCAGAAAAAGCGGAGACTAAGCAAAGGGTAAAGCAATACCTGAACGTCCCCCAGCAACTAAGGAAGAGATCCCACTTGTTCCAAGCGCGGTCTCTGTATCGGAGGTCACTGTGAGGCTATACTAACTTCCCAGCAGGACAGCACTTGTTGCTTTTGTTGCTTTTTGTTTAAGCAGTACAGACCTATGTTCTATCCTTTTGCTTCTCCGAACTGCACCCTCCTCAGGAGAGGACAGTTTCTTTAACTTGACACATCTGCCCTCAGCATAGTGGATATTTAGGTACCACCATACCTCAAACATGAATATTGATGAAGTTGCGTGAGCATAAAAATTAAAAAAAAAAAATTAGATTGGTTGCAAAAGGTAGTTTGAGGAAGTCCCTAGAAAAAATAAATGAACTAAGTAAAAGCAGTGTGTTATATATAGTACCTACTCTATATAAGCACGCATGGCTGGTGATGTTTGCTCATACTCTGAGCACTCCCGCCAAGCTTCTACAATTATCTCTAATTAAGAAACATTTCTTTTTAAATTAAAAGATTCCCATAGTCACATTATCCACCTTATTCTGTACACAAAAAAGCTGCTGGACTGGAAACATCCATCATTTATTTAAACAAAAACCACAAGGTGTGTGTTAAAATGAGATAACACATGCCCCACTGGCCTTAAATGATCCAATAAAAGGACTATCTTATAATACCATGCTCTTGGAAACGTCTTGTTGTGATAATGAAATGGCACCAAAGTTCATTTTGTCATATACAGAAAAGCTGTGTTCACTCACCTATTATGAGTATTTTGCATGGTTGCAAGTAAAACCAGCGAACCTTTCTGTTCGTCTGAGGTACAGCAGAGAAACACCCACTACATTATTTAATATGAATACTACCTTTGTAATGTTATAATATATGATAGGTATAAAACGCATTTTATATATATTGCTCATTGTCATGAAACTGCAGCGGACCAGAAGGACACTGAGTGCTCTCCAGGTTTCCAGGAAAATTGTGAACAGGAGACGGACGTTCTTTCCCTATCAGTAACAGTGCTAAAATACTGTGGAAAGGGGAAAAGAAATCAGTACTTATTTATAGATCTATAAGTTTTTCCCCTAGACCTTAACTTTCTACTGTTTTGACTAAATTCTTTCTACTGGACAACTATCATCCTGGGCAACACTAAATTTGCTTACCATGTCTAGTGCTCTGCAATGAATACTTGCAGGCAACACAAATATATTCGCCACCTATGCAGTCATAACCAAGACACTTGAAAAAACAATAGATCCTACAAGAAAGGCAGTTAAGACATTGATGATCCCGCACAGTGTTTCCACTTATACAGCAGAGGACATTAAGGGCACTTGCCCGTGCAGCGGTGGTGGACCCAGGCACTGAAGGCTGGACTCCTCTTCACGTCGCAGAAGGAGACTAATTATCCTCTCCATGTTGTCCTCTCCCACCCTCTCCTTTCCTCTCTGACAGGTGGCTAAAACTGAGCGACCTGCGCTCAAGTCCAAAGCTACCACCAGTGCACAGACTGCTTGATAAATCTTTGCTTCAGCTTTCCAATGAAATGGGAAGAGTTTTTCTTTCTTTTTTTCTTTCCTCTTTTTTTTTTTTTTTTCCTTCAAGTTTTGTAAAAGGTTTTCCTCCCAGTGAAATCCTAGAAATCAAAGAGCTTAAACTGCCTACAGTCCTACCTAGGGAGCAAAAATTTTTAAGTACTTCGGAGACTCAGCAAAGGCCATCTTCAACTTCTGTCCTTCAAAAAGGAAAAAGGCTTAGAGGAAAAACTGAAAAAATAGGTCAGAATAAAAAATAATAATACCCCCCCCCCCCCCCCCCCCCGTATTTCTGTGCCTTTTCCACTGTTATATTTGAAGCCAAAGCGTGAGACAGTGAATGATGGTTGGGAATTTTCTTTTTCAAGTCTTTGGTTTTTTTTTTTTTCCCCCCTCAGTCTTCATATGTGACATAGATAGTCATTAGGGATAATGTTAGTTCTTTATTTTGGCTGCGAATATTAAGATAAAGGAAGAAATTGGCTAGTCAGTTGTGAAATATTATAGCAATAAAAGTCTTTGGTGGAAGATGAATCTTCTTCAGAATAGCACGTTGGTGTCAATAAATGAAGAATAATGTGAAGATCACATATATTTACTCAGATGGCACCATTTATCAAAGTCATCAACATTTAATTGGAATTAATACACTTGCCAGCTTTTTGTTTCTACTGTACAAGTTAGCTTATATATTTAGTGAAAAAGTTCTAGATTTACTGATTTTTCTTTTGACTTTTTGCTTTGTACCCTCCATCTTTAAATAAATATCCACTTGGACTACATCCGTGGCTTTCCATCCCTGGGACAGCAGGGCTACTTTGCTCCTGGGTTAGCACTTGCCACGGGAGACCTGCGCGTTCGGAACACCTCTCCTCCGCCTTAGAAGCAGGGTGGTGCAATACAAACTCTCCTGAATTTTGGAGAGCGGACCTCGTGGCAGCAGGGCCGCACCCCGCTCTCGGCCGCCCGCTCCGAGACCTGCTGGCTCTGCCCCAATGAGGCTGCAGGGGGAAGCGGTGGCAGAAAGCGCTGCAAAGTGCCACTTTTGCATAGCACAGCCAGGCTCTCGGGATGAGCGAGCAGGGCTGGCCCAGGCCCCGACCCGAAGCGCGTGCGGCGCGGAGCTGCCATGCACCGAGAAAGCTGGGCGGTGCACCCAGGCACAACTGCCACCCTATGCAAATTATTTATGGGGGAACAGAAAAACTTACAGAAAGACGACTCACTGATTACATTTGGCACGCGCAGAGCTGTCGGGGGGCCGGCTGCGTTACCGACATCTCCATTGGCAGATTCCTTTCAGGAAGGGAGCGAGCGCAGGCAGCCCTCGGCGCGCGCGGGCCGATTTCATGAGCCTCCTGGCCCAGCTGGTCATGAAATACTCAGGTCAGCTTTGAATAAGGGAAATGGTGAATCTCGCGGTCATTTTAACGACTGTCAAATTGCTCAATGGAAGGTACCTACATGATACAACACAGATGACCTTTTACTGCCGTTCAAATTTCGAATGGGAATTTGTAGGAGCGGGAGCACGATTCTTAAAAAATCCTCAGCCGCTCTGCGGGTTGTAAATTCCTCGTACGCCGTAAGCAGGATCTGTTGTTTACAGCTGTTTAGATCCACTAAATATTTGTGGATTTGCTTCCTCAGCTATAGCAGGAACTTACTGGTCATAACTCCCTGCCTTGTTCAATAACTTCCAGTAATTATCATGAAGAAAATGCAATAAATTTATGTAATAGACTGCCCCTTTGCTATAATATACAATGAGAAGCAATCAATGCACCTTACAATAAGGAGAAGAAATACAACTGTGTTTTATTTTACGGCTTTGGTAATACAGCTCTGGAAACCACCAGAGGGAGTAGAGTAAAACTCCAGTGGTCAAATCCCAAAGCTGTAAAACATAGCCCAGGGCCGACGTTTTACAAAGCAGCAACACCCCGAGGGGCTGTGTACTTCTCAGCGGACTATTTCATTTGTTCACCCATCCAGCAAATACAAGGTCCCCATGAATTGCCGCTCTTATTTCATGTGTGTAGGAACTGGGAAGCTGTATCCATCTAATACATAACCATCAAACTTAACCTTTGGCAAAATAATTACAAGAAAGACGATGTAGGAGGATGATAGCAAAATGTCTACTTTTGCAGTTACCAACAATACATTGGAAAACAAGATAGCTATATGTAACCACAGTTTTAATATACAGTTTTACTCTAACTTAAATCAAAGGGCATTTCTGAGGCCTTCCTAAGTTACGCTTAAAGTATAATTACACGCTACATATCTCAGAAAGTAAATGAAAGCCTTTTCTTGGTGATTTGTTATACGTTTCTTTTTTGCCTCTGGCGAAGTGAAGGCCAGGCCTCTAAAGAGTTTCAAGTATAATGCACAGTGAATATAAAACAGTCCATTAATTGGGATAATAGGTCCCGGCATGTAATTGCATTGCTAAGGTACTATGGATAGCTGCTGAGTGAAATGGTATTTATTCAAGGTTGTTAGTCACTCGCGGATAACTTTATTTGTCCACTGATGCTTAAATAAATGCATCATCCATCAGTAAGAATATTTATCAAAAAATTTATAACAAAAATCATTAATGCCTCAAATTACAAAAGGAAACAGCATATAAAAATTACTGAATAGTGGTACAATAAAGCCATGCCAGGCTGCAGTTTGCTGGTTTTTCTGCCAGTGGACAGTAAAATCTGGCTTAAAACAAAAATAAAAAAACAAGACTGGATGGTAAGTTTACATGCTTACAGTAATTAGCGTAGTCACTGAATACATCCTATTTGAAAACATGTATTTCTAATAATTTGTTCCCAAAATGCTTTAACACTGTCTAAATAGGAGCAATATGTATTTCTAATAATTTGTTCCCAAAATGCTTTAATATTGTCTAAATAGGAGCAATATATTCAAGTAACTCATGCTTTCTACCAACTCTGATAAAAAGAAAAGAAAAATATTCAATAATGATTTTATATATACATACATGTAAGGCAGCATGTTTTGCTCATATCATTGTCACGTTGTTATTTTGCAGTGATCACGAACCACTGAGAAAAATCATGAAAACCAAATCATGCATGCCCAATACTGAAAGTTGGGTAGTGTGTGATTACAGACAGCCTTACCTAAAGCTTAAATAAGACAGCAAAGACCTACAAAGAATTCCCACTGATACTGCCAACAGCTCAGCCCCCAACACCTTCCTATCTCTTACAGGTAAAGGAAGAAGTTATTATTTAGGAGCTGATTTTCAGATAGAGCACACAGCCCCGTCCTCTTTTATCTTCAGCCAGGTATGCAAACATTTTGAAAATCCTGTCCTTGAGATCTAATCTTGTCCTATGTTCCTCCTGAACACAGCTCAAGAGCATCTAATGTATGGGGGATATAAATTTCCAAACAAGTTCAAGAAGGAAATACATGCATTAATTGAAATAACAGCACCTGTTACTCCAGCAAACATCTCGTCATTCATATTTATAATTTCTAAGTAATTGTCAGCATAGTTTGGCCAGGCCCATGGTGCCTGGTCTGTTGGGTTCACAAGGATTTGGTTAGCAACCCTTTTCAGAGGGTCAGCGTCAGCTTTTTAAATAGCTGCAAAGAGAAAGCAACCTCTTGCGAGTCCAGAAGCGTAGCAGGAGCTTTGGCCGTGTCCGACCCCGTGCCTCCGGCTCCCTGTGCACGTAGGCACCTCCACGCTGTTTGCTGGGGGACGAGTCTGCTGGGTTTACCCAGCTCCTCGGGCCATGCCAGAAACACAAGAGTTTGAGGAGAACGCGGCCTAGTTTTAAGATACTTCATATTTCTAATAGTGCAGATACGAGTGGTAACAGAGCCATTGCTGCCTGCCTTCCCGACAGACACGTCAGGTTTAGAGCGCAGGAGGCAGGGAAACTCCCTCCCAACTTGCATAAACACACACAGAACTTAGGAGTGAAGTCTGATCCCGCAAGCACGTGCGCACCGCTAGCTCCAGCTGCACAAGGCACTGCAGTGATCTTCGTGAGATAACTCACCAGGTAACTCAGCACACAGATACTGCGCGGCTGAAACACAGCAGCACACTTTTTCCTGGAGATGAGACCTTCTGAGACTTCAGGGAGGTGTCAAGTTTTGTAACATCAAATAATGCAATATAGCCATACATACAACAATAAATGAACACTATATGGAAAATAAGTGGGGAAAAAAACCTCTCCAGTCCTCTCTCAAAGATACTCTCAACCCTTATCCACAAGGCAGAATTCATAGCTTTTCCTCTGAATTCAGGGACCAAAGAGGGGCTCTGAACCTCACTGCTGATTTCTACCTCTCCAAACGAGACATTCCCAGGTTTATCAACTTCTCTTCCAAATGCATGTCTGAATTCTATTTTTTTCTCTTATATTTCCGTGCTTTCAAAACAGATGACCAGAACAGCGAAATATGGCCTAACAGCTATTCTATACAAGCTAGTTTATTTAAAAGGTTTGGTTTCATGTTAAATGTCCATTCGGACACTTCAGCCTTTATTGCTGCTACACAACGAAGCAAGCATTTCCTGCTGAATCTGTCAATAAGCACGCACTGAACTTTTTCTTCTTTGCTATCAGCTAATTCATTATCTGCTTCAAATACACTTAACTTGGGTAACACTCCAACCCAGGAGCATCACTTAACACTTAGATCCATGGCATTTAATTTTCCACCTCCTGGTCCATTCACTCCATTTATCAAAATTACACTGTAAAGCAACTACAACCGTCTGCCATTTAAACAATCTCTTTAACTTTAGCATCATCTGAAATATTTATTACCTTACATGTTTTCACTTAAATTAAATCAATAATTATAATATTAAAGAGAAAGATCGCAACAAAGAAAAGGATTCTACAACAACTCCAGAAAATGGACATTTTTTTCTTCCTGTGCACTACCATTCTGCCCACCTCTCTGCATTCAAAATCTTAACCATCCACTTCATATTCAGACTGGGTACACAAAAATCTGTTGTGTGAAACTTTATAAAAGGCTTTCTTGGAGAAATGGAGAAATTTTAAAACGTGCATTTTCTCTTCTTCCATTCACATTTAAAGATGTAACCTTATTTGCTTAACATAATTCACCTTTCACAAGCCTTGCTGACTCATGCCCATTAGGCTACAAGTTTCTAAATGTATCCTTTTGCCATCCATAAATTATTTTTTTCTGCCAGCATACTGAAAATGTTACATTTACCAGGGCTCTAATTTTCAGCCTGCCTTACACACTCATTTTAAATATGGTATCTAAATTCACTTTTGAGTCTACTGGAGACTTCTGTATCAAAGATGCATTAAAAATAATAACCACATAGACAGTTTATTTTCACTATCAAATGCCAAGTATTTGCTTCACCTATTCTTCTACTTCACCTACTTTAGGCTGCCTTAATATTTGCTTTCCAGCACTTTTTCAAATACTTGACTTGGCACTTCTCTACATTAGCAATATTATACGAAATGTAAAAAAAAAAAAACAAAAAATCACACACACACTATAAATAGCCCTTTCCCCAAGAAAGAACACCGTAAGTAGAATATTTATATTAACATTTATTAATTATTTATTAAGATTTCTGGTAGCCCTTTCACTGTGACCCATTTTTCCAGTTTATGGCGGCCGTGGCAGGTCAGATGGACCTGCTCTGCCCATCCCCTCGCCCTGCTACAGCCTGGGAAGGCACCCGGCGGCGGAGACGCGCGCAGCCGACCTCTCCAGGACGCTCTCCCAGCATCCAAAATTTGCTGCTGAAGGACTCCCAAAGCTTCTGCTCTGCATTCATTCACGCCAGTTTATAAGCATTTAGCTGGGTGTCAGCAATACCCTCCTCTCCTTCCACGTGTTTAACTCTTGGTTTTATTATAAAGAAGGATTGTGTGCTTCTGCCTTCTTTTTACTGGGCTAAACAAGTAGGTCCTATTACATAAAACACTTTAATTTCTTCTCGTATGAATAGATTCTGTTTGCTTAATCATCGTAATTGCACTTCTTTCCATCTGTTCTCATTTAAATTCATTTTTCTTGAACAAGGATGACCAGACTGTACCTAGTATTCTAAATAAGATTAATGCCTTTGGGGCTCTCATTCTTCACCATTTCTTTTGGAAATGCTCTGCATGATCTTAACATGGGTTGCATTTGCCGTTTTATGAACGTACCACGCTGGTAATTCAGTTCTGTAACTGAGCGGTTTGTCCGGCTCAGCTGCCGTTGATAACTGATAATCTCCCCACATTTTAATATCAATTCTACTCATAACAGTTGCTACTTATGTATTTTGAACTTAATACGTGAGGAGCCCTTTGATATAAACAGATATTAGCGTTACACCACGCACCAGCTTATGTCTGAATTTCTAATCTTACACGGTATATACTCTGCAGTATTCTGCAAAATTTACCGCCTTTAAGAAATTTTGCCTTTTTTTTAGTCTAGGCCTATAATTAGCAAGTTCACAATTCATCATGAACATAAGGCAAAAGTGGCTTTCATATCATAATTTAGGATCATTCTTCTTTTAATCGTTTCCTCTGATTCTCTCCACTTTTCCCCTAACCTCCCGTAGCAATATGAGCTGTCAGAAAGCTGAACATAAAGCAGTATGGCTGCCTTACTGTCATGCATACTTAAAAATTAAATCAACCCCAAAAAACTTGGGTAGTAGTTTTTATTTTTTCCTCTCCTTTATTATTATTTTCTTTGAACTAATTACACAACTGCTACCATCAGTTAATAGTGAGAGGAATGAAGAACTGTCAACAGAAAGCCTTCAACATTTAATGTGTGATTTGTACACAGGAGAAAGGAAAATCAACTTATTTATTAGAAATTCTCAGCAAAATATCTATTGAAAACCTAAGCCCAGATATAAGGCTTTAAAATGGTGAAATTCAAAAAGAAAAATATATAGAGGTTCATTAGGGGAATCAACTACATTTTAGCAATGAAGTAAAGCCTTTGTTCGAAAGTAAATTAGATTTTTAAAAGACTCTTCAGAAGTGAATTTATATTATATATATATAAAAAAAATCATTCTTGCTACAGAACACCATACACCGTATCTTAAAATCTCAGCACTTTCAATTGTTTGCCATTCATAGCTTACCCTAAGACAATACTGAACAAGAAGAAATCTAAACATGTTTTGGGTCCTACTGTATGAAGTTATAGGAAAACATTGTCCACTCACTCCAAAGAATTTCCTATTTAACTAAAGATACAACAAGCAAAAAAGGCAAATGAAAAAGGCAGGGTTGTAAAAGAACACATCTGTACTCTTGTATAGTACCATTAAGTTACTCAGCACAGTTAGCTGTTTCTGGAGCAGAATGGCATAAAACGGCATTATTTTTTTCTCTCTATTATTTTTATTGCAATAAATAGCATACTGAAGGCATATCACTAAAGACTGCTAGGTTGCTCCATGTTATAATAAAGATTTATTGCAAAGCAAGATTAAGAGCGTTTAACCAAAAAAGTTCCCACTTGAAAACCCTGCATAGCTCCAATCCTAGCAAAGCCTGGCTCCCACCTCCACGATCTCCTGGCTATTCTATAATTTACATAAACACAAAACACATAAAAATCATTCCTCTATTTTTCCAAATACAGATTTGAACAACTGACCTCAGTAATCACAAGAGAAGAAAAGGCTACAGCCAAAGCCAGAGATATGTTTAATCAGGAAGAGAATTTTCATTCGTTTGCATACAATTTTCACATGTAATGCTCTAAAACAGAGCTTATCCCCGGGTAATGTAAAATCACTCCATATTTCTTGGAACCTGACAGGGAAATAACTCAAAGGAAACTTTCTTTTCTTATAGCATTTTGTTAAGAAATGGCCCATACCGTTCTGGTGTGCCAATACGCCACGGGCCCCCAGCTCCTGATTTTCAAGTCCGCTAATTTTGGCAGAGATTAGAATTCCACAAAAGAGTGCACAAAAAAACCCTAATACAACAACACAGCGATAAAGCAACAAAACAACAAAAGGAACTAATATTACACCTGAAACTGATGTCTTAAGGCCGTTGTCTTTCCTATCTCTGTCCTGTTCTAACTTTCAAATCAAGGTTAAGTAAAAAGCAAATAATTAAACGTCAAATTCCTGAGCGTCAAGCTTAAGTCCAGCTATTAGCAAAGGGAAGCATTTGCCTAATACACTTACCAAGATGAAAATATATCTATATCTCCCTTACATTTAACTAAGGCATACATTTTTAAAAAAACAATTAAAAAAATATGTGTTCCCGTGCAGAGACCACAAATCCATCAGGCTGCTGCTCAGTCTAGAATTAGTTTCACTCACTGGGAACGAGAACCGCCCTCCGCTTCCTCTCCCGCTCGCGGCAGGCGACGAGACAGCTCTGGGGGGCAAACCCAGGCTGTTCCCCCGCTAGGGCACATATAGGGAAACATAACAGCTCCTCAACGGACTTTGCTCAGGCGCTTCTCATCACTTAATGATGATTTTCAGTGATTCAGCACAGCTGATTTCCTCGGCAAGACCACAGTGTTGCTTGCACAGAAGACTGCAAACGCAAACCGTGGCGTTTAAACCTATCGGCTGATTAGTACCTCTTATCCCTGAGAGTCTGCTGGATGCACAAGCAACGACACAGTCTCATATGGTCTCAGCAGAGCTGAAATATCTACACGATATTCAGGATCTCTTGTTTCAAATAAAATGTCCTCTACTTAAGAAGAGAACAGAGTAATTCCACCAAAAGAAACGACTACCCGGAACCATTTTGCTGCAAGAAACCCATCACACATTGGGAGAAGTAGCATACGCACACTGTCTGGTATAAAAACAACTACCAAGTGACTTGTTACAGACTCCCAAATACATTTTTGGAATTTAACACCAGTGGCAGGGGCGCGGGGGGCCCAGCGGCAGCGGGAGCCGCAGGTCGGCTCCCCCAGCGCCTCTGCCCGGCTCTGCCTCGGCAGGGAGCAACCGGATCCAGCAGCAGCGCCAGCACCCACCCCCAAACCCACCAAAGGCAGGAAGGGAACTTAAACCAATGACAGAACTGGTGCACCAAATTACGGGACAACCTACCCCTTAGGCTTACTATTTCCCTTACAAATAACTCCTCT